>NC_066580.1:383609980-384311647 GCF_024323335.1 Lathyrus oleraceus | reverse complement strand
GCCTGTTATGCCTTGTTTGTTAGTTACTTGTTAAATATGTTACAAGTTAGTACTCAGCAAGTTCTATTAATTGTATTATGAGATGAAGTCAGGTTTGCTACTTCTGTTATTGATTTGTGATGAAGTCAGGTTTGCTACTTCTGTTATTGATTTGTGATGAAGTTAATGCCTTCATGGACTACTTTGGTGATGATCTGCTATGCCATGTCCTTATGTTGTTATGAACTAATGGTTTGCATTGTAATACTTGTTGCGTGCCTCTTCTGTTATGAAATGAAAATCTATACATGTAATTAAATTTGCACTGAATATTATATGGAACTCTCATGTACTTATGAGCTTATGTTGTGTTCCAGGCCATTGAGAGTTTGCTCAGCAAAAAGATATTCCTTAATATAGAGGTTAGTCCTGCTTTTCTGTTTTTCAATTCCCAGCTCACAAAAGCATATCAAATTGTTGCAGCAATATTGCTGTTTTATTTGAGGTTTTGAAAGCAGTTAATTAAACAGAGACTGGATATGATGAGGTTTTAGTTTTTGGAATGTGACTCTTAATATATAACCATGACATAACAGTGTTATGATAACACACATTCTTTTTGTTATAGTATGGAGTCAATGGATACGAGTGAGTATGCACAAGGTCAAGATGAAACTCATAAGGAAATATTGTCAACACTTTGGATTATTTTCACTAAAATCGGCAAAGGAAAAGATGGAGTTGAAAGAGCTGCATGCAATTTTTGTAGTACTGATTTTGCCATTGGAAAAAACCCCAAGTCTGGTCAAAGTTATGGAACTTCACATCTAAGTCGTCATGTTTTTATTTGTAAAAGTTTCCAGTTGAGCCTTCTTAGTCTAGAGGAATCGTCAAGCCTAACCCCAATCAACCAAAACACACATCGTGAATTACTTGGAGAAGCCATTATTGCACATGATCTTCCTTTTAGCTTTGTCGAGTATGAAAAAATTCGAGTTTGGGTGAAATATTTGAATCCATGTGTTGAAATGGCCTCTAGAAATACCATGGTGTCATATATTGAAAAAATATATGATAAAGAAAGGATTAAGCTTAAGGAAATCATGGGTAGGATTCCAAATAAAATTTGTCTAACATCGGATGTTTGGACAGCATCTACTAGTGAGGGTTATATCTGTTTGACTGCTCATTTTGTTGATGAAAATTGGAAGTTAGTTAGTTGTCTTCTTAACTTTCTTCGAATGAAGCCCCCCCCCCCCCCCCCCCCCCCCACACGGGTATTGCACTGGAAGCTACTTTATTTGATTGCTTAAAGCAATGGGGAATAGATAAGAAAATATTTACTATTACACTGGATAACGCATCTGCCAATGATAACATGCAAGACCACTTGAAAACTCATCTTCGAGTGCAAGGCAATTTGATGTGTGATGGTGAATTTTTTCATATCCGATGTTCGGCCCATGTACTCAACTTAATTGTCCAAGAGGGTTTAAAAGTTGCTAGTGAAGCCCTCCATAAAATTAGAGAGAGTGTCAAGCATATTAAAGGATCTGATGGAAGGATGCTTAAGTTCAGAGATTGTGTCGAGGATGCAGGGATAAATGCTAGCGGTGGTTTAAGATTTGATGTATCTACTAGATGGAATAGCACTTATTTGATGCTTGAAATTGCCTTGCAATATAGGAAAGCTTTTGAGTTTTATAAGGTGGCGGATATAAGCTATAAATATTGTCCATCTGATGAGGAATGGGAAAAGGGGGAAAGGATTTGTGAGTTTTTAGAACCTTTTTATGAAATTACCAATTTGATTTCTGGTTCATCTTATCCAACTGCAAATCTGTATTTCATGCAAGTGTGGAAAGTCTAGTGCATTTTAGAAAAACATCAAAAAAGTATTGATAAGGTGATAAAAGATATGTCTGATAATATGAAAATGAAATTTGACAAATACTGGAAAAACTATAGTATTGTGCTAGCATTTGGAGCTATTCTTGATCCACTCTTGAAGGATAAATTTTTGAAGTTTTGCTATACTACACTTGATGCCTCAACCTCTGAAGGGAAACTTAAGAATGTAATGGATAAATTCAAAGGGCTTTATGAAGAATATGTGAGTTATTCTACCAATCAAAGTGTTTCTCTTTCTCAACCATCTAATGAGTTCAACACATTGGCTAAGCTATCTAGAGAGGGGAATAAAGCTAAAAAATCAAAGATTATAACCGTAAGTTTTTATGTTAACATATTTATTTCACCCCATTTCCTCTTTTATATATATATACTTGTTTGAAAATTTTAGGTTGTCTATTATTTATATTTTATTAGTATTAGAAAAAGAGAAGGATCATTGCATGAAATTGTTAGTAAGGATTATTGCATGAAACTTTGTGTTGTACTCTGTATGTGGCTTTACTAGTAAAGCATACATGTGTATTCTGAATGTTGAGTACTAATAATGGTCACAAGAAAATGCTTGAATAATATTGTAGACAGTGTATTTGGTTCTTTTTCGAGTTACTGTAATCATTAGTAACTTAATCGAAAGTTGAATGTGAGTTATCTAACATAGAAACATAGCAACATATTTCAATTATTTCAATGATATTATTTAATTAGTTGTAAAAAAAATATTCAATGTTGTTAAATGATTAGAAAAAAATAGGTTGGTCTTTATCTAACATAGAAACATAGCAACATTAAGAACTTACATAGATAGAAATGAAATGTATTTATCTAAATATTGTTTAAAATTATGTTATGTTGTTTCTGTGAATATTGAGAGTAAAATATGTCCTAACTATTTATATATATCGCAGGATTTTAAAACATGGAACTCGATTGAGAGTAGGTTTGTTCTTGGAAAGAATGAATTAGATATATACTTTGACGATGAATTACTGGAGCTAAATGAAGAACACTCTGAAGATTTTGATGTACTTCTTTATTGAAAGTTTAATGAGAAAAAGTTTCTGATACTCTCCATAATGGCACGCGATGTGCTTAGCATTCCTATCACGACTGTAGCATATGAGTCTTCTTTCAGTATCGGTGGACGTGTTCTTACGAAATACAGAAGTTCTACTCTTCCTGAACACATCCAAATGTTGATTTGTACTCGAAGCTGGTTGCATGGATTTTCGGAAAATATGAATGGTAATACTACTTTGTATTTTATTTTATTTTATTTGTTCATGTTTATGATATACTCATGTCATTGTTTTGTTGCATCTGCACCTAAGTATGATTTATTGTGTTTTTAAGATGAGGAAGATATCAACACTAATGATGAAGGCAATACTGAGGTGACAATGACTCAACATACATTTGGATTGCAAGATTGAAGTGGAAGACTAATTTTAGTGCCATATACTTTATTCTGGTTGTTGAATTTATCTTTTCATGTTTTTTTGGTTGAATTAGTGTCTTTGTTTATGTGATATGTGGTTCATGTTTGTATTGATTTACTTCAATTTCGAATGTTAAATGTCCGGAGTATCGACATATATCTTTCAGTGATATGTTTACATAGTATTTTTCGTGAATTGAGATGAATAATATTGTTGTTTGTGTTTGAAAAAGAACATAAAATCCTACTCAAGTGTATAAATATTAGCAAGTCACATAATTGAACTGGTTTGTGTAATATGTTTTCTTTTCTTTTTTATTTTTGGAATTTTATGTTGAAAATTTTATTTTTAATTTTTATTAAAGTTGTTTTTTATTTTTGAAATTTTTAGCAGATTTATTTAAAAATTATTTTTTTATATTTTGAATTTATTTTATTTTGGTTTTCAAAATAAAGTTTTTTTATTTTTTGAATTTATTTTATTTTGTTTTTCAAAATTAAGTTTTTTTATTTTATTTGGGGCTTTATGGCCCTCTTTTAAATTTTGGGTCCATCTAACTTTAGGGCCTATGTATTTGAGGGTTTACTATTCTTTAACTTTTTTAGACCCCTATTTTGGGAGTTGGGGCCTAAATTAATTGGCCCCCTAAATTGACAGCGCTAACTGTATTAATTTTTTAAACTAAGACTAATAGTATATATTTTTCTAACTATATAACTATTGTATTATTTTCTAACTAAATACCTATGCATATAAAACTAAAGCTACTAATGTTATATCTAAATAAAGCTACTATATTATATAAGACTAAAGCTACTAATGTAATAAAAAGGGAAAAGCTAAAGTATTAAACCAGTAAAAAAACGTGCGGCTACATGATCTATGTTGGTACTGTTGTCAGCACATTACATCTAGAAACAAGTTATCATTAAAATCATGGAAAAACAATTGTTTTTTCTGTGTGTAATTGTTATATTATATTAAATAAATAAACAAGCATATTACCATGATGTTATCCGTAACCTGAGGTTAAAGAATTGCATAGATTCTGAAACATTTTGTTTGCATACTTAATGTTACCACATTTTCATTCCCAACAGTTGGCGCATTAGTACTAAAAAGAGATTCAGTCCTAATTGAATAGCAGTGGTAAGCATAAAGTTCATAATAAACACTCAAAAAATTAGAAATATTTAGAGCATGTAAACAATCATGTAAGATTAACGGTTTTGAAAATTTGTGGGTGTAAAAGAATGTGTTACCAATATGATCAATGTTTATTAAGTTACCATAAACGGTTTTGATAATGTGATATCCATGTGAAAGTTTTGAAGTATCATGTTGAATTTTTTTAGGGGTTTCGATATAATTACGATTTGTATTGTGGTTTAATTATAACTCAGTTTTGATATAGATTTTGACTTAAATAAAAGTAACAACAAGCAATATGAATGGATTGAAGAGCATAAAGCAATCAAGTGAAGTAAAATGAATGGATTCACTATTGCATTCAAAGTGTTTGATAAAATACATCAATCAATTCTCTATTTGTTTTTGTTTTTTGCTTTGTTACTTGAGATGTTGGATTGTTAGCTCAAATAAGTGATTATTTCAATAAGCAATTCACAACAGTGGATTAAATTAATCAACAAGCAAACATCCAATAATTCATGACAAGAGTGTGGAGAGATGAATGATTACCAACAGAGTGAAGGTTTACCCCGGTTAGTGTTGAGAATCGAGGTGTCGAAAAGAAATTCGGAATACATCAAGAATAAGCTCATTTGATCCAATTAAATTTCAAATTTGATGATTATTTTTTATGATGAATGAATATAGAAGATGAATCTTTAATGTAGAATATTGATGAATAAATTTGAATTGATGAACTTTGTATAATGATAGTTGATGAATCTTGATACACTTTCAATGATGATTTATGATGATAATGTATAAATTGTTGATTGAAGATTTGTTGAAATTGGATTATGGCTAAGTTCTATCATTTTAGAACTTCAATGTGAAATTCTAGATGATAATGAATATGAAGTTTGGTGATAGTGAGGGAATGAAGAAAAGAGAGAAAAATTGAGAAAATAAGTGGGAAAAAAGATTATTCAATTAGTTATGTTAGTTAACCCCAAAGTTGTTAGAAACGACATGTTTATATAGACTTTGTAAATGAATAATCACCCTTGGATTGTGATCCAAGTAATGGATTTATCAATGGTGAAAAATTAATTTAAGCTTTAGTTGCGGATCACCAATTTCAACTCTTGGATTAATCGTTAAGAATGGTTATGATTGAAAATGGAAGTTAGAATTTGTGTTTGTTTGAAAGTTATTTGTGTTAGTTTGGTAGTTAAGGTAGTTAAGAGTTAATTTGGTAATTGAATGACTGTGAAGAATGAGGTAGTTAGAGACCAATGGTGTTTGAATTTAGCAAAAGTACCAAGTTGGAATATAAGAAAAATTGTTACTAGTAGTTAACTTGAATTTGAATGTTTTTGCCTTGATTTTTCTACCACTTTTGACTTGAATTTTTAGTGAATCATCTCATGATTTTAAATGCTTTTGAGAAGTATTTTTGGGTTGAAAGTAAGCACTTTTGAATGATATAAATTCATCGATCAAATTCTGAATTTTTGGATTTGAAACAATGTAGAAAGTGTTGAAAAACAACTCATAGAAGTGAAGCTTGATGGAGGATATAGTTAGTTGGAAATTAACACTTTATATAATCATGACACATGTCATTTGTGATGAATGATGATGAATCTCTTCATCAAATGCTTGTAGAATAAGTCTAGGAGAATTCGGGAGTCAAAACCGAGTCAATGGTCCTCAATTAACCAAAAGTCAACATTTGACCAAAAAGTCAATTGTTTGACCAAAAAGTCAAATGTCCCCAAAAGATGTAATTTTGTACCCTCTTTCTTTGTAATCCATTCTCTTAATTTTTATCTCAAAAAATATGCATTGTACCGTGAATTTCCAATAAATGAATGAAATCTTCATTTTATTCCAACTTTGCTCTTTTCCTTGAATCCAAGTAATCATCTTAATTAAGTGACAATCATTTCAATCTCCAAGCTAACCATGAAAAAAAAGATAATCCACACTGCAACTAATATGGGAAATAAACTCGAATAATTACCACATAATATTCTCATCAAAAATCCACTTAAACCAAATAAATCCATTATTGTTGCACCTTTCGCTTGAACTTGTTACAATATGCAAATGTCGATGAATGACCTAAATGCATGATCAAATAGACAAATGTATGCAAATGAACAAAATCATAAGTCAAGCGAATTGAATGAGAAGGTAGGGCAAATTTTGAGGTATAACAGGAGTGAAGAAGGGACACATATGAAACTCGACGTTCCAACATATGTGTAACATCTGACACTAGTTCAGCAGGCCAACGTTGTTGCATTTTTGGAGCAAAAATCTAGTTAAGATTCAATCATATTTGTTGTTGTATTTGAGCAATGAGTTTGTGTGATTCGTTTGACATTTGTTGAAGATCAAATCAATTTAAATGGAGATTTAAATTTGAATTTGAACTAATAACAAATCATATCATTTGTTAGAGAGTTTTATGAAGCAAATCATATCCAATAAGATTCTGTTATTATTTTGTACAAAATTAAATCAGAAATCCAATGAGAAAATCTCATATTTGCATTGCTATTTAAGGATACCCAGTCCTCACTTTTGAGGTGTGCAAGTTGTGAAGATACCTAGTGTTAGGGGTTATCTTTTGAGTCTTTATTTGTGCACCATTATAGCGCCTCTTTCACATCTTAAGGCATGGAGTTTGGTTTGTTAATTGAGTTGTAAACCTTGTTCCAAGGTGTTAAGTCTATCATCTTGAGAACATGGTATTTCTTGTATTCCACGTTAATACCATAATCGGATTAGGGTTGAATCTTTGTGTAGACCACTCTATGTTTCAATAACTTGGCATAGTTGTTGGTTTATTTTAGTTGAGTTGTAAATTCAACAATTATTGTATTAATGGTTAAGTCGATCATTAGGGGTTAGTGATTAGAGAAAGCGAGTGGATTCTCATATTTAGGGGAGACCTAAGTAGAGTGTCAATAGGATTATGGAGATACATAAAACTTCATAGGGTTTGAAGGTTCTTATAAGACTAAATGTTCTTATTCGAAGTAGTGAATTTCCTTTCTTGGATAGAATTTCCCTCATACGTAGGTGTGGTTTCACTTAATTGGATTACCAATCTTTTGTGTCCTTTACAGATTTTCTGCTTCATCATCTTGTGTAATTTAATCTGTCATATCTTTCTTGCAAACTGTTTTGTTGTTTCTGGTTTACAATGTCTCATAGATCGTGTCTGACATTTGTCCATAGAAGCTGTAATTTGTCATTAAATAATAGTGCTCGTTGTCCCAAGCATATGGTCCAACATTTGTCCCTAGAGGAACAAATTTTAAATTGGCATCAAATCAGGCACCATGTTTTGTTTGGGTGAGTTCCAGGGTTCTTATTATGTTCAAGATGGAGAACTTCTATAAAGGAGAATCTTTTCTTAAACCAAATATGTGTTATGGTTCTAAGAATCGTCCAAAGATTGCTGACAGTTATGAAGAGTGTGATGTCAGAGAAAAATGTATTTCTAAAGAGAATCTCAAGCTTGATAAGATGTTTAACAAAGTCATAAGACAGCTTGACAAGAGATCTAGGAAGAACGTCCCCACAAATGTCAAGAACATTCAGCATAAAGGAAAAGATGGTGAAAGACAAAATCTAAACTATTCCTAGAAGTGCAAAGAGATCTAATGTCTTAAGTGAAAAGACTTTGGACATATTTAAGCTGAATGCTCAAGTATTTCAAGGAAAAAAATAAAAATTTATAATTTCACTAAGGAAAAGATACATGAAGAAGGTGGATTTAATCAGGGAAATAATGGTGTTACTCTTAAGGCATGAAAAAGGACATGCATACTAATGAGCAATCAAGTTCTGAGAAAAGGTGTATTGCTCATATTCATAAAATATAATGCATAATGTCAAGTAACATGTCTCAACATCGGGTAAAACATGATTACCAATTTCTTAAGTTTGTCTCTGTTAGGCGATAAGCTTCGATCTAGAGGGAGGGTGAATACATACTAGTTAAAACATTTAACAAAAAATTGTTTTTGAAAAGTTTATGGAAAGCAGAAGTAACCCGGATCGAATCATCTAACCGAAACTCTGTCGAAAATCTCGGATATGCGTTAATGCTATCAACGTATGATAATAAACACAAACTGATCAAAGACTTTTAATCACTACCAGTTTAATGCTTATGCTACAATGCTAGTCTATTTCTAATGATCAATCACAAAAAAAAATCTATGAATATATCGAACACTTTGTGTGCAATCGAATTTGTTTGGAAATTTATATGGTTTTGTTGATCCTAAAATCCAATCACAATCTAAAGGGTTGTGATCAACTCAACAAAACCTCTTTCAAAAAGTTTTTCAAAAATTTTATCCAAACGTATTGATCGCACGATCTTTGAATTCAATAATTTGCAATTGAAAAATAAAAGAGACATAGAGATAAAGTACACAAGGATTTGTTTAGGAAGTTCTCCAATCGACCTCGCTATGGGTACATCTGCCCTTAATTCGAACTCGAATTGAGATAATGAAATTAACCTTACTTTGCAAAAGTATGTATACAAGAAAGATGTAGAAATCTAACCATACAAACCCTAAGTTTGATGTTAATTCTGATACCTCCTCTTCCCTTGATAAAAGCTTGATCAAGTAATCCAACAATGTCAATTTGATTCACTGTCTCACGCTACTTCTTTGCAAGAAACCCCTTGTTCTTCAAATCTTTCACCCGATCAAATTCAAATTGCGACTTGTTGTAACCCAAGATTTACCAATATGATTCACCGCCCCACGCAACTCCTTTGTAAGAACCTTCCGTTCTTCAAAGTCTTCACTCGATCGGGTCCAAATTGCATAATCTTGTCCAAAACCTTAAAATCCCAAATTGATCTTAAAGGAAAACCCCAACTCGATTTTCTTATTTGAAACCCTCAAAGATCTCAATCTAATTTACAATTCAATTAACCTAAATTGGATGTTATCAACCTAATTCTAGATTGAACCCAAACAAATAATGATTATGTGTAGTTTCTTTGTGTGTATGCATAGAATGGGGTTAAAGATGATGAAAACTCTTTAAAATCACGGTTTCGTGTAGGTTTACTCTAGAACCTTACTAGAAATGATGTATCTATGAAGTATTTATATGCATGCATGTTTGGAGGCAAAAGGAATGCAAAAAATTTGAAAAAGTTATGAATTTTTGGAAAAATACGTTGCATGTGTCGACCTATGTTAGTCATGTGCCGACCTGTTCGAATCATGTGCCAACCTGTATAGGTCATGCGTCGACTTGTATAGGTCATGTGTCGACTTGTAGAGGCGGCACATCAAACAGAAGCTACAGGCTTTAAAAATACAGTACATGTGCCGACCTAAAAAACGGATGTGTCCACACATAGGAAATTTTTTCTTTTATGTGTCGACCTAAAGCATGTATATGTCGACACATGGATTATTTTTCCCATAAAAACTTGTTTTTGATGCATGAAACCTTTTATAACTTATTTACAAATGTTTTTATACTTCCTAATGCTAAGATGCACACTGAGAATCAGAGGATACCATCCAATATACATAAACGCTAAAGTATCATAATTTTGAATTATACAAAATATATCTAACAGAAAGTTGCACTCAGAGTCTCCTCCATTCTCATGTACTAATGTAAGGTGTATGATAGAAAACCACACCATCAAAATTTGTATCCTTAGTGGAATGATAAGTTTCAAAGGCAACATCAATAGGTTTAGCTTGACAAGCCTAATATCCTTGTTGAATTTTTCTCCTAAAATGAGAAAAATATAGTCACTACGCCAAATAAAGGAAAAGAGGGCGCTTATTTTGGCCTATAACAGCGCTTTTAAGCGCCCTCTAAAGTGGCGCTGGCATAGGTAAAGACAGCGCTTTGTTTTCCTGGAGAAAGCGCTGTCTAAAGTGGCCCTTTAAGGGCCACATTATAGTGCGCTTTCAGAAAAAAACGCCCTCTGGAGTGGTCCATAAAGGGACACCTTAGAGGGCGCTTTCTGGAAAAAGCGCCCTCTAAAGTTGTCAATGTAAAGTGTTTAGAGGGCGCTTTCTGGACAAAGCGCCCTCTAAAGTTGTCAATGTAAAGTGTTTAGAGGGCGCTTCCTACAGAAAGCGCCCTCTAAAGTGTTAGTTATTTTAAAAAAAATTGTTTGAAAAACAGTGGATATTTAATTGGTAACCTGTTCGCATGCTGCAAAAGTGTAAAATTCATATTGATTTCATCCTTTAATCCAATGTTATACACCATTAATCCATTGATATATACAACATGAATCCATTTATATACAACATTAATCCTCCATATATACAACATTAATATATGATTCTTTGATCAACAATATACAACAACATATTCATGATTTAGTAAAAGTACAACAACAATATACAACATATATACAACAACAGCATACAACAACAACATTCCATACATATATGTACAACAATATACAACCTAGCTATATGATTCTTTGATCAACAATGAATTGACACAATTCATCCTTCATTTCATCCAAATGAGCTCTTGAGTAAGATTTGTATTCCTCAAAGTACTACAATTAAGAGAATAAAACATATTCATGATTTAGTAACAAATTAGATGAAATATCCGATAATATTAAAATAAACCCTAAGTTATTATTCCATACCATTTTTGGGATGTCTATACGATTCAACGCAATGATATCTCTCATAAATCTCAATACAAAAAATCCGCAATCGACCGAATTGTTTTGCTGAGGACACTACACAGAAAAACAAACAATATATATATAGTTAATTTCTTACAAACACTATTATAAGCAAAAAAACAAACACTATTATAAGCAAAAATAAGATACTTAATATATACCTGAACTCTGACCCAGGTAATGTCCTTCCTATTACGGTAATTCTTTTTCGATCTAAATTTTAGTATTGCCCTAACAAAATAAAAACGTATATTGAGATCAATCTGACAGACATAATTAAATATACAAATACACACGAATATTTAGGGGAATTTCACTTACGCGTCAACCGTCTTCTTCATACTCGGATATTTACTCCAATCACCCGATAACGAATCGAGATAATACACCATTAGTCTCGAAAGATCCATAGCAACCAACACCCAGTGACCACTGTAAAATAAAACAAAAATTTAGATGCATGAAAATTTTCTACGTAAAAGATATACATAGATTAGAATGAAATTATTAGAAAGAAAATCTAACCCGTTGCCAGAATTAAACGGTAAAAAATACAAACTGGGTGTAGTATTATCGTCGGCCGCCATGAATCTATCGACTAGTTCATTCTTTACGGATGTTGGATTTTTCGTTATAAACGTTGTGTTGATACGGGAAGCAGCAATAAAATTGAATCGGTTACACAATTCAGTTCCCCGCATCAATGTTACATACATATACCTTAAATAGAAACATAATAAACATTAGACTACTCATTGAAATGTGTAAATAAATTGTTCAACTAAGTAAATAATAGATTGATCGGAGTACCATATGTATGTATGAATGACAGCGATGCCCAATTCTTCGTGTTCAAAAAGTTGTTGCATGTCCTCCTTTGCAATTATTTCGGAATGAGCAATTCCGAAAACACCTTCATCAAAATCTACACTACGGATGGCGCCGTGCATAATATCGGACTCTTCCACCATTTTCTCAAGACGCATCATAATTTGAGATTTTGTCCCGGACGTCGTTGGAATATCCTTACCAGCTTTTTTCAACTTTCGACCGGGAACCTAAAAATTCATATAAATTAAATTATGACTTTTTGTGATGCAACAGAATCGTTGCGTATATAATTCAATGGGTATATATATTTGTACCTCTTTTTGAGATGCAACCGACTCGATGCGTGTTGAAATCCCTTTACCAGCTTTATGTGTGGGTCTTGTAGGAGTCTAACATTACCATGTAATAAGGATTGATTAAATATCATAATTGTAGCTGAATTGAAATGTGAATACTAAATATTCATAATCATTTAGAACATATATACCTCGGCATCTGGGAAAATTAGATCTGACGGCCATCCAACAAAGGATCCGACTGCATCTCGCATCAACGTTGTCTCTGAAACAACGTCAGGTAATGGTAGAAGCGCGTCGGTATCTAATACAAGGTCAACCGAAACTTTCATATATCCCACCGGGAGGGGATTATGGTGAAGTAATTCACCCGAAGTGTTGTGCACTTTTCCCTTGCCAACTATGCGATAAGTTGGTGACGATAGATACAGCTGACAAGGTGTAATGCCCTAAACCAATAATAAATGTTATTGTTAACGTGTATATGTGTCAAGTAAAAAAGTGCTATTTTAATTTCGTAATAACATATATAATTACCTCGGGAAATTTCGGTTGACAATTGATACTAGCTCGGTCACTAGTATCTTTTGCCTCGGAACCGCACCTTTCCTCTCTATACCTTGCATTCTCCTTTTGCAGTTCCAGTACTTGTGTCCTTAACTCCGCCAAGGTCTCCATCACCTCTTTGTTGGTAGGATTTTTTGTTTTTGGTTTTTTATAAAATGACGACGGAGTCACACCAAAACCCTTACCCCTCACACGACCGGAATACTCAGGAACATTTAGTACTCGACTAAGTACGCTCATGCAATCCTGGACCTCGGTTGAAGGTAAGGTTTGGGATAAAGTCTCCTGAAATATTATTAGAGGAGATTAAAAATGAATTATATGTCTAACAAAATTTTCGATATAATTAAAGAAATAATGTTACATATACTTACACATTCGTCATAAACATTTTGAACCGCTTCAACGACAACCCCATCCTTTCCAACCCGAGCAGCCTTCCACAATACGTGCTCCGGAAGAGATGTTGCGTCACTTTTCTCCTCAGCTAGCTACAAATTGAATCAGATTATAAGATCATCAATTATAACATATTGTGACAATGTATAAGCTCATAGCATTTGAATATACTCACAATTCTTTGTTGTAACCGTGCATATCCCGTACGCCCTTTTTTGTACGGATACGCGGGTTTTGATGCCCTTTTCCGATTTTTGTCGCTTACTTCCTGGATAAAAAAGTTTAAGGCATATTAGAACCAATTAACTTAACAATTGTATAATACCATAATTAATAGACATTACATGGAATTTTTCGTTTCTTCGTTTGGCGACAAAGTTATCCCATTCTTCGGCTGAAATAATATCCGCATACTTCATTGGCCGTTCTGCTTCAACAAAGTTTCCTTCCTCATCCTTGAGAAATTTGTTGGACAAAAAGGATCGAAATCCTCGGAGTCTTTTTCCGGCCAATTGAATACAATATTTTTGCCGGCTTTCATCGATGTGAAAGGATCTCTAAAAAACATACAAATGGAGTGTGTTATTATAAGTAATATTATAACAATATATGGTCAACAAATAGTCAACAAAAAAAACATATAATAATATATGGTAAGTACCTGTATCTCGGACCATATTTTTTCTTTGCCAACCTTCAATTCCGGGCTTCTCCAATTATCACATGTAATCGGAATATGTTGTCGAACAAGGGAACCAATGTAACTTGCCAACATTGGACCGTTAGGCTCAATTAGTTGGTCTTCAGCACTCCAATGTACTTCGAATTTTTCACCCTTGTCTCTTGCACGAATGATTGACTTTATAACAGTCAATCCTCGTTTGATTTCTTTTTCAACATTGTTACGTGATCCACTCGCGTCATGGGTATCGTCTTGGTTAGCCATTTTATCTGTAATATAGAAATGATTCAATAAGACCCAAGTAAGACAATGACCATATTCGTGAAGCTACACAAAAAACACATTCATATACCTTCCATTTCTCTCATGTTACAACAATCTAAACTCTCTCTTTTTTTCATCATTATTGAATACAAACTCACACACACCTACTGCATACAAAAGACCAATGCAAACTTATGGTGTTTGGAACATGAACAAACTTGCATCCATAATCATCAAACTTCCAAGCACAAGCTCAAACACACTCCAAATGACATCAGTTTTCAATCAGAAATAAAAAACCTTACAACAAGGTGCTCATGAACACCATATAGTGCTCGTTTGCCCTAAACAACATTAATCAACATAATGCACAAAATGTAAAACTCAGTTTAGAAAATGCCCTAATCAAACACCTGAAGAAAGTGAACGGTAACGATGGAGAAGAGAAATACCTTCAAGGTGACAGTAACGATGGAGAAGAAAGTGAACAGCGACGGTGGACGCAGATAACTCAGTGAACGTGAACGCAACAGCAGAAAAAGGCGACGACGACGACGACGGTGAGGGAGGGAGAACGAACGGAGGACGAGAGTAATCGCAGTAGAGAGTAATCGCAGTAGAGAGAAAACCCAGTTACGTAAACGAAATAGCATATAGAGAGGGAAAATAAAGAGACATGCAGTATATATGTTATAATTTTAATGTTTAATAAAGGGGACCTTAGAGGGCGCTTGTGTAAAAAAAGCGCCCTCTAAAGGGGGCCTAAGAGGGCGCTTCTAAAAGCGCTCTCTAAGGCTTTCCAAAAGCGCTTTATAAATTGGAAATGTACATGGACTTAGAGAGCGCTTTTTTAAAAGCGCCCTCTAAGGGTACCCTTAGAGGGCGCTTTCATAAACGCGCCCTCTATTGGTGTCCCTCCATTTCCTCATTATTTTTTCGCTTCACTTTAGAGGGCGCTTTGTTACAAAAGCGCCCTCTAAAGTGCGCTGTCTATTCCTCCTTATTTTTCTCTTCACTTTAGAGTGCGCTTCTTTAAGAAAGCGCCCTCTAAGGTGCGCTGTCTATTCCAGTTTTTGGCGTAGTGAGTGGAATAACCATAGTGGAGAGGTTGTTTAGGTAACTGTAGAGAAAAATATACTTTAGTTTATTTTTAAATATTTTGGGTGAAAAGATAGATGAAAAATAAATGACAGTAACATAGGAAGGAGATCTAGAGAAAGTCATGATTACTTTCATTTCGTTCTTTTCCTAAAAATTAGAGCATAATTATCGTCTGTTGTTGAAACATTTTTACTCTATAATTAATGTAAATGTGTCATAACAAGTTGATATTTGTACAAATATATCATTTCTTTATTTGCATACATTTTATAATATGAGAGTGGTCATACACTGCAATTAAGTGCCACATGTTTCAATTATATTTTGATATAATTTAAATGTCGAGTTGTTTACTAGTGTTTTTAGTAAACAACCACGAGTTTAGAAAGTCTGTGAGATTAACTCGAAAATTCTCCAAAGCAATTAGTGCAAATGAGTTTTGTAAACACATGTGCATATGAATTGAATGTAGTCGTCGTGTGAACGATAACGGCGTAGAAAAAGACTTTAAATGAAGTTAATTTGAGATGAAAGACACAATAAAATACAATTAATGGTATTAAACAAAGAAAAAGTAAAAGTACATGTTCTGTTTAAGGAAACAAAAGACTAATGAAAAGACTGGACACATACGTATACATGTTTCTCGCTAAATTGTTTCGCTCTTTGACTCGGGTATTCCACTGGTATGGAGAGTATGTATGAAATTTTGTGACCTTTGATCCCATGCAAGAGTCTGCTATTTATTTTATTTACAAGGTAAGTGTCGACGAAGGTTATTACCACTAATGAATTTCTACATTCACCCACAACTCTATCTGTTTGAAACCTACATTGAGTTTTAACTACTTCGAACTTCCTCACGAACCCTGATGATAACTGCTCAAATGTATTGTGGACGCTGCCTACCAAGGACTCTAGACTTATAACTTTGAGTCTTTCAACCTTACGTGGTTCAGTCGACTGGTCTTCTTGCTAAAATAAAGGCCTATGTTGACTGTCTTTTTTCAAGATTATGGACATATTTCCAAGTGATCCAGGTCTTGGGGATTTATCCCTGAGATTCCTCCAAACCATATTTCCATGTGTCGACGGCTCGGTTGACCCCTCGTTATTAGTCTGGCGACGCTTTATCATTAATTCTCTTTAACACACTTCATTAATGTTTTCCCACAAGAAATTTCTTTTCATTGATATTCTTTGTTGACTTTCTACTAGCTGAAAAATCCAAGTGTAACAAATGCCCCAAAAATATTGTTTTCTTCCACATAGTCTGAAATCCAAGCCAACACACTTGACTCAATCATGATCTTCATCAGATTCTGACCATCGATTGTACCCTCTGAAAGTTTCATATTCCCAAGTAAACTTGTATTAAGGATGTAGGTTCACTATGTAATATACCTTACGCCCTTCAAAATTAAAGCCTTCTCTAGTAGGTCGACATGGTGAAATGTTCGCCAATTTTTGGTTAAAGTTAAGTTTGTCAATTTGACTGACATCTGCTTTGAAAATACTTTGATCCGCTTCAATGTGTTCAACAATCCCATCAGGCTTCCAGATGGTGATCCTCTGATGCATAAACAAGGGTACACATCCTACTCCATGCAACCACTCTCTACCTAATAGTAGATTGTAGTTTGCTTTTGTTGGCACCACCATAAATAATGTTGGCCTTGCGGTAGTTCCTACCATTAGACTTGAATAAACCCTAAGGGTTTGTTGGTTTTTCCCTCATAGTTGGACAATACCATGTTGGTGCAGGCTAAATCTGTGGTAAATTTGCCTATTTTCTCTAAGAGGGATTAAGGCATTACATTGACACATGCTCCACAGTCGATCAAAACCTTGTTGATTCCTACACCGTTTAACTTGGCCCTTATATACAAAGGTTGTTGCATGCCAATGTATGGCTTTTCAAAAATGGTGCGGTCTTCATCCACTGATTTGTCATTAATTACATAGTAACACAGAGGTTTGTGCCTATTTTTTCTAAGGTGATGCTGCATGGCCATGTATGTCTTTTCAAAAATGGTGTGGTCTTCATCCACTGAGCTATCATTAATTACATTGTAACATAGAGGTTTGTGGGTAGCTAGCTCTTTATCAAAACTTTATTCTTCAATCACTTATATGACTGTGTCGTATTCTAAGGGCAAAACATATATCATATTGCAAATGATATATAATTCAGGTTCAGATCCTGAGTGGAAGTCGTTTATCTCCATGTCGACATTTTCATCTTCTTTATCCTTTGTTGATTTCTCATCATTTATTGGTGACATAAGGGAAAAACCTTTGCTAAATAGGCTATCAACTAGATTGATCTTTATTGATGGCTTGAATGCTATCACTTCCATTGGAGCTTCCAGCCTCTCGTGCAACTTTCTTATTTCTTTGGAGTCTCCTCCACTGAGTCCTAGTCATGGGGTTTTTTCCAATACATTTCTGCGAGACATAAGAGTACTTCTTTGAGACTTGAGAGTTGTCTATGTATGAAGAATCAATACCAACATTGACCACTTTCCTTTTCCCCTATCAATTTTCATCCAACTAGATTGATCTTTGTCGATGGTGTCGACCACCATGATGTCTACAGTCTCGAAAAAGAGAGCCTCGTCTTTTGTTTCAATGTCCTCTTCTGTTGTGGTTTCTGCTTGTCAACAAACTTCAGCCTGCCATCCTTGAGAGCATTCTGCACCAGATCCCTGAAAAGTACACATTGAGAAGTTTTATGATCCCAAAAATTATGGAAATTACAAAAACCTTTTTTCTTTCTTTGTTCTAATGGTGGGACTTTATCCCCTTTAGGAACAACAATTTTTCCATTAGCAACCAATAGATCAAATATTTTTTATCACGCTTAGTAACGTCGAAGGTATACAATTTAGCAACAAAAATTTCATTTTGGGGTTCGACGATATTCTTCCCATTTGAGGGTTTTAGCAACTTGCAAGTGTAAGGATGCCCTGGATTTAATTTTACCACATTAACCCCATTCTTCTCTACATACTCATACTTTTAGTCGGATGAATTCCCTATGTTGTTGAATTCGACAAAAGCCACCTTATTTTTACTGAACTTGGATTTCCTAGCTTTTTCGTCCTTCAATCGTCCGACTTGTCGAACTCTATTGGCCAACTGGGTCATGTCTCTTAATTATTGGGTGTCTAATTTCTTCCTAATGGAGTAGTCAAGACCTTTTGTTGCCAGTTCGACTAACTCATGTTCCGACACTTGCGTAAAACATCCCACTTTCAGGGTTCTAAACCTATTGAGATAATCATCGATACTTTTAACCACCTTTTGTGTTACACTGATCAGTTCTTTGAGACTAATCTTACATTGACCCATGTAGAATTTTTTCTGGAATGCCCTTTCTAATTGGGCCTAAGTAAAGATGAAATTTGGGAGAAGGGTGGTGAACCATGTAAAAGCATTCTTAGTCAATGAGTTCGGAACATAATTAATTTTAAGATTCTCATTGTTGGCTAAATCACCAGCCTCGGTCAGGTACCGGACGACGTGTTCGACGGTGGATTCATTAGTATCACTGGCAAACTTGGTGAACTTTGGGATTTCCAGCCCCTAGGCAATTTGGGTTTCCTTACATACTCAGACAATGGTGATATATAGTTTGGTATGGGGAGGCCCACGTTGACGCCATTTTGGACCAAAATGTGTACGAAAATATTAGTAATATTATCTTGTACCCCTGCATTTTCTTGTCTGGGTTGTCTAAGGACTTGGTCAGCATCTTGGTTTCGTTGAACCAGGACCATGTCGAGGCCTTCTAGCCCTTGATTATTTTCGACAACCCTATTTTCTAGGGGATTATCCCCCTGGGGAATATTAGGCCATGGAGTCGATGACGCGTCAAAAAACAGCAATCCTACCCATTTGGTGGGCTAATTATTGATAACTCATATTCGTGTTTTCTACCATTGGGCTAAACACATTGCATATTTGTTGTTTAATCGTATGGACCATATCAAAGTTGCTTTCATCCATTAACTATCTCACGATCTAAAGAGGTTTATTGGTCAAGGACAAAGCACCTTGGGGAGGAAAATGCCTCATACCTCCTGATGGTTGTTGTAACACCCCAAACTGCTTTCAGGATTATCGACTAACCCCACAAACCAACACGGGTCTTTTCGGCATGTTTTGTCCTCACTCACACACTTTCCGGGAAACTTCCCAGAAGGTCACCCATCCCAATACTACTCCAAGTCAAGCACGCTTAACTATGGAGTTCTTATCTATTGGGCTACCGAAAACAAGATGCATCTTCTTTTCGGTAGCCCAATAGATAAGAACTCCATAGTTAAGCGTGCTTGACTTGGAGTAGTATTGGGATGGGTGACCTTCTGGGAAGTTTCCCGGGAAGCATGTGAGTGAGGATAAAACATGCTGAAAAGACCCGTGTTGGTTTGTGGGGTCAGTCGGTAATCCTGAAAGCAGTTTGGGCTGTTACAAGGCTCTGATACCATTTGTAACACCCCAAACTCTTCTTTTCGGTAGCCCAATAGATAAGAACTCCATAGTTAAGCGTGCTTGACTTGGAGTAGTATTGGGATGGGTGACCTTCTGGGAAGTTTCCCGGGAAGCATGTGAGTGAGGATAAAACATGCTGAAAAGACCCGTGTTGGTTTGTGGGGTCAGTCGGTAATCCTGAAAGCAGTTTGGGCTGTTACAAGGCTCTGATACCATTTGTAACACCCCAAACTGCTTTCAGGATTATCGACTGACCCCACAAACCAACACGGGTCTTTTCGGCATGTTTTGTCCTCACTCACACACTTTCCGGGAAACTTCCCAGAAGGTCACCCATCCCAATACTACTCCAAGTCAAGCACGCTTAACTATGGAGTTCTTATCTATTGGGCTACCGAAAAGAAGATGCATCTTGTTGGTATAGGTAGTACCAATTAATCCTTATAAGCCTTCACTCAACCATGCAGTCCCATACCTGCATAGCC
Organism: Lathyrus oleraceus; assembly: GCF_024323335.1. NCBI lineage: Eukaryota > Viridiplantae > Streptophyta > Magnoliopsida > Fabales > Fabaceae > Lathyrus > Lathyrus oleraceus. The sequence goes on along the minus strand of NC_066580.1, from coordinate 384,291,338 downwards.
TCAGGATCCCTCTCATTCCGATGTGAATTCGGTTTTTCCCCTAAAAGCTGCTAGGAGTGTCTCATTGTCATGCCTCATGCATAAACAACCACTCCCTCGCCCTCGGGTGTCACATGTAACCACTCTTCGGCCTCTCCGACCTCGGGTGTTACAGTTGTCCTAGTTGGTCGGAGTTATCCATAGCAGACACTGAAGCCAAACACAGATTAAATTGCGACGAAGTTGCCATCGCTTTTTCTGAATACTCTGACGTACTAGGGTGCAGACTTGCCATCATTGTAGTTGGCATGCCATACGGTTGTTCCTTCTGAGGTAACGAGAAACCTAGATAAGGAGGCTTTTGGTCTCCTAAGTTTTGTAGTCCCTAGAAAATGTTGGTGAACTTGATGCTTGTGGTGATGAAACCCTCACATCTGGCGGTATGAAATACGCCACTACTTGGCTTATAGCAATGTGCATTTCCTCGGCGGAGGTTGGCGTCACAGAACTACCGACACTGGTAACCGTCGGTTGTCCTCCTAGGAAGGGGTTTGATTTTCACACTACATTTCAAAAAGTCTCTTACCACTCCTCAAGTTCATACAACACAAGACCTCACAAATGGATAGAGTCTACGGAAAAAAATAACGTAAGACGTTTTTTTTTGGAAAAAATATTCTCACAAAAGGGTCCCACAGAGTGTGCCAATTTGTTTACTGGTGTTTTTGGTAAACATTCACGAGTTTAGAAAGTCTGTGAGATTAACTCGAAAAATCTTCAAAATAATTTATGCAAATGATTTTTGTGACACACATGTAGGAAAATTTAATGTATTCGTCGCGTGAACAATAATGATGTAGAAAAAGACTTTAAATGAAGTTCAGTTTAGATAAATGACATTGTAAAATGCAATAAATGACATTAAACAAAGCAAAAGTAAAAGTACATGTTTCGTTTAAGGAAAAAAATACTAATGAAAAGACTGGACCCAGACACATACATGTTTCTCGCTCAATTGTTTCGCTCTTTGACTCAGGTACTCCAGCGTATATAGAGTATGCATGAAATTTTGTGACCTTGGATCCCATGTATGAATCTGCTATTTATTCTATTTACAAAGTAATCATCGACGACAGTTATGACCACTAAGGAACTACTGCATTTACTCCTCGTTCAATCATCAGGCTCCTACTAGCATGTTTATATGTCATCCACAACTTTGATGGTAATTGCTCCAACGTATTGTCAATACTGCCTGCCAAGGACTCTGGACTTGTAACTTTATTGAGTCTTTCAACCTTACGTGGTTCAGTCGACTGGTCTTCTTACTGAAATCAAGGTATATGTTGACTGTCCTTTTCGAGATTCTGGACATGTTCCCAAGCGATCCAGGTCTTGGGGATTTATCTCTGAGATTCCTCCAAACTACATTTCCATGTGTTGACGACTCGGTCGATCCCTCGTTATTAGTTTGTCGACGCTTTACCATTAATGCTCTCTAGCACATTTCATTAATGATTTCCCACAACAAATATATTTTTATTGACATTCTTTGTAGACTTTCTATTAGCTGAAAAATCCAAATGTAAGAGGGGTATATTATGAGATTTAGTCGGACCCATTTTAAAGTTTTGGATGGATTGTATAAATATTTGAAAAGTGTAGTTGAAATGTTTAAAAAATACGTTGTTAAATTTCAGATGTTCAAATAAATCTATTATGCGAAAATCCAACCCAAAAATTTCATATTTCATATAACATTTTTTTTGACGCTACATTCCTTGAATTATGTCAATTAAAAATAAAAGTAGATACATAAATATTAGAAGAAAAAGAATATGTATCCACGATGTAAAATCTTTACACTATCAAAGACATCCATTAAATTATAATTTAATTTTAAAATAAATAAGATAGTTAAATGATAAAATATTATTAAATGATGATATAAAATTATTTTATGCCACAGTTACACCATCTTTAATCTCTAAATATTTATTAAAACACTAATTGTATATTGAGTACAATCATTTTGGTATAATATTCACCTTAACTGGATATCATTACATATTTTTGTACAAAAAGAATATTTTACTATATTTCCTCTCAAAATCCATCTTCTTTCACTCGTGCTCTAAAAGTAGTTCTAAAACATTGAACAACTTCAAACAGAAAAAAAAAATGTCTATCATTTGTTAAGTGCTCTCAGCAAAATAGGAAAGTGAAAAATTCAACAAACAAATGAAAATCACAACCAATAAGTGAAAGCAGCATAACAAAGAAAGAAAAAAATATAAACAAATTCAAAAGAACAACCCTTTGAGCCTATAATCTGTCTCATTTCCCTACTAATTTACGTGCACGCTGATTTGCGCCTTTTACTCGATTGTTGAGTTCATCAACATCGTCACTAAGATAATCAAGTGCTTTGTTTTGGCTGCAAAATCATCACACACAAAAATGTATCATTAGCATTATTATTATTATTATTATCGTTAATATTATTATTATTGTTATTAAAGTATACAACAGATTTACCTGTCTAACTCAGTTCCCATACTAACTGCCATACCCTTCAAATCACCCAAGATATCACTGAGATCAGAGAGTGCATCATCTTGTTTAGCTTTTTCATGCTGTAATAGTAACATAAATATATGTTAATCTAATGAAAATCTTAAGTGAATTCAAATAATAACAAAACAAAAAACACAACACATACATCAACTTTCTGATAGGCATTGGCTGATTCATTGGGAGGTGTGGTTGGTGCAGAACGTCCCTTTGGCAAAGGAGCTAACCCCAGCTTTTCTCTATCTTCCTTATTTTTTACATTCTTTTTGGAAGAATTATCTGATAATACACCAAATTCAATTATAATATTAGTATATGCATGGTTTAGTTTCTGAAAAATGAGTATATAACTGGATGATATTTAAACAAAGCTATAATTTGTTATGCATGCATGTGCACATAATATCAATAATTGATTTATTCATAAACAAATGATGATACTCATTTTATTTTCACAAGGAAAATAACTATTATTTTATGATATATATTTTTTTTAAAAGTGGTAAAAGTCAATTTTTTATTAATTAAAGTGGCACTCATCATGGTTTAAAATTACAATCCATAATAGAAATTATGTTGACATGATAGTTTCTATAATTGGAATGAAATATCTTTATCTCTAAATGTCTTTTGCGTATTTCAAATGCTTTCTAATAAAATTCCTCTAATAAGCATACTAACAAACGCAATCATCGCAATCGCAATATCTATTATTGCAACTGCATCCTCGATCATAACTGAAACTTAAAACAATGATACTAATAACTATTTTGCAATCATCTATGAGGAGATCCGACAAACAACAACCTCAATTTAAAACTATTTTACTATCTTGAGGAGATTCAAAAGTAACAAGTTGTTATAAGGCTAAATGCTTAACACTAAACTTAAACCTAAAAATATTGTAAAATGTTTATAAATCATAAGCATAAATTTGAGAAGAAAACCTGATGTTATTACAGGGCCTGTGATTGTCTTGCCCTTCTTTGGTTTCCATGGCATAGAGAACATGCCCCCAAGATTGTTTAGGAGTTTTTCACCCTATGAGAGTTCAAATGATAATTTAATCATTTTCTGGATTATATATATTACCAAATGGTTTAAAAACTATATGTAACCGCAAAATGATATTGAAAGGAAACAAAATACACCTACCTTACTTAAATCCTTCTCAGTATCAACAACCATATTATGAGTCCTTGTAATCTGGTCACCTTGTTGGTGCAACATGTCAAGAGTTCTTGTAGCATCACTTCTAATATCCTCAGCAATCCTCAAACAATTATTAACACTATTTGTCGTCTCCTCAGATTTGTACACTGCATAATTTTCTAGCTCTTGAACACTTTGATTCTCCAGTCCTCCAGAATCCTTAAAACCTGTTTTGTACTTGGCTTTTGAAGCCGCGGACGGCGCGGTTGAGGTAGGCTTTCTTCCCCAATCGTCGTCATCATCTTCGTCAAAATAGTTTCCCTTTGACTTAGGCACTGCTAGGACGGGTTCTGAAGAAGTTCGTCTAGCTGGAGTAAGCGTTGTGTTCCTATCCGGTTCGGTGTCTCCGGAAGATGTACCATTTGCTGGTGGTGGTTTTCGAAACCCAAACATTTTCACGTGTAGGAGAATAAATGGTTTTCCAAGTATGCAATAATAATATGTTGTGTGGGTACACAAACCCAAATGTTATGATGGGTTTGCGTACAAGAAAAAGGGAAGAAGAAAGAAGAAAAGAATGAGAAATGGTTGATACAAAGACGAGAGAGTGAGAATTGTCTCTATTTTGGTGAAAAATAAGGAAATGATGAAAGGAGAAGCGAGAAAACAGAGATCTTTGCTCTTTTTCAACCATACACCCTTTGACAAGTTTAGACGGTTGGTTTGGGAAATTAAGTACCTTCTCTTTTGATTTTCTTTTATCTTAATATGGTCTCGTTTTCCTTATTTGATATATATACTATTTTATTTTATTTTGAAGCCAACAAAACAATTCATAAAATTATTAATCATAAAACTTAACTTTTATATTTTATATTTTGAAAATAATGATAATCAAATGAAAGATAAGGGGAGTGTATTGTACTGAGATTTCAATAAATTTTGAAAGATTTTTTTGATAAAATATTTTGTGGTATTTAATCAAGACAGTTATAAAACTCAAATAATTCTTGCGGTATACAGTTAAGACAGCCACGCTTTTTTTATCTAGGGTAATGAAAATCATTGGTATTTGTTTTGTTAGAAAATCAAAATTGTTGGTGTAGATCTTTTATGAGGTGTTCCATATATTTGATATGATGATGCGTGAATATGAATGATAACATTGTATTTATGGAGACTCTTTTGAATCTGCCTCGAGTTGAAAGGGAAAATCAATTTTGACTTGATTTTTATTTAGATTTCGATTTTTATCGATTATAAAATATAGGGATAGATTGGATAATGAGGACATTATTATTATTATTATTATTATTATTATTATTATTATTATTATTATTATTATTATTATTATTATTATTATTATTATTATTATTATTATTATTATTATGTACATTATTAGTTAGTTTTGATCATTTGGAATATTAAATATATGATCAATACTTTGATATTTTGATTTGTATTTAATTATTTGAAATGTATGTATCATATTTTTTTTAGACTATTTTATTTTATTATTTGTAATGTAATATGATATTCGGTTAAATAAATATTTCTATTAAAAATTGATTGAATTACATAGATGATGGCGAGGTGGGGATACTCGAAACCGTTTGAGAATGACTTGAGTTTTAATCTTCATCTCCATTGGAGACCGGGCCGAGAAATAGAGATTCTTCAAGGATTGGATTTGGGTATGAGAGAGATAAAAAAAAATGTTCATGACCCGCCCCGCTACCATGCCTATGTGTGGGGGTGGACCTGCAAGTCAGTAAGAGAGTGAAAAGGGGTAGAGTGAGTTGTTATTAATGTTGTGTAATTGTTAACCTGGGAATTTTGGTTTAGTTTTTTTGACATAAAAGCATAATGTAAAGCCATGAGATTGTTAAGTATAAAACAACATAGTTGTAGTCTCAACAGTTGATGACTCTGATTGAAGAGTCGAGTTAGATAATCTAGAATCCTAAAAAGTCTGGTTTTGAGGAATCTCATAAATAGATCCATAAGATCATGATCACTCTCTGTTCAAAACATGTCCATGAAGGTGGCAAGAAACACAAAAAGGGGAGTTTGAATTGGGTTTCTAAAAACAAAAGTTTTTTTCAAAACCAACTCAATCAATTAAAAACATGAACAAGAAAAATAAAAAAGTTATTTTTATACTGGTTCACTGTTAACAAATCTACCTCCAATCCACCTTACCAAGGTGATTTCTCCTATCAAGAAGGACTTGATCCACTATAATCAAAACCTGATTGCAGACACCACAAAGACAACCCGGCCTTATCTTCTTGAGTCTATCTGACTCAAACCTAGTCACTCAAGGAACTCAAACAGATTTGAGATTTATAAGTTATGTTTACAAAGAATGCTTCTAAGAAAGCATATTAACACAAGTTAATACAATGAATATTTCTCACACGGTAACGAGTAAAAACTCTTGTGTGTTTACAAAACTATACACATAAATAATATGATTTCAATAAGAGCATGTGTAGTAGCGTTATCAAAGCATCTAGCAACTTCTATCAATCTTCAAGTCTCCTTTACATGGACATATAAAAGAACCGTTGGAGGGTAGAAATAGAATACTAAATTGCAGTTGTCTCTTTCATAACGGTTTGCATATGGGAGGAAAAATGGTACAGTAGTATTGTCTTTAGCCCACAAAATCAGGGTAGTGGAGGAAAGGGAGATCTTGTATTGTGTACTATTTTCCTAATACAAAACCTTTTGATATCATCTTCTAATCTTCATAGGCTTCTGATGAAATGATGTTGAAGCATGCTTAGAAGGATCAAGAGACAGGTTATCAGAATCTTCAGAACCTTGCTCTTCAGAGTCTTGACATAGTTCCTGAGAACCTGGTCTTTAGAGTCTTCAGAGTCTTCAGATTTGTTCTTTAGAATCTTTAGAACTTGAGTGCAGTATCTTGAAGGCAGACAAACCTTCAGAGGCTCTTCAATCAGAGTCAATGTCAGAAGCTTTAGTATGAACGTTCCTCAGAATCATTGTCTAAAAGCTTTCTAGAACTTGGCAACATCTTGTAAAGCACTTGAATCTCCTCAGAGTCGGAGTGTATTGATTCCGGAATCTGATAATGTCACACGTTATTGCTTCAGAGTCAGAACCTGTTAGAAAAAGTTACACACTAGATAAAAACTATTAGTGTACAAAATTGTTCTTTAAGAAACAATGCATTATTATAATCAAAGCTAAAGGTCAGATGCATAACCAAATATTGTTCTAATAGTCCAGAATCTCAAAAATGTTTGCACAAATCAACACTTTGAGGTGGATATATAATGTAGAAGTGTCGAGTTCGACGCACCCATATGATGTTAGGAGTTAAGGGCCAATATGTGTAAATAATCCATAGTATTTTATGGCCCTTTTCACTTGATCTCAATGGAATTTCTTGTTAACACCTTAGTTTTAAGTGTAAATATGTAGTTTTTAACATTATCATGTAAATAGCTTTTGTTTAATCATTTTTGTGCAAATTTGTAGGTTTCAAAGCCTATTGGAAGCATGAGAAACCTAAAGGCACCAAGCAAGACCCAAAGTTACATTTGTGAAGATTCCATGTTTTCCAAAGCGGGCTAAGCGCGATCCTAGTGCGCTTAGAGAAACCAAAGGATAGGGAGCATTGGAAAATTCGTGATAGGAGTGTGATGAGCGTGAATCAAGGCGATTTAAGTTATTTTTTGTTGATCGAGATAAGCAAGCTCTGATGGGGCTTAACGTGATTTCACTTTTTGGCCCATGCTATATATATACGTTTGGCTAGATATTTTAGGTAATACTTCACTCCAATTTTATTCCAAAGTCATTTTCATATAAAAAATCATCAAGAACTCAGAATCAAGATTTTGAAGCATCAATCTTTGAGTTTTTCGATGTTGATGCTTGTGAGTCTCTTCTTGTTACTTGTTGAAAAAGGTATCATGGTTATGGGTAGATAAATCGTCTTGTATCAAGATTAGATGTAATCAATCTTAACTTGTATGTGTTTATTTTGATCTTTTATATGTGAACAACTTGATAGTTAATGTAGATGATAACCTTTGCTTTTATTGAATATTTATGGTTTAAATCATTATTGAGAAAGATTTTTTAAGTCTCGACCTAAGTTTATCATCTATCAAAGACCAAGTCTAGACATGGAGGTGGAATTTGATATTCACTTTGTATCGGATCATTAATGTTATTTGTATTATTTAATAGGTTGAGACATCGTCGATTAAACAATATGGTAAAACTCGCAATACCGTATTAGACATGAGCGGTATAGATAAGCGATAGGTGGTTATGTTGATTATAAATGAAGTTCACATGCTTGATTAATCGAATACATACAAAATAGGTTGATGAAATCTAGTCTTGATATGTCTTTTAAAATGTTATTCTTTCTAAACTTTTATCATTGCTACAAACTCCTATGAATGTTACTTTCACGAAACCAAAACCAATCGAAACCATCACTTAAGACATTGTAAATTGTATAATGACGGTAATATCTCACCAATCCATATGGAAACGATAAAACAAACACTCACAAAAAAACACTTTTTAACATTAGGGACTTGGAGTGTTTTTTGAATCCAGACGTCAATTGAATTAGAAATGTTTCGACAACACTATAGGAGCCGACTGGAGATTCCCGACATAGGCAGTTAGGAGATTTAAATGCAGTTACTAGTGTGAGTGGTGATTTGCAACAATTCAAAAGTTGAAGACATGTCGATGCAATTATTAGGCTGAAACCCACGTAAGGGAGTGTGCATCGATCTCTGTGTAGATAAATGTTATCGACGGTTAACATTGTAATAATATATAAGACGAGTTTAGTCATGTAAACAAGGGTCACAAAAATTCATTAAGAATTCTCTATAGAACTTAACTATCCAAGTCATAGAGAGAAAATAGTTTGCGAGAAGATGTATGAATTTTTGTCATTTTCTCTTAATCTTTAAATTTGAAGCATTTACTTGAATGGACTTTTATGTTCTTTGTTTATTTTTTATTTTCAAATCAATTTTGCATTATTTCAGTTAGAGTTTATATTCAAACTTTCTACATTCAAGCATTAATATTCAAAATACAAACGTATTCTCTCAAATATTTTGCACAACATGTCCTAGGATTCTTTCTAGTTTAATAAGGTAAGTGAACAAAAATTAGTGATTTGATTTACCAAAAAAAATGGTAAACAAGTTTGCATGCCTAGTGGGACCCTTTTGTGGAAGAAATTTAAACTTTTGCAAAAAAAGTTATGCATTTTTTGTTAAATTTTGTTTTTCATACATGAAATACTTTCACTGTCTGAGTGTTTATGAGTTTGAGAAGTGGTAAAACTTTATTTGAGATGGCATGTCCAAAAAACACTTCCCTTCCCCAAAATAATGCTCCATATAATATAGCACAACCAACTGAATCGATGGTTGGTGGTGCAGGCACTTTAGCAACTGTCAGAGTAACTCCTCCTTTTGTAAGTGAGACGTCGATTTTTACAACATTACCATAACCAGTGGTCCCCCCACCACAAGTAATTAGTATTCCAAGCACTCTCATGGCCACACAAGTGATTATGGGAGATCCTGGACCTTATTTTCTCCCAAGTTTCACACTATCCCTTGGTAGTAGGGAATATTCATATGGCATGCCAACTGCAATGATGGCAGGCCTACAAAACAGTACATTTATGTGTGCAGATAATGTAATAACTATTGCATCTCCTCTCAATCCATAATTAGCATCTGAATCTGCTATATGCAATCCCAGTCAAATGGCACAACCAGAAGGTTGGTTAGGTTATATACCTCAGGCAGTCCATCCCCGACCACTAATTCCCTCGTGTCTATGAGGCAACAAATGTATTAAAGCAACCATGAGATGGTAAATATGCTTATGCAACAAATTGGTACTATGTTTAATCCTTTGATCCAAAACACAAATCATAGTTACCAACAATTGGAACACCAAATGGGTTGAATCACTAATTTCTTTGGCGCCCCTCAAGCACATCTCCATCCAATCCCTCAACTCCAGACAAGCGAAGGAATTCAAAACCCAAGTCTCTCTAATAACTTAGGGCGACAACATATTATGCCCCACCAAGTCTAATAACTTATACAAGGGGTAGTTGAAGCAGTCGTAGGCCAAAATGGCCTATAGTTGGTATTGGTCAATGTAATACCCCAAAATTTACCCTTCACTTTTTCATGGAAAACATGGGATTGCATTAGCATCATATTAGGTCATACTCATTGCATACTGCATCAGTGACTTGGGAAATCAGGTTTTGATTGATCACTCCTTACCAGAAGGAGCCCACACAAAGCAAGTTTGAGAATTGGACTTCATTTTCCAAATATGCAAGCCTCAAGGGTCTCAAGGTGGTCCAGGTATCTCATGGTGGTCTGCAGTTCGTCAGTGGAAGAGTCAGAGCTCTCAGAGTGTGCATCTGCATTTGATCAGAAATCAGGGTTTCATGGTTATCTGCAACAGGCAATGTTTGATGGGAAGAAAAGGGGGCTCATTCATGTCATTATTAGAGAGGCATCTTGGCCTAGGAAGATTCACAATTATCACAGAAAGATCCATTGGTAATCAGTGCAATGAGTTCCTAGTCATTTTTGCCCTAAAACTATGGTTTTTGCATAAAATCGGTTTATTTCTGATTCCTTGAGTGAAACTCATTTCCATGGCCCTCCACATGTCCACAAGGATCTACATGCAAAAAATCAGCTCTTTATTTGAGCCAGAGGTGCCTCAATTGATCAATGGAATCGGGAATCAGACGGTTTGGGAAAAGTCAACTGTGGGGCCAGAAAAGTCAACTCCTGACATTTTGAAGGTGGAATCTCAAAATTCATGCCTAAGGAAGCCTACATGTTAAATTTGATCAAGGTTGGATCATGGATTCATCATTGAATCAGGAGTTGGAAAAGTTACTAAATTTGGAAATAGTTGACTTTCCATTTAAGGCAAGTTTTTATGGTTTTTGCACCCACTTTAAGCCTATATTCCATCAAGATGAAAACTCCATTTGAAAATTTCTCCAACATTAAAGTTATTCCCCTTGTTCCAAGCTTTCTAGAGATATAAAGTTTGTTTCATTTGGATTAAAATTGAGAAAGTTAGGCTTGGTCAAAGTAAGACATTATTTTAGAACACTTAGAAAATTTTCTAAGTCCAAAATTTACAAAATTTGTCAAGACTTATGGGCCAAATTTCTTGCACTTCAAGGCATCTTTTGAAAACACTTTCTTCATGACAGTTGTACCTTGACATGTCCTCTTTCACACCTTTTTGGAACCATCCAATTTGGATAATTGGTTTGGAAGATACACTCATCTAAAGTTGGTATCATAGGCTGAATTTTTTGACAGCATTTAGGCCAAACTGGCCCAACCATTTTGCAGCCATGAGACCTGAACATTATGGCCATTTTTCACCTCTTTCCACTCACCATTTCAAGATGTGTTCAACATGAAAAATGTTAAGTTCCATGCCCTCTTTCTATTGTTTGCATTGCCTTGCCATTTGGACATGTTCTCATCAAGTTACAAGGTCATAAAGTCACCCTCTTGAACTTATTTCAAAACAGAAAAACCATGTCATGTTGCACAAACCAACCAACACACTCTTTTCCTCATTTGGTCATTTGTTTTATGATCACTCACTTAAGTTTTGCTACTTTTAGAACTTGCTCATACCACCCCACTTTTTGCATCATTTTGCATAAATAAATAAAAAAACCTTTCAAGCCCATTTAGAACACTTAAATCCAACATATATAAACACAAGAAACCCTAACTTAAAGGGTGGAGGCTGCAGAACTTTAGGGCAAGGCAAGCAAAAACAAACTTGGTTTTCATTTCAAGATCCATTTTCTCATTTTTTCAAGCACAAGCATCAAAAAAACATCTCTTTTTTTCTCCCATCCTCTCCATCTTCAAGGGGCAGTGGACCTTTCATCCACTAGGTAAGCATCTTATCACTCTCTTCCATGCTTATGCTATGCTTGCTCATCATATCTTCCATGTTCATTTCATGCTATCCATTCATACTTTATGTATTTTTCATTTATTGCCATGCTTTTTTTTTTCGTACTTATTTTACATGTTAATATTATGCTATGTTTGTATTATGGACCCTTCATTGAAGCATGTTCATTAAACTTTGATTTTGCAACATTAAATTTTTTGCCATATCCTTTCATGAAGCCCCCTTGTTGTTCGCTTTTCTACATGTTAGAGTAATTATTTTTAACGAAATAAAGCACCATTGTGTTCTACATGTTCCAAACTCAAACTTTGATTTTTACATCACCTCATTTGGAGCCCTGTAGCATTAGTTATGTTGGTTTTAAAATGGAGGAAATGGGTTGCGTTTTTCATGTGTGCTGAATTTGGGTGCATGAAGCCCCCTTGTTGTTCACTTTTCTACATGCTAGGGCCACTATTTTTCATAAAACAAGACACCATTGTGTTCTACATATTTTAAACTTGAACTTTGATTTTTACATCATCCCATTTGGAGCATTAGAGAGGGAGATATGCTAGTTGGAAGGTTGGTAGAAAATGACTGCATTTTTCGTGTACTGTTGCTGCATGCATGGCTGTAGGGATTTTTTTTCATTTGGCATAAAAAATGACACAGACACGATTCAAACCCGCACACATCCAACCGTCCACACCTTGTTTTATCCGCTAGGGCAGAAGTAGAAACTGATATATTTATGCATAGTCCACATATTATTTTTAAAATGAACAATATATTTGACTGTCACGCTGGCTGGCGCGCTACCTGCACCCCCACATCAAGGCCCATTCAGTTCATTTACTCATATTTTATTTTTTATTTTATTTTCCATTTCATTTTATTATTCTGTTTTGATTTAATTAATAAAAAATGTTTTATTCTTTTATAAAAATATCAAAAAATATATTTTACTTTATTTAATATTTTATTTAATTTATTTTAATTTTTATTTTCGTTTTTATTTAATGCTAGTATTTTATTTTAATTATTTGTTTCAAATAGGCCATTTTAACACACTTTTTTTCATTTATTTTATTTCCATAACTTAAAATTATTTTTAGATTCTGATTTTTGGGATGAGGGTTGACCAATGTCTCATGGTCAACCTGACCTTTTATTGGAATTTTATTTCCCATTTTAATTTATTTTGGATTTATTTTTGGCCTAGTTTGCTCGGTTGACTCTACATTTGACTTCTGTTCTATTTCAATTAATTTGTACACTAATTTTAATTATTTTTAAAATCTTTTTGGGGGATGATGATGTCCTGACCCCATATAACTTAGTTTAATTTTTCATAATTTTTGTGATTAATTTACTATTTATTCTTAATTTATTTTTAACCTAGTCTTGTTGTTTTGACTTTTGGTTTGACCTTTGCTTTGATTCAATTAATTCAATAACTAATTTTTATTATTTTAAAAATCTTTTTGGGGGATGATGATGTCCTGACCCCACCTAACTTAGTTTAATTTTTCATAATTTTTGTGATTAATTTACTATTTATTCCATATTTTTTAAGTTGACTTGACTTTACCGTTGACTTTTATATGATTGATGTTTGACTTAGGGATTGCTTAAGGCAATTGAAGAGATCTTTTGATCCTCCCTTGTCCATCTCATATGCCACATATTAGAGGCTTTGCATCTTGAATTTATTTGATCCTTGCATCATTTCCCGATTAAATTATTTGTTGGTTCTTTGTGTGCATAGTTTCACTTGTCCGATTCATCTGATATTTTTTATACTTGTTTCTTTCATCCATGCTTCTATTGTTTGATTGATTAACATGTTTATACTTCTCATAAATTGTTTAATGCTCATTATTTCATTCTTTGATTATTTGGCTTGATCATATACTTGTTTATATATCTTATCTGTCTGATTAATAATTGTTGCCTACTTGTATGATGTATGAGGCATTTATTCTTATTTGTTTGATTGCCATGAACAATCCCCATTCATAACAAATGTATCCCTCTCCCATGAAATGTATAATATTTATTCTTTCATTCTTTATTCATTTGTTAATACAAGAAATAAAATGAACATCCGATAACCATTTCATAACAAGATCAAAACCTCGATCCAACGTCGAGTAATCATTTTCAAAACTTAACAGAACCAGCACGTATTCATCCATTTACCTTGTAAGTCGATTGCTTTATGCCTCGCCATCAACCTTGTAAGTCGATTGCTTTATGCATCGCCATCAACCTTGTAAGTCGATTGCTTTATGCATCGCCATCAACCTTGTAAGTCGATTGCTTCATGCATCGCCATCTACCCTTATCCCTAGCACCTCTCCTTGCTCCATTCGTCGATTCTTGTTCCGTTTAGGTAGCACCCATTAGGTAGAACCCTTTGTATGATAGTATAGGTAGGATTCCCATATCCTTTTGTATGATAACATAGGTAGTAATCCCATATCCTTTTGTATGATAACATAGGTAGGATTCCCATATCCTTTTGTATGATAACATAGGTAGGATTCTCATATCCTTTTGTATGATAACATAGGTAGAATTCCCATATTCTTTGCATGCTAACATTAGGTAGATATTCCCATTTGTAAATCCTAACACTTAAGTACATATCGCATGACAACTCTAGGGCAGAGCTTCCCCCACTTCTAGACCTTTCCGAGCATCTTCGATCTTGTGGCATGTAGTCCGTTCTATTGCAAAGAGGTAACTGCCTAAGACTCGATTCAGCGAGCTGCGACACCTGCTGCTAGGACGTGAACACATTGCCCACTCTCCTTTGACACAACTGGTGTCCTCCTTTGTAAGTCCATGTTCAGATGGCAACCCCTATGTAGCCGAACTACGGCAACTCTGATTCTCATGTTCAGATGAGATACGTAGGCACAAGATGCGATGTTTTGCCGAGTTTAACTAACAACTAACAACTAATCCTTGTTTGCTTCGCCCTCGTTGCGATCCTTTCTCTCGCCCTCGTTGCGATCGAGACTTTCCTTTTCTCTTGCCCTAGTTGCAATCGAGACCCTTGTTCCCTTAGTTAGTTTGAACTACGTTTTGCTCTGATTCTCATTCCCGATGAGATACGTAGGCATAAGACGTGATCTCTTAGCGAGCACACTTATCCTTAACCCTTAGGTAGCTGAGCTACGAAGACTCTGATTCTCATATTCAGATGAGATACGTATGCGGTGGATGCAACATCCGTGCGAGTCATTTTCTTTGACCCCTCTTTTAGTAAATAATACATTAGATATTACACACACCCTTTAGACAAGAACAACAAGAGTGGATCCCGTAGGGTACTACGGATGCGTAGGGGTGCTAATACCTTCCCTTCGCATAATCGACTCCCGAACCCAAGATTTGGTTGCGAGACCTTGTCTTTTCTTTTCCTTTCTCCAGGTTTACTTCGAGCGTTTCCTTTCCCTCCTTTGGGATAAATAACGCACGGTGGCGACTCTTCTGTCATTCTTTTCTCGCCGGTTGTTTTTTTGCACGCCATATTTTTTAGGTTGTGACAGCTAGCGACTCTGCTGAGGACACGGTTTTCCTAAGCGGGTCCCTCCTAGCTTTTGTAGGTTGTTTGTTTATTGGGTGTTTATTCTTTTGTACAATTATTTATTTATTTGCTTTATCTTATTGCATTGTGTACATAGCATTGTTGTGTCTGTTGGCTCTGTTGGGTTGTTTGTTTGTTGGGGTGGGATGTTCTATGAGTGATAAGCCCACTACCCAGGCTTGAGCGTACACACAGGTTTTAGAGTGGATAGTCATGAGGCTTGCGTGGCATGTTGCTATGTTAAGTCGTTCATGAGACCCACATTCCATACGAGGTTTCTGTTGGATATATTCTGTCCTATGGGTGTTCCATAACGACAGATATTCCTTTAGAAATCGTCGACTCTGGTGACCATTTCCCGAGAACTCAGTCGAGGCCTCTCCTCCGAGACGTGATTATGTTAGCTCTGGTGGGCGCATTCTCACTGCTCAATCCGAGGACCCCGAGACTGGGAACTTGCTTTAGGATGTCCTGTTGAGGGGAGTCAGTGGAGGTCCTTTATCCCGAAATAATGCCAAACCTTCAGTGGTAAACGTATTATTCTCGACTGAAGGGCTGAAGCTGACAAACTTCTATTCTTAGAACCTACCAGTGAGGGGCGGGCTAAATTCAGGGAACCTTAACCTCCAACCAACCCGGTTTTCTGGAGCAGAGTTTTGGTCTTGTATTATATTCCTCAGTGGGTTTCTCTTCAGACAGTGCAACCCGACAGATGTTCAAGCAGATACAGCAATCTTGATTTCCATGTCACTGCATTGCATCACGTTATTCTGCATTCATATCATTTAACACATGTTTATCCATTTCTAGGGGGTTTACATCTTCTTCTTGATTCCGGTCGGGGTTTTTTCTTGTTCTCTTAAGATGGATATTGGCAGAAAGAGACATGTCGCCTACAAGTTTTCGGTGATCTGTCTGGAGCCTATTCAACAGTTGATGAAGTTAATGGATCCTGATTCTCTAGAAGGATTCCGAAAGGATTACGGTTTGATTATAAGTTTCGTCACGGTTCTTTCCAAGGATCAACATGATGCTCTATTCACACTGTTGCAGTTCTATGACCCTCCATTGAGGTGTTTCACATTCCCGGATTATATTTTGGTCCCTACTTTGGAGGAGACTGCCAGTTTTCTCAGAGTTCCTATCAAGTCACAGTTGTTGTTCTACAGTTCTGAGTTTCTGCCCGATCTCAGCATGGTTGCTTCGGCCACATATTTGGGGAAATCATTCTTGAAGGCTAGTATGTGTCAGAAGGGAGGAGTCAGTGGTTTTCATTTGAGTTTCTTACTAGGAGAAGCAAAGAAGAAACTTGAAGATGGTGACCATAAGGGTTTCAATGCTGTGTTGGCTCTTTGCGTGTATGGGATTGTCCTGTTCCCTAATGTTGCCAAATTTGTGGACATGGACGCAATACGCCTCTTCGTGTTGGGAAATCCAGTGCCGACCTTGCTAGGAGATTTCTTTCATTCGGTGCACCACAGGAATGAGAATAGAAAAGGAGGATTGTTGAATTGTTGTGCGCCTTTGTTTTATAAGTGGTTCAGTTCTCACCTACCCAAATCAGGAGCGTTTGTTGATGTCGAGGACTCGTTGAGTTGGTCGAAGAGATTGATGGGGTTGAGAGCTGAAGATATTTCTTGGTGGTCTGACCGGAGCTTGCTTCGGGCGGATATTATTCATAGTTGTGGGAACTTCCCAAATGTACCGTTGGTAGGAAGAAGAGGAGGAATCAACTATAATCCTTCTCTAGCAGTTAGACAGTTTGGATATGCTTTAAGAACTCCGCCTTTGGAAAAGGATGTGGAAGAATCTCTATTTTTCCATTCTTCGCCTGATTTGACTGTATCCCGTAAGGCAGCTGAGGCCTGGCTCAAGGTGATCAAGAGAGGAAGAACTGTGCTTGGAAAAGGAGATTGTAGAACTTACCCTCAGTATGGAGAGTGGCTTCAAGGAAGAGTCGAAGAGTTTGGTCTGCCGTTTCCTATTGAAGAACCTTTGTATCCACCTACTCCTGAGCAATCAACAATGGTGAGCCGAGAGGAGTATGACAAATTGAAGAATGCCATGGAGGGACTTCAAACCGAGAACTCGGAGTTAAGTGCGAAGTTGCAAGACTGTATGCATCAATTCCATGAGGCAGAATATCAGAAGGGGGAAGCCGTCAGATTGCAAGAGGAAGCAGAGAGGAAATTAGCTGTGGAGGTGGACTTCTTCAGGAAGACAGACAAGGCCTTGGGATCATCCAGTTCTGAGTTGAGGCGAGTCAAGCAACAGTTAATGGATGCTCATGGTAAATTATTTGGGTGGCAAGAGCAATGGGATGCATTTTCAACTTCTCGGAAGGCAAAGGAGGAGGAGATGGTGGCCGAACTGACTAGTCAGATGGAGAAATTGAAGACTTTGCTGAAGGAGAAGAACAATGAGCTTCTGTGCGCCCGTTCTACTAATGGTTACATCACAAATCAACTCAATGAGGCTCGAGGACAGATTGAAGAACTCAAGGTGCTGGCAGGTTTGAAGAAATCCAGACTTGAAGAGGTATTCGGAGAAGATGATGGGAATTACTACAGAGAGCACATCAACGAGTTGGATGGAGTTATTCACCAGAGGAATCTGCTTATCCGGCGTTTGAAAGAATTCCCAGATCATCCTGACACGGTAGCATTGTTGGCTGAAGTGAGGAGCAGTCCTTATGGTTTGTACACAGGAGGTTGAGTCCTGATTTTTGCTCCTCCCTTTACTTATTGCTTTGTTGCTGTGTAGTGATGATCCACAGGCTTGTTGTGGAGATCCTCTTTTGATGTATTTTTGGCTAAGGCCCCTTTCCTTGAACTCATTTGTATGATGGTTTCCCTTTATTGCATCTTGATCTCAGAAGTTTATCCATTACTCGATCTTCTTGCACTATTCACCTGATGTGAGACTGGAATCAAGGGGGTAGAATACCTGTTGGATTTGATAAACATGTCATTGAATTTACATATTCATATCTTGCATAACAGGTACCGCTGCGGTGTTCTCATATTATTTGGTGTTCCACTAGCAGGATAGCTGATTCAGGAATTCACCGGTACGGTACCCGCAGAAACCAGCAAAGAGCAATGGAAAGCCTACAAGCAGAGCTTGCCGAGATGAGGATCCGCATGACCCAATTCATGGATGTGGTTCAAGGGGTGGCTCAGGGACAGCAAGAGCTAAGGCAGATGATGCAGAGGAATCCCGCCACTACTCAACCAGAGACCTTGACTGATCCTCCAGCTGGAGAGGTTAACGGACCCAGTGGACCGGGGCCTACCCCGATCCCGCATGTCAACTCCGGTCAACAGCCCGTCCATGATGATCAGGACGATCAGTTCACCCAGATGCAGGAAGACTTTGGCATGGGCCATGGCATGGACCCCATGTTCAGGAGATTAGAGGAGAGGCTGAAGGCGGTGGAAGGATAAAACCCTCTGGGGGTAGATGTTTCTGACTTGGGGTTGGTCCCAGGCGTGAGGGTGCCACCAAAATTCAAAGTCCCAGTCTTTGACAAATACAATGACAGCTCTTGCCCCAAAACTCATGTGCAAGCCTATTTCTGTAAAATGGTTGCATACTCTGATGACGAGAAGCTACTTATGTACTTCTTCCAGGACAGCCTAGCTGGGGCATCCTTGGAATGGTACATGAGGCTGGATAGAGCCCACATCCGTTGCTGGAGGGATTTGGCGGAAGCTTTCGTGAAGCAGTACCAATATAATACAGACATGGCTCCGGACAGAACTCAACTTCAAAATCTGTCTCTTAAAAACAATGAGTGCTTCAGGGAATACGCTCAACGCTGGAGGGAGACAGCTTCCCGTGTTCAGCCTCCTATGTTGGAAAAGGAGATGGCCAACATGTTCATGAATAAGCTGTCTGGACCTTATCTGGAGCGTCTGGTGGGGTGCAATGCCTCCAACTTTGTTGATGTGGTCTCTACCGGAGAGAGGGTGGAGAATTACCTGAAGACCTGCAAGATCCAAAATGGAGGTGGATCTTCTTCAGGGGTAAAGAAGCCGTTCATTGGAGGGCATAAGCAGAGAGAGGGGGGAGTGAATTCTTTGACTTCCTATCAGAACAGAGGTGTTAGAAGGAACAGTTTCCAGAATTATCATCAACAACCATATGTTGCGGCTGTGACCATTTCGGCTGCAGCACCACTACAACAACAACAACAACAACCACATCATCAACAGAATCAATACCAACAACAACAACCACAGCGTCTACAGAATCAATACCAACAACAGCAACCGGGAAACAGACCCGCCTATCAACAGAGGCAAAGAATGATGGACCGGCGTTTCGACACTCTTCCAATGTCGTACGCTCAGTTGCTTTCTAGCCTTCAACAACTATAACTTGTGCAGTTACGCACTCTGGCTCCTCCTGTTGGTAGGCTTCCGGTGGGTTACGACGCCAACGCTAGGTGTAGCTTCCACTCTGGGGCACCTGGCCATAATATTGAGAACTGCAAAGCTTTTAAGCACGTAGTTCAAGACCTCATAGATTCAAAGGCCATCAACCTTGCACTGGCTCCTAATGTCGTCAACAATCCCATGCCGCAGCATGGTGGTGCAAACGTTAATATGCTGGAAGGAGAAGCCAAGTCCATTAAGGATGTGTTGAAGTTGAAGACTCCGCTGTTGGAGATTAAAGAATGCTTGCTGAAGGCCGATGTTTTCCCCGGTTGTGGGAAGGATTATTTGGATTGTGCTATACAGGGAAAGGGTTGCTTGAAGCTGCAGCAGGGTATCCGGGTCTTGCTTGACAATGGTATCCTCCAAGTTGAAGACTTGTCTGTCAAAGAGTTTGCTGAAGGGGTAGCTGAAAAGGTGTTTGAAAATGCTGTTGAAGAATTCACAGATGTTGTTCCTACTGATTCTGTAACTCGTAATGATGTATTTAATTTTTCCAATGTTGTTGCTAATATCCCAAACTATGTGGTTGATGCTGATGTAATTGAACTTGATTCCGATGTTTCGGGTGTTTATACTTCAATGAATGAGATTTCTGAGTACGATTGTGATGTTGCTACTATCACTATTTTCTACCCAACTAATCAGATCAGTGTGCCAGAAGCGCAACCCGTGCCACCAGTGCGACAATCTACTATGACCATCACAACCCCTGGTCCTTTACCTTTCACCAGTGAAAGGGTCATTCCGTGGCATTATGGGGGGAGTGTATACACGCACGATCATAGGGTGGAACAGCCACTAAAAGTAGAAGAGGGTCAGAAGCCTGAACTTGAAGTTGAAGGTCCCGCAGTGGATAATGTTGGTGGAATCGGGCGATTCACCAGGAGTGGTAGATTGTTCTCACCACCGATTAGCCAAGCTGATAGTGCTGATGCCGCGGCTAAGGCCAAAGGCAAGCAAGTCGTGAATGAGGGTACCTCTGCACCCCAAGCTGGTTATGAGCCCACTTTTGCGAAGGATGTGGACGAGCTTCTGAGAATCATAAAGAAAAGCGATTACAAGGTAGTCGATCAGTTGATTTAGACTCCGTCCAAGATATCCATTCTCTCACTCTTGTTGTGTTCGGAGGCACACAGGAAGGCACTTCTGAAGGTTCTTAATGCTGCTTATGTACCTCAAGAGATCTCGGTAAACCAACTAGAAGGGATCGTTGCCAATGTTCATGCAAGCAACGGGTTAGGTTTCACCGATTCTGACTTGACACCAGCCGGACGCAATCATAACAAGGCTCTGCACATCTCGATGGAATGCAGAGACACCGTGTTATCACATGTTTTGGTGGATACAGGTTCCTCTCTCAATGTGCTACCCAAGAGAGCCCTGTCAAGGTTAGAAGTAGAAGGTTTGGTCTTGAAGCCTTCTAATCTCGTGGTGAGAGCCTTCGATGGTTCTAAGAGGTCGGTGTTTGGAGAGGTAGAATTGCCCATTCTGATTGGATCACAAACCTTCAACACTGTCTTCTATGTGATGGATATCAGTCCCTCGTACAGTTGCATGTTGGGTCGTCCCTGGATCCACAATGCTGGGGCAGTCTCCTCAACTCTGCATCAAAAGATCAAATTCCCAGTCAATGGAAGAATTATCACTGTCTGTGGTGAGGAGGACATCCTGGTCAGTAACCTGTCTACATTCAAGTGTGTAGAGGTAGAAGGTGAAATTCATGAGACCCTGTGTCAGGCCTTTGAATCAGTTCAAATCAAGGATGCAGCTCCAGTGGAAGAGGTTAAAGCAGGTGCCTCTATCTCATCCTTCAAGCAGGCACAGGCCTTGGTGGATTCAGGTGTTGCTCCCGGTTGGGGACGTCTGTTGGAGTTACCAATGAAAGACGACAAGTTCGGGATTGGGTATCAACCAACGCTGACTTCTACAACTTCAGCACTTCAGACTCGTCAGGGGCCGATTACTTTCTCCAGTGCTGGCGTCATCCAATATGGCCAGATCTCGGCGATCAACGATGAAGATGGGGATAGTGATTGCGACATCGACAACTGGGTGCGTCCGAGGATCCCGGGTGAAGTCATCAACAATTGGTCTTCCGAGGAAATTGTCCAAGTCACTCTTCTAGAGGAGTAATTTTTCTTTGTTTATTCATGCATGTCCAAGTCTTACGTTCCACCCGGGGCGTAATGACTCATTATAGGGCTCATCTATGTGAATACCTGCATTGTTTATCATAAATGAAGGACGTCTTTTGCATTCAAATATTTTGTTCACTGTCTTTCTATTTTTGCAGTTTTCAAAATTTCAAAAGAATAAAAATATTTGGCAATGTTTTGTTTAGTTTTCACTCACTGTTCACACTCATAAGCACATACCATCACTCATGCAGATGCACATCACCGGATCCTATTGATAACGATTCTGCTATGACTCGCTTCGACTTCGAAAACCCAATCTTCCAAGCTGAAGAAGAGGGTGATGAAGACTGTGAACTCCCTGAAGAACTTGCCAGGCTGTTAAAGCAAGAGGAAAGGGTCATTCAACCGCATCAAGAGTCTACTGAAGTGATTAATCTCGGCACCGAGGACGCCAAGAGAGAAATCAAGATAGGGGCTGCTTTGGAAGATGATGTGAAGAAAGGGCTGATTGAATTGCTGCAAGAATATCTTGACATCTTCGCTTGGTCTTATCAGGACATGCCAGGGCTTGACACAGATATTGTGGTACACCGTTTGCCTCTCAAAGAAGGTTGTCCTCCGGTCAAGCAGAAGCTCAGAAGAACAAGACCAGAGATGGCTGTCAAGATAAAGGAAGAAGTGCAAAAACAGTTGGATGTAGGGTTTCTAGCAGTCACAAATTATCCGCCATGGGTTGCAAATATCGTTCCAGTACCTAAGAAGGATGGAAAGGTACGGATGTGTGTTGACTACCGGGATCTGAACAGAGTTAGCCCTAAAGATGATTTCCCATTACCTCACATCGACGTTTTGGTGGATAACACAGCTCAGTTCTCGATATTCTCCTTCATGGATGGCTTTTATGGCTATAACCAAATCAAAATGGCACCAGAAGACATGGAAAAGACAACTTTCATAACCCCATGGGGCACCTTCTGCTACAAGGTGATGCCGTTTGGTCTGAAAAACGTTGGGGCAACATATCAACGAGCTATGGTGACTCTGTTCCATGATATGATTCATCATGAAATCGAGGTTTATGTGGACGATATGATTGCCAAATCTCAGACAGAAGAAGAACATTTGGTGAATCTGCAGAAATTGTTTGAACGGTTAAGGAAATTCAAGCTGAGGCTTAATCCGAACAAGTGCACTTTCGGGGTGAGATCTGGAAAATTGTTGGGTTTTATTGTTAGCGGAAAAGGGATTGAGGTGGATCCTGACAAAGTGAAAGCAATACAGGAAATGCCTGAGCCAAGAACAGAGAAGCAAGTCCGTGGTTTCTTAGGGAGGTTGAACTACATTGCAAGGTTCATCTCTCACCTAACAGCCACGTGTGAGCCAATTTTCAAATTGCTGAGGAAAGATCAGGCTATCAGGTGGAATGACGATTGTCAAAGGGCTTTTGAAAAGATAAAAGAGTATTTGCAGAATCCCCATATCCTCATGCCTCCAGTCCCATGGAGGCCGCTGATTATGTACTTGACAGTACTCGACAATTCCATGGGTTGTGTTCTCGGTCAACACGACGAGACAGGTAGAAAAGAGCATGCCATCTACTACCTGAGTAAAAAATTCACAGACTGCGAGTCGAGATACTCAATGCTTGAAAAGACATGTTGTGCACTTGCATGGGCTGCTAAGCGATTGAGACAATACATGCTGACTCACACAACCTTACTGATCTCCAAGATGGATCCAGTCAAGTATATATTTGAGAAGCCAGCTCTCACCAGAAGGGTTGCTCGTTGGCAAATGGTACTGACAGAGTATGATATCCAGTATACATCCCAGAAAGCCATCAAGGAGAGTATTCTGTCAAACTATCTTGCTCAACAACCGATTGAAGACTATGAGCCGATGAAGTTTGATTTTCCAGATGAAGACATCATGTTCCTCAAGATAAAAGACTGTGAAGAGCCAGTTGTTGAGGAGGGACCTGATCCAGATGAAAAGTGGATTTTAACGTTTGATGGGGCCGTCAATGCCAAAGGAAGTGAAATTGGTGTTGTCATTACTACTCCGAAAGGTGCCCACGTGCCTTTCACCGCTCGTCTGACTTTCGAATGCACCAATAATGAAGCTGAGTACGAGGCCTGTATCTTGGGTATTGAGCAAGCCATTGATTTGAGAATCAAGACTCTGGACATCTTCGGAGATTCAGCTCTGGTGATCAATCAAGTGAATGGTGATTGGAATACTCTCCAGCCCACTCTGGTCCCCTACAGAGATTACACGAGAAGACTGTTGACTTTCTTCACAACAGTAAAATTGTATCATATACCTCGTGATGAGAACCAGATGGCGGACGCACTTGCTACTCTATCCTCCATGATCAAGGTAATTCGTTGGAACCATGCTCCCAGGATCGATGTGATGCGCCTCGATAGGGCCGCATATGTGTTTGCTGATGAACTGGTAGTTGATGATAAGCCCTGGTATCACGACATCAAATGCTTTCTGAAGAATCAAGAGTACCCTGCAGGGGCATCCAACAATGATAGAAAGACTTTGAGAAGATTGGCAGGCAGTTTCTTCTTGAACAAAGACGATGTGCTGTATAAGAGGAACTTCGACATGGTTTTGCTCATATGCGTGGATAGACACGAAGCAGACATGTTAATGCAGGAAGTTCATGAAGGCTCCTTCGATACTCATGCCGGCGGACATGCAATGGCTAAGAAATTGTTGAGAGCGGGTTATTACTGGATGACCATGGAATCTGATTGTTTCAAATATGCTCGGAAGTGTCATAAATGCCAGATTTATGCTGATAAGGTGCATGTGCCGCCGAATCCTCTGAATGTGATGTCTTCGCCGTGGCCGTTTTCTATGTGGGCCATTGATATGATTGGAAAGATTGAGCCGACTGTTTCCAATGGGCATCGCTTCATCCTTGTTGCCATCGACTATTTCATCAAGTGGGTCGAAGCAGCGTCATTTGCAAATGTCACCAGACATGTGGTTGCCCGATTCATCAAGAAAGAAATCATTTGTCGTTATGGGGTTCCCGAAAGAATCATTACTGATAATGGTTCTAACCTCAATAACAAAATGATGAAGGAGTTGTGCCAGAACTTCAACATTCAGCATCACAATTCTTCCCCTTATCGCCCTAAGATGAACGGTGCTGTTCAGGCAGCAAATAAGAACATAAAGAAGATTGTGCAGAAGATGGTCGTTACGTACAGAGATTGGCATGAGATGCTACCCTTCGCCTTGCATGGGTACCGCACTTCAGTACGTACATCGACCGGGGCAACCCCTTACTCCCTTGTGTATGGTATGGAAGCAGTCCTACCTGTTGAAGTGGAGATTCCTTCTCTAAGGGTCCTGTTGGATGTCAAGCTAGACGAAGCTGAATGGATTCGAACAAGGTTCAACGAGTTGAGTCTTATCGAAGAGAAGCGAATGGCGGCCATTTATCATGGGCAGTTGTATCAAAGTCGAATGAAGAGAGCCTTTAATCGGAAAGTGCGTCCTCGATGTTTCCAAGTTGGAGATTTAGTGTTGAAAAGGATCCTTCCTCCTCAAATAGATCACAGGGGCAAGTGGACTCCTAACTATGATGGACCGTATATTGTCACCAAGGTTTTTGATGGTGGGGCCTTAATGCTTGCAACTATGGATGGTGAAGACTTCACTTCCCCTGTGAACTCAGACGCAGTTAAAAAATACTTCGCATAAAATAGACCCGCTGGACAATAAAAAGAATAGTCCAGGCAAAAAATGGGCATCCCGACGAACCAAGAAAAGGAAAAAGGTTCGGGCAAAATTAGGGATTAAAAATGAAAAGATTGTACACCCGGTAAGTTGAAAACCTGAAAGGGCAACTTAGGCAAGAATGGGTATCCCGGTGGATTGAAACCCCGAAAGGGCGATCCAGGCAAAAGTTAGGGATTAAGCGAATGACTGTGTTCTGAGTAGTTCTGAATCTCATCTCATGTCGATAACTGGAAACTTTCCAATCACCCTTTTCAGAAAGTCGATCATCTAGAGGATCTTGAAGACGAGCAAGTCATAGCAGAATTGGAACCCGATAGAAATCCATTTCACATTGCCATTAGATTAATTTCTGTTTTATCTTTTGTGCGATTACCTCTTTCCAGGGATTTCTTCCTGATGTAAATGCCTATTCATAGGCCATTCAATCAATGAAATCATGTTATTCAGAATATCTCTGTGTTCATTTTCATTTTACTGTTTCGTTTGCAAAAATGACGTCCAGATTTTTGATAAACATTGCATCATGAAACATAAGAGCTTTACAGGTACATGCTTAATAAACATTTAAAATTACTGTAAATTTTAAGTGCTTTGGATCGTCCATTCAGAACAGGTACACTCGGGGCATTCCCTTAAGGTTCCCGACAGATGATCGCAGATGTTTGTCCTTAATAGTTGGTACCTGGTACCTTATCCCTGCAAAGTTGGTCCAAGCATTGGATTCTTCAACCCCTAGCAGGTTCTCACTACTGTACTTCCCCAAGCAGGTGTTTCAGACTATACATTCCCCCAGTAGAGTTGAGTGTCAGACTGTATATCCCCAGCGGAGTTGACAGTGTCAGACTGTATCTTCCCAGCAGAAGCATTTTCTCCTCAGAGTTCGATGTCAGATCGATAATCTCGACGCCAGATCTACGGTCTCTTTCCTTGAAGCAGAGTCTCGGTACTGTATCGGTGTTTGCTTCCCCTGTTGAGTCGTCTCTCTCGCAGATTATGGTTGCCAGAACCAATGTCGTTTTCCTCAGTAGCAGGCCTTCAATGCCATTCTCTCCTCAGTCAGAGTCTCGTTATTATGTTATTTCCAGAACACTGCATGGCTGGTCATCTCCCCAACAGACTTCCTTGTCTCGACTTGGCATTCTGCCCATCATTTTGCATCCCTGCATGTAGAATCATATTGCATTACATCCTCCCAAATCGCATAGCATTTCCATTTTCATGGAGCATTATGCCATTGAAAAATTCAAACATACGCATGTGAAGCATAAAACATTCTCGATATCCCAAGTGATAAACCAGAAGCTTGTTTCCAGTACTCAGACTAAAGGTTGTTCATGACTTATTATCCCCAGCATAGGTCATTGGCCCATGTGCCACCTCAACTATTACTTTCCCTATTTCTGCCGACGCTGACAGGCATGACAATTTTCCAGTATTCAGACTGAAGTGGCATTCAGGCCAAGTTTCCGATATTCAGATCGAAGAAGTTTCCGACGTTCAGGTCGATGCAACTTATGGCATTCAGGCCAGTTTCCGGTATTCAGACCGAAGTGGCATTCAGACCAGCTTTCCGATATTCAGATCGAAGAAGTTTCCGACGTTCAGGTCGATGTAACTTGCGGCATTCAGGCCAATTTCCCGATATTCAGATCGAAGAAGTTTCCGACATTCAGGTCGATGTAACTTGCGGCATTCAGGCCAATTTCCCGATGTTCAGATCGAAGAAGTGTCTGACGTTCAGGTCGATGCAACTTGTGGCATTCAGGCCCATTTTCCGGTATTCAGACCGAAGTGGCATTCAGGCCAATCTCCCGGTATTCAGACCGAAATGGCATTCAGGCCAATTTCCCGGTGTTCAGACCGATTATTGATAATCTTGTATCTCCTGATGCTCAGATCGAAGTCATTTCCAGTATTCAGACGGATGAGCGGAATTCAGGCCATGGTTATTCCCGTGTTACCATTTATTTTGGTATTCAGGCTAACATTCTCTTTTTTCGGTGTTCAGACCGACTCTCTCCATACCAGACGGATTTCTTTGTTGATGCTCAGATCAAGAGTCTTGTGTTACCATTTATTTTGGTATTCAGACTACCATTCTTTTTCGATGTTTAGACCGATTCTCACCGTACCAGACGGATTCTTGTTCAAAACCACCTCTTTGCTGATCCTGACAGGCATTGTTACTTCACTTCACTTCAGTGTAAATTTCCGGGTTTTTGTTGTATTCAATCCCTTGATACCTCGAAAGTGTGAAAGCCGCTGCTATCTTCTTTTCGGGTCTCTAGTTGATTGAATAGGGGCAGCTGTAATACCCCAAAATTTACCCTTTACTTTTTCATGGAAAGCATGGGATTGCATTAGCATCATATTAGGTCATACTCATTGCATACTGCATCAGTGACTTGGGAAATCAGGTTTTGATTGATCACTCCTTACCAGAAGCAGCCCACACAAAGCAAGTTTGAGAATTGGACTTCATTTTCCAAATATGCAAGCCTCAAGGGTCTCAAGGTGGTCCAGGTATCTCATGGTGGTCTGCAGTTCGTCAGTGGAAGAGTCAGAGCTCTCAGAGTGTGCATCTGCATTTGATCAGAAATCAGGGTTTCATGGCTATCTGCTGTAACACCCCGATAAAAATAAGATAATTATTTAAATTAAGTTAATAGTATATTTATTAATTTAATTAAATAATTGGATTATTATTGGAATATTATTGGGATTATTATTATTGGATTATTATTATTATTATTATTGGAATAAAAGTTGGAATTAGAAAAGGTCCCATTTGGTAAAAAGAGGTTTTTACGTGAAAACAGAGAAACGACTCAAAAGTGGAAAAGGGAAAAAGGGAAAAGAACCAGAGAACAAGGGTTGAAGAGAGGAAGAGCTCGAAGCTAAAGGATTGCCGGATTAACTCAGGTAAGGGGGGTTTATCATCGTTTAATGGGTATTATGGGATAATATGTAATGGGTAGTGATAAACCACTGATTTGCCTCTGATTTGAATGATGCATGATGAAATTGTGAACTTTTGGGATGAACGAAATCTGGATTAAAATCGAAGGAAATTCGTAGGAATTAGATGCAATAATGTTAGAATTTGTGAGATCGAATAAGGTATGATTCGTGTTAGATGATATGAACGATTACTGTGTAAAATTTGGACTGTGGAAGGTTGAATTGGATAGATCTCGTAACAGAGAAGACCATAGCAGATCTGGAAATCTGGTTTCTGGTCATACGCGTATGGCACTAGGCAATACGCGTATGAGATGGTCTGGTACGCGTATGGCACTAGGCAATACGCGTATGGATGAGGAAGATGATGTTTTGAACGTGGTCTGGTCTCTGTTGGTACGCGTATGGGGAAGTGATACGCGTAGCATACGCGTATGAGATGGTGATACGCGTATGGGCTTGGCTAGGAAAGGGGCCATACGCGTATGGGACTAGACAATACGCGTATGGGCAGATTTGTGACTTTTCTGGGCTGTTGTTGTGCAGTTTTTGGTTGTTCAGCTGAGTAGTGTAATTTAGCTGATGTATGATGTATTAGGGATTATTTCCCGTTGTTTTGAGCAGTGTAGGTATTAGTAGAGTGTGCTAATACTGTGATTATTAATTGGCATGACATGATATGATTTTGTGATAATATGCTAATGATGTATGATTGTATGCATAATGCTATGAATGTATATGTTATGTATGCAATTGTGAATGGACTGTTTATGGCTTAGAGTGTGAGCATATGTCCATTGTGGGTTGTTGTTGATGATTTTGCATAGCTAGGTGATTTAGCATGCATATTGTGGCCTTTATGGTGGTAGCTAATTCCCATAGTGAGGAATTAGTGAGTTAGTCATTATGGACTGTTGTCGATGTTTGCATGCTAGGTGAATTAGCGTGCATAGCATGGCCCTTGAGGGGTGGTAGCTAATTCCCGTGGTGAGGAATTAGTGAGTGAGTCACTAGGTCTCAAATGAGTGGGACTAGTGGGCTTGGTAGCCGTATCTGGATTTGATCGGTGAGGTGAACTATATGTTCACAAATAGTCGGTACCGCATGCATGGAGTCTCATTGCATAATATGTGTATGGCGTATAATATGAATGGATGTATTCCAATATTATACGTGTGTTTGTGTTGATATTGAGTATGAGTATGAGTTGTATTGGTATTGAGTATGATATTTGAATTAATATGCCGTTACTGAATGTGTGATGTGATTAGGGTGATTAATGTGTTAAATTACTTAACATGACATGATATTTTATAATGCTTATTATATCGATTGAGGAACTCACCCTTACAACTATTTTTCAGGTAACGAGCAGTGATTGAGTAGGAGCTAGTGCTTGGAGTCTAGTGTAGTTCCTTAGTGGGTCATGCTCTGATAGATGTAACATCGGGACGGGATGTTTTACCTTGTTGAATAATTCTTACATGGAATGTGTTACATGTTTTGAATGATCGATTTGATCTCTATCCGCTGCGTATTGTGCAATGTTTTATGTTTTGAGTTAAATAATGAGCATGACTAAATATTATGGTGAATGGTGTGAAATGATTGTGTGACACCCTTAATTGCATATTTACTCTGATTGATATATTGTTATTTTAATTTATTATTTGGGGTATTTTAGAAGGGTGTTACATTAGTGGTATCAGAGCATAGTCGGTCGAGTCGAGTCGTAATTATTTTGTTTCCCCTGTACGTGATAGGTGTTGTGTAACCCTATCAGTACTTATTGTTTTAGCTTGTTGGGTTTTCAGAATAGAGATGGCTGGAAGAGGTAGAGACGATGCTGCGATTGTTGAGGCTCTGGGTATGCTAGCTGGAGTACTTGGAGGAAATCCGAATGTTGTGGGAATGGGAGCTGCTCGTCAACTGAGTGAGTTCCAGAAGAACAATCCTCCAATGTTCAAGGGAGCATACGATCCAGATGGTGCTCAGAAGTGGTTGAAGGAGATCGAGAGGATCTTCCAAGTGACTGAGTGTGCCGATAACCAGAAGGTCAGGTTCGGTACGCATATGCTGTCAGAAGAAGCAGATGATTGGTGGGTTGCTACCCGCACTGAGTTGGAAGCTGCTGGGAATGTTGAGATCACTTGGGCGGTGTTCAGAGAGAGATTCCTGAGGAAGTACTTTCCAGAGGATGTCAGAGGAAAGAAAGAGATTGAGTTCTTAGAATTGAAGCAGGGCAACCGGTCTGTTACTGAGTATGCTGCTAAGTTCACAGAGCTGTCAAAGTATTACACTCCCTATAATGAGGCTACTGGGGAATTTTCAAAATGTGTGAAGTTTGAGAACGGGTTACGTCCAGAGATCAAGCAGGCTATTGGGTATCAACGGATTAGAGTGTTTTCTGACCTGGTGGACTGTTGCAGGATTTTTGAACAGGATACCAAGGCTAGAGCAGAGAGCTATCAGCAGAGGGTTGATAGGAAAGGCAAGAATCAGAATGATCGTGGGAAACCGTATGCAGCTGGCAAAGGTTTCCAGAGACAGAGTGGGATGAAGAGGCCTAGTGGGGGAGACTCCAGTGCCCCTGCTAAGTGTTTCAGATGTGGTCAGGCTGGACATCGTATCCATGAGTGTACCAGTACTGAGAAGAAGTGTTTCAAGTGTGGAAAAGGTGGTCACTTGGCTGCAGAGTGCCGGTTGAAGACTGTGACTTGTTTCAACTGTGGAGAAGTGGGTCATATTAGCCCACAGTGTCCTAAGCCGAAGAAAGAGAACCAGTCGGGAGGCAAGGTCTTTGCTTTATCGGGTTCTGAGACTTCTGCAGATGATCGTTTGATCTGAGGTACGTGTTATATTAATGGCTTTCCTCTTGTAGCTATTATTGACACCGGTGCGACTCATTCCTTTATATCTTTGGATTGTGCTGTGAAACTTAAGTTAGAGATATCTGAGATGCATGGTAGTATGGTGATTGATACTCCTGCGAAGGGTTCAGTGACTACTACTTCAGTTTGTTTAAATTGTCCTTTGAGTATTTTTGGTAGAGACTTTGGGATGGACCTCGTGTGTCTTCCACTAGTGCAGATTGATGTTATCTTGGGTATGAACTGTAACACCCAGAATATTGTTAGATTAATTTAAATATTATTTTAATATGATTATTTGAAGGTAAAATGAATTATTAAATAATATTGGGAATTATTATTATTATTATAGATGTTATTTATTTTAATAATAATTAAATAAATAAAATAAATGGAATATGAAGAGTGGAAGGGTAAAAGTGGAAATGGATAAAAGAGGCCAAGGTGAGAACTCAGAGTGTTTTTCACGTATTTTTGCCTCAGAGTCAGAGAAAGGGAAAAACGCTGAAGAGAAAGAGAAGGAAGAGGAAAAGGCCAAAGATTGCTCAGAACTTCCTTCAATCCAAAGAGGTAAGGGGTCTGAACCTTATTAAACGATAATATGCGAGCAATTACATGATATAGGATTGGGTTGTTGATAAATTTGGGGAATTTAGGGAGATTGGGAAAGTTGTGGTTTTTGAGGGAAATTGTCCGATCTGTGAGTATGGTGGCGTTATATACATTGTAATCGAAGTATGTGGTGTATGTATGATTGTTAAATGTTGATATTGGGTTGTAGGCTTAGAAGCCGCGCGTCCACTGTTTCTGCGCTTAAAATCTTGTTTATGCACATAACAGCCAAATGACGTTCGCCATTATGCCTTTGGCGCTCGCCATTTGGGCCTTTTTCCAGAATAAGAGCGTTTAACGCTAATGGCGTTCACCATTAGCCTAACGGCGTTCGCCATATCAGTTTGACAGACAGTTTTTCCAGAATAAGAGCGTTTAACGCTAATGGCGTTCACCATTAGCCTAACGGCGTTCGCCATATCAGTTTGACAGACAGTTTTCAGAATAAGAGCGTTTAACGCTAAATGGCGTTCACCATTAGCCTAACGGCGTTCGCCATATCAGTTTGATAGACAGTTTTCAGAATAGGAGCGTTTAACGCTAATGGCGTTCACCATTAGCCTAACGGCGTTCGCCATATCAGTTTGATAGACAGTTTTCAGAATAGGAGCGTTTAACGCTAATGGCGTTCACCATTAGCCTAACGGCGTTCGCCATATCAGTTTGACGGACAGATTTCGCGTTTTAAACTCCCAGATGTGATATCGTTGTAATGTTGTTGTTGTTTTGTTGAGTTGTACGTCATGCTATTAATGATGATGATAACATGACTATATGATGCTGTTGTTTCTATGTTGATTATGATGCATGTTTGGTGTGCATGCATTCATGAAAGGCCGATGCCTAGTGATGAACGGACTGAGTTCCAATGATGTTGTTGACTCCGGGCTTGTTGAGAGGCTTGGTTCCTTATGGGGAACTCGGATTCTATGGTGGTGAATCTGGGAGTAGTGATCCTGTAGTGGTCACAAAATGGGTATACCGAGTCGTGTTGAGTCATGCATGGGTGTGTGCATTGCAATTGATGTGTTGTTTTGTTGATATTCATGAGTTTGTGGATTATAATGATGATTGTGATGATCCGTGTTGACATATGTGCAAATTATTCATATTATATTCTGTCGTTATATTATTGTTTAATAATGTAATTCTCACCCCTTCTGCATGTGTTTATGTTCATCTATGATGAGCAATGTGCAGATAATGAGGAGTAGCTTTTGTTGAGGTGAAGAATAAGTGTAGAGTTATTCTACAGAGTCGAGTCAATGCTCTGGTCATGTGACACCGGGGTTATGGGATTCAATAGAGATTATATTATTATTTAAGTTGTGTATGAAGACTAAATTATTGATATGTTTTGTTGAAACATTTTTATAAATCGTTAATTGTGTTGTTGTCCGCTGCGAAGTTTTATTAAAATAAATGAAATATTTTTATGTTGTAAAGTGATGAGTGTTAAGTTGAATGAAATGTAAACTCTTCTACATGTTGTACTCTGATAAATTCTTTAAATATGTCGTTTGGGTAGAAGGGTGTTACATTAGTGGTATCAGAGCATAGTCAGTCCAGTCGAGTCATAATGTGATGTTTTCCCTGTTGGTCGATTAGTGTAAATGACACTGTCGATATTTAACGGTGGTGGTTGTGTTGTGCAAAGTATGGCTGGAGAAAATGACCGTGCGATTGCTGAGGCTTTGGCTGCTATGGCGCAGGCTATGCAGGCGCAGCAGAATCCGCCGGTCGACGAGTTTAAGAATTTGGGAAGGTTTCTGAAGAATAACCCTCCTACATTCAAAGGGCGCTATGATCCAGATGGTGCTCAGATTTGGCTGAGGGAAATTGAGAAGATTTTCCGGGTGATGACGTGTACTGAAGCACAGAAGGTGCAGTTTGGTACGCATATGTTATCTGAAGAGGCTGAAAACTGGTGGGATAACACTCGCCAGAGAATTGAAGTACCAGGTGCTGAGATGACTTGGGAAAGGTTCAAGACGGTCTTTCTGGAGAAATATTTTCCTGCTGATGTGCGATGTAAGAAGGAGATGGAATTTCTAGAACTGAAGCAGGGTAACATGTTTGTTGCTGATTACGCTTCGAAGTTTGAGGAGCTGGTGCAGTATTGTCCTCATTATAATGATGTTGATGCTGAGGAATCCAAGTGTGTCAAGTTTGAGAACGGGTTGCGTCCCGAGATCAAACAAGGCATTGGTTACCAGGAGATTCGTAGGTTTCCTACACTGGTTAATAAGTGCAGGATATTTGATGAAGATAGCAAGGCTAGGACTGCTCATTACAAGAGTCTTAGTGAGAAGAAGAATAAGGGATCGTGGTAGTCCTTATGCATCTCCGAATGGTAAAGGTAAGCAGAAAGTAGTAGATGAGAAGAAGCCAAGTGGGGGAGGATCTCCCATAGTTGGTAAATGTTTCAAGTGTGGCGAGCCAGGCCACCGTGCTGATAGCTGTACCAAGAAAGTGCTGAGATGTTTCCGATGCGGTCAGGCTGGTCATAGAGTTACTGAATGTAAGGATGCTGGTCCGACATGTTTTAATTGTGGCGAGAAAGGCCATATCAGTTCGCAGTGCTCGAAACCGAAGAAGGCGGCTACTGCAGCTCATACTACTGGTAGGGTGTTTGCCCTGAGTGGGGCTGAAGCTCCTAAAGAAGATAATCTGATTAAAGGTACTTGCTTGATTAATAATGTTGAATTGCTTGCTATTGTTGACACTGGTGCTACTCATTCGTTTATTTCGTATGAGCGTGCGACCAGGATTGGTGTGATTATGTCGTCCCTAGGCGGAAGTATGGTGATAGATACTCCTGCTAATGGTTCTGTGAAGACTTCTGTTGTCTGTCGAGGTTGTCATTTGACGATCTTTGAGAGAGAGTTCGTGATTGATTTGGTGTGCTTACCCTTGCACCAAATTGATATTATTCTGGGAATGAATTGGCTAGGATTCTATGGCGTGTTCATCGACTGCTATAGGAAGTCGGTGCGGTTCTCTGAAGTTGGTGAGAATGATGAGGCAAGATTTCTATCTGCTAGGCAGATAGGGGATTTTGTGAAAGATGAAGCTCAGATATTCGCTTTATTTGCGTCTCTGCAAGCGGATAAGAAAGTGGTGAGTGTAGATTTGCCTGTTGTCTGTGAATTTCAGGATGTGTTTCCGGAGGATGTAAGTGATTTACCTCCAGAACGTGAAGTCGAATTTGCCATTGACTTAGTACCAGGTACGAGTCCAGTGTCGATGTCTCCTTATAGAATGTCGGCAACTGAATTAGTTGAATTGAAGAAGCAACTTGAAGAATTGCTTGAGAAGAAGTTTGTGCGTCCAAGTGTTTCTCCTTGGGGTGCACCAGTATTGTTAGTGAAGAAGAAAGAAGGTACGATGAGGTTGTGTGTCGATTATCGGCAGTTGAATAAGGTGACTATCAAGAATCGGTATCCATTGCCGAGGATTGATGATTTGATGGACCAGTTGGTTGGAGCTCATGTTTTCAGTAAGATTGATTTGCGGTCGGGTTATCATCAGATCCGAGTGAAGTCAGATGATATTGCGAAGACTGCTTTCCGTACGAGGTATGGTCATTATGAATACACTGTGATGCCGTTCGGTGTGTCTAATGCTCCAGGTGTGTTTATGGAATATATGAATCGTATATTTCATCCGTACCTTGATAATTTTGTTGTGGTGTTCATAGATGATATATTGATATATTCTAAGACGGAAGAAGAGCATGCAGGACATCTGAGAATTGTTTTGCAGGTGTTAAGAGAAAAGAAATTATATGCAAAGTTATCTAAATGTGAGTTCTGGTTGAAGGAAGTGAGTTTCCTTGGCCATGTGATTTCGAGTGGTGGGATTTCTGTTGACCCTGCTAAAGTTGATGCTGTATTACAGTGGGAGACTCCGAAGTCTGCTACTGAGATACGCAGTTTTCTGGGGTTAGCTGGTTATTATCGCAGATTTATTGAGGGCTTCTCTAAGTTGGCATTGCCGTTGACGCAGTTGACTAAGAAGGGTCAAGTGTATGTGTGGGATGCAGCTTGTGAAGCGAGTTTTGTTGAGTTGAAGAGGCGGTTGACCAGTGCTCCAGTGTTGATCTTGCCTAATCCTGGTGAGTCCTTCGTTGTTTATTGTGATGCTTCTTTGATGGGTCTTGGTGGTGTTTTGATGCAGAATGGTAAAGTTGTAGCTTATGCTTCTAGACAGTTGAAAGTTCATGAGAGGAATTATCCTACGCATGATCTAGAACTTGCAGCTGTTGTATTTGTGTTGAAAATGTGGAGGCATTATCTGTATGGTTCCAGATTCGAAGTGTTCAGTGATCACAAGAGTCTGAAGTATCTGTTTGATCAGAAAGAGTTAAATATGAGGCAGAGAAGGTGGTTAGAATTACTGAAGGATTTTGACTTCGAATTGAGTTATCATCCCGGTAAGGCTAATGTAGTTGCAGATGCGCTGAGTAGAAAGTCTCTACATATGTCTATGATGATGGTTCGGGAGCTTGAGTTAATTGAACAGTTCCGTGATATGAGTTTGGGTTGTGAAGTTTCCGCTGATAGTGTAAAGTTGGGTATGCTGAAGTTGACTAGTGAAATTCTGGAAGATATTCGGAATGGTCAGCAAGTTGATGTCGCTCTAGTTGATCATATTACTATGGTTAACCAGGGTAATGGTGGTAATTTTGAGATTGATGAGAATGGCATCCTGCGATTTAAAGGTAGAGTTTGTGTTCCTGAGGTGTCTGAATTGAAAAAGAGTATTCTTGAAGAGGGCCATAGGAGTGGATTGAGTATCCATCCAGGTGCAACTAAAATGTATCAAGATTTGAAGAAGTTGTTTTGGTGGGCTGGTATGAAAAGAGATGTTGCTAAGTTTGTGTATGCCTGTTTGACTTGTCAGAAGTCAAAGATTGAACATCAGAAACCGGCAGGTATGATGCAACCTTTGAAGATTCCTGAATGGAAGTGGGATAGCATTTCCATGGATTTTGTTGTTCAGTTGGATGATATCCAGGTGAGGGATAATTTGACCGTTGAGGTGTTGCCAATTCGGATAGATGACCGAGAAGAGAAGACCCTGAGAGGTAAGAAGATTGCTCTAGTGAAAGTTGTTTGGGGAGGTCCAGCTGGTGAGAGCTTGACTTGGGAGCGTGAAGATCAGATGAAGGAGTCGTATCCGGCTCTATTTGCTTGAGGTATGTTTTCGAGGACGAAAACTTCTAAAGTGGGGGAGAGTTGTAACACCCAGAATATTGTTAGATTAATTTAAATATTATTTTAATATGATTATTTGAAGGTAAAATGAATTATTAAATAATATTGGGAATTATTATTATTATTATAGATGTTATTTATTTTAATAATAATTAAATAAATAAAATAAATGGAATATGAAGAGTGGAAGGGTAAAAGTGGAAATGGATAAAAGAGGCCAAGGTGAGAACTCAGAGTGTTTTTCACGTATTTTTGCCTCAGAGTCAGAGAAAGGGAAAAACGCTGAAGAGAAAGAGAAGGAAGAGGAAAAGGCCAAAGATTGCTCAGAACTTCCTTCAATCCAAAGAGGTAAGGGGTCTGAACCTTATTAAACGATAATATGCGAGCAATTACATGATATAGGATTGGGTTGTTGATAAATTTGGGGAATTTAGGGAGATTGGGAAAGTTGTGGTTTTTGAGGGAAATTGTCCGATCTGTGAGTATGGTGGCGTTATATACATTGTAATCGAAGTATGTGGTGTATGTATGATTGTTAAATGTTGATATTGGGTTGTAGGCTTAGAAGCCGCGCGTCCACTGTTTCTGCGCTTAAAATCTTGTTTATGCACATAACAGCCAAATGACGTTCGCCATTATGCCTTTGGCGCTCGCCATTTGGGCCTTTTTCCAGAATAAGAGCGTTTAACGCTAATGGCGTTCACCATTAGCCTAACGGCGTTCGCCATATCAGTTTGACAGACAGTTTTTCCAGAATAAGAGCGTTTAACGCTAATGGCGTTCACCATTAGCCTAACGGCGTTCGCCATATCAGTTTGACAGACAGTTTTCAGAATAAGAGCGTTTAACGCTAAATGGCGTTCACCATTAGCCTAACGGCGTTCGCCATATCAGTTTGATAGACAGTTTTCAGAATAGGAGCGTTTAACGCTAATGGCGTTCACCATTAGCCTAACGGCGTTCGCCATATCAGTTTGATAGACAGTTTTCAGAATAGGAGCGTTTAACGCTAATGGCGTTCACCATTAGCCTAACGGCGTTCGCCATATCAGTTTGACGGACAGATTTCGCGTTTTAAACTCCCAGATGTGATATCGTTGTAATGTTGTTGTTGTTTTGTTGAGTTGTACGTCATGCTATTAATGATGATGATAACATGACTATATGATGCTGTTGTTTCTATGTTGATTATGATGCATGTTTGGTGTGCATGCATTCATGAAAGGCCGATGCCTAGTGATGAACGGACTGAGTTCCAATGATGTTGTTGACTCCGGGCTTGTTGAGAGGCTTGGTTCCTTATGGGGAACTCGGATTCTATGGTGGTGAATCTGGGAGTAGTGATCCTGTAGTGGTCACAAAATGGGTATACCGAGTCGTGTTGAGTCATGCATGGGTGTGTGCATTGCAATTGATGTGTTGTTTTGTTGATATTCATGAGTTTGTGGATTATAATGATGATTGTGATGATCCGTGTTGACATATGTGCAAATTATTCATATTATATTCTGTCGTTATATTATTGTTTAATAATGTAATTCTCACCCCTTCTGCATGTGTTTATGTTCATCTATGATGAGCAATGTGCAGATAATGAGGAGTAGCTTTTGTTGAGGTGAAGAATAAGTGTAGAGTTATTCTACAGAGTCGAGTCAATGCTCTGGTCATGTGACACCGGGGTTATGGGATTCAATAGAGATTATATTATTATTTAAGTTGTGTATGAAGACTAAATTATTGATATGTTTTGTTGAAACATTTTTATAAATCGTTAATTGTGTTGTTGTCCGCTGCGAAGTTTTATTAAAATAAATGAAATATTTTTATGTTGTAAAGTGATGAGTGTTAAGTTGAATGAAATGTAAACTCTTCTACATGTTGTACTCTGATAAATTCTTTAAATATGTCGTTTGGGTAGAAGGGTGTTACATGAACTGGTTGGTGTTTAACCGAGTTTCTATCAACTGTTTTGATAAGACTGTGATCTTTCCTGAGATTGAGGAAGGAAAGAGTTTGTTTCTATCAGCAAGGCAGGTGAATGAGGCAGTAGCAGATGGGGCAGAGTTGTTTATGCTGTTAGCGACTTTGGAAGCTAAAGATAAACTGGTGATTTGCGATCTGGCCGTGGTGTGTGATTTTCCTGAGGTGTTTCTTGAGGAAGTGAATGAATTACCGCCAGAGCGTGAAGTTGAGTTCTCGATTGATTTGGTACCTGGTACTAGGCCGATATCGATGACTCCGTACCGTATGTCTGCTGTTGAGTTAACTGAATTGAAGAGTCAGTTGGAAGATCTGTTGGATAAGAAATTTATTCGTCCGAGTGTGTCACCGTGGGGTGCGCCAGTGTTATTGGTTAAGAAGAAAGAAGGTACTATGAGGTTGTGTGTGGACTACAGGCAACTGAATAAAGTGACGATCAAGAATAGGTATCCTTTGCCGAGGATTGATGATTTGATGGATCAGTTGGTTGGTGCGAGTGTGTTCAGCAAAATAGATTTGAGATCGGGGTATCATCAGATACGTGTGAAAACTGAGGATATTCAGAAGACTGCTTTCAGAACAAGGTATGGACATTATGAGTATTCTGTAATGCCTTTTGGTGTGACGAATGCGCCTGGAGTATTTATGGAGTATATGAATAGGATTTTCTATCCGTACCTAGACAAGTTTGTTGTGGTGTTTATTGACGATATTCTAGTGTATTCGAAATCTGAAGAAGAGCATGTTGAACATTTGAGAGTGGTTTTAGGAGTTCTACGAGAAAAGAAGTTATTTGCTAAACTGTCTAAGTGTGAATTTTGGTTAGAAGAGGTTAGTTTTCTTGGTCATGTGATTTCAAGAGATGGTGTTGCTGTTGATCCTTCTAAGATAGAAGCAGTATCTAAGTGGGAAGCTCCGAAGTCAGTTTCTGAGATAAGAAGTTTTCTTGGACTTGCAGGTTATTATAGGAAATTCATTGAGGGATTTTCTAAGTTGGCGTTACCGTTGACGATGTTGACTAGAAAGGGGCAAGCGTTTGTTTGGGACTCAAAATGTGAAGAAGGTTTCCAAGAGTTAAAGAGAAGGTTAACTACTGCTCCTATTCTGATATTACCAAGTCCATCGGAACTATTTGAGGTTTACTGTGATGCTTCATTGTTGGGTTTGGGTGGTGTTTTGATGCAGAATAAGCAGGTTATAGCTTATGCTTCGAGACAGCTGAGGGTTCATGAGAGGAACTATCCGACACACGATTTAGAGTTGGCAGCTGTGGTTTTTGTTCTGAAGTTGTGGAGGCATTACTTGTATGGGTCAAGATTTGAGGTTTTCAGTGACCATAAAAGTTTAAAGTATTTGTTTGATCAGAAAGAGCTGAATATGAGACAGAGAAGATGGTTAGAGTTTCTGAAGGATTATGACTTTGGTTTGAATTACCATCCGGGTAAAGCAAACGTAGTGGCTGATGCATTGAGCCGGAAATCACTGCATATGCCTATGTTAATGGTTAAGGAATTGGAATTAATTGAGCAGTTTAGAGACTTGAGTTTGGTGTGTGAGAGTACTCACAATAGTGTTAAATTGAGAATGTTGAAGTTAACGAGTGGTATTCTGGATGAGATTAGAGAGGGTCAGAAATCCGATGTGCTTTTGGATGATGAGTTGACTCTAGTGAATCAAGATCAAGGTGGTGAATTCAGAGTTGATGAGAATAGTGTTTTGAAATTTGGTAATCGGGTGTGTATTCCGGATGTTACCGAACTTAAGAAGAGTATTCTTGAGGAAGGACATCGTAGTGGCCTGAGTATTCATCCCGGAGCTACGAAGATGTATCATGATTTGAAAAAGTTATTTTGGTGGCCGGGAATGAAAAGAGAAATTGCGAGTTTTGTTTATTCTTGTTTGACTTGTCAGAAATCAAAGATTGAGCATCAGAAGCCGTCTGGGCTAATGCAACCGTTGGCTATTCCAGAGTGGAAGTGGGATAGTATCTGTATGGATTTTGTTTCTGGTTTACCGAGGACAAATAAGAATTTTGAAGCTATTTGGGTGATCGTTGACGGATTGACAAAATCGGCTCATTTCATTTCGATCAGAATGGATTATCCGTTAGAGAGATTAACCGAGTTGTATATTGAGAAAATTGTAAGTTTGCATGGTATTCCGTCGAGTATTGTTTCGGACAGAGATCCTAGATTTACATCGAAGTTCTGGGAAGGTTTGCAGAGGGCTTTGGGAACTAAGCTGAGATTGAGTTCTGCATATCATCCGCAGACTGATGGTCAGACTGAGAGGACGATTCAGTCACTGGAGGATCTTTTGAGGGCTTGTGTTTTGGAAAAAGGAGGTGCTTGGGATTGTTATTTACCTTTGATTGAGTTTACCTACAACAATAGTTTTCATTCGAGCATTGGTATGGCACCGTTTGAAGTCCGGTGAGAGTGCTGTGGTTGGACCGGAGATTGTTCAACAAACTACGGAAAAGATTAAGATGATTCAGGAGAAGATGAGGATTGCTCAGAGTCGTCAGAAGAGTTACCACGACAAGAGGAGGAAGTCACTTGAGTTTCAAGAGGGAGACCATGTGTTTCTTCGTGTTACTCCGATAACAGGGGTTGGTCGAGCTTTGAAGTCGAAGAAGTTGACACCTCGATTTATTGGTCCTTATCAGATTTTGGAGAGGATAGGGGAGGTAGCCTATCGTATCGCTTTACCGCCGTCACTTGCGAATTTGCATGAGGTTTTTCATGTGTCTCAGTTGAGGAGGTACATTCCTGATCCGTCGCATGTTGTCCAAGTAGATGATGTACAGGTGAGAGATAACCTGACTGTTGAAACATCACCTATGAGGATCGAGGATCGAGAGTTGAAGCAGTTACGGGGTAAAGAGATTGCTTTAGTAAAGGTAGCTTGGGGAGGACCAGCAGGTGGCAATGTGACTTGGAAACTTGAGAGTCAGATGAAGGAGTCTTATCCGGAGTTATTCGCTTGAGGTATGTTTTCGAGGACGAAAACTCTTTTAGTGGGGGAGAGTTGTAACACCCCGATAAAAATAAGATAATTATTTAAATTAAGTTAATAGTATATTTATTAATTTAATTAAATAATTGGATTATTATTGGAATATTATTGGGATTATTATTATTGGATTATTATTATTATTATTATTATTGGAATAAAAGTTGGAATTAGAAAAGGTCCCATTTGGTAAAAAGAGGTTTTTACGTGAAAACAGAGAAACGACTCAAAAGTGGAAAAGGGAAAAAGGGAAAAGAACCAGAGAACAAGGGTTGAAGAGAGGAAGAGCTCGAAGCTAAAGGATTGCCGGATTAACTCAGGTAAGGGGGGTTTATCATCGTTTAATGGGTATTATGGGATAATATGTAATGGATAGTGATAAACCATTGATTTGCCTCTGATTTGAATTATGCATGATGAAATTGTGAACTTTTGGGATGAACGAAATCTGGATTAAAATCGAAGGAAATTCGTAGGAATTAGATGCAATAATGTTAGAATTTGTGAGATCGAATAAGGTATGATTCGTGTTAGATGATATGAACGATTACTGTGTAAAATTTGGACTGTGGAAGGTTGAATTGGATAGATCTCGTAACAGAGAAGACCATAGCAGATCTGGAAATCTGGTTTCTGGTCATACGCGTATGGCACTAGGCAATACGCGTATGAGATGGTCTGGTACGCGTATGGCACTAGGCAATACGCGTATGGATGAGGAAGATGATGTTTTGAACGTGGTCTGGTCTCTGTTGGTACGCGTATGGGGAAGTGATACGCGTAGCATACGCGTATGAGATGGTGATACGCGTATGGGCTTGGCTAGGAAAGGGGCCATACGCGTATGGGACTAGACAATACGCGTATGGGCAGATTTGTGACTTTTCTGGGCTGTTGTTGTGCAGTTTTTGGTTGTTCAGCTGAGTAGTGTAATTTAGCTGATGTATGATGTATTAGGGATTATTTCCCGTTGTTTTGAGCAGTGTAGGTATTAGTAGAGTGTGCTAATACTGTGATTATTAATTGGCATGACATGATATGATTTTGTGATAATATGCTAATGATGTATGATTGTATGCATAATGCTATGAATGTATATGTTATGTATGCAATTGTGAATGGACTGTTTATGGCTTAGAGTGTGAGCATATGTCCATTGTGGGTTGTTGTTGATGATTTTGCATAGCTAGGTGATTTAGCATGCATATTGTGGCCTTTATGGTGGTAGCTAATTCCCATAGTGAGGA
The DNA here is from genome assembly GCF_024323335.1 of Lathyrus oleraceus. Lineage (NCBI taxonomy): Eukaryota > Viridiplantae > Streptophyta > Magnoliopsida > Fabales > Fabaceae > Lathyrus > Lathyrus oleraceus. Next base: position 384,247,791 of record NC_066580.1, on the reverse strand, counting down.
ATTAGTGAGTTAGTCATTATGGACTGTTGTCGATGTTTGCATGCTAGGTGAATTAGCGTGCATAGCATGGCCCTTGAGGGGTGGTAGCTAATTCCCGTGGTGAGGAATTGGTGAGTGAGTCACTAGGTCTCAAATGAGTGGGACTAGTGGGCTTGGTAGCCGTATCTGGATTTGATCGGTGAGGTGAACTATATGTTCACAAATAGTCGGTACCGCATGCATGGAGTCTCATTGCATAATATGTGTATGGCGTATAATATGAATGGATGTATTCCAATATTATACGTGTGTTTGTGTTGATATTGAGTATGAGTATGAGTTGTATTGGTATTGAGTATGATATTTGAATTAATATGCCGTTACTGAATGTGTGATGTGATTAGGGTGATTAATGTGTTAAATTACTTAACATGACATGATATTTTATAATGCTTATTATATCGATTGAGGAACTCACCCTTACAACTATTTTTCAGGTAACGAGCAGTGATTGAGTAGGAGCTAGTGCTTGGAGTCTAGTGTAGTTCCTTAGTGGGTCATGCTCTGATAGATGTAACATCGGGACGGGATGTTTTACCTTGTTGAATAATTCTTACATGGAATGTGTTACATGTTTTGAATGATCGATTTGATCTCTATCCGCTGCGTATTGTGCAATGTTTTATGTTTTGAGTTAAATAATGAGCATGACTAAATATTATGGTGAATGGTGTGAAATGATTGTGTGACACCCTTAATTGCATATTTACTCTGATTGATATATTGTTATTTTAATTTATTATTTGGGGTATTTTAGAAGGGTGTTACATCTGCAACAGGCAATGTTTGATGGGAAGAAAAGGGGGCTCATTCATGTCATGATTAGAGAGGCATCTTGGCCTAGTAAGATTCACAATTATCACAGAAAGATCCATTGGTAATCAGTGCAATGAGTTCCTAGTCATTTTTGCCCTAAAACTATGGTTTTTGCATAAAATCGGTTTATTTCTGATTCCTTGAGTGAAACTCATTTCCATGGCCCTCCACATGTCCACAAGGATCTACATGCAAAAAATCAGCTCTTTATTTGAGCCAGAGGTGCCTCAATTGATCAATGGAATCGGGAATCAGACGGTTTGGGAAAAGTCAACTGTGGGGCCAGAAAAGTCAACTCCTGACATTTTGAAGGTGGAATCTCAAAATTCATGCCTAAGGAAGCCTACATGTGAAATTTGATCAAGGTTGGATCATGGATTCATCATTGAATCAGGAGTTGGAAAAGTTACTAAATTTGGAAATAGTTGACTTTCCATTTAAGGCAAGTTTTTATGGTTTTTGCACCCACTTTAAGCCTATATTCCATCAAGATGAAAACTCCATTTGAAAATTTCTCCAACATTAAAGTTATTCCCCTTGTTCCAAGCTTTCTAGAGATATAAAGTTTGTTTCATTTGGATTAAAATTGAGAAAGTTAGGCTTGGTCAAAGTAAGACATTATTTTAGAACACTTAGAAAATTTTCTAAGTCCAAAATTTACAAAATTTGTCAAGACTTATGGGCCAAATTTCTTGCACTTCAAGGCATCTTTTGAAAACACTTTCTTCATGACAGTTGTACCTTGACATGTCCTCTTTCACACCTTTTTGGAACCATCCAATTTGGATAATTGGTTTGGAAGATACACTCATCTAAAGTTGGTATCATAGGCTGAATTTTTTGACAGCATTTAGGCCAAACTGGCCCAACCATTTTGCAGCCATGAGACCTGAACATTATGGCCATTTTTCACCTCTTTCCACTCACCATTTCAAGATGTGTTCAACATGAAAAATGTTAAGTTCCATGCCCTCTTTCTACTGTTTGCATTGCCTTGCCATTTGGACATGTTCTCATCAAGTTACAAGGTCATAAAGTCACCCTCTTGAACTTATTTCAAAACAGAAAAACCATGTCATGTTGCACAAACCAACCAACACACTCTTTTCCTCATTTGGTCATTTGTTTTATGATCACTCACTTAAGTTTTGCTACTTTTAGAACTTGCTCATACCACCCCACTTTTTGCATCATTTTGCATAAATAAATAAAAAAACCTTTCAAGCCCATTTAGAACACTTAAATCCAACATATATAAACACAAGAAACCCTAACTTAAAGGGTGGAGGCTGCAGAACTTTAGGGCAAGGCAAGCAAAAACAAACTTGGTTTTCATTTCAAGATCCATTTTCTCATTTTTTCAAGCACAAGCATCAAAAAAACATCTCTTTTTTTCTCCCATCCTCTCCATCTTCAAGGGGCAGTGGACCTTTCATCCACTAGGTAAGCATCTTATCACTCTCTTCCATGCTTATGCTATGCTTGCTCATCATATCTTCCATGTTCATTTCATGCTATCCATTCATACTTTATGTATTTTTCATTTATTGCCATGCTTTTTTTTTTCGTACTTATTTTACATGTTAATATTATGCTATGTTTGTATTATGGACCCTTCATTGAAGCATGTTCATTAAACTTTGATTTTGCAACATTAAATTTTTTGCCATATCCTTGCATGAAGCCCCCTTGTTGTTCGCTTTTCTACATGTTAGAGTAATTATTTTTAACGAAATAAAGCACCATTGTGTTCTACATGTTCCAAACTCAAACTTTGATTTTTACATCACCTCATTTGGAGCCCTGTAGCATTAGTTATGTTGGTTTTAAAATGGAGGAAATGGGTTGCGTTTTTCATGTGTGCTGAATTTGGGTGCATGAAGCCCCCTTGTTGTTCACTTTTCTACATGCTAGGGCCACTATTTTTCATAAAACAAGACACCATTGTGTTCTACATATTTTAAACTTGAACTTTGATTTTTACATCATCCCATTTGGAGCATTAGAGAGGGAGATATGCTAGTTGGAAGGTTGGTAGAAAATGACTGCATTTTTCGTGTACTGTTGCTGCATGCATGGCTGTAGGGATTTTTTTTCATTTGGCATAAAAAATGACACAGACACGATTCAAACCCGCACACATCCAACCGTCCACACCTTGTTTTATCCGCTAGGGCAGAAGTAGAAACTGATATATTTATGCATAGTCCACATATTATTTTTAAAATGAACAATATATTTGGCTGTCACGCTGGCAATGGCTACTGGACTGGGTCTGGCTGGCGCGCTACCTGCACCCCCACATCAAGGCCCATTCAGTTCATTTACTCATATTTTATTTTTTATTTTATTTTCCATTTCATTTTATTATTCTGTTTTGATTTAATTAATAAAAAATGTTTTATTCTTTTATAAAAATATCAAAAAATATATTTTACTTTATTTAATATTTTATTTAATTTATTTTAATTTTTATTTTCGTTTTTATTTAATGCTAGTATTTTATTTTAATTATTTGTTTCAAATAGGCCATTTTAACACACTTTTTTTCATTTATTTTATTTCCATAACTTAAAATTATTTTTAGATTCTGATTTTTGGGATGAGGGTTGACCAATGTCTCATGGTCAACCTGACCTTTTATTGGAATTTTATTTCCCATTTTTAATTTATTTTGGATTTATTTTTGGCCTAGTTTGCTCGGTTGACTCTACATTTGACTTCTGTTCTATTTCAATTAATTTGTACACTAATTTTAATTATTTTTAAAATCTTTTTGGGGGATGATGATGTCCTGACCCCATATAACTTAGTTTAATTTTTCATAATTTTTGTGATTAATTTACTATTTATTCTTAATTTATTTTTAACCTAGTCTTGTTGTTTTGACTTTTGGTTTGACCTTTGCTTTGATTCAATTAATTCAATAACTAATTTTTATTATTTTAAAAATCTTTTTGGGGGATGATGATGTCCTGACCCCACCTAACTTAGTTTAATTTTTCATAATTTTTGTGATTAATTTACTATTTATTCCATATTTTTTAAGTTGACTTGACTTTACCGTTGACTTTTATATGATTGATGTTTGACTTAGGGATTGCTTAAGGCAATTGAAGAGATCTTTTGATCCTCCCTTGTCCATCTCATATGCCACATATTAGAGGCTTTGCATCTTGAATTTATTTGATCCTTGCATCATTTCCCGATTAAATTATTTGTTGGTTCTTTGTGTGCATAGTTTCACTTGTCCGATTCATCTGATATTTTTTATACTTGTTTCTTTCATCCATGCTTCTATTGTTTGATTGATTAACATGTTTATACTTCTCATAAATTGTTTAATGCTCATTATTTCATTCTTTGATTATTTGGCTTGATCATATACTTGTTTATATATCTTATCTGTCTGATTAATAATTGTTGCCTACTTGTATGATGTATGAGGCATTTATTCTTATTTGTTTGATTGCCATGAACAATCCCCATTCATAACAAATGTATCCCTCTCCCATGAAATGTATAATATTTATTCTTTCATTCTTTATTCATTTGTTAATACAAGAAATAAAATGAACATCCGATAACCATTTCATAACAAGATCAAAACCTCGATCCAACGTCGAGTAATCATTTTCAAAACTTAACAGAACCAGCACGTATTCATCCATTTACCTTGTAAGTCGATTGCTTTATGCCTCGCCATCAACCTTGTAAGTCGATTGCTTTATGCATCGCCATCAACCTTGTAAGTCGATTGCTTTATGCATCGCCATCAACCTTGTAAGTCGATTGCTTCATGCATCGCCATCTACCCTTATCCCTAGCACCTCTCCTTGCTCCATTCGTCGATTCTTGTTCCGTTTAGGTAGCACCCATTAGGTAGAACCCTTTGTATGATAGTATAGGTAGGATTCCCATATCCTTTTGTATGATAACATAGGTAGTAATCCCATATCCTTTTGTATGATAACATAGGTAGGATTCCCATATCCTTTTGTATGATAACATAGGTAGGATTCTCATATCCTTTTGTATGATAACATAGGTAGAATTCCCATATTCTTTGCATGCTAACATTAGGTAGATATTCCCATTTGTAAATCCTAACACTTAAGTACATATCGCATGACAACTCTAGGGCAGAGCTTCCCCCACTTCTAGACCTTTCCGAGCATCTTCGATCTTGTGGCATGTAGTCCGTTCTATTGCAAAGAGGTAACTGCCTAAGACTCGATTCAGCGAGCTGCGACACCTGCTGCTAGGACGTGAACACATTGCCCACTCTCCTTTGACACAACTGGTGTCCTCCTTTGTAAGTCCATGTTCAGATGGCAACCCCTATGTAGCCGAACTACGGCAACTCTGATTCTCATGTTCAGATGAGATACGTAGGCACAAGATGCGATGTTTTGCCGAGTTTAACTAACAACTAACAACTAATCCTTGTTTGCTTCGCCCTCGTTGCGATCCTTTCTCTCGCCCTCGTTGCGATCGAGACTTTCCTTTTCTCTTGCCCTAGTTGCAATCGAGATCCTTGTTCCCTTAGTTAGTTTGAACTACGTTTTGCTCTGATTCTCATTCCCGATGAGATACGTAGGCATAAGACGTGATCTCTTAGCGAGCACACTTATCCTTAACCCTTAGGTAGCTGAGCTACGAAGACTCTGATTCTCATATTCATATGAGATACGTATGCAGTGGATGCAACATCCGTGCGAGTCATTTTCTTTGACCCCTCTTTTAGTAAATAATACATTAGATATTACACACACCCTTTAGACAAGAACAACAAGAGTGGATCCTGTAGGGTACTACGGATGCGTAGGGGTGCTAATACCTTCCCTTCGCATAATCGACTCCCGAACCCAAGATTTGGTTGCGAGACCTTGTCTTTTCTTTTCCTTTCTCCAGGTTTACTTCGAGCGTTTCCTTTCCCTTCTTTGGAATAAATAACGCACGGTGGCGACTCTTCTGTCATTCTTTTCTCGCCGGTTGTTTTTTTGCACGCCATATTTTTTAGGTTGCGACAGTCAAATGAAACCAGAATGCAGACCAAGTGATTAGAAATATCCAACAAAATAATTTTAGAGGAAAAATAACATAGACAATGTGGTTGACCAAATCCTAGCCCATAATGGGATTAACGTTGGTCTACATAGACCAAGCTTTGTTTCTTCTTGTCTGAGTATGTATTGCAAACTGAACTCCCTATGGGTGGAAAATCCCAAAAATGACTAATTTTGCATGTGAAACCAGTGAGTCTACTATCAAACACATTGCTCGATACAACATAGAGGCTGGGGACTTGGCCACTAATGAGAATTTGAATATGAAATATTTTCCTAATTCTCTGACCAAAAATGCTTTCATCTGGTTCACTACCTTTCCCTCAAACTCTATATCTAACTAGAATCAATTAGAATGGGTGTTCTATGAGCAGTTATACATGGGACAAATGAAGATTAGTTTGAAAGAGTTAGTCAACATGAAGAGGAAATCCTCTTAGTCGATAGATGATTATCTCATCAGGTTTAGGCTAATGAAGTCGAGATGTTTTACTTAGGTTCTTGAACATGAGTTAGTCGAAATGACTAATGGAGGCTTAGAGTATTCCATTAGGAAGAAGTTAGATACCCAATACCTAAGGGATATGGCCCAGTTATTATATGGGATTATGCAGGTCGAACTGTTAAATGCTGAAAAGGCTAGGTCGAGTAAATACCATAAAAAAGAAAAAATTCATTATGTAGATATAGATGAAAACGATCAAGAGTCTACCATAGCCTTTGAATATGAGGAGGAAAACGAGGTTAAGTTGGCAGAACTAAAGTTATAACCCACATATGCTTGTCAGGTCCTAAGACCCTATAATAGAAAGAATCTTGTCGAACCAAGTTGAAATTTTGTTCCTCGGGGGAGAGATGTTGGACTAGATGTTGAGACAATTTGTCCAAGTTTTAAAATCAGTTTAAGAACAGTTTGATAGCAATGATACAACAATAATAAATAATGCAGAAAGTTGTAAAACAAGAGATTGGTAACCCAGTTTGGTGAAATCACACCTACATCTGGGGGGGCACTCTACCCAAGAAAGGAAATTCACTACTTCGAATTAGAACAATTAATCTTATAAGAAGCTTCAAACCATATGAAGTTATATGCCTCTCCCTAATCCTAGTGACTTTTTATTTAGGTCTCCTCTTAAATATGAGAATCTGCTCACTTTCTTCAACCACTAACCCCTAGCAATCAACCTTAATAATAAGTATATTGATTGTTGAATTTACAACTCAACTAAGACAAACCAACAACTATGCCAAGTTACTGAAACATAGAGTGGTGTATAATACTAGATTCAACACTAATCCTTATGAGAGCATTAGCATGGAATACAAGAAAGAAAACACTCATAAACCCTAAACACAAAGAACTCAATCTTGTGTACAAAACTCTTAACTAAAACATGAGAATTCAATCTCCTTATATAGAAATGTATTCTGGGATTTTTCTCCTTGGATAAAGATCTGATTTTGTCCAGAATTAGTGAAGATATTGTTGATATTTTTTGCTCCAAATCAGCTCCACAAAATATGATTTTATTTGATTTGACTCAAAATTTAAATCTCCTTGATTTAAATTTAAACTAATTAAATAATAAAATAAATCTAATTGCTAAAAAATAGCAACAATATTTGTTGCACATATCATCAAAAATGAATTCCATGTAACTGAAAAATGCATGCACATAGCAGCATCCTTGTTCTGTAGACAAGAGACAAATGTTGCACACATGATAGGCCATTGGTTCCCACATGTGTCATTCTTCTTCAAAATAGCTTGAAACCTTCATTGTTGTTTTGCATAATGCAGTCAATCCAAAAGGAACAACAATCTCCCCCTTTAGAAAATTTTGGCAAAACAACATTCTTCAAGAACATACAAGATATGTAAAACATAAGGTTGAGTAATAGCACATCACACACAGCTGACACCAGAGCACAACCAACAGCAGTATAGATCAGAGTATCCATCAACAAAAATAAGTAGCATAGATAATTGCTACACAATAATTAATGCTCCATAACAGATGACATGTGAAATCATTCAATGAGCAGTTAGTTAGCCATGCATGCACACAATGTTAGTAATAATTAGTCAAAAGTCAGAGGCTACTACTAAAAAAAATACTATCACACAAAATCCAGATGTTAGGTTAAATGATTCAGCAAGTTTGCGCATAGAAAATCAATTAGTACTAGTCAAAAGTCGGTACTAAGCATTACACATCAGGATATGTCTTCACAAAAGACAAAAATCAGTAGTCAAGTCAGTAGTTACACGACTCCACTAAACACACCATTACTCCACCTTTTTTTCCACAATTTTGGCAAAGGTGTTTCTCAGAGATCAGTGGTTAGTATGTTAGCTCATACACACAACACATCAAGGGTAGCCAAAAACAAACAATAGTAAAGATGTTAAACAAGATGCTAAACCATCATGTCATTTATTAGTAACAAGTTTATAAAGACTTATCAAGCCATTACAAATCTAGGACAAGGAAACAAAACATGCCCAAATACAAGGACCAAAAACAAACTAATTAACAAAAAAATGCCTAAAATCAACATCATTCAGATTTGATCATCCATCCATCTTCTTGAATTCATATAGGTAACCCAGTCTTCATCAACCTCTAATTCATATTCATGAGCTTGAACAAGTCTCTTTGTCAAGGACTTCATCTTGGTCGCATATTTCTTCTCAATTATAGATGTTCCACCTGATGGTCCAGCATTTGTCTTCACAAAATTTGCAAAAAAACTGGAACCAACTCCATTGTTCTTGTTTTCCTTAGCCTTGTTGATACTAATTCCTTTGTTGGAGGAACTCATCTTTGAGTTTTCAGAATTGTGACTCATTTTGAAAACAATAAGCACATGAGGGTGAAGATAAGAAATAGTTTTGTGAGATCGAGATAAATATAAGTGTTGCTCTTGCTAGTAATGAAGGTCCATATAAAAGGAGGTTTTGAAACTGGATAAATGTGCTTTGTTTCACGTGCAGCACAAACCAAGAAAGAGAGAAACTCCTTTTCACGCCTCCCTAGATTTTATTGCTATTGATTCTCACAAATGCATACAACAAGTGCATCCATTAACTTTCCAAAGTGGTCTGTATCTAATGCCTTAGTGAAAATGTTAGCCAATTGTTTTTCAGTTGTCACATGTTCAAAAGCTACAACTTTATCTTCATCAAGCTCCCTAATAAAGTGATGACGAATGTCAATATGCTTGGTTCTACTATGTTTAACAAGATTCTTTGAAATATTAATAACACTCAAGTTGTCACAGAACAATGTCATGACATTTTGTCCCATATTGTACTGCTTTAACATTTTTTCATCCAAAGAAATTGAGTAAAAGTTACAATTGCTTCCTATAACAACAGTACCTAGCTTAGAGAACTTTCTCGGCCAGAGCTCGAGCACCCAAGTGTTGCCTATTTATTCCTTCATAGACCTCACCTGGAATGTAGTCGGCCTCTTCTTTTTTCAAACACTTAGGCAAATAGGTGACATTCCCCTTGAATAAAATCTCCATTCAATCAAGGAATAAGAATTGGCTATTCTCTTCACGAGAGCGACATCAGCTGGATCAGTAGGTAATACTTTGCGCGCGATGTATGTTGCAATGACTGTTATCTAGGATGGTCGTGGATTTTTTATTATCGCCATTATCCCGACCCTTTGGGTTTCTATGTTGGGACTTCTTAGATTTTTTCAGGTGAAGAAATGATCTACCTCGGACGATTGGGTGTTGCCTAAATTAGACATGACTTCTTCGCCACTATTTCGTTCGAGAACCAGAATTATTGGTCAAATTCTGAATATGGTGGTGCAGATTGCATTTGTGCGGTTACGTAAGGTGAATCTTCAAGGTTAAGACTCCAACATCAAAATTAATTTGTGAATAACTGAAATAGAATGAATTATGAATAAAATTATACATGTTTTTGTTCACGCTATAAAATTTATGCAATAGACGAATATTAAACTTATATTATATTATGCGCGTCGCCGACACAAAACAAATTCAATTTTAAAAGAATTTTTTTTGAAATTCATATTAGAAGACAAAATAGTTTCATAAAAACATCAAGGCTCATTATCAATAAACTAAATATAAAAAATATTTTTCAAAAGATGTATGTCTTCTTTTTTGTTTATAACTTTTTCCTCTTTTGAAATTCTCTTTGAGATCTTTTCAATTAATTTCTAAAGTTACTTAGAAGTTAGAACTACATTCGAATTCAAAATATATATATATATATATATATATATATATATATATATATATATATATATATATATATATATATATATATATATATATATATATATATATATATATATATATATATATATATATTCAACAAATTCAACATTCTTAGTTTTCAAAACTATATAGCAATATAAAAAATCACTTTTATTACCAAAAAAAAAACTTATAAGCAACACTATGATCAAATATTCTATAACCATACAATCAGAGGCCTTGCCTAAGGTTCTATTTGAAAGATATTTTTTAAATTTATACCTTATAAACTCATTCATACCTTATAAACTCATATATAAATATTGTGAGGTAATTTAAACTTGTGTATTATTGGCAATTATTATTAGTGGACGGTTAAAATTCATTTAACTGTAATTAGGCAATGGTAAATTCACGCGTTACCATTAATTTAAATTTGTTTAAGTGTTATAAATATGCATTGTAATAAGTAAATTAAAATGTGAATAGAACAGTGATTCATTCATTCATTGTCTCTCTCTGCATAATTGTTTAGGTAAAATATTGTTACTTTCATTCCCTCTCATTTCCAAGAACTGATAACAACAACAGTGAATCAATAGAATAGTAAATTTTCATTCCAACAAATTGGCATCAGAGCAAGACGATCCACAGCCACGCACGGTGGCGAACATGGCAGAAACTTCAAAAACCAATGATCAAATTCATGCGAAACTTCCAATCTTTGAGGGCAACAATTATGAAAGATGGACAACGCAAATGAAGGTTGCCTTTAGGTATCAGGGTGTTCTAGATGTCATTCGCAGTGGAGTGACACCGCTTGACGCAACACCAACGGAGGCGGCGAGGGCAACTCACCGTGAACAAATGAAGAAAGACGACAAGGCGATATAGTTCCTCCATCAATGTGTAGATTCGAATGTCTTGGAAAAGATAATTGAATATGAGACGGCCAAAGAAGCTTCGGATGTTCTAGAAACCACTTACGTCGGCGATAGACAAACCAAAAAGGTGAAATTGATGGCTTTAAGGCGTCAATTAGGTCAATTGAAAATTGAACCATATGAGACAGTAGCGTAATTTGTGAACAGGTTAACTGTACTAACCAACCAGATGAAGAGTTGTGGTGAAGCAGTTACTGATTCAATGAAGTTTGAAAAGTTTATCACGGGTTTAACACCCAAATTTGATAATTTAGTTGCTGCAATTGAACAATCTAAGGACCTAGACACGTTGAAATTGGAACAATTAATAGGTTCTTTAGAAGCTCACGAATTGAAATTGAAGAATAGTGATGGTGTCAAGAAAGATGAGAAAGAAAATGAGAAGGCATTGTTTACACAATATCAGAAAAAAGGAAGTGATAGTAATGAACCTTGGAAGAGGAAAGGTAAAGGAAAGTGGAAGAGTAACAAGAATGAGGGAGGAAATTCTAAGCAAGAATATCAGAAGAAAGGAGGTGAGAGTGATGGCAAAGGAAACAAGAAATCCAAGGAACACATTCAATGTTATAATTGTAAAAAATGGGGTCACTTTGCAGATGAATGTGTGAATTCTAAGGTTCCTAAGAAGAGAAATGAAGAGGCACAGTTAGCTCGCGACTCAGATGAAGAAGTTGTTGCATTAGTGGCAACAATTGATGAAGAGGTGATGATGCTGATGACAGTTACTGAAGGTGGTGGAATAGAATGGTGGTACTTGGATACAAGGTGCTCTAATCACATGACAAGCCATTTAAAATGGTTTTGTGAAATTGACAAAATTGTGAGAAGGAAGATTAGATTTGGTGATGGTAGCTATGTCATTGCAAAAGGTATTGGGGCAATTACTAGAGAATGGTTATTCAATGAATATGAAAGGGAATTACATGGAAGTATTTGATAGCAAAGAGAAGGTAGTATTGAAAGTGTTTATGTCAAGAAACAGAACTTTCAAGGTTGGTGTGAATTCTATTGATAAAAAATGTCTAATTGCACAAGTAGATGATATAGTGTGGAAATGGCATAAGAGAATGGGACATTTGAACTTCAATAGCTTGAAGATGTTACATAAGAAGAATATGGTGGTTGGATTACCTCAAATTGAAGAACCGAAGGAGATATGTGGAAAATGTTGTGAGGGAAAGAAACCAAGGAAGTTATATAAGTCTGCAATACCAACTAGAGGAACAAAGAAGCTTGATATCATTCATGCAGATGTGTGTGGACCCTTTGAAGTCAAATCCATTGGAGGTAATTCCTATTTTGTGTTTTTCATAGATGACTATACTAAGAAGATGTGGATTTATCTTATACAGAAAAAGAGTGAAGTGTTCAGCATTTTTAAGCAATTTAAACTGTTAGTGGAAAAACAATGTGATAGTACAATTAAATTGCTTAGAACTGATGGTGGTGGTGAATATACATCACATGAGTTTGAATTTTTTTGTAAAGATGAGGGTATAGTTCATGAAGTAATGGCTCCATATACTCCTCAACACAATGGTACAGCGGAAAGAAGAAATAGAACATTGCTTAATATGGTGAGATATATGCTAAGAGAAAAAAATCTTCCACATAAGTTCTGGGAAGACTAAGATGAAATGGGTCTACAAGACTAAGATGAAGCCAAATGGTGAGATTGAAAAATATAAAGCTAGGTTGGTTTCAAGGGCTTCTTGCAACAACCTGGACTTGACTTTAATGAGATATATGCCCCAGTTGCAAGGATTGAGACTGTGAGATTGATAGTAGCATTGGCTAGTTTGAGAAAATGGAGGTTGAATCAACTTGATGTCAACTCTACATTTCTCAATGGGCCATTGGAAGAGGAGGTTTATGTGAAGCAAACACCTGGCTTTGAGAAGAAAGTTATGGAAAACAAAGTAATGAAGTTGAAGAAGGCTTTGTATGGACTTAAGCAAGCACCACGTGCTTGGAATAAGAAGATTGATACCTCACTACAGAAGCTAAATTTTACTAAGTGTTCAACTGAACATGGTGTGTATGTAAGATTGAGCACAAATGATTACTTGATAATCATTTGCCTGTATGTGGATGACCTGTTAGTAACAAGGAGCAATGAACAAGAAATAGTGAAGCTCAAGAGACAAATGATGACCGAGTATGAGATGACTGATCTAGGAAAATCGTCTTATTTCCTTGTCATGGAATTTGTGTCATGTGAAAAGGGAATTTTTCTGTATCAGAAGAAGTACATTACCGATGTACTCAAGAGGTTTAAAATGCTTGAGTGCAAGCCTGTATCTACACCAGTTGATACTACTGTGAAATTGCAGAAAAATTCCACTGATGAAGGTGTTGATTCTACATTGTTTAGACAATTAATTGGCTCACTTAGATATGTCTATCACTCAAGGCCATACATAGTCTAGAGTGTTGTAAGTGTCAAGTAGATACATGGAAGTGCCTAAGAGAACTCACATGGTGGCTGCAAAGAGAATACTAAGATATCTCAAGGGCACAATTGATTGGGGAATTTTATTTCCTAGTACAGAGGGACCTGCAACTACTGAGTTAATAGGATACACTGATGCTGATTAGAGTGGAGATACAGAAGACATGAAGAGTACTTCTGGTTACATTTTCATGATGGGTAAGGCTCCAATAGCATGGTGTTCGAAGAAGAAAAATGTTGTAGCATTGTCAAGCTGTGAAGCTTAGTATATTGCGGCAACTTTTGGTGCTAGTGAGGCACATTGGTTACAAATGCTACTACATGAACTGAAAGTGAAGTGTGAAAGTACTATGAGGTTGAAATTGGATAACAAGTCAGCTATTGATTTAGCAAAACATCCTATTGCTCAAGGAAGGAGCAAGCATATAGAGATCAAGTATCATTTCCTTAGAGATCAAGTGGCCAAAGAGAACCTTGCAATAGAACAATGTAGTACAGAAGACCAGTTAGCAGATATGTTAACAAAGGGCTTGAAGACTAGCAAATTTGAAGATATGAGAAGCAAGATAGGAATGTTAAGCCTTGCAAGTTTGAACTAAGGAAGAGTATTCTGAGGTAATTAAAACTTGTGTATTATTGACAATTGTTATTAGTGGACGGTTAAAATTCATTTAAGTGTAATTAGGCAATGGTAAATCCATGTGTTACCATTAGTTTAATTTTGTCTAAGTGTTATAAATACGCATTGTAATAAGTCAATTAAAATGTGAATGGAACAATGATTCATTCATTCATTGTCTCCCTCTCTCTCTCTCTGCATAACTGTTTACGTAAAATATTGTTACTTTCATTCCCTCTCATTTCCAAGAACTGATAACAACAACAATGAATCAATAGAATAGTAAATTTTCATTCCAACAATAAATCCATATGATAATAAAAGATTTATTTAATAATAATCTTTTTATCACAAATTTATAATTTATTTTATTAATTTATAATTTATTTTTCCTATATTATTTTAAATAATATTTTAATTTATAACTTATATTTTATCATTTTTTTCTTTCACTTTTGTCATTATTATTTTAATTAAAATCCACTACTATCATTTATATTTTATTATAATTTAAAATGATTATTATAAAATATCTTTTATATCATTTTAATTTATCAAATAATTAAATCGTTAGTTTTATCAAATATTATAATTAGCTTATCAGTTATAAGTCATCAACCATCAATTATAAACTATAAATTATCAATCATTATCTACCAATCATAAGTTATAAACTATCAACTAACTTATTAATCAACCATTATTTTTATCACACAGAGTATAAATTCTTGAAACATAAATTTAGCTATGCATCTCATACTTTTAAATATTTCACAGTAGATTGATAATCTCTTTAAAAGTTATAGGATTTTTTACATATAATCAAATATAAAATTTTATTTGATGATAAAAGATAAACATTCCGCTCATATCTTGTCGGGTATGCGAGAATTACTTAACATAATGTTCATTCTCTTAAAGTTTCAATTTTTTTTACAAAATAACATGTATTTCAAAATAAATTCTAAAATAATTATGTTTTAAAAAAAATTAGCAAACTTACAAATAAATAAAAAATCATTGATAAATGGTGTAGTCAGACTCATTGACACATGCATACAACTTTTGTACACATGCGCTACCATGTATGACAAATGCATATAGGTCATACCACTGCATGCGGCGCTTGCATGGATCCTCTAGAAACATGCGTCACAAGTAGTGACTACTGTGTATAAAAATTGGTATAGATAGTAATTATTGTGTAGTATAAAAGTTGTATGCATGCATCAGAGATAGTGGTTATTATGTACAAAAGTTGTATATATTTGTCACAGGTAATGACTACAATGTTCAAAAATTGTATGCATGCGTCAATAAATCCGGTTACATCTCTTGTTAGTAATTTTTTTGTTAGAAACGATTTTTTAAAAAAAAAAATATGATAATTTATTTTAAAAATCATGATTATTTTAGAATTTATTTTAAAAATCATGATTATTTTAAAAAAAGAATTTCTAAACTTTTTCTCAACTAGTGTTAAATTCGAAAGAATAATGCGGTTATTTCATGTATGATATTTTCTTTTTCACAAACACTTCTTCTTTATGTTGCAATAAATAAATCTTAATATATCTCAAAAGTTCATATATGAAAGTCACGTAACAATTATCGGTCTTAGTACAATTATATCAGGTAAATCTAATTTATCTTTAGTTAATTAGAATTCAACTTAGGCATCACGTTTATTTTATTGTTTATCAGCAAATAAAATCATATACCAAAACATTAATAACACAATAAAATGTAAAAAAAAAAAAACAGCAATAACTATTCAATTTGGTTGCATACCCTTTATCAAAGGTACACACATGACCTAACCCTAGTATAGTAGAATAAGATACAATATCCACTTTTAACCCACTTTTTGAAAAACCAAAACAACTTGTTTCACTTTTCTTGATTAAAAATAAGAAATCATTTTAGGTATACATCATGAACACAAACAAGTCAAACACAACCATCTATACATAATAATAGGTCATTAAAATCACCCAACCCAAAATACCATTTTCCCTCTCTAACCCAACTTTCTTTTTTGTTTGGCCATCCCAAAAGTCTCAATTGTTTGAATCATCCACACCATCCTTCATAAACATCCACATATAAACTCCATGACCCTTTTTGATGTGATTGAAAGATGTGAAATTGATTGGTGACTACTTATCCAAACCCTAGAATTAATTGACCTAGCCCCCCTTTCTTTTTCTTTGCCATTACACACTTTCATGTGTCTCTTGCTTTGCATTAATACTCTCATTTTCGTCATCATCTTCATCATTCACACCCTTCCTTCATCTTTCTTTTATCATCTAAACCACAAACAACACTTTTCACTTCTCATTCCTCTGTTTTCCCCTGTTTTTCCTCTGTTTTCCCCCTGTTTTAGAAATGAAGAGATCTCTATCTTCACCATGTAGAACACTCGTCAACTTCTTGTTTCTTCTCTTTTTCTTCTCTTTAGCTAATTGTAGACTTCATTCCCCAAAACACCCATTTTCAACTTCTTCAAGAAACACTCACAACCAACATCATCTTCTTGATTGTGATTCTTTTTCTAAGAGAAACACTCATTCCTTGTGCACCAAACTACAAAGATTGCATAAACAAGTTTCACCTCCCAATGATTATGAGATTGATACAAGATTTGGTGCAGAGAAGAGGCTAGTTCCAACTGGACCAAACCCACTTCACAACTGATTCTACTTCTAGTTCTATCTATATCCCAATAGCAATCCAAAATCACCATTTTTATGCATATACAACTTCAATAACAATCATCATTTTCTTCTTTCTTCATACTTTATATTTATCATCTTTTATGGAGTCTTCATCATATTCTTGCATGCCCATGATGCAACAAGAATGAATATTTATACAACAATAGCTAGAACTAATGTCGCATGAAGAAAGATACAATCTTTGAAGAGATAGCAACTCAAACCTCACAAGTTCAAGATTAATTTTCTCGTCACCTAATGATTTTAAATTGCAGTCTGCATCGATATCACTCGTCACATTTTTCACATTTGATTGTAATATAAAAATTTGTAATGCAAGTACAAATATTTAAAAGTATTAGGATCTATATGCCACTTTTGTTTTCTTGTGACCGAATTTGAATATTGTATTAAACTTTGTTGTATTTTATTTATTTTAGAATAGTTTCCATATAGTTTTAAGGCTTGGTGAATTGAGTAAATTCCCAATTCCATGCTTGTTTTTGGTAATTCTGTCTTGTAATTAGGACAATAAAGTTGTGTTGTGTAAGAGGGTGAAAAGCTGAATCTGAAAAAACAAGCATGGAAATGGAACTTTTTGCGACAAGTTTGAAGAGAATGTGAGGACCCCATGAGTTTCATTTATTGGAGCCACCAAAGGACAAGTACAGTATGTATCTATTTATGGCTAAATGTCAAATGGGTTCATTGGTACTGTGTCGGTTACTTATCCTTTTTTTGACTCAATTTATGAGCTTTTTTTATGTAAAAAAATAATATTCATTTATAATTGGTACTTTATTTGAGTATTATTCTCTATATTATTGTTGAAATGTGGCCAACTATACTCTGACAAATGGGGTGTTCAGGTATGAAATGGGGCGGGGTTGCAAATTTATTGTTAGTTAGGTTTAGGAAACGGTTGGAGCTTGCAGTAGTATCTGTACCTGAATATGAAATTTGGACTAGCAGCAATAAAGGAAAATGAATGTTAATGTTAGGTTGATGCATACGTAAATTTAATATTGTGTAGAATTAGAAAAAGAAATCTAAATGTGAGGCTCATTATTCCCTTGCCAAAATCAACGACAACATGTGTTTGTTTGAATAATATTGAAACCACCTTGAGACAGACAGATGTGGAGTTGTAATCGATTCTATTTTCGATAAAAAAAAATATTTGAATTGATGATATTTCTGTCGATTTGATTTGGTTTTTAAAAAATAAAAATGAATCAAATTAATTGATTTAGTTCGGTTTAATTTTGTTTGGTTGATCGATTTATAATTTTTTTTTAAAATATTATATTCATCAGGATATTTTCTACTATCATGTTTTTCGGTGTATTTTATACTATTAATTTTTTAAAATAATATATTTTATATAATTTATTTCAAGTTCTATTTTCTCAAATAAATTATAAGTTAGTTCATAATTCATACAAAACCGTGACATGATTTTCATTACATTATGAAATAAATTCACTATCAAATATAAGAGTTCACATTTTGCATTAGAAGATTGAAAATGGATTTAAAAGATTAACAAATAAAACACAACAATAATAATAAATATTTTTAATACACATAAGTTGACATATTTCACACCTCAAACACACATCAAAATCATTTTGTTGAAGAAGAAGAAGAAAAAAGAATATATATATATATATATATATATATATATATATATATATATATATATATATATATATATATATATATATATATATATATATATATATATAACTTAAACACGAAGAAGGTAACAATAATATATCTGAACTAGGGGTGGCAAAATGGGGTGTCCACTCTGCCACGTCACGTGCCCGCCAATAAAAGAGAGGGGTGGACAAGTCCGCTAAGTGAAATTGAGTTTAAAAATCTAGTATGTTCCGCCAAGGTGACGAGTGTGCGGGTAGCGGGCTTGCCCGCCTTTTTGTTATAGTTTTTTTTCTTTCATTTTTTTAAATAAATTTTAAGAATTTTTTTTACATTTCAATTAGAAAGTATCAAACCAACAATTAGAAAGTATAAACTGACAACTAAAAGTCTAAAATCATCAAGAAATTTCACCTAAAATGAACCATTAATAAGAGTTTCAAAATTATAGTTCAAGTATTAACCTTCAACCAAACAAAATAAATATTTTGAGTGCTTGATAACTAGGTTGGTGGATTGGCGGGCCAACTCGCTCCTTTTTTTGGGGGCTTAAAGCAGGGCAGGCTTAAGGCGGAGCAGACTGAATAGGTAAGTGGGCACAAAATCCCAACCCAACCCGCCATTTTTTGGAAGGTGCATGGGATCCGGCAGGCCACAACCTGTTTTGTCACCCTTAATCAGAACAATGATAGAAATAGCAATAGTGGTGGTGGGCGGCGGCATGAGCAGCAGTTCAATGAGCAAGTTTTTATAATTTATGGTTTTTACTTTATATGTTTTAGAGTTTTGTTCTAGATGCGTGTTTTACTGAAAGGATGGAAACATATGCAAAGATGGAGAGTGGTTGGACCGGTATAAAATTTGGGTTTAATGATGAGTGGAATAAAAGATTTAGAGTGTAATTATAGCCATTGTTCGGGTCATCTGTTTGGCGATTCCTAAAAACGAAAATTGAGAACCAAACCAAACCACATCAGTTTTTATTGGTTCAGTTCGGTTTTGGAACCGAACCAGAAACAATTGGTTTTTTTCGGTTTGGTTTTGTTTGAATTATCAGTTTAATTGGTTTTTTCTGAACTACTTACACCCTTACATATATGAAGTTTGCCTATGCTTGGCATATGACGTTTCAGAGATCTCAATTAGGTGTACCTTTAGGTCGAGTATATCATATGGATTATCTCTTGATTGTTGAATTCTGGTTACCTATGTCTTAATGTGTTGGGCGTCGGTCCAGACTAGAACAATAGTCCCTCAATTATGGATCGATGTGGTGTGGCTTAGTCTTTCAGTTTGTTCAAATTGGGCCAAACTATTAAAGTTTTATGTATGCGCTTTGAACATTCCAGTCTTATCTATGGAGATTTTTTTTGGAGTTTGATTTGACTTTACGGTTTATGGATATAGTCTCCATCTTAATAGTGATGTTTCATTTGTTTGAGCTTGCTTCAATTCTTTTTTCGGTGAGGTAGAATCCAAGGAATTTTATGACCTTGACCTTGAACGTGCATTTCTTCGGGCTCAACCTCATGTTGAACTAGCATACACTGTTGAATACGATAGTAATGTTGCATTCATATAATTGTTTGTCCCCAAATTTCACTATCAAGTCATCTATGTAGACTTCTAACATGTCAATATTCTCTTGCTCAAAGATCTTATTTATCATTCTCTAGTAGATACTACCTGCATTTTTAAAACCAAATGACATTACATTGTATTTTTAGTTGGTGTGCCCTGTCATAAATATTATCTTATTATGATTCTTCTAGTGTATGGGATTTTTGTTGTAATCAAAATAGGCGTCCATGAAAGATAAGAACTTGTGCTCGACTAAGTTGTCCACCATCTTTTGGTTGAACAAGTGACTCCAAACACAAGAGGAGGAGGAATGAATTGTGATATTTAGATATCGAAATTAACTTTAAAATGTCCAACAATCAAACAGAGATAAATCAGCGAAGAAGAAAGAAGAAAGAATTATAGAGGAAAGAAAATAAATGACAGAAAATAAAGAGATAAAGTTTGAGAAATTGCACTAGAGATTTATACAAATTTGGCCTACCACTTGGAATACTCTTATACTCAAGATTTTCTTATTGAGAGTTCCACTAATAAAATGTCTTGACCTTTTAACAAGATATACCCACGAACCTTCATACAATAAACGAGAGATTTTACATAAGCTAATTTCCAAAGCAAACAGGGCTTTTTGCAAGCTAAGCTCACGAACCAAATAGAGATTTTTACCAGCTAATCTCAATAACCAAACAAATATTTTAACTGGTCAATCTCAAGAATCAAACAAGGATATTATTCACGTGAATCACACTCTTGAATAAGAAAAAACTTAGTACAACAACAATGCAACAACAATACAACAACGATCTCACTAATATTTTTCACTCTCAAGACACTAAGGAAACCTTGGTAAAAGGATAGAAAATGTAGAATAAGAGAGTACAAAGTGAGAAAGAATGATTTCAAATTGAATTTTGGTGTAAAATGAAAATAAAAGAAGTTTTAAAAATTTGTTCAAAAAGGAAAAGATCTATGAGCATTTTTAATGTTTTAATCGATTAAACTTAGTCGTTAATCGATTAGACAAGTCAAATATGGAAAATTTTGAATTTATTCATCATTAAACGATGTTGATTACAAATCCATTAGATAAACCTTCAATGCTAAGTTACTGAAATATAGAGTTGTACATAAAGATTCAACACTAATCCAAAAAGGGCACTATCGTGAATACATGACACAAAACCTAAACACTCTAAGATCTTCAATGGGAGTTCTTATTTTCCAATGTAGGTTTTGATCTTCTTATATAGAAAATAACTCTGGGATTTTTCCTTGTGGATCTTCGGATATTCTCATCCAAAATATTTGCACAATCTGTTGGATATTTGATTTGCTAATTGAATATCTCCAACAATATATGAGTTTCTTTTAATTCAAATTCAAATTTAAATCTTCATTTAAATTCGAATTAAACCCCATCCAGCTATGAAATAAATCATCTAATCATATTTTTGAATCAATAATAATAAAATCTTTAACAACTCTTTTGCATATCACACTCCAAAACACATATTATGACGCCTGTTAAACAAGGCCCAAATGTCATACCAACAAGTTGGAGCATCGCGCCCAGCATATGACCTTTCTGCAGCTTCATACAACTTTAGCAAGCTAGATCAATCTTGAACACTTGGACACTTCTCTAAGTTATTGTTTTGCTAAAATGCAACCAATCCAAATGGTCAATCCCATAGGAACAACAAACAATTTCTTAATCAATAAAGTAAGTGTATAAAAAGGATTTTCATGTGTTTTATTAAATTGAGATATCCTTCTTAAACATTTCGAGTGTTTGTGAGATTTCTTAGTGCATCTCAAGAATGGAAAGAGGCAAAGAGTGAAAAACCGAAGAGAGCACAAGTTAGAGAACTCCATAGATAAAGTTTGGATTGTGCTGGAAAATTGAGGTAAGGGGAATTACTCATCTATGGGTCTCAATTGCATGAAGGATAGAGAGGGATCCTCACCCTCTACTTTATTTTCTATGTTTTCACCATTGTTGATCTTTATGTGTTTTGGAAAAGATTTCTGTGAAACCTGAATTGTTGGCTGCAATATATGTGAAATTCGTGCTCTAAATCATACTGCAAATTAGTGCATAATTTGAATGTATAAGTCTGGATGTTGTTGTTCATGTTGATATGTTTTGAATATGATGAACATGTTGATGAAATTGTGATATATTGATGAATTTAGTGGTTAACCTGTGAGTAATTGATATAATAATCATAATATAAATTATACCCGTTGAATTATGTTCGATTTGGGTGATTTATGGTTGAAATCAGAGTTTTCACTACTATAAAAAATATATTTCATGACAAAACTTTCACCTCACCCAACCAAAAATTGAGGTAAAGGTCAATACGTGTCAGCCATGTTTTATTTTATTTTTAATAAATACCACATATTCCCTCAGTGTCTAAATATAATCAAGGGGGAAAATAATTCAGGACATGCTTCGAATCCCAACAAAAATAGTTTATGTTTTTATTTTTTTTAAAGTTATGTCTTTCTTTTTCTTTTATTTTTATTTTTTAAATTAATGATCTATACCTTCAGTTATATTTAATAACCGAGAGATTAGGTTATCATATTTACAATAAAAGCACTCATTAACCATATTTTATCATAAACCTAACTTATATGTAGTCATTCAAAAGTCTTACGCATCATTCTTAGGGATGGATTACAAGACAGAAAAAATATTCAATGTTCTTCAATCTTGAACAAAATATTTTTTTATGCTATTGCAATCTATTTCACATAATGATGTTGTATTTTTGTAATAATCTTCATATGTTGTCAATCAAAGAAAACATTGAGAAGTTTATTGATTTCCTCAATTGATAACATTGAAAAATATATTCCTAAACATAATCATTCATTTTTCTTTCATATTCTCTTTCATGTGAAAGCATTTTCCATGAAAACATTTGCTCAAGATAATGAAATCTCTCTAAGATGGATTGCAAGTACAGAAAAAAATCTCTTAGTTGAAACAAATAACTTATCAGAAATTTGAAAAACTATGTTATTCTCCAAGAATCTATTGTCAAAATCTTAATTTGTTTAAATAATTTATTTTAATATTTTATGTAAACAATGTAAATATAAAAAAAAACTTTTCCCCCTAAGTTTTTAACAAAAACCGAGAGGTATGTGGCGTTTGGGTTGAAACATATTTCATTTATTTAATTTAAAAAGAAACACATTTTACCTCGGTTTTGAGTAATAACCAAGGTAAAATATAAGCGTGTTTATTCAATTTTTTAATCGTCCTTAAACAAATCTTTGTCGTTCATTTAATGAGTATCAACGCTCAAGACACGACCATTAGTGATCCTCATGAAACTTAAAACCTCATTATAAAAGCATTCTGAAGATTAAAAATTAATAATGAAACTTTTGAAACTTAAAAAGGCATTTATTTTGTTGGGAAAAGTTGTCAAGGTGGATTGCAAGAGCATAAAATTATTTTGGTTCAAGGTTTGTGCTCTTAAATAATCATATAACTGAATATTTAATTTATTTATCTAATCTTTTTTTCATATCAGACATTTGATATTCCTCAAGATCAATGAAACGAGGATCCCTAACATTTGCTCTTCCCCAAGATATCTAGTATTTGTTCTTTACCAATTACAATGACGATAAATAACAAATTTAATATTTTGTGTAAACAATGTAATATTTTGTGTAATCAATATAGTTTGTAAATAAATTAATTTATTTATATTCTGTATAAACAATGTAATGAGTATTTTAAAAAATAATATATATTTCCCATTGATTTTGTTATTAAATTAAGAGGTATATGATGTTATTTTAGAAAATATAAAAAAACTATTGGTGGGAATCGAACTCATGACCATTTCAACTATCCCATTTGTTATTTTTAAATCGAGGGGTAAAGTGGCAGCTTTTCATGACGTCCTTCGTTACCTAGTGTAACACCCTACTAAAAGAGAACCCCAAATATTTAATTAAAAATAATAAACATATAACAATCAGAGTAATTATGCCCTTCAAGGGTGTCACACACAATCTTCCACACTATTCAACAATATGACGGTCATGCTCTTTTATTTATTCAAAACATAAACATTTGCATAAAACGCAGCGGATAGAGATCTCCTCAATCATGTAAAACATGTAACATTCACATGTAAATTATTCAACAACATAAAACATCCCATCCCGATGTTACATCTATCAGACCCACTAAGGAGACTACACTAGACTCCAAGCATTCGCTTCTACTCAACTCATTTCTCGTTACCTGAAAAATGGTTGTAAGGGTGAGTTCCTCAATCAATATAATAAGCATTATAGAATATAATGTCATGTTAAGTAACTTAACACATTAATCACCCTAATCGCAACATACAATCAGTAACAGCACATCAGCTCAACATCACGCTCAACACCAATATAAAGCACAAGTAAAATCTCAAATCATACTCCATAACAACACAAACACACGTATAATATTGGAATACATCCATTCATATTATACGCCATACATACATTATGCAATGAGACTCCACACATGCGGTACCGACTATTCTTGAACATATAGTTCAAGCTCACCGATCCCTCCAGATACGGCTACTAAGCTCACTAGTCCCACTCATTTGAGACCTAGTGACTCACTCACTAATTCCTCACCATGGGAATTAGCTACAGCCCCGAAGGCTAGACTATGCACACTAATCATCTAGCATGCAAACATCAACAACAAATCCACAATGATTCACTCACTAATTCCTCACCATGGGAATTAGCTACAGCCCCGAAGGCTATACTATGTGCGCTAATCATCTAGCAATGCAGCATCAACAACAATTCACAATGGACATATGCTCACACTCTAAGCCATACAACAGTCCATTCACAGATACATGCATAATATATACATTCATAGCATTATACATCATCAACACATGTATCAACACATCATTATCATGTCAATCAATTAAACACAGTATTAGCACACTCTACTAATACCTATACTGCTCAAAACAGCGGGAAATAATCCCTATTTCATCATACGCCAACATAGGCCAACTCTCAATTATGTACACAACATTAAAAAGCCAATTTTCCACTCTGCAACAGTGTTAACCGGTTAACGCCCTGGGTTAACCGGTTAACGCAGGAAAAAACACATTTTCTGGCAAAACGCAACAGTGTTAACCGGTTAACGCCCTGGGTTAACCGGTTAACGCAGGCAAAACAGCACCTTTTCACAATTCAAAACAGTGTTAACCGGTTAACACCCTGGGTTAACCGGTTAACGCAGACAAAACAGCAGTTCCTGCGCTAACACAAGGCAGAATGCAGAATTCTCCGCATTTTCCGCCGTTGGAGGACTTCCGGACCTCCGATTCCGATTCCGTAAAAAGCTATACGTTCGGAATTTCACAACTAACCCAAACACAGATTCAATTACAGTCTAAATACAATTTATCCAACATAATTCTTCAGCATCAACAATCCCAATTAGGGTCAAATTAACGGCTTATCACTACCCATCACATATTATCCCATAATACCCATTAATCGACAATAAACCCCCCTTACCTGATTAATCCGGCAAATCTTTGAGCTCCAAGCTTTTCTCTCTTCAACCTTCAGCCCTTGCTCTGTCTCTGTGCCCTTTTCCTCTTTCACGATCGTTTCTCTGTTTCACGTGAAAACCTTTTTCCAAAATGAGACTTTCCTCTTATTTCCAACATATATATATTTTCCAAATAATAATAATAATCCAGTAATAATAATAATAAAATTTCCAATTATTTAATTAAATTAATAAATAAATTATTAACTCAATTTAAATAATTATTTTATTATTATCGGGGTGTTACAACTCTCCCCCACTAAAAGAGTTTTCGTCCTCGAAAACATACCTCAAGCGAACAACTCTGGGTAAGATTCCTTCATCTTACTCTCCAGTTCCCAAGTCACGTTGCCACCTGCTGGTCCTCCCCAAGCTACCTTCACCAAGGCAATCTCTTTACCCCGCAACTGCTTCAACTCTCGATCCTCGATCCTCATAGGTGATGTTTCAACAGTCAGGTTATCTCTCACCTGTACATCATCTACTTGGACTACATGCGACGGATCATGAATGTACCTCCTCAACTGAGACACATGAAAAACCTCATGCAAATTCGCAAGCGACGGCGGTAAAGCGACACGATAGGCTACCTCCCTTATCCTCTCCAAAATCTGATAAGGACCAATAAATCGAGGTGTCAACTTCTTCGACTTCAAAGCTCGCCCAACACCAGTTATCGGAGTAACACGAAGAAACACATGATCTCCCTCTTGGAACTCAAGTGACTTCCTCCTCTTATCATGATAACTCTTCTGACGACTCTGAGCAATTCTCATCTTCTCCTGAATCATCTTAATCTTTTCCGTAGTTTGTTGAACAATCTCCGGTCCAACCACAGCACTCTCACCGGACTCATACCAACACAAAGGTGTCCGACATCTCCTACCATACAAAGCTTCAAACGGTGCCATACCAATGCTCGAATGAAAACTATTGTTGTAGGTAAACTCAATCAAAGGTAAATAACAATCCCAAGCACCTCCCTTTTCCAAAACACAAGCTCTCAAAAGATCCTCTAATGACTGAATCGTCCTCTCAGTCTGACCATCAGTCTGCGGGTGATATGCAGAACTCAATCTCAGCTTAGTTCTCAAAGCCCTCTGCAAACCTTCCCAGAACTTCGATGTAAATCTAGGATCCCTGTCCGAAACAATACTCGACGGAATACCATGCAAACTTACAATCTTCTCAATATACAACTCAGCCAATCTCTCTAACGGATAATCCATTCTGATCGGAATGAAATGAGCCGACTTTGTCAGTCTATCGACAATCACCCAAATAGCTTCAAAATTCTTATTTGTCCTCGGTAAACCAGAAACAAAATCCATACTGATACTATCCCACTTCCACTCTGGAATAGCCAACGGTTGCATTAGCCCAGACGACTTCTGATGCTCAATCTTCGACTTCTGACACGTCAAACAGGAATAAACAAAACTCGCAATTTCTCTTTTCATTCCCGGCCACCAAAATAACTTCTTCAAATCATGATATATCTTTGTAGCTCCAGGATGAATACTCAAGCCACTACGATGTCCTTCCTCAAGGATACTCTTCTTAAGTTCGGTAACATCCGGAATACACACCCGATTACCAAATTTCAAAACACCATTCTCATCAACTCTGAATTCACCACCTTGGCCTTGATTCACTAAAGTCAACTTATCAACCAAAAACACATCGGATTTCTGACCCTCTCTGATCTCATCCAGAATACCACTCGTTAACTTCAACATTCCCAATTTAACACTATTGTGAGTACTCTCACACACTAAACTCAAATCTCTAAACTGCTCAATTAAATCCAATTCCCTAACCATTAACATAGACATATGTAATGATTTCCGACTCAATGCATCAGCCATTACGTTTGCTTTACCCGGATGGTAATTCAAACCAAAGTCATAATCCTTCAGAAACTCTAACCATCTTCTCTGTCTCATATTCAGCTCTTTCTGATCAAACAAATACTTTAAACTTTTATGGTCACTGAAAACCTCAAATCTTGATCCATACAAGTAATGCCTCCATAACTTCAGAACAAACACTACAGCTGCCAACTCTAAATCGTGTGTCGGATAGTTCCTCTCATGAACTCTCAGTTGTCTCGAAGCATAAGCTATAACCTGCTTATTCTGCATCAACACACCACCCAAACCCAACAATGAAGCATCACAGTAAACCTCAAATGGTTCCGACGAACTCGGTAATATCAGAATAGGAGCAGTAGTCAACCTTCTCTTTAATTCTTGGAAACCTTCTTCACATTTCGAGTCCCAAACAAACGCTTGCCCCTTTCTAGTCAACATCGTCAACGGTAACGCCAACTTAGAAAATCCCTCAATGAACTTCCTATAATAACCAGCCAAACCAAGAAAACTTCGAATCTCAGCAACAGACTTCGGAGCTTCCCACTTAGACACCGCTTCTATCTTAGAAGGATCAACAGCAACACCACCTCTTGAAATCACATGACCAAGAAAACTAACCTCCTCTAACCAAAATTCACACTTAGACAGTTTAGCAAATAACTTCTTTTCTCGGAGAACTTCTAAAACCACTCTCAAATGCTCAGCATGCTCTTCTCCAGATTTCGAATACACCAAAATGTCATCAATAAACACCACAACAAACTTATTTAGGTACGGATGGAAAATCCTATTCATATACTCCATAAATACTCCAGGCGCATTAGTCACACCAAAAGGCATTACAGAATACTCATAATGTCCATACCTTGTTCTGAAGGCAGTCTTCTGAATATCCTCAGTTTTCACACGTATCTGATGATACCCAGATCTCAAATCTATCTTGCTGAACACACTCGCACCAACCAATTGATCCATCAAATCATCAATCCTCCGCAAAGGATACCGATTCTTGATCGTCACTTTATTCAGTTGCCTGTAGTCCACACACAACCTCATAGTACCTTCTTTCTTCTTAACCAACAACACTGGTGCACCCCACGGTGACACACTCGGACGAATAAATTTCTTATCCAACAGATCTTCCAACTGACTCTTCAATTCAGCTAACTCAACAGCAGACATACGGTACGGAGCCATCGATATCGGTCTAGTACCAGGTATCAAATCAATCGAGAACTCAACTTCACGCTCTGGCGGCAATTCACTCACTTCTTCCGGAAACACATCAGGAAAATCACACACCACTGCTAGATCGCCAATTGCCAGTTTATCTTTAGCCTCTAAAGTCGCGAACAGCATAAACAACTCTGCCCCATCTGCTACTTCCTCATTCACCTGCCTGGCTGATAGAAACAAACTCTTTCCTTCTTCAATCTCAGGAAATATCACCGTATTATCAAAACAATTGATAGAAACTCGGTTAAACACCAACCAGTTCATACCCAGAATAACATCAATCTGCACTAGTGGAAGACACACAAGGTCTATCCCAAAGTCTCTACCAAAAATACTCAAAGGACAATTCAAACAAACTGAAGTAGTAGTCACTGAACCCTTCGCAGGAGTATCAATCACCATACTTCCAAGCATCTCAGATATCTCTAACTTAAGTTTCACAGCACAATCCAAAGATATAAAGGAATGAGTAGCACCTGTGTCAATAATAGCTACAAGAGGAAAGCCATTAATATAACACGTACCTCGGATCAAACGATCATCTGCAGAAGTCTCAGAACCCGATAAAGCAAAGACCTTGCCTCCTGACTGATTCTCTTTCTTCGGCTTAGGACACTGTGGACTGATATGACCCAACTCTCCACAGTTGAAACAAGTCACAGTCTTCAACCGGCACTCTGCAGCCAAGTGACCACCTTTTCCACACTTGAAACACTTCATCTCAGCACTGGTACACTCATGGACACGATGTCCAGCCCGACCACATCTATAACACTTAGCAGGAGCACTAGAGTCTCCCCCACTAGGCCTCTTCATCCCACTCTGCTTCTGGAAACCTTTGCCAGCTGCATACGGTTTTCCATGATCATTCTGATTCTTGCCTTTCCTATCAACCCTCTGCTGATAGCTCTCTGCTCTGGCTTTGGAATCCTGTTCAAAAATCCTGCAACAGTCAACCAAGTCAGAAAACACTCTGATCCGCTGATATCCAATAGCCTGTTTGATCTCGGGACGCAACCCGTTCTCAAACTTCACACATTTCGAAAATTCTCCAGCAGCCTCATTATAAGGAGTGTAATACTTTGACAGCTCTGTGAACTTCGCAGCATACTCAGTAACAGACCTGTTACCCTGCTTCAATTCCAAAAACTCTATCTCTTTCTTTCCTCTGACATCCTCTGGAAAGTACTTCCTCAGGAATCTCTCTCTGAACACAGCCCAAGTGATTTCAGCATTCCCAGCAGTTTCCAACTCAGTGCGGGTAGCAACCCACCAATCATCAGCTTCTTCTGACAGCATATGCGTACCGAACCTGACCTTCTGGTTATCGGCACACTCCGTCACTCGGAAGATCCTCTCTATCTCCTTCAACCACTTCTGAGCGCCATCTGGATCGTATGCCCCCTTGAACATTGGAGGATTGTTCTTCTGGAACTCACTCAGTTGACGAGCAGCTCCCATTCCCACAACATTCGGATTTCCTCCAAGTACTCCAGCCAGCATACCCAGAGCCTCAGCAATCGCAGCATCATCTCTACCTCTTCCAGCCATCTCTATTCTGAAAACCCAAACAAACTAAAACAATGAGTACTGATAGGGTTACACAACACCTATACCGTACAGGGGAAACAGAATAATTACGACTCGACTCGACCGACTATGCTTTGATACCACTAATGTAACACCCTACTAAAAGAGAACCCCAAATATTTAATTAAAAATAATAAACATATAACAATCAGAGTAATTATGCCCTTCAAGGGTGTCACACACAATCTTCCACACTATTCAACAATATGACGGTCATGCTCTTTTATTTATTCAAAACATAAACATTTGCATAAAACGCAGCGGATAGAGATCTCCTCAATCATGTAAAACATGTAACATTCACATGTAAATTATTCAACAACATAAAACATCCCATCCCGATGTTACATCTATCAGAGCACGACCCACTAAGCAGACTACACTAGACTCCAAGCATTCGCTTCTACTCAACTCATTTCTCGTTACCTGAAAAATGGTTGTAAGGGTGAGTTCCTCAATCAATATAATAAGCATTATAGAATATAATGTCATGTTAAGTAACTTAACACATTAATCACCCTAATCGCAACATACAATCAGTAACAGCACATCAGCTCAACATCACGCTCAACACCAATATAAAGCACAAGTAAAATCTCAAATCATACTCCATAACAACACAAACACACGTATAATATTGGAATACATCCATTCATATTATACGCCATACATACATTATGCAATGAGACTCCACACATGCGGTACCGACTATTCTTGAACATATAGTTCAAGCTCACCGATCCCTCCAGATACGGCTACTAAGCTCACTAGTCCCACTCATTTGAGACCTAGTGACTCACTCACTAATTCCTCACCATGGGAATTAGCTACAGCCCCGAAGGCTAGACTATGCACACTAATCATCTAGCATGCAAACATCAACAACAAATCCACAATGATTCACTCACTAATTCCTCACCATGGGAATTAGCTACAGCCCCGAAGGCTATACTATGCGCGCTAATCATCTAGCAATGCAGCATCAACAACAATTCACAATGGACATATGCTCACACTCTAAGCCATACAACAGTCCATTCACAGATACATGCATAATATATACATTCATAGCATTATACATCATCAACACATGTATCAACACATCATTATCATGTCAATCAATTAAACACAGTATTAGCACACTCTACTAATACCTATACTGCTCAAAACAGCGGGAAATAATCCCTATTTCATCATACGCCAACATAGGCCAACTCTCAATTATGTACACAACATTAAAAAGCCAATTTTCCACTCTGCAACAGTGTTAACCGGTTAACGCCCTGGGTTAACCGGTTAACGCAGGAAAAAACACATTTTCTGGCAAAACGCAACAGTGTTAACCGGTTAACGCCCTGGGTTAACCGGTTAACGCAGGCAAAACAGCACCTTTTCACAATTCAAAACAGTGTTAACCGGTTAACACCCTGGGTTAACCGGTTAACGCAGACAAAACAGCAGTTCCTGCGCTAACACAAGGCAGAATGCAGAATTCTCCGCATTTTCCGCCGTTGGAGGACTTCCGGACCTCCGATTCCGATTCCGTAAAAAGCTATACGTTCGGAATTTCACAACTAACCCAAACACAGATTCAATTACAGTCTAAATACAATTTATCCAACATAATTCTTCAGCATCAACAATCCCAATTAGGGTCAAATTAACGGCTTATCACTACCCATCACATATTATCCCATAATACCCATTAATCGACAATAAACCCCCCTTACCTGATTAATCCGGCAAATCTTTGAGCTCCAAGCTTTTCTCTCTTCAACCTTCAGCCCTTGCTCTGTCTCTGTGCCCTTTTCCTCTTTCACGATCGTTTCTCTGTTTCACGTGAAAACCTTTTTCCAAAATGAGACTTTCCTCTTATTTCCAACATATATATATTTTCCAAATAATAATAATAATCCAGTAATAATAATAATAAAATTTCCAATTATTTAATTAAATTAATAAATAAATTATTAACTCAATTTAAATAATTATTTTATTATTATCGGGGTGTTACACCTAGCATCTTTAACTGAGATTAAATCAACTTTGCATCTGAGGTTACATATGTTTTTTGTAGTAGTGTTTGAAAGGGCTCCAATGGTGGAATTCATGTTTTCTGGTTTTGTTGCCTGAGCGTTTGCGCTAAGCGCGAACCTAGAGAATTTGTGATTAGCGCAAGAAGATTTCGCCCAATGAATCCATACTTAACGAGCGATGGTTACGCTTAGTGAGGACAACAATGAAAAGTCAATTGTTTTTAAATAGACTTTTTGATAGAGTTCTATTTTGGCGAATGTTTAGTACTGTTAGGTATTGATTAGTATTGTTTGGCACTGTTTGATGTTGATTGATGTGGGGGTTTTACGGAATCAAAATCGGAGGTCCGGAAGGCCTCTAACAGTGAGATTTGAAATTATATATTTATCAAGTATGAACTAGTTCACTTAGCAAAAATACTTCGCTTAGCGAGCACGGCTTCGCTCAACGAAGAGAAACAATATTGAAATGCTGATTTTTGTTTATGACTATTTTTGTCGTAACTTGAGTTTCGTAACTCCGATTGAGACGCGGTTTGATGCGTTGGAAAGCTAATGTGAATTACTATCTAATGAAATTGTTTTAAGGGGATTAATATATTGTGATAATATGAGTATTTGATTACACAGGTTGTTGTATTATGATGGAATGTCTATATGATATTGTTAAATAATTGTATGTTTCTGAATATGCATATGTTGAGTTGCTAAAGTTGATGTTGTTGTTGGTTGTAGTAATATTAATTAATGTTGTGTATGGTGTATGATGTTATGATGATTTTGTTAGTAAGGTTGTATATTCAAATATACACATCCTATTTTAATGGTGACAATGTTATTGGTGGCATACACGGCTAGAAGATGGGCCAATGTGTATGCGTTGTTGTTGCATGATTGAGAGTCTACACATTCATGTTGTCTGAAATTCAGTTCTTTATGATGAGCCTCGATCCTATGGTGATGGTTCAGGTGCGAGTAGCTAATTCCTATTGTGGGGGGATTAGTGAAGCATTACCTATGGTGATGGTAGCAATTTGGTGTGCTCTGGTTCCAAGAGGGAATCAATCCTATGGTGGGGATCATGAAGTGAAATGGACCTAAGTGTTCATAAATTGGTACCACATACGTGTTGAGTACATTTTCAGTTGTGTTGCATTTGGTGATTATTTTTTGTGTTATGATGTGTGGATGAGAATACTTGATATGTTGATGTTGTTGCAATTAGTGTGTGATGTTGTTAGTTAATCTACTTCCAATTGTTTTTCACCGCTAATTATTTAAGTGTATTCTCACCCCATTATGTTTGAAGGTAGCCTTTACATGGACATCATGCAAATACTTAGGAGTAACATCGCTGAAGTAGGTAGAAGATAACTCTTGGAGTTACTTCTTTATTTTGTCACTTTTACTAGTGGTACCTTACTCTGATCATGTAACATGGGGTTGGGTTAATCGCTTGTTTTATTCCTTATGTCTGATTATGTTGAAGTCATAAGACTAATTTTGTTATTGAGCATTCTTAAGATGTTGAGTTTATTGATTATAACTCTCTTATTTTTTTACTAGAATTGAAGTTGAGACTAAATGTCATTACTTTCTTTATCTTCCATAATTGTTGATGATAATTCCGCTGTGATGATACTTTAAAATGAGAATGAGCGTGCGATGACAAGTTATGAATGTCTTATTATGTGAATATGTGATACCAATCAGATGAGATGGATATCGTGTAAACATCCCATGTATGATTCAGATAAGTTGTATGTCGTGTAAACATCCTTAATACAAATGTGTGTATTGAAATTTACTGTTGAAACCCATGTTATAGAGCATGTCATATGTTTTATGAATGTGTGACACCCTACATGGTTTTATTTTATATTTAAATTACGTGATAAATTATGTGCGGGGCTTAGGGTGTTACATGCACCCCATTGTCCTTTTTCATCCAATTTTTATTGAGAAAAAGATTTTGAAGAACTTTTGATTAAGTATGGAAAAAGAGACTTGATGTTGATCAAGTGTTTGATTGATTTTGAGTTGAAAATGGTTTGATTATGAAATGGTTTTTGAAAGTAACTTAATGTTGATCAAGTGTTTAATTTTTATTTTGAAAAAAAAATCATTTATTTGACTTTTTATGTTTTTGAATTAACAAATATCAATTAAACAATTAACTAATCAAAACAATAAAAAACATAAAAAAAAATTAAATAAAAAAGGAGGGGACACACTATCAATACAAAGGCGTGAAAGAAAGAAAACAAAATGGGCTTAAGGCCTAACATGAAAGAAAATAATTAAAAAGTAAACAAAATCATAATGGGTGCATGCAGTAAAAGGGGTATGGCAAGTAAAAACATAAAGCGCATAATCTAAAGCCCAATAAGTAAAAAAAAAATAAAACAAAATGGGATGCAAATTTGGACCATCTGATGAAGATCAGATGGCCATGATCAAACCACCAGATCCACCAGATACGAGCCCCTTGATCCAAATCATGTGACATTAAAATGTAGTCGATGGTGGATACGCTGAGGGGATCCTATACATGATCTCTCCCCTAATTTTGAATCCAACTAGTAAGAGGATGACACGTGGTTTTCTAATAATTAAAATAAAATGATAAGAAAATAAAATATTTAAACAAAAAAGGAAATAAAAAAATGCAAACTCATTTCTTCTTCTCCAACGTGTCTCTCACTCTCGCAATTTCTCCTTCCCTTTTCTCAAGAAAATAAATCAAAATCTCTCTCTCTCTCTCTCTCTCTCTCTCTCTCTCTCTCTCTCTCTCTCTTACACACACACAAACACACCACACATACACCACACACACACAAAGTTGCAATTTAAAAACAATGGTTCCCCTTTCAATTCTCAAACAAGCAAAAAATAAAACAAATAAATCCATAAACAAACCTATGACAGCAGACGATTATAAAAATGGAAGTGGATCTGAGAGCGTTTTCGGCGAGTCAAACGCATGCGTTCGGAAGCTTCACGGTGGTTCTAGAAGGAAGTGCATCGGTGGCAGCTTCACATGATTTTCAGGGAGGAACGTCAATCACTTGCAAATTCAATTGATTGAGCTAAAGGTTTCGTGTGGAAGACGAACTCATGGTGACCGCAGATGCGTGTTTTTGGAAATGGGACGACGATGACTTGTTCTCTATGACTTCCAGTGAAAGTGAGTGACTATTGCAATTTCAATTTTTAAGTTGTTGGCTCTTTTTTCTTTTCTTTTCTTTGGTTGTTATGTGTCACACCCCGATTTTGACCTTGAATCCCGATTCAATATATTCATCATAGTTAGTGCACCTCTACATAGCATACCATGCATTCCATACCGCATAGTGCCTAGAATATTAGTCGAAATAATTTTTTTCGGATCTACAGGCAAACCGGTTGAACTAATCGACGGATGTGCGTCAAATCAGCGGACGAAAATTTTTAAAATCAAGCTTCTAGACATCAGCTTTATTAATCTACGTTTCACGTAGTTTAATCTGGTATGCTCGATTTATTTTTCAGCCACTTTTTGGTCAGCTCGAGCCTCTTTAACCGGTCAAAATTTATTTCAAAATTAAAAGAAACGCTGTATTTTTCCAATAAGTTTATTTCGCACTGATCATTTTGGTGCATTCATTTTAATTTTTCGAGCACTTTTGTGCCCGACTTTTATTCATTTTAAATCCTTTTATTTTTATTTTTTACCAAAATATTTGAAATAATTAAATAGGACTAACTGTAGTTTTGATTTGATTTTATTATATTTAATTTGAGGTGTTTAATTTTACTTAGTTGTAACTAGTTGTATTTGATTTTGTCTCTAAAATAAATATTAAGGGTATTGTTGGCAATATGTAAAATTAAAAAACCCTACTGACCCATATATATATTTCATGTGTTGCTGAAATGGAGACGGCCGCTACTGTATCTACTATACCAATCAAGATAAATAAAGGAAAAAAAAGAAAGAAAGAGAAGGATAGTTTTTTTAGCTACATTTATACACTATGTGGTTACTGTGAAATCATGTTTACATCACCTTCTTGTTTTCGCTGGTGGCTACACAATGTCTAGGGTATGTACTTAGTACTGAATGAAAAATATTTTGTTTGTAATAGAATTAGAATAATGGGTATTATGTTGATAGAATTAGAATATTGGAGTGGAATTCAACTGTTAGTTTTAAAGAGGATTTATTCATTTAAACTTGTGGATAGTCTTTTGTACAAATTGCTAGTAATTTGAACAAAAAAAAATATAATGTGGTTTATTTTCTCTAGGTTTTATGTTTTTGGATATTTTGCTTGAAACTGAATGTGAACAGTTCTATTTGGTAAGAACCGGTTGTAATCTATCATCTGTTGTATATAAAATGTAAACATATGATTACAACATATAAATAAAATCAACACATGGTGGTTCAATAAAAAAATATCTCCATGGCCATATTTTTCCTTTTCTTTTTGTTTTTTGTAAAGTTGATTAATTTTGGTTTAATTTAGATTTAGTTCTTTATTTGGATTGGACTCAATTTCTTTTCATACTTACACCCATGTTCATATTTCCACCCCTCTTATGTATATTATTTTATTTTTATTCTTTTTTTATGTTGTTAGTAGTTATTCAACTAGTTTTAAATTTCGATAAATTAGTAAAATTACTTGACAAATTTTGGTTTTTGCTATTTTTCATTGCGTTTGTGATTTTGGTGTTTAAATCCAATTTAACTTTTGAACACCGTTTAGACACATGGATCCATTTGCTCGCATTCTTATAGAGTTGATTCATACATGAATCTACTTTAAGATAGCTTAGAGCTAAATTCAGTTTGCTCTCGATTTCGATTTCTTTCGGTCATATGGTTTACTCTTGGGCCTTCTTACAATGAGTTCTTGATCAATATCAAGTTAGTTTTCAAAATCTCACCAACTCAAATTATTTTCAAAAACCATTTTCTTAAATAAAATATGAAGAAAAAGATTACCCTAGATGGAATATCCAGTCGTAATCCCGAATATTAGGCCCAAGTTGTAAGAGCTTGTAAGCCCTATGTATTCGTCTTCTCTTCAAAATATTTGTAAATATTCAAACGTCTTTTTCTCAATAAAATCTGAAGAAAAAGATTACCTTGGATGGAATATTCAGTCGTAATCCCGAATATTAGGCCCAAGTTGTAAGAGCTTGTAAGGCCTATGTATTCGTCTTCTCTTCAAAATATTTGTAAATATTCAAACTTCTTTTCTCAATAAAATCTGAAGAAAAAGAATATCCTGGATGAAATATCCAGTCGTAATCCCGAATATTAGGCCCAAGTTGTAAGAGTTTGTAAGCCCTATGTATTCATCTTCTCTTAAAAACGCTCTAATATTCAAATCATTTTCATAAGTAAGTTGGAAGAAAAAGATTACCTGGATAAAATATCCAGTCGTAATCCCGAATATTAGGCCCAAGTTGTAAGAGTTTGTAAGCCCTACGTATTCGTCTTCTCTTTAAAATACTTGTAAATATTCAAACTTCTTTTCTCAATAAAATTGAAAGAAATAGATTACCTGGGTGAAAGATCCAGACGTAGTCCTGAGTATTAGACCCAAGTTGTAAGAACTTGCAAGTCATAAATACTCGTCTTTCAAGCCCAAAAATATATTCAACCAATCAAAACTCTTTTTTCGCCGTCGTGCGATCGATCAGTAAAATATTTTCATAAACGAAAGACATATTGTCTTAAGATGATGTAAAGCAATGCTTCGTCCACAATTGTTGAGTTGAGATAAGTCACGTTTTTCCGAATGTTGATTTGTAAATCCATTCAATGTGTGGTATACATCAGCTCCTCCTCTGTTTTGGGTAAAACGATGTTTTTCGTCGATTAATACAATATAGCTTTCACTAAAATCGACCTACAAACAAAAATTTTCTACCCAGAACTATGTAAGCCTTGATTTCTCTATTGAGATACGTAGGAGCAGGATTTGTAAATCTTGTCAGGCCCACTAATAAAAAACTTAGGTTTAGTCCTTCGTCGAAAATCCAAAAACATTCTCCTCTCTTCCATTCTTTCTTTCCCACCTAATAACTTGAAAATCCTAACATTTCAAACTAACACTAATGCGCACAACTAACCTAACGGTTCCTGTTGAGTACAACGGACATGAGGGGTGCTAATACCTTCCCCTTGCGTAATCGACTCCTAAACCCTGATTTGGTTGCGACGACCAATATCATTGTCGTTCTTTCTTTGGTTTTATCGATATTTCCCCTTTCCTTTTTAGGAATAAATAAAGTTCGATGGCGACTCTGTTCAGTCCATCATTGCGAGCGTGCGATTGCGCTTTGCTAGGTCGTGTTCTCATTTTTTCCGAGGTACGACATTATGTTTTTTTTTCTTTTACAGGTTTATGGTGTTGTTTAAGAGTTTGGAATTATTGATAAACATGGATAAGTTTGAGGTTGAGTTTGTACTGAAGGTGTTATTGATGAATGATATTGGAGGAGGGTCATAAAGTGTAAAGATTAAGGTTGTTGGAATAATGTGGTTTTGGTTTGATGAAGATTTGATGGTGATGAGTTTTGTTACGGAGTTAAGAGAAGTTTATGGAGAATGGTTGAGGGAAAATGTACGAATGAAGATTGTTGTGGTGAGTGAAGAATGGAGAGAGTGAGGGAAGATGAAAAAGGATTGTGAAGAGATGATTTCGTGTCTGTTTGGATGGTTAGAGAAGAAGTTGAATAACAATTTGTTGTTGAATACATGATGAAAATGATGATTTTGTATGTTATTAATGAGGATTATTGATGTTAATGAGTTGTTGTATATTTGTTTTTGAGTTACTACTGTTAGGATTTGTGATGTAGCTGTTGTGTTTGCAGGTTATGTTATTTTGAAGGAATGAAGAATAGATTTGTTGCTGTTATTCATGTTTTTGAAAGTTGAATGGATGAATTCTATTTTGGTTATGAAGATGGAGGAAGGTGATGAGGGATGGTTTTATGATAATGGTGATGAAGGAAGAAATGATTAATGTTTGAAGGTGAAGATGATGATATGTGGTTGAAGGATTATGGAGGAAGAAGAGTAGAGTTAAGGGAAGATGGTTTGGTATGGTTTTTATGTGATATTCTTTCCTACTAGATTTTTTTTTCTTTTCCACTCACTCTTTATCCATTTATATAGTAAAAGTTTGTTCTATTTTAGATCCACCTTTTTAGGGATTTTTGTAGGTGTGAGGCGAGTGTGTACATGAGTGAATGAAAAAGTTTATTGAGAAAAGGATTGTAATTGTGTGAAGAAAGTGGTGAGTGAGTAGAGAGAAACAATGCGCAAAACCATTTTCGTGAGAGAAAAATAGAAGAATAAGAGGATTATTTTTATGAAGATATTTTATGAGTTTGTCTTCTAGTGGTCTTCTAAATGATATTATGCCATTATTTATTTATTCAAATTATGTTAATAAAGAAATAATTATTTTATTTTAGATGTTGATGTCATGAAAATGTATTTAATTTTGGCCTAAGTTAAATAATGTATGATGAAATCATTTGAAATGGATGCAACCAGATTCTTATTTATATTTTTTTACTTTGCTTGACTTTTGCAATACATATGAAATGGATGAAAAATGTATATTATGAATGATAATGCATGAACAAACTATTTTTTTTGAGTTTTTTTAAATGAAACTAAAGTTGACATTCTTTGACTTTTTGAATTATGCCTAAAGAAATGCATGTAATGATATGCAAATGATGCAAATGCCATGATGGATAAATGAAACGGTAAGGGATAAAATTAGGATATGACAAATGTCCTTATTTAATTACCTTGAATCCGAGAGTATGAATGACAATGGTCTTCATACATTCTTGGTAGAAGACAATTAAATACAAAAGGACCAAAATTTTGTCCTCTAAAAAACGGAAATGAAACATGAAGGCGTTAGGAATTTTTTTTAACTAGGATAAGACGCAAGATCGTCGTCAACTCGAGAGTTGATGCTTAGATCATGGTGAAAACAGATAGTCATCAACTCAAGAGTTGATTCTTAGATCATGGCGAAAACAAATCTTTGGCAACTTAAGAGTTGTTGCTTAGATCAAGGTGAAAACAAATTGTCATCAACTCAAGAGTTAATGCTTATATCAAGGTGAAAACAAATCGTTGCTAACTCAAGAATTAATACTTAGATAAAAAAAGATAAGACAAGATCATCGTTAACTCGAGAGTTGATTCTTAGATCAAAAAGATAAGACGAATCATCGTCAACTCGAAAATTGATGCTTAGATAAAATAGATAAGACATATCGTCATCAACTTAAGAGTTGATGCTTAAATAAAAAAGATAAGACAAGATCGTCGTCAACTCGAGAGTTTATGCTTAAATAAAAAAGATAAAACAAGTCCGTCGTCAACTCGAGAGTTCATGCTTAGATAAAAAGATAAGACAAGATCGTCGTCAACTCGAGAGTTGTGCTTAGATAAAAAAGATAAGATCGTCATCAACTAAAAAGTTGATGATTAGATCAAAAAGGTAAGACAAGATTATCGTCAAATCGATAGTTGATTCTTAGATAAAAAAGATAAAACAAGATCATCATCAACTCGGGAGTTGATGCTTAGATAAAAAAGATAAGACAAGATTGTCATCAACTCGAGAGTTGATGCTTAGATAAAAAAATATAACACAAGATCGTCGTCAACTCGAGAGTTGATGCTTAGATAAAAAAGATAAGACAAGATCGTTGTCAACTCGAGAGTTAATGCTTAAATAAAAAAGATAAGACAAGATCATCATCAACTCGAGAATTGATGCTTATATCAAGACAACACTGATCGTTGACAACTCGAAAGTTGATACTTAGATCAAACTAGAAAAGATCGTCGTCAATCCAAAGGTTGATGCTTAGATAAAACTGGAAAAGATCGTCGTCAACCCAAATGTTGATGCTTAAATCAAAACAACATTAATCTTCGTCAACTCAAAGGTTGATGCTTAGATCAAACTGAAAAAGATTATCGTCAACCTAAAGGTTAATGCTTAGATCAAGACACTATTGATTGTCGTCCACCATATATATAAATCACTACGCGTGAAGCCTAATATATGATTAAAATCCATCTCCACTTTCACATCATTTTTTATTCTCACACTGATTTGAAATTAGAATTCTAACCTTGTAAGTCCATTCGCATGCATCCTCCTCGGAGACATGCACCATTGTATCAAGAGTCCATCTCACCGATTCATCGATACTTTTGATTTTTGAATATTTAATAATGAGATAGGAAAATATAAAACTTTGTTTCAAC
Source organism: Lathyrus oleraceus (assembly GCF_024323335.1). Lineage (NCBI taxonomy): Eukaryota > Viridiplantae > Streptophyta > Magnoliopsida > Fabales > Fabaceae > Lathyrus > Lathyrus oleraceus. The sequence continues at coordinate 384,205,963 of NC_066580.1, read as the reverse complement.
TTTGATTTTTGTTGGTGTTGTTTTTAAATTGAGATAATCCAATTCTAAATTTAATGACCTTTTCTTGATTAATTAATGTAATGATGTAATGATTAAATTTTAAAAAACCATTAAGACAACGAGTAGTATAGTTTTATTAAAAGATTGAAATCAATAGTTAAGTAAAATAAATACACAAAAAAAGATAAACAAATAAAAAGTAGAAGAAAAAGAGTATGAAAATAGCAGTGCCGACTAGTGTGAGTGAGATTTCCAATTTCCAATTTCCAACTTGATGATTCCGCGTTAGCTCATTCTGCACTTCGATTTGATTAATCATTCACCAAAATTCTCTTCCTCTTTCACTCAAATCTCAATTTCACAAAATCTGAATCACCACCAACAACAACACTTCACAATTCAGATCTACCACAATACAAAAGGAAACAAAATCAACTTCAATTTTTCTCACCGCCCTCAAAATGGCGCGGATGCGGATACCCTTTACTTCACTTTCCTTATCTCTCCTTTTTGCGTTATCAATTCTCAACCTTGCACACTGCAAGACCCTTAAGCGTGATGGTAACGATACCCTTTTTCAATCTTTCTATGATTCCGTTTACGGGGTTACTGTTTTCGCTTTTTTATTTGATGGGTCGAAATCGTTGATGGGTTTTCATTTTTTGTTTGTTTGCAGTTAAGGCTTTGAACGAGATCAAGGCTTCTCTGGGTTGGAGAGTAGTTTATGCTTGGGTTGGAGATGATCCTTGTGGTGATGGTGATCTTCCTCCTTGGTCTGGTGTTACTTGTTCCACTGTCGGTGATTATCGTGTTGTCACAGAGCTGTGAGTATTTTATTTTCATCCCAACTTCTTTTTTGGGGCATAAAGTTTGATTTTTTATTTTAGAAAGTTTTGATGTTTTTGTAATTGTTATGGATTAGATTTGTGGTGTTGGCGTTGGTGTAATTGGGATTGATTTGTTGTTAATTTGTAGTGAGGTGTATGCGGTGTCGATTGTTGGGCCTTTTCCTACTGCTGTTACCAGCTTGTTGGATCTTACACGGCTGTAAGTATCTTCCTTAATTTATGTTAACTTATCTTTTGATCCTTGGAATTGATTGAAGAGTATGCATTCTTGCATGATGCCAAATATTTGAATCGCAATTGCGGTTTACCGCTGTATTGTGATCCTGTGTTACGGAGAATCAGCCTCAATGGCGTCGTCCGCTTTGTGGCCGTGAAGGCATAAAACATAATACCATTTTTGTTACCTGAAAAATTTAATCTGTGTGGCATGTTATAACTTATAACTGTTGAACAACACATATTGAGCAATACCTAAGGTTTTTCCATTTTCAGAACCATGCTTGGTACATATGGCTGTGTTGGAATTGGATGCCAATTAGGGCGGGGTATTTGTGTGTATGCTGGTCATGTAGTTTTGCAAAACTATAGGGGTCTAATTGGTTTGGTAAAATATAGTACCTTGGTAATGAAAGATTAGGTTCCTATCGTACAAGAGTATATTTGAAGAGTTGTTTGTGGTGAGCCATGAAATTAACCTGTGGTATGATGTATGATTGATGTCCAAACGATTTTCTACTCTCGTGTCTTTTCATGTAAATAGCGATTTTTGAAAGATTTAACATAGAAATGAATTGAGCATGTTGGAATTATAGAAGATTTGCGTTAGCTAAAAAGACTAATTTATTCAAGAATTTAATAATTGTGATTGGTCTTTTTCATTGATTTGCCTTTTATAAATGGAAGATTTGGGGACACGTTAAGATGGCATATTGTTTGCTTACTGTTTTAATACATTGAAAGATTTCCAGTTTACTGCTTTCTTTCAAGCTCTTAGTAATTGAAGTAATATGCACTTTTGGCAGGGATCTCCATAATAACAAGTTAACAGGGCCTATTCCTCCTCAAATCGGTCGGCTGAAGCGTCTTAAAATACTGTATGAATTTTCTAAACCCTCTTAGATTCTGGTTTCTCTCCGCATATGGTTCTGATGATAAAATATTGATGTGATGTAGTAGAACGACATAGGCAATATTTTTTGCCAAGAAAAGTTGTTGGTTTATGATGATTTATGCCCATTCCACTTTTTCAATGTTGGCTGTCATTGATCGTCATTTTCATACTATTATTTGAAATATGTAGTTCATTTTTTACCTTTGTTTCCTTGCAGAAATTTGCGGTGGAACAAACTACAGGATGCAATTCCTCCAGAAATCGGGGAACTTAAAAGTTTGACGCATTTGTGAGTAACTCTTACTCTCCTTGTTAACTTTGGGTTTGTTAACAGAATTGTCAATTTATCAATCATGGAAAACAACAGTTTGTTCAAAATCCGCTACAGGGCTATAGCCGCTATTTGATAACACCTAATACTAAATAGCGTACCGCGGAATAGTAGTGATTTGTTAAAATTCTATTGTGCTATATTGCCTCTATAACCACTAGTTGACAACACTCTCTGTTAGTCCTTTGTTAACAATTGAGATCTAATATCCTTATGCAGGTACCTAAGCTTCAATAATTTCAAGGGTGAAATTCCCAAGGAGCTCGCAGATCTTCCCGACCTTCGCTATCTTTATCTTCATGAAAACCGTTTGATGGGAAGAATACCCCCAGAATTGGGCACTCTACAGAACCTTCGCCACTTGTAATTTTCAAATCCTTTTAGAATCTTCTACTTCAGATGATAATATTTATATCTCAAACCAAATGCCTCATTATATTACTGTCATGTTTATAGGGATGCCGGTAACAATCATTTGGTGGGTACCATAAGGGAACTCATCCGTTTTGAAGGTTGCTTTCCATTACTACGCAATTTGTAAGTTCTTTTTTGTCGATTCAAAACATTGCCACCTGATCTTAAATCTGCTTTTATCTCTAAATATTAACAAACTTGTTCTGCAAACCAGATATCTAAACAATAATTATTTTACTGGAGGAATTCCTGCACAACTTGCTAACTTATCCAGTCTTGAAATCTTGTGAGTATTCATTCTTTACCGCGTATTTTCTTCCTCCTCTTAACATGTGTTTTAACAGGACTGTCTAACACGATTTTACCGTGTCAAGATCTATTTAGCTTGAAAGTTTCCATAATGCGATGTTTGTTTGTTGGAGGCAGGTACCTGTCCCACAACAAAATGTCAGGAGTCATACCATCTAGCGTCGCCCATATTCCTAAATTGACATACTTGTAAGTTTCTCAGTCAATAGTATGCTTTTGATAGTTTGCCGGAGTAATTGATGAAACATACTTTTAGCTTAGAGTAGAATCACAATTGATTGAATGATCGGAATATGAATAAAAAGCATTGTGCATCTTCGTGAAGAGTTATCAATTACAAGATTTTCTAATCTTTTATTTCAGGTACTTGGATCACAATCAGTTTTCAGGGAGAATTCCTGAACCCTTTTACAAGCATCCATTTTTGAAAGAAATGTGAGTTTCCTACCTGAGTAAATCATCCATTATCTTGTGTTCATTGAACTGAACAATCATATCATATGATCTTTGGCAGGTACATTGAGGGAAATGCGTTCCGGCCCGGTGTCAATCCCATTGGCTTGCACAAAGTGCTTGAAGTTTCTGATTCAGATTTCCTTGTTTAATGAATCCTTGTCTTGATTTTTTCTCAATGAAATAGCCAAAATAGGTGTTTCAATTTTTGCCAAATCAATGTTGTCACTATCAATAAACAATAGTTTCTTAAGTTTATTATTTATGATCTTTTCATGTATGTAGGAAGTTCATTGTACTATAGATAGTTATAGTTATGTACTCTTGATTTCAAATTTAAAAACAGAGCAAGTATAATACTACCACCTTAAATATACTGCAACATCATTTGGAGAAAAAACTTGTTCTTATTAATCCTATTTCAAATTTCTAGATATGCTTATTATTATTTTCTTCAAACATACTCATTTTTTATACTACTAATTTTTTTTATAGATGAAAAGGCATAATTAACAATTCAGTAAATAATCATACACAGACTGTATACATTAATTATATAACTAACTTTTATTATTATATGTATAAAATGTAAGTATTATTGAAGAAATGATAGATTACATTCTTAACTAAAATATATAGCTTTACATGAGATCAAAGCTGAATCACTATAGGAAAAGGGACTCCCTGCAAGCTATATTAATAAACAGGATAATGATTTTAATAGAAGCAACTTAAAGTTAAACCATGAATTTCTATTGATTGTAGTCTAACTGGATATGCATTTTCTTCAAAACTGTGTATTTTATCCATCTGGTGATGCGTTTTTTCGCCGGCAACGAACTCGCAGACAACACCATCAATCTCTACTGAGCTACAACCTGGTATCTTGTTAGCTCCTTTGGTTTTCATGATATCCCTCACCCTTCTAGCATCACTGTGTTTACCAGATGCTGAATACAAATTAGAAAGCAAAACATAGACTCCACTGTGACTGTGTTTATCCAACTGCAACACTTTTTCAGCAGCAAGTTCAGCCAGTTGAGTTTCTCCGTGGTTACAACATGCACTCAGAAATGCTCTCCAAGCCAATGCCTCTTCAGAGCCATTCAATGAATTGGTTGTTTTTCTTATCATAACCATAGCTTCTTCAAATAACCCTGCTCTGCTTAGTAAGTCAACTAAACAACCATAATGTTCACTTTTTGGTTCAATGTTGTGAACACTACACATTTTATCCAATAACTTCAAACCTTCATGTTCCATTCCTGAGTAACTACAAGCAGTAAAAACAGCAATGAATGTTATATCATCAGGTTTCATCCCAACTTTTTCCATATCATAAAATAGCTTCAGTGCACCTTTTCCATCTCCATGCATTGCCATACCAGAAATCATAGCATTCCAGCATACAATGTCTCTCTCTTGCATTGAATTGAATACTCTTTTTGTCGTCTCCAAATCCCCACATTTAGCATACATGTCTAATAAACTAGTACTTAATTGAACACTGAATGGTACTAGCTTTGATTGATTCAAATGTCGATGAATCCACACACCAATATCTGAAGCTCCTAGATGAGCACATGCAGAAAGAATGCTCACAAATATAGATTCATCAGGCACTATATCAGTCAACTGCATCAATCGAAACAAATAAAGACTTTCTTTAAAACAACTATTTTGCACATAACCAGAAATCATGGCACCCCAAATCCCTTTATCCTTCTCAGGTGCTTCATCAAAGAACAACCTAGCTGAATCAACATCACCCACTTTTGCATATCCAGAAATCATCACACTCCAAGAAACTGCACTTAAGCTAGGAATTTCATCGAACACGTACCGTGCAGCTACAACATCACCAAACACACAATACATCATCATCAAACTATTACCCACAAAGATATCAAACACAAGACCCAATTTTGAACCATACCCATGAATCATTTTCGCCAAAGAACAATCCTGAAGTCCCGCACAACTCTTCAATACATAAGGTATAGTGTAGTTGTCAGGTCTCATTCCATTCCGAAGCATTTTAACAAACACAAGGAGGGTGCTTTTGAAATTGATATTAATGAGAAAAGCTTTGATGATTGTGTTGTATATACAAACTGTAGGGTTCTGAATTCGTTCAAAGACTCTACAAGCATAGGTGAGACTTCCATGATGATGTTTGTGTGATGAACAGAAAGCTAAAACTCTGCTTAGAGCAAAGGTATTGTTTTCAAGACCTGTAGTAAAAATTTGTGCATGTGCTTGTTTGAGATGGTTTATGTTATTGCATTTTTCCAATAGCACTAAGCATCTTTTGGTGCTATTTGACATGGGAATTACATTCAAAATCAATTTACCATATTCATCTATGTTTTTTCTCTAGCAAATTTGATATTGATATCTAGTAAACCATATATTTCGTTTTTTTTTTTTAGTTTTAAAAAATATATATTTTATGTATTATTAAAAATGGATTTTATAAAATTGTTCTTTAAAATATTAAAAAAAAATTATATTTGTTTTTTTAAAGAAATATTAATTTTGACATTCTATAACACTAGCGTCCAGATGGACATGGGCACTCCATTCTCGTCTGTCCGTGTTTTTAATAAAACGCGTGAAAATATGTACGATATTGTTTTATTTAATATTAATTTAATTGAAAGTTATATAGAAAGTTAATTAGGGATGACAATTTGACTCATCCTCAATGGGCATCTGCAAATTTATCCACAACGGATAGGATAAAAATCCGCAAAAATGGGTACGGACATGGACTCGGATAATTATCTATAAAAATAAACGGGTATGGGTGTCGGTATAAGCACCTTGGTACCCAACTCACCCCATACCCGCACACTATATATTTATGTATTTTTATTTATATTTATAGATTTTAGTTTATATTATTATATGAAAATGTATGTCTATCAATGTTAAACTATTACGTATTTAATATGAGTGTTCGTTTATTTCAACAATAAATTGTTTGAAATTTTTTTAATGTTTAAAAATTTAAAATTATATGATATTTTATAATTGATCTATTTATTTTTAATAGGAACGCGGGCCACGGGTACGAGTATGGGTACTTACATACCCATAGAGCACGGGTACATGTGCTAACTTTGGCACCCAAGCGGGTATGGGCTCGGGCACGGAGATTTTTTCAAATCGCAGGTATGGGGATGAGTACTATAGTACCCCGCCCAAACCCTGTTCATTGCCATCCCTAAAGTTAATAATAGAAAGTTATGTGAACATAATATTAGTGGTTTCAATAAAAATTATTAGAAGTTATTATGTAAGTTATCAAAATTTTTACTTAAATAACCTGGTTTTTCAATTTTTTTTCCAAAATAACCTAGTTTTCAAAAAAAATCCCAAACCACCCCACTTTGAAGAGGAGGCGTCAGATGAATTGGCGTCTGCTCTTAAACTTAGAGAGGAGGCGCCAATTGGTCTAACACCTGTGTGTGTTTCGTAATTTTTTTTGAAAAACATTGTACATGATAGATAAATTCGAAATCAGACCAATTCATATTAATATTAATACCCGTTTACACAGAAAAGACTAATGTCGATGACCGAGATCACCTAACCGACATCCGGTCCCACATCCCCTAGCTACCCGAACTCGTGGCCATAACCCATGTTGATGATTCACCCCGGGTGTTTGAGTATCTGAGGGCCCAAGAACACCACCACCAACTGCAGGAGATTTCCTGAGATAGTCAGACAAATCAGCGTAGTCTTGTGTATGCATAGAAGGGATACCGCCATAACTGAGTTCATGACCCATGCCAGAGTAGTTGGATTATGTTTGAGTTGTTGGGGGGGAGAGCGGGACGATTGAAGGGAGACATTGGTGTGAATGATGCATCAAGGAAAGGTTGAAATGATTGTTGTGGTGTTTTGTAGACATATAGTTGTTGAAGGTTTTAGTTTTGAGATGTTTGGGCTTCTTAACTATAGTAGGAGGATGAACGATTGATGTTAAATGATCATTGAGTGTTTTGGCTAAGGCGGCTATGATATGGTGATGTGTTGGGTGCATAGCGATGTTGGATGTCTTGATGATGATCTAGTTGTTTCTGGTGGTACGATGTATGTTCTTGGTATTGTGGTTGGGTGTTTGGCATGTTAGGGTTGTATGTTTGTGCGTTTGTGGTCGAAATTTTTGATGGATAAGGGGTTATGAGTAGTCAGTCTGACAATGTTGTTGGGGGTTATATGTTGAGCCTTCTGTAAGACCCCAATTTTGACCCTAAGATCTCTCATGAAATTTCATCATAAGCATTAGCACTAGGATCATACCTTGGCATCATCCTTACCCCTTTTCATTGGGTTTGTTCTGGGAGAGATCACCAAGCACTTTGTGATTATATCATACTTGTATTTTATCATTTTACTAACCAAAATACCAAAAATATGTCTTTGTATCTATCTAACTCTTTTGTAGGTAGGGCATGACCTCATTGATTCATTGATCACATCTAGGGTTTGAGACCCTCATGAACAAAGAGCACAATCAAGAATTGATTCAAGAATGGTTATAAGCATCATATATTAGTCCCAATGTTATCTACATGTTATATTGATCAAGTTTTCTTCAAGAGTTTGAGGGTGATTTGCCTTGGAAACCCTAGTTTGACTGGGTATCTTGAGTAACTTCTCCAATAAGCTACCTCACCAATTGATCAAATTTCTCAAGGGACACTTAAAATTTCATCATCTTATGCATATATGATATACCATGAGCCAAAAAAGTCAAGAGAATTGGAAATTAGCAAGTTGGTTGATGGTTGTTGGCCAGATGAATTCATCTGATCAAAACTGGGTCTCCCTAGACCCTATCTCCTACAATTTTCACCATATGAAAATTATTACAAGAGAAAAATTTCTCTAAATGAAATTACAAACAACTTTCATGTTGATACCTAGAGCCAGGTTTGCTTGGAAAATCACTTTCTATGTTGAAACATTATAGGTCATTTTGTCAAAACCCTAATTTGAAAGTCAACTTCCCAAGGCCATAACTTTCTCAATTTTTATGAGATGAAAGATTTCCAAGTTGCACAATAAAATTAAATGTGTCTACTACAACTTTGATGTTTGGAGTGAGAGATAATTCAACTTCTTTGAACATGTGATATGAGGCTGCATTATAGGTCACTTTTGACCTATACCATTGATCAAATGATTTTTCCAAACTTCAAAAATGCATAACTCTATCATTTTAAATCCAAATGACATGAAATTTGTGACCATTTTGAAGGTCTTGTATAGATCTACAACTTTGATGAAGACATGTTTCTCATTTAAAGTTCCTATAAAAAGTTAAGCAAGGTGGAATATTGAGACATATGGCTTGACACTTAGAAATTTTTTGATATGTCAAAATTTTCCAAACTTCCACCTCAAATATATCCAAGTTCCAAGTTCCAAATGAAAAATTGTTCAACATCAAACTTGTTCCCCTTGATCTCACCTTTCCAAAGAGCTAAAATTCATGCATTTTGGATTGGAAATGCATAGGCTGCGCATGGCTTAAACAGGCTGGTATCATGTGGCATGGATCAAACTTCAAACAACAATGCTCAATTGCCTTGCAATCCAATCCATCTCCAAAGCATCTGAACTTCATTTTGGACTTTCAAACAATCATTTCATGGGCCTATGCGCGCCCATGCACCATGCTTTCATCATTTGCCAATTTTGGAAAGTGAAAGTGAGTGTGCAAATATCATCCAATTCCCCTATAAATACAGTTGCTTATGCTCAGAATTAACACACACCGCGCCAGCTTTGAATCTCCATTGAAAACCCTTCACATTAAGAGGATAAACCCGAAAAATTCCGTTGAATTTGAGCTTGAATCTCCACTGTTTTGGAATTCAATTCTCCAGGAGTCCATTGATTCTAAGCCTTTCCATTCCTCTTCTGCAAGCAATTGAAGTGAAGCAAAACACGATTCAGATCAAGATCTAGCAAGCTCATACCTCCATTAAAGGTAATTTGTAGAAAATTTAATCTCTTCGATTCTCCTTGTTTCTTGCTCAATTCCATTGATTCTTGTGTTGTCTGAAGTCCTACCAATGTAGGCAAGGTGTTTGAGTTGCTTTGAGGTCAAATCGAAGCAACTCAGATCATGAACCTCATTTTTCAATTCCACATATCTCTCAATATAGTTGGAATTGGAAGAAATGGAGGTGATATTCGTGTTCAGTGATGTTTTCTCTTTAAAATCATGTCCCTGTTTGAAATTTTGGTGATGGTTCATGATGACCAGTCCGACGAAGATCGCCGGAGAAGACAACTGGAGCTCTGGCTCCGGTGATGATGTGTCTTTGGTCTAAACCATGTGATCTAACCTCCACGTTTTAATCTCAGCCATTCCTTTTGATTACCACGTTTGCAGCGCGCTTGACTAAGGTGTTGGTGGAACGCGCGTTGTGGATCATCAGATCTGCCACCTCAATTAATGAGGGAGATCTGATGGTCCACGTATTTTAGTATTTTCTGAATTTCCATTTAATTCCATTTTCTTCAATAATTCATAATAAATTTAATATTGATCCAAAAAATATGGGACTTTCATAAAAAAAATTCAAATATTTTTCTCTTTCATATTCTGAATTAAAATTATTTTTTGGATCACTATTAATATTTTTCATGAATTAATTGATTTTAAATTTGTTTTTAATTGTTTAAAAATATTTTTAAGTGTCCAAAAATTACGAAATTTTTTATCCAAGGTCCTTTGACCTTGTTTGACCTATGATAAATCACATGGTCATTTATTTGGTGTTTTGATGTGATTTTAGGATTTGGACAAAACGTATTTGAATTTAATGCATTATTTTAATATTTTTAATTGAATAAATGTCATTTTAATTGTGTTGACCATTTGGATTGACTTATTTGAGTTTCTCATTTGTTGTTGGGCCTTGGTCAAGGTTGATTTGACTTTGTCAAGTTAATATTATTGGATTTAGGGGATTGATGGAATGTACATTCCATATCCCAAAATGAATGAATAATATTAATTTGGTAAAAGTCCTCCTTTGACCAATTTGTGATCTCATTCATCCCTTGCCCTCTTCATCTAATTCCCCTTCTTCATCCATTCATTTTCAATTGGCCAATGACATCTCAAAGTCCTAATGCTAGTTGATTGAAAGATTAACATGAGTATGGATGAGATTAGGCCACACCTTTGCATACTTTTTGTGTGTGGTATGTTTAATGAGCATAGTTCTTAATACTATGTCCCCAACATGCATTAACACCAAAAGTTTATTGCCCAACCTCAAATAGTTGTGACTTCTACATAAGTCCTATTACGATTGCTTAACATAGTGCTAAATTTATGACACAAAAGGCATAAGCATTCTAGTTAGCGAGATTGTAAGTCTCCCTTCTTCCATGGTATTCTGTGGAAAATTGGCCTTCTTTCCTTCCTTTGGAAGATGTTTTGGTTCAAGGATCCATGCTTGTGGCAAGTGGGTTGAGTGTTCTCTAAAGAATGTTTTGAAATCAAAAAGCAAAACAAAACTAACTATTAACTTACTAACCAATAACTTTTACTTTCAAGCTTTTACTTTTAGTGCAATTTACTTTTACTGTTCTATTATCATTTGTCATTGTACATATCATTCTAATTGTTTATGTTTATGCAATTTTCACTTTATCCACTTGGACGATATTGTGTGATATACTTTGTTGCCTTGTTTGTTTGATTGGTCTTTGACCATTAATGCACATAATAATAACAAAAACCCTAAAAGACTTTGAGTGGACTGTTGGTTTGATCTTGCCCCAATTGGACTTAGAACTTAGGCAACATTCCTTTGCTAATGGACTTGGCCAATGCAAATTTGTTGGAGAACTAAAAGCTTGCAAGTTTGAATTCATCTGATACATCATTCAAGATCTCTCCAGATTCATCTGCAACATTGATCATTGTTAAGCTGTTATGTTGAACCTGTGACTTGTGGAATTCATCTGCTACATAGGCTATTTTGAAGAAGATCATGAAGTGAATAAGCTTGGATGAGGCCATCTTTATTTGATGCCTTTTCTCTTCAAGATTGATATAATTGTGCATTTGTGTGTTGCTTGATCTAAAGAGTCCAAGGGAATTCTGGGTTTCTATCAACATACTTGTCTATTGGATTGCTCCCATTTGGTCAGATCTTTTCAACTTTAAACTTTTAAATTTTTGTGTATAGGGTAGTCTCTTCATCTTCTCCCCATTTCTTTAATTTCAAAATCTCTCCCTCCATTTTCAAAACCTTCTTTGTGTGAACTATTTTGTTCTAAACTTTGACCACTTTTACAAAAAGGTAGAAACTTTGGCCTTATGCCATTGCATTTTTAAACTTATTTTCTTAAATCAAACTTGTAAATAAACTTAACTATACTTGACTTAAACTTTCAAAAAGCCAAAAAGAACTTACTCATTCAAACCATTTTTAGGCCTTTGTGCCTTTCAAGCTTAACTTTTGTTAAAATCAACATACTCACTTTAAAATTTCTAGCACGAACTACGAGGTTTTAATCCCTCATTCATATGTTGGTACTTAGGCACAAGACCGAAGGTCTTGTCAAACACAAAAATATAATCAATGAATTCTTTTCTCATTCCCCCCATTCTATTTGTTTGTAAACATCACTTTGTACAAAATACATATGCACACAAGAAGGGCTCCCTAGAAGTACCTAGGACACTTTGGGTGCTAACACATTCCCTCTGTGTAACCAACCCCCTTACCTGTGATCTCTGACTTTTATTAGTTTTTAATTGAAAACTTCTTACTAATTGGGTTTTGTTCGTACTTTTTCCCTTTTCCCTTGGAAACAATAAAAGCGCGGTGGCGACTCTTGTTAATTGATCTTTAGCTTGTCAATAGCTTAATGATCATGAACTTCCCGCTACACCTTCTGATGTGTAAGTTGTCTGACATGGATCGTATAAGTACATATCCTCGGCACTGAACTCAAACCCAACCGATCTGTACCAAACCACACAATTATGAATTCGTTTTTCTTCAATTGGCATCACAACGTCTGTTAAGACATAGTCTGTTTTAAATTTTCTTCAATTTCCCACTACACCTTCTGATGTGTAAGATATACTTTGTTACATATATTTGAGTTTCCTTAATAATAGATAATATTAAAACAAATTAGATTAGGTAAATTACAATCTGTTTTAAATTTTTTAATCAAGATAAAATAAGATAAGATTAAGTTTTTGATTTCTCCAAAAAATACGGTAAGTATTTTCTTTAATTTTGATTGAAAAATAAATTAAAATTCTCTAAAATCTTTGAAGTCTAACTATATAAATATGGTGTATACCACCAAACATATTAAAGATAACTTTCAAAACTAAAACCAATTCATGGATCACCACTTTAGCTTAGAAATAATTCCAATTCAACTGCAAACCTTTAAACTCCCAAGAGATGATCCTTTTGCTAACAACTTCTACATTAATTTAGATTGCACCCAAACTAATTATCCCTTGCATATCAATGCGACAAACTCAACCTCTGATTTCATGACTAAGGTGAATCGAATCTTGTTGTATTCATGTGATATCTTATGTAATTGTAATGAAGTTACAATATTAGATGAAGATGCTAATGTTTTCTTATACGAGTCTTTTTCCTCTCTGGGTATTTCTTCTACCATATTAAAAGAAATTCTACCTCACTTTGGTGAATATGCTAGGGAGATGATTATAAACAATGATGAAGATCATAGTAAGTGGGAAATAAATGTGACACTTGATGTTATTAGATGGTATAATGAAGATCATGATGACGTGGCATCCCTATTTAATGTCAATATGTTGAAGAAAGTTGGAATGGATGATTCTTTTTGTTATGCTACAAATGAATGTCCAATTTGTTTGGAGGAATTCTTGGATAGGTCAAGTTCAAAGTTAGAATGTGTTATGACAAGATGTTTACATGCTTTTCATAGAGAGTATTTTTCAATGGTTCAAAAGATGCATGAATAGTGATTTACCCTATGCATGAACAGTGATTTACCCTATTCATTAAATTATCTAAATGTTAATCAATAAATGACGTTTCTAATTAATAATATATTTTTCTTCTCTTTTTGTTTCATTATACCTAGTATTATGTGATTGTTTTTATGTTTCATTATATCTAAATGTTATGATATCCTGTTTGACATCATATTCCTTCAATATTAGTTTAGAGAAACTTTCAACGAATTCGGGTTCAGCAGTACATCAAGAAGCACATGCTTGCTTCTTATTGATCTAGAAAAACAGACTGCTCCTTAAGGCATAACATCCACCACCATTTGATATTTTTTTTTATTGGATTCAGTGAGTTCTCAAGCCAGCAAAGGTCTCCCTACTGAAGGGAAAATAGAACATCCAAGGAATTGATCATAAGACTCCCTAATAAAGATAAAACTACTAAGGGGAGAGTATTTATTGTGGTTTCTTGTTGTTTGCAACTATTTAAGGGGAGCATGATAGTCTGTCATGCTTGTTGGTGTTTCTGTTGCTGCTGCTGCTGTTGGAGTTCTGTGTGTGCATGATCGTTTATCATGTTTGTTTTTGCTGTAGTGGATGTTGCTACTATTGCTGGTGCTTGTGCAGATGTCAAACCAAATGTTCTTATATCTTGCCTGAATTTTTTTTGGAGAACTTTAGTTTCTCTAATTTGTAAGGCTTATTTTTCTTCTGCTGCACATGCCTCTGATGTTTGAACTTGGATAATTCATATTGTTTTGGATGTTCCCTTGAGGGGGAGTCCTGATTATGTGTGACAGGGGAGTATATAACCTATCAGTTGTGTGGCTGCATGATTATCTATGATATATTTTATGTTTGCAGTTTGTACAAAGTTTACATGTTTTCCATGTAACTTGTGTTTGTGGTTTTATTCCTCTCTCCAGATTTATTGTGCTTTGGTTGTTTTAGCCAAAAAAATTCAAAGGGGGAGATTGTTAGGTATGTGATTTTTTGATTGGCAACAGTTTTGGTAAAACATGTTTCATTTGGGAAAGCATGTATCACAACCTAATGTTGAACAAGGTGTCATGACATCTTGATCAATTGTGCAGCAGCTGCTGCTTATGTTTCTTGCAGACTGATGTCATGACAGATGTTATTACATATCATACCAGTACACCTGTACAGGTCTGCAAGTGTGTATCCTTGAATATTTGATTTTAAAATACGATATTATGGATGATTCTAGTTCTCCTATATGCACAACAAATCAAGGATGTTTTAGGAACAATGTAAATTTGATTTGATTTAATAAAAAGGATCTTTTGAAACTTTTTAGGAAATATTATAGATTTGTTCCTATTATTATGGAGAAGATCTTGCAGCTTATTTACAAGAGAATATTGGATCTGATTTGAAGAGTCCAAGCCCATACTGCAAGAGTCTATTTATAAGGACTGCCTAAACCTAAATTTTCAAGCAATTCACATTGAAGAAACTGTGTGCACAAATAAGGGTTTAGGGTTTCGAGAGTTCCTTAGGTTTTAGTGTTTGTTTGTACGTCCCTCGTGTATATTTTGATGCATAGAGGTTGATTGGATGTACTTGATTGTATATCAAGTTATTATTCTTACTCATGAGCTTTTAAGCAAAGAGTTGAGTATTGTTCTTGGTTGAAACTTTTAAGCAAAACCAAGTATTGTTTATTGGAAGTGTAATCTTCTATTTTGGGTTATTGTCACTGGTTTGTGACTTAGGATATCACTGCGGTGATTAGAAGTGAGGGGAGGATTCTCATATCTAAAAGAGTTCTAGGTAGAAATTTCATGGGTAATGATTAGGCGATAATTTGTAAACTGGGACTTTTTAGGATTTGAACTAATATTGTTAGTGGATTTCCTTCATGACTTGGTAGCCCTCAAATGCAGGTGACGTTGCACCGAACTGGGTTAATAATTGATTGTGTCTTTTACCTTCTGCAATTATATTCCGCATAATTACTATTCTGGTAAAAGTGTTTTTGTCAGCAGACGATGTCTTAACATATGTCTTGACATTGTGTTGTGTGTTAGGACATCAGTCTTGACATCTATGTTTAAGTGCCAGAATTTCACTTCTCCCAAACCTGAGCCTTTACTTATTCACGAGGAAGGTGTGAACCGTGAGGGAAGTGAATCTAAGAGTTCCCAGCAGGAGCATGCCATTGAGGAGGAATCCCAAGGAGAATGATGTTCACCCTATGCGGCTTTTTGTCTTTTGTTGTATTTATTTTGGCTCCTTTGTTTTTTTTTGTAATTATTATAAATAGAGGCGTCCCTTTGTGGATTTCTTTATATTGATTGATTTTAGGGTTAGTTGCTCCGTTATTTGGATTAATCTCGGGGTGACTACAACTATAAAAGCTTCCGAGGAAGATAGGATTCTCTCTTGGGGAATCCCATGTGTATGATTGCCTTTAATGGGCGACAATGATCCCATCTTGGGGGATCTAGCATAATAATTGCTTCTATAGGAAACAATGATCTCATATGGGGGGATCCATCATAATTATTACCTATATGGGTGGAAAGAATCCCATCTTAGGGGTTACAACATAATAATTGTCTCTATGGGCGACAAGGATTCCATATTGGGGGATCCAGCATAATAATTGTTTGTCTCTTATGGACCTAGATTTCCTGCATAGATATGACATAACAAATAAACATAAATAAAAAAGGATGATATACCTCATTAAAAACCCTCACTCCCTTGAAAGCACAGAAGGAAAAGAGAGCATCCTAACTAATAGCTTTTCCTTACAACCGACAAAGTTCCAATACCCGTCTAAAAAATGCCAACTAGATAAACAAGTAATAAAAAATAAAATAATTACATAAATGGATAACAGAAACATAATAGATGGCTCCAGGGGAGATGATGGTGTTCCCCCTTTCTTTTAGGCCCCCTCGTCTCGTGTGGTCAGATGGGAAGGCTCCTTGCTCTCGCACGTCTCTCTGGGCGGCGTGATTCCATAGTTGGACTTTTCTTTTTTTACCTTTACACCCTGAAAATACACCCTTTTTAACCTGAGGCTCTCTGCGTAGCATTTCCTAGCGTTTTCATGGTCTCCTTGGACAACTCCCACTTGCTCATTGGGGATCAGGTATTTCATGCACAAATACAAGGTAGATAAAACGACTCCCAGTCGGTTAAAGGCTTGTCGCCTAATAATTATATTATACGAGGAGTGGGTATCAATGAATAAGTACTTAACTTTTATTTGCTTGATGTGGTCTTTCTCTCCGAACGTAATCCTCAGGGGGAGCTATCCTTTCACATGCACTTGTTCTCGTGAGAATCCAACCAATGATCCCTTGAAGGGATTAAGGTCTTCGGGGTTGAGACACAATAAGGTATAATGTAGTTATGAGGTCTCAGTCCATTCCGAAGCATTTTAACAAACACATGGAGGGTGCTTTTGAAATTGATATTAAAGAGAAAAGCATTGATGATTGTGTTGTATATACAAACTGTAGGGTTTTGAATTCGTTCAAAGACTCTACAAGCATAGGTGAGACTCCCATGATGATGTTTGTGTGATGAACAGAAAGTTAAAACTCTGCTTAGAGCAAAGGTATTGTTTTCACATGTAGTGAAAATCTGTGCATGTGCTTGTTTGAGATGTTTCATGTTCTTGCATTTTTTCAATAGCACTAAGCATCTTTTGGTGCTACTTGACAGGGGAATCGAGAATAAAACTACATTCAAAATCAATTTACCATATTCATCTATCTTTTTTCTCTAGCAAATTTGATTTTGATATTTAATAAACCATAAATTTGGCCTTTTTTGTTTTAGCCTTAAATTATTTTTATATAATATTAAAAATGAATTTTATAAAATTGTTCTTTAAAATATTAAAAAAGATTATATAAAAAACAATATTTATTTCATATGATAACTTTGTACGGAAATACCATCACAAACAAATACAACACATTCAACACATAAACAACAACACAACAGATTACAACAAATAAAATACCATTACTATAACTAAGCGACTACAACCATCAAAATAATTTTGAATATATTATACATCATCCTGTGAACGTCTCTGTTAGCCTTAATATCATGAATCTATCCAAGATTCATCTCTCATTTTTTTTTTCATTTCTCTCTCTTCATCCACTAGACTCCCTCTTCTCTTTCCTTTCTCAAAAACTCACCACCAAAATTCATCCCCAAAACCTTCTCTCTATCGCCTTAACCATCTTCTTGCCTGGCGATGGCAATCAATGAACTTATTCTTGATCCTGACATATAAGATTCCACTCATTCTCCAACGTTTACACCACATGCAACATCTCAACCAACCCAACATTTTTCTTCTTCTACCATTAACGAACCTCAAAATCTCTTAAACCGAAATCAAAACCCTAACCGTAACTACCAAAATGACATGCTCAACCCTTTTTTCATGCACCCAAGTGATAGCATAGGCCTCACCATTATTTCACAATCTTTATTTATTTTTGTACTGTCCAAAAAGTACAGGATGTTCGTGTTGGTGTAAGCCCTAGAGGCCAATACTTTTGGTACTTGTATCGAACTATTTATTAATTAATAAAAAGGCTTTTTCTTTATTATGGTTGATTAATAAAGTCCCTGGAATAGATAGTCCGTTTAATGTATTAAGTGTGACTTAATCATGAGAGCACATTAAACATAAGGACACTATTCTTAAAGTATCCGTAGTCGAGCTTTATTGTGAAGTGGGATAACATTAAAGCATTGAGACTATTATGTTTGTAGACTGATGATCACATCTCATGGATCATGGATAAAGAGTTATCAAGTCTTAAACATAGGTATGAATATTAAGAGTAATATTTATACCGGATTGACCCGCTATGAGAATACTATATAGAAAGTTATGCAAAGTGCCATAAGTTATTCTCATGGTGATAATGGTGTATACCACTCTTCGACCTGAAACCACTATGGATCCTAGATGTAGAGTCGAGTGCTTTATCGCTAATCCAACGTTGTCCGTAACTGGATAACCATAAGACAGTTGATGGGTACTCCACGAAGCATGCTGAGGGACATGAGTGACCCAGATGGAATTTGCCCATCCTGCATAACATGATAAATGTCTATGGACCCAATATTGAACTGGACAAGGATGACACGGTCTATACCTTGTGTTTAATATAGACATAAGGGCAAAGGGGTAATTATACACATAATTATTATCACAGGAGGTTTTGTCAGATCACATGACATTTTCGTGACTTGGGTAGCAGTGATGTGTTGCTAGATACTGCTCACTGTTTATTATGTTAAATGTGTGATTTAATATAATTGCCAACGTCGCGAAAACCTACAGGGTCACACACAAAGGACGGATTGATGAGAGATAGAGTAACTAAGGAACACCGTAAGGTACGGTGCACTTAAGTGGAATACGAAATATGGTAAGGTACCAAATACTTAAGTGATTTTGGCATATTATGAGATATGGGTCAAAATACACTTAAGTGAGTTTTTTAGCTTGAAGCCCCCACAAGTGGTTCTATAAATAGAACCCATTGGGTAGAAACATTATCACTCCACTCAGACTGAAACTCAAGTAAAGACTTGGAATTTCGTTTCCCTCTCTCTCTCTCACTCAAAGCCTTCATTCGTACCAGCTAGCACTGAGATTGAAGGAACCCGTTCGTGTGGACTGAGTAGAGACGTTGTCATCGTTCAACGTTCGTGATCGCTCCGTGGATTTGTATCCAAGGTTTTGATCGTTACAAGAGATCTGCACCAAAGGTTTGAATCGCCACAAGAGGTAACGATTCTATCACTGATCATGCCCATTCGTAAGGATCACTAAATGGAGAAAATTTTAAATTCCGCTGCGCCTTGGATGGCAATTCTCCTTCAGTGGTATCAGAGCCACTTACGAAACCATGAATCTGATAACGGTTTTTGTTCTGTAATAATATGATTAAAGACAGAATGAATCAAAGATTAAATTGAGACCGATCAAGTTATATATATATATATATATATGATATATGTAATCCTGATGCAAAATACATTATATATGATATATCGTTCTCGTTTCGTTTATTCAAACACTCAATGATTGTTTTCCTTTGAGCGATCAATGGTCGTTTGCTTCTTGATCCGAAATTAGTATGGTGAAGCAATGACGTGTTGATCAATCATACTGAATTAACAATCGAGATGTGTTTGACAGTCTGAAATTGGTGCATCAGGGTTAGTGACGGTACAAGGGTTGTGTTGTCAGAGAGTTATGTGATTGGGGTTATGACTGCACAAGAGTTGTGCTTTCTAAACACTTTTTGAAACAGTGTTAACCGGTTAACGCGTATGGTTAACCGATTAACGCAATACGAAATAAATTTTTTGAGTTTTTCAAACAGTGTTAACCGGTTAACGCTTTTGGTTAACCGGTTAACGCAAGACAGAAAACAGTTTTCCAAGAGATTTTCAAACAGTGTTAACCGGTTAACGCATTTGGTTAACCGGTTAACGCAAGACAGAAAACAATTTTTTAACAGATTTCAAACTGTGTTAACCGGTTAACACATATGGTTAACCGGTTAACGCAAGGCAAAATTCACTAACTTAGTGCTTTAAAGTATCAAGTGTTGATGCGAAAAACAACGTCGATTTTAAATGAATTGTTCATTAAAAATTTCGTCCAGGGGCGCTGCCCCTTCAACCCCGCAAGGGGCGTTGCCCCCTTGACCCCTGTCCGCTGACCGGGCAGCGGAACACCCGTTCCCGTTGACCGGGCAGCGGACCCCGACTAACTCTGCGTAGTGTGATTGGTCGTCGAAATTTAATTTGATTTTGATTAATTAAAGGAATTAATAATAATAATAATAAAGTGTTTATTATTGTCTTGTGGTGATCAGTTATGGCCTTAGTTTTCCTTTATTGTGATTTGGATTTTAAAATACGACCTGCGTGTCGTGCCTCTCTCTTAATCTCCCACATGTAACTTCTTTTCTCATCTCACTCCCTCGTATGTAAAACGAGTTTCTTTATGTAATGTAATGATATGAAAAAAGCAAAGAAGTCAGTGCCAAAGGAGGACAACCTTGAAGATCTTGCTTGGAGAAGCTTAGATCGTTGTTAGGTTAGCTTAGGTTCTCTCATTGGCTTGGGAGAACAATTGCGCTAGGGGCCATAACTGTTTCATTATGTATGTATGTATGTTGATGCATGTGAATGTATGTTGATGCATGTGAGAGATGGTTTATATGATAAACAAGCCGGTGAGATCAGAAAAATTGCAATTCCCTCAAATTAAATATTAAGTTTATGCTTTCCAAGTTTTAACACTCATCAAGACTAGTAATGGATAATGTAGGTTTCGCCTACGCGAGGTGCATGTTCTATATTAGTAAGGTGCGATGGGATAATTGTAATATCCAGCTGTTAAAACAATGGGTCAAAATTAACTAAGCAAATTATAATAAGATTATATATATTTAGAAGCAAGAGTTGGGAATAATTTATATGATGGATTGGAATGAGGAGTTAGTCACCCAACTGAAATTTTCGAGAGTTGTATGAGATACAATTGGAAGGAGTTCCTACCTAAATAACCTAGTTTTGTGTAATCCGCCTACGCGGACTTAGAACAAAGTGAAATATGGATCTCGACCCACTAGAAAATCTTCCAACGGGATTTTCCGAATCAGATGATGAGGGTCATTTATTTTGAGTAAAATAGTGGGAGCATATTTAATTAAAGGCCTAATTAAATATGTCAATGATACTTATATTTTCATTAATCCTTGTGTAGATTACCATGACAACAAACACCTCTAACAACATCTTGCGATCAACCCTTGACAAGGAAAAATTGTCTGGGACAAATTTCCTGGATTGGTACCGAAACCTGAGGATTGTCCTCAAACATGATAAAGGGAAAGGCAAGGAAGTTGCCAAAACCAAACCCACTAGTGCTGCTTTAAAGCCTAGTGGAGGCATAGAAAAAGAAGGCACCTGCTTCCATTGCGGTAAGACCGGACACTGGAAGAGGAACTGCCCAAAGTACCTGGAAGATAGGAAGAATGGAGTAGAGACTCCAACTTCAGGTATTTTTGTTATTGAAATTAATTTATCTACTTCTGCATCATGGGTATTAGATACTGGATGCGGTTCTCACATTTGTACAAATGTGCAAGGACTAAAAAGGAGTAGAAAATTGGCAAAAGGTGAAGTCGACCTACGAGTTGGTAATGGAGCAAAGGTTGTTGCCTTAGCCGTAGGAACTTATGAATTGACTTTACCTAGTGGTTTAATAATTCAGTTAGAGAACTGTTATTATGTACCTGCAATTAGCAGGAATATTATTTCCGTTTCTTGTTTGGACAAGTTCGGTTTTTCATTCATAATAAAGAATAATTGTTGTTCAATTTATTTGAATGATATATTCTATGCTACTGCTGAAATGAACAATGGATTATATGTCCTTGATCTTGAAATGCCAATTTATAGCATTAATACTAAAAGGATGAAACCCAATGAGTTAAATCCAACTTACCTTTGGCATTGTCGATTAGGCCACATAAATGAGAAACGCATTTCCAAACTCCATAAAGATGGACTGTTGGACTCTTTTGATTATGAATCATATGAGACATGCAGATCTTGTTTAATTGGAAAGATGACAAAGTCTCCATTCACAGGAAAAGGTGAAAGAGCTAATGATCTTTTGGCCCTCATACATACTAATGTATGTGGACCACTGAACATACCAGCCAAAGGAGGTTTTCAATACTTCATCACATTTACTGATGATTTCAGTAGATATGGTTATGTGTATTTAATGAAACACAAATCAGAGTCCTTTGAAAAGTTCAAGGAATTCAAGAATGAAGTACAAAACCAACTAGGTAAGAATATTAAAACTCTTCGATTAGATCGAGGTGGTGAGTATTTAAGCCTAGAGTTTAATGACCATCTGTAAGAGTGTGGGATCCTATCCCAACTCACTCCTCCTGGAACACCCTAATGGAATGATGTATCTGAGAGGAGAAATCGAACCCTATTAGACACGGTCCGATCCATGATGAGTCACGCCGATCTTCCAAACTCCTTTTGGGGACATGCGCTGTTGACAACAGCTTACACACTTAACCGTGTTCCATCCAAAAAGGTTGAGAAGACACCATATGAGATATGGAGTGGTAAGAAACCATATATGTCTTACATGAAGATTTGGGGTTGCGAAGTTTATGTGAAACGACAAATTTCAACTAAGCTTGAGCCCAAATCTGACAAATGCTTATTTGTGGGGTATCCTAAAGAAACAAGAGGGTATTACTTCTACAATCCTTCTGAGGGCAAAGTGTTTGTCGCTCGAACTGAAGTTTTCCTAGAAAAGGATTTTAATTCCAAAGGAATCAGTGGGAGGAAAGTAGAACTTGAAGAAATTCAAGAATCAAAAAGCATTGATACACCTATGGAGGAATTAGAGCAGGAAACACAAGTGGTTGTGGAAGAGCAACCTGCTCAAGTAGAACAAGACCAGCGTAGGTCAAGCAGGATACGTCACCTACCTGGGAGATATGGATATCTCATAACAGATCAAGGTGATGTATTACTCATGGATCAAGATGAGCTTGTGACCTACCAAGAGGCCATAACTGGTCCCGAGTCTGAGAAGTGGCTAGAAGCCATGAGATCTGAAATGGATTCCATGTACACAAACCAAGTTTGGACCTTGGTAGAGCCTCCTGTAGGGGTTAACCCTATAGGATGCAAGTGGGTCTTCAAAAGGAAGACTGACATGGATGGTAAGGTACATACCTATAAAGCAAGACTGGTTGCAAAAGGATATAAACAAATTCATGGGGTTGACTATGATGAAACCTTTTCACTAGTTGCAATGCTTAAATCTGTTCGAATTTTACTTGCTATCGCTGCATATCACGATTATGAAATATGGCAGATGGATGTCAAAACTGCTTTCCTTAATGGGAATCTTCTTAAGGATGTGTACATGACACAACCTGAAGGATTTGACATACCAGAAGAAGCCCAAAAGATATGTAAGCTACAAAGATCAATCTATGGATTGAAGCAAGCTTCCAGAAGCTGGAATCTTCGTTTTGATGAAACGGTAAAACAATATGGATTCATCAAGAACGAAGATGAGCCTTGTGTCTACAAGAAGGTTAGTGGGAGCATGATCGTTTTCCTGGTATTATATGTAGATGACATATTACTCATTGGAAACGATGTCCCTACCCTGCAACAGGTAAAGACTTGGTTGGGGAAATGCTTTTCTATGAAGGACCTAGGTGAAGCAGCCTATATATTAGGAATCAGAATCTATAGAGATAGATCACAAAAACTGATTGGCCTAAGTCAGAGTACATACATAGACAAAGTGCTGAGACGCTTTAATATGCATGATTCCAAGAAAGATTCATACCTATGCAACATGCCATGTGTCTATCAAAAACACAATCCCCTTCAACTAAGGAAGAAAGGGATCGCATGAATAAGATTCCATATGCATCTGCAGTAGGATCTATCATGTATGCCATGTTATGTACTCGACCAGATGTCTCGTATGCTTTAAGTGCAACGAGTAGGTACCAATCTAATCCTGGTGATGCCCATTGGGTAGTTGTCAAGAATATCCTTAAGTACTTGAGAAGGACTAAGGACTCATTCTTGATATATGGAGGTCAGGAAGAGTTGGTTGTAATTGGATACACCGACGCTAGCTTCCAGACAGATAAGGATGACTTTAGATCGCAATCTGGTTATGTGTTTTGCTTAAACGGTGGCGCTGTGAGCTGGAAACGTTCAAAGCAAGATACAGTTGCTAAATCTACAACCGAGGCCGAGTATATTGCTGCCTCAAGTGCAGCAAAGGAAGCTGTTTGGATCAAAAATTTCATTAGTGAACTTGGCATAGTCCCTAACATTGTGGATCCCATTGGTCTCTATTGTGATAACAATGGTGCTATCGCACAAGCTAATGAGCCTAGATCTCACCAACGATCCAAACACATACTTAGACGTTATCATCTCATTCGAGAGATAATAGATAGAGGAGATGTGAAAATATGTAGAGTACCAACACTTGACAATATTGCTGACCCACTAATAAAGCCTCTTGCGCAGCAGAAGCATGATGGCCATACTAGATCAATGGGCATTAGGGGTATGCTTGATTGGCTCTAGTGCTAGTGGGAGATTGTTGGTGTAAGCCCTAGAGGCCAATACTTTTGGTACTTGTATCGAACTATTTATTAATTAATAAAAAGGCTTTTTCTTTATTATGGTTGATTAATAAAGTCCCTGGAATAGATAGTCCGTTTAATGTATTAAGTGTGACTTAATCATGAGAGCACATTAAACATAAGGACACTATTCTTAAAGTATCCGTAATCGAGCTTTATTATGAAGTGGGATAACATTAAAGCATTGAGACTATTATGTTTGTAGACTGATGATCACATCTCATGGATCATGGATAAAGAGTTATCAAATCTTAAACATAGGTATGAATATTAAGAGTAATATTTATACCGGATTGACCCGCTATGAGAATACTATATAGAAAGTTATGCAAAGTGTCATAAGTTATTCTCATGGTGATAATGGTGTATACCACTCTTCGACCTGAAACCACTATGGATCCTAGATGTAGAGTCGAGTGCTTTATTGCTGATCCAACATTGTCCGTAACTGGATAACCATAAAAACAGTTGATGGGTACTCCACGAAGCATGCTGAGGGACATGAGTGACCTAGATGGAATTTGCCCATCCTGCATAACAGAATAAATGTCTATGGGCCCAATATTGAACTGGACAAGGATGACACGATCTATACCTTGTGTTCAATATAGACATAAGGGCAAAGGGGTAATTATACACATAATTATTATCACAGGAGGTTTTGTCAAATCACATGACATTTTCGTGACTTGGGTAGCAGTGATGTGTTGCTAGATACCGCTCACTGTTTATTAGGTTAAATGTGTGATTTAATATAATTGCCAACGTCGCGAAAACCTACAGGGTCACACACAAAGAACAGATTGATGAGAGATAGAGTAACTAAGGAACACCGTAAGGTACGGTGCACTTAAGTGGAATACGAAATATGGTAAGGTACCAAATACTTAAGTGATTTTGGCATATTATGAGATATGGGCCAAAATACACTTAAGTGGGTTTTTTAGCTTGAAGCCCACACAAGTGGTTCTATAAATAGAACCCCTTGGGTAGAAACATTATCACTCCACTCAGACTGAAACTCAAGTAAAGACTTGGAATTTCGTTTCCCTCTCTCTCTCTCTCTCACTCAAAGCCTTCATTCGTACCAGCTAGCACTGAGATTGAAGGAACCCGTTCATGTGGACTGAGTAGAGACGTTGTCATCGTTCAACGTTCGTGATCGCTCCGTGGATTTGTATTCAAGGTTTTGATCGTTACAAGAGATCTGCACCAAAGGTTTGAATCGCCACAAGAGGTAACGATTCTATCACTGATCATGCCCATTCATAAGGATCACTAAATGGAGAAAATTTTAAATTTCGCTGCGCCTTGGATGGGAATTCTCCTTCAGTTCGTGTTCCCCCTGCAAGGGCAGGGAGACTCAGAGGCCCTAATAGTTATATTACATGTTTGGCGGTAAGGGCTAGATCACAAAGAAGAGTAGCTATGTATCTTGACTTTTTAGGCTGTTTGAGGGACCAACTCATGTGAGGTGAAAGACTTTGTGAGCGGCCGACGCGACTGGGTTACAGGCGAGCGATTAGATTGACGGTGTTAGGGCTACTAGGAGTGTAGTACTATTTGAGTAGTAGTAAATGTGTATTACTTGAGAATCTCTTGTCTCCTTGAGGGATAATGTATTTATAGGTATTTCGAATGCCTAGGGTTTTTCCCTTTAGACGTGGTCTTGGCAGTTCCTCATTTACTAGGCATGTTATTTACCGCTTATCTTCTCGAAGTCAATGAGGAATTTCTCTTACTTAACTCTCACGTTGGGTGGACCTCTTGGGTGACTCCTTTAGATTCTGTTCGGGAGACCAAATTGTTAGGCGAGGTTTCCTTAGTCTAAGGCTTTACCAAATATAACACTACATAGTCCCTCAAGCACAATGGCTTTCTTCTAAAGGGCAAAGTGTTTAAAACCACACCCATTATCGACATGTGCCCCTCGCCCTGTCGAAGATCCCCTTAACTGAGAATGGCTTTGCTCGATGGCACTCTCCCACATGAGTCCCTCAACCGAGGGCGTGTGAGGCAGCAGACGGAACCTTTGGTTATAATTCCTTCCCGATGATTCAGTGTTCATGTGTTCTTTATTTAACTAAAGTGTATTAACCCGATGCATCAATCAATCATGATACAAACATGTTTTTCTTCATTTAATGTAATCAATTATGTCTTTCTCTTCGAAATTGTAAATGTTAACGACACGTGTACATAGAGTGCAAAGTTTTATAAAACCCCTAGGGAATTCAGAGGGTGCCCTATAAGAAGAGTTTTTTTTTCTTTTCATTCTATTTTATTTTTTGCAATCTTACTCAGGATATCTCTTCTCGTTACCCCAACGAAGCTTTCAACTTCTTCTCGGGTACAAATTTCTTCATATTTCCTACTTTTAGGAGATCAATTTGAAAAAGTGTCTCTGTATTAGGACTAGGATTTTTAGATAGATAGTTCCTTTCTGGCGGTTGAGACAGTGGTGGCAACTTCTTTTTGTTCTACTATTTTTTCAGGAACAAAATGTATTTCTCGTACGTCATTCCTAAAGGTGCAAGCAACTTCGTCTCTATTTATACTTCCTAGGAACAAATCCGTATCTTTCGGGTGGGAGTGGAAGTTTCCTCCTTGGGGAATGATGATTGGGTCATCTTGGAGATTTGTCTACCATCCGAGAGGGTGACTTCGCCCATCTCCTCCGATACCTCTGCATTGTATTTCTACTTTTATGATCCTTTATTAGGGATATGATAGTCATTTTTCCTCTTTATTCTTTTTCCCCAGAGATCCTAGGGTCCGTAATGTTTCTCCTTCTCAACTATTTTCGAACAGTTGGGGCTACATTAGGGCCTTCGAGATGGTTTATGAGAAGTTGGACATCAACCCCACTACGGGGGTCTTTTTTCCTTCTTCGTTATCAAACCGGTAACATGTAGATGGATGACCCTGAGTAATCGACATGCGCAAGATATTTTTACCCCTAACTCCAATAATTATAAATATTGGAAAGATAAGTTTGTTCAGGTGAGGGGTGTAGATGTTTGATTGGCTGCATTTTGTGTTAAAACACTAATTGTACTCTGATGTCTTGCCTGATGTCATGACATACCTTGTAGATGTTTGATTGACATTCTGTGTTAAAACACTAACTGTACTCTGATGTCCTGACTGATGTCATGACATACTTGAGTAGTATGCTGCAGGTTTAGCTAATACATGATTTACTGAATGTCAACCTGGATGGTATGACATTCATCCCTGACAGCAGATACTGAGGTATAGAATAGCTGGTTGGCTGTTATAACTCAGTATGTAATTCAGTCTGTTTATCAAGGGAATAACAGACCTGGCATAAGGCATACTGTATGAATGTCAAACTGGATGTTATGACATTCATCATTGACAGAATATACTGAATAATAGGCAGGTTGGTTTTTCTGCTACAGTTCAGTATGTATTTCAGTCTGTTTAGCAAGGGAATAACAGACCTGGCATAAGGCCCATTGTCTAAATGTCAAACTGGATGTTATGACATTTATCAATGTCAACTGATACTGAAGTATAGACTGGTTGGTCTTTTACAGTACATCATTTAGTACGGTCTGTTTTCAGGAGAATAACAGACCTAGCATATGGTCTATGATCTGGACGTCAAACTGAATGTTGTGACATTCATTCCTGACAGCATATGCTAAATTGTAGGATGGTTAGTTTTTCTGTTTCAGCATTTTTCTCAGGCTATTCTTCAGGAATCCAACAACTGAGCTAAAATCCAAGAAACTAACAACTGAGCTACAATTAATGAACCTAACAAATAGCTTATTTGTTAGCACCCTAATATGTGGAAATTAGGTTAACTTGCTTAACCTTAATTTTAGGAAATACAAGTACAAGGCCCAAGTGCTGCAATATAAAAGGATGGCAATCCTTCTTTCAGAACTTGGAGGTTTTAGGCGTGAAGATTTTATTGTTCCATCATACTTCACTGCTGTATTTTATGTGTGTCTTGTATTAGGTGTATCTTGTGAGCCAAGCAATTATCACATAGATGATTGCATTGGACTAGGGTGTTCATTGAGTTATAAGTGTTGTGTCACTCTAAGCTTTTAAGTGTGAGTGCTGTGTATCTTGATTAAAGTTGTTAAGCACAATCAAGAGTTGTTTGAAGTGTAACTTCACCATTAACTTTAATCTAATTAAAGGTTGTAATAACTGAGGTGATTGAGAGGGAGTGAGTAGGAACTCTGGTCTTAGTTTAAGATTGAAATTGCATTGGGTAGGTATTAAGTGATAGGATTAAACAGGTGGTTTAAGGCCTGAATTAATACTGCTAATAATGGATTTCCTCCCTAGCTTGGTAGCCCCCAGACGTAGGTGTGTGTGACACCGAACTGGGTAAACAATTCCTTGTGTTATTTACTGCACTTTACTTTTAAGTTCTGCATAATTCTTGTCTGCGCAGAATTGGATGTCATAACATCCCGTGTGACATCGAAAGTCTGTTAACTAGAATTTCAAGGGGTCAAAAGGATTCTCTTGGGATGATGGATACTAGCGACGCTCCCCTCTTTCTGTTATCCTGGATGGAGAACCTGAAGATAGTCATAGACTAAGGCTGGGCGTTCCTGTCCCTTAAGGAGGGAATGATCATTTTCTTTCTATGGCAATTCGAGGTTATGGACTATTGAGAAGTAATTAAACTCTGGCGAGAGGGTGACATACACCTTGTTGCCTATATAGGTAGGCGATTTTCTCTTTTCACTTGTGGGATCTTATACCCTTTTTGACCCATGTTTTGTTTGTTCATAACAAATGGCAAAGACCTCCGTCCAAAAGCACAAGGAGAGATGGGAAAAGATCAAGTCCGCTATTTCATGCATTAACAGTCCAAAGGACCACCCCAAGGGCTTGACTATTTGTAGGAAGAAACATGTGGCTGAGACGCCGACCTTTTTTGTTTTAGCCTTAAAAAAACTATATTTTTTATATCTAATAAACCATATATTTGGCCTTTTTTGTTTTAGCCTTAAAAAACTATATTTTTTATATATTATTAAAAATAAATTTTATAAAATTGTTCTTTTTAAAATAATATTTATTTATTTTTTAAAAATTAATTTTGATATTTTATAACATAAAAATATATTATTCAAGATAAAAATATAATCAAAATTACATTTTTTATTTTAAAAAAACAATATATTTCAAAAATAATTTGAAATAGATTCAAAATTAAGTGATTTTTTAAAATTTTGATATTTAAAACAATTTCAATATAACAAAATACTTAAATTAACATTTTAAAAATAATTATTTAAATTAAATTTTTATTTGAACATTTTATAAAAAATTCACATATATTTTTTTTTATATAAAACTCTATAATATTATAAAAATCATTTAAAAAACAATTAAAATAAATGTGTTAATTATTCTGTGATTTGCTTTTAAAAAAATAGATTTTTTTTGCAGACATAATTATAACTATAGAGACTAATGTCTTTAAATCAAAAAAGGATCCCAATTAGAAATAAAGTTCAATTCAATTTTTTTATTTAGGAATATTTAAATATGTTTTTGATCGGTGTGATATACTTTGTTACATTTTCTTAATAATAGATAATATTAAAACAAATTAGATTAGGTAAATTACAATCTGTTTTAAATTTTTGAGTCGAGATAAAATAAGATAAGATTAAGTTTTTGATTTCTCCGAAAAATAGTGTAAGTATTTTCTTTAATTAATCTTTGAAGTCTAACTATATTCATTTATCTTTTTTCTCTAGCAAATTTGATTTTGATATTTAATAAACCATAAATTTGGCCTTTTTTGTTTTAGCCTTAAATTATTTTTATATAATATTAAAAATGGATTTTATAAAATTGTTCTTTAAAATATTAAAAAAGATTATATATTTTTTTAAAGAAAGATTAATTTTGATATCCTATTACATAAACATACATTATTCAAGATAAAAACATAATAAAAATTACATTAAATTTTTTATTATATCTCAACATTTTTTTTTATAAAAAACTATTTGAAATAGATTTAAAATTAATTGATTTTTTGAAAATTTGATATCTAAAATAATTTCAATATAAAGAAATATTTAAAATAATATTTTAAAAATAATTATGAACCTTTTATAAAAATTTACTTATAAAACCTCGTATGATAGCCTTCTTGACGTCTCTAGATAGCAAGGTCTGGAGAGTTGTCAACAAAGGATGGGAACATCCAACGAAGACAGGTAAAGATGGAAGCATTATGCAAATTCCTGAAGAAGAGTGGGACAAGGAGCAAGAGGCACTAGCCCTTGGAAACTCTAAGGCCTTGAATGCACTGTTAAATGGAGTAAACAAGAATATTTTCAGACTGGTGCATCACTGTGAACGGGCTAAAGAAGTTTGGGATACTCTCAAAATAACTCATGAAGGTACCTCCAAGGTGAGGATGTCTAAACTTCAGATGCTGACCACCAAGTTTGAAAATCTGAAGATGAAAGAGGAAGAGACTATTCATGACTTCCACATGAATATTCTTGAAATTGCCAACACTTCTGGTGGCTTAGGAGAGAAAATGGATGAAGAAAAACTTGTAAGAAAGATTCTCAGATCATCGCCAAAGAGATTTGCCATGAAGGTCACTGCCATAGAAGAGGCTCAAGACATCTGCAATATGAAGGTTGATGAGCTTATTGGTTCCCTCCAAACTTTTGAAATGGGATTGTGTGAGAATGTTGAAAAGAAGAACAAAAGCATAGCTTTTGTATCGAATACTGAAGAGGATTCAGAAGAAGGAAGTACTGGAGGTGATGAAAGCATATCAGAAGCCATACCCAAGCTTGGGAGACAGTTCAACAAGTTCATAAAGAAGATTGATCAAAAAGGTAGACCAAATGTCAAGAACATTTTGTCTGACATCAAGAAAAGATCAACATCTGAAGAAAAGTTCAACAAAGGCAAGGGAATCCAGTGTCATGGATGTGAAGGTTTTGGACACGTTAGAGCTGAATGTCCTACTTACCTCAAGATGCAAAGGAAAGGACTAGCTGTCACCTGGTCTGAAGGAGACTCTGAGAGTGAATCAGAAGGAGAATCTGCTAAATATGTCACTGCACTAACAAGTGTCTGTGCCTCTGATGATGACTCAAGTGGAGATGAACTGACTTTTGATGAACTTGCTGCTTCATATAAAGAGCTATGTGTCAAAAATGCAGAAGTGTGTATACAAGGAGAAAAGCAGAAGAAACTCATCAAGGAGCTGGAGGATGAGAAAAAGAAGCATCTGACAGTCATAGATGGTCTAAATGGTGAGATAACCTTGCTGACCTCCAAGCTAGATCAAATGACAAAATCCATCAGAATGCTGAATAAAGGAACTGACACTTTGGAAGAGATTCTAAAGGTGGGACAGAAGTCAAAAACCATGGCTGGTTTAGGCTTTGTTAAGAAATCCTCAGCTGAACTCAAACGCTCAAAGGCTGAAGTTCAGAAACTCAAGCAGAAGTCACAACCGATGTCTCAACATCAGGGAACTAGGATGAGTAACCATCAGAAGAAGAAATTTCAGAGATGGAGATGTCACTACTGTGATAGATTTGGTCATATAAAAGCCTTCTGCTACAGGTTGCATGGTTATCCTAACCAAACTCCCCATGTCAGACCTAAGCATAAGGCATCTGAGCATAATGCCCCCATTAAGAAACGACAATGGGTTGCTAGGTTAGCTCACACATCTCTAAGGGCGTCTACCAGAGAAGACTGGTACTTTGATAGTGGCTGCTCAAGACATATGACTGGTATGGAGAATTTATTGGTGGATATACAACCTCACACTACCAGCTATGTGACCTTTGGTGATGGTGCTAAAGGAAAAATCAAAGGTGTTGGTAAGCTGGACAACTCTAGAGTTCTAGAACTGAATAATGTGCTGTTAGTAAAAGGACTAACTGCTAATCTCATCAGCATAAGCTAGCTGTGTGATCAAGGTCTCTATGTTCAGTTCACTAAGGAATTATGTGTTGTGACTAATGGAGATAATCAGGAAGTTATGAGAGGATCCAGATCCAAAGATAACTGCTATCTATGGGAACCTAAAGTCTCAAATTACTCCTCAATTTGCTCCTCAGCCAAGGAAGAACAGGAGGTGAAGCTGTGGCATAGACGTCTTGGTCATCTGCATTTAAGGGGAATGAAAAAGATCATATCCAAGGAAGCAGTTAGAGGAATTCCAAAGCTGCTTATTGATGAAGGCAGAGTTTGTGGAGAATGCCAAGTTGGCAAGCAAACCAAGATGTCACATCCTAAGTTGGGACATCCTACAACATCCAAAACTCTGGAACTTTTGCACATGGACTTAATGGGACCTATGAAGATTGAAAGTCTGGGTGGAAAGAGATATGCCTATGTGGTTGTTGATGACCATTCCAGATGCACATGGATAAGCTTCATCAGAGAAAAATAAGATGCATTTGATGTCTTCAAAAAACTGTGCATCAGACTTCAAAGAGAAAAGGATAGTTGTGTCGTCCGAATTAGGAGTGACCATGGGACGGAGTTTAAAAATTCCAAGTTTGATGAGTTCTGCACATCTGAAGAAATAAGTCATGAGTTTTCCTCACCTATTACTCCTCAGCAAAATGGGATAGTTGAAAGGAAAAACAGAACTATTCAAGAATCTGCCAGAGCTATGATCCATGTAAAGAAGCTTCCTATGCATTTTTGGGCTGAAGCTATGAATACAGCTTGCTATGTTCACAATAGAGTTACCTTGAGAAAAGGAACATCTTCCACTCTGTATGAAATATGGAAAGGCAGAAAACCCACTGTGAAGTATTTTCATATCTTTGGAAGCAAATGTTACATTCTTACAGATCGTGAACAGAGAAGGAAAATGGACACCAAAAGTGATTAGGGTATATTCCTAGGATACTCAACTAACAACAGAGCCTACAGAGTATTCAACTCCAGAACCAATGTCTTGATGGAATCCATAAATGTGATTGTGGATGATAAAGAGGAAGGAGCAAATGCCATAGAGGATGTTGGAACATTCCTTAAAACTTCAACAGACATACTAGTCAAGACAGAAGAGGTACAGGAAACTCCTCCTGAATGTGAGGTAGATGCATCCAACAAGGTGCCTTCTATCAAAATTCAGAAAGACCACCCTAAGGATCTTATCATAGGGGATCCCAATAGTGGTGTGACTATCAGATCAAGGGAGAATAGCTCAAATTCCTGTTTTGTATCCAAGGTTGAACCAAAAAATGTGAAAGAAGCCCTGACTGATGAATATTGGATCAATGCCATGCAAGATGAACTGGAGCAGTTTAAAAGGAATGAAGTGTGGGAGTTAGTTCCACGACCTGAAGGGACCAACATCATTGGTACCAAGTGGATATACAAGAACAAGTCTGATGAGAAAGGAGTAATCACTAGAAATAAAGCAAGACTAGTGGCACAAGGATATACTCAAGTTGAAGGGGTTGATTTTGATGAGACTTTTGCACCAGTTGCAAGGCTTGAGTCAATAAGACTGCTGTTAGGTGTTGCCTGCATTATGAAGTTCAAATTGTTCCAAATGGATGTGAAGAGTGCCTTTTTAAATGGCTACTTGCATGAAGAAGTCTATATGGAACAACCCAAAGGGTTCTGTGATCCTAACCTGCCAAAACATGTGTACAAGTTGAGGAAAGCTTTGTATGGGTTGAAGCAAGCTCCTAGAGCTTGGTATGAAAGGTTGACTGAATTTCTAACCTCTAATGGGTACAGAAAATGAGGGATAGATAAGACCTTGTTTGTGAAGGATGAAGATGGCAAAATCATGATTGCCCAAATTTATGTGGACGATATTGTCTTTGGTGGAATGTCAAAGCAAATGGTGAAACATTTTGTTCACCAGACGCAATCTGAGTTTGAAATGAGTCTGGTTGGGGAATTGACTTATTTTCTTGGACTGCAAGTTAACCAAATGGAGGATTCTATGTTTCTCTCCCAAAGCAAATATGCCAAGAACATAGTTAAGAAGTTTGGTATGGATAATGCTAGTCACAAAAGAACTCTTGCACCTACTCATTTAAAATTAACTAAAGATGAAGGAGGTTCTAGTGTTGATCAATGCTTGTATAGAAGCATGATAGGTAGTCTACTATATCTAACTGCCAGTAGACCTGATATTGCATATGCAGTTGGTGTGTGTGCTAGATACCAAGCAGAACCCAAAGTGAGCCACTTAAATCAAGTCAAGAGGATTCTCAAGTATGTCAATGGGACTTGTGACTATGGTATGTTATACTCTCATGGCTTTGAGCCTGTCTTATCTGGGTATTGTGATGCTGATTGGGCTGGGAGTGCTGATGACAGAAAAAGCACATCAGGAGGATGTTTCTTCTTGGGAAACAATCTCATATCATGGTTCAGCAAGAAACAGAACTGTGTATCACTGTCCACTGCAGAGGCTGAGTACATAGCAGCTGGAAGCAGTTGTTCCCAACTGGTATGGATGAAACAGATGCTGACTGAGTACAATGTCTCTCAGAATGTCATGACATTGTTCTGTGACAATCTCAATGCCATCAATATTTCAAAGAATCCCATCCAACACAGCAGGACCAAACATATTGACATTAGACATCACTTCATCAGAGATCTGGTGGAAGACAAAGTGATTACCTTGGAGCATGTAGCTACTGAACTACAACTTGCTGACATATTCACAAAGGCGCCGGATGCTACTCAGTTTGAAAATTTAAGGGGCAAATTGGGAATATGCCTTTCTGAGGATTTATAGCAACCAAGGATGTTTGGAATGTATTGTTTAATATTCCTAACTATTAAACAATTGAAAGTGTGCTCTAATTGGTCAACAAATCATAGCTATTTCACTTGCTGCAAGTGTGTTAACAAGATGTTAAGGGGATATCCTAACATGAGACCGCCTATGTACTTGCTGAAGTTCATGCAGGAGTGGTTCAAGATGTCATACACAAAGTCATGGCATCTGATATACCTGCTGTGAAGACAGAGTGTGTGTCTACTTGATCAAAGTTGTGAAGCAAGATCAAGTGGATGTTGTCTTGATCAAGGCTGAGAAGCAAGATCAAGATTGGGTTTCTGACAAGTCTGTGTAAGTTTGTTTTGTTGTGGTCTGTAATTTTAAGTGTTGCTTTGGCAACATTTTTGACAAAAAGGGGGAGTAACACCTGTGCCCCAGGACAACAGATTTGCTATGTGCTTGAACAGATATTGAAGATCCTCTAATCCAGAGGTTGTGTTGCAACTTGATGTTCCACTTCTATGTGTGATGAGTGTGAGTGTGTTATCTGTATGTGTGCTGCTGTTAGAAGTTTTTATTTAACTTCTGTATGTGTGCTGTTGTTTGAAGTTTTTATGTAACTTCTATGTGTGCTGAGTGTGCTGCTGTTCTAAGTGTATTAGCTATGGTATTACTCTGCTAGGATGTGTGTTTTCCGATGCTGTGAACTCTGTTGTGATGCCAAGTTGTTTTAGCCAAAAATTTGCCAAAGGGGGAGTTTGTAGATGTTTGATTGGCTGCATTTTGTGTTAAAACACTAACTGTACTCTGATGTCTTGATTGATGTCATGACATACCTTGTAGATGTTTAATTGGCATTCTGTGTAAAAACACTAACTGTACTCTGATGTCCTGACTGATGTCATGACATACTTGAGTAGTATGCTGCAGGTTTAGCTAATACAGGATTTACTGAATGTCAACCTGGATGGTATGACATTCATCCCTGACAGCAGATACTGGGGTATAGAATAACTGGTTGGCTGTTATAACTCAGTATGTAATTCAGTCTGTTTATAAAGGGAATAACAGACCTGGCATAAGGTCTACTGTCTGAATGTCAAACTGGATGTTATGACATTCATCATTGACAGCATATACTGAATAATAGGCAAGTTGGTTTTTCTGCTACAGTTCAGTATGTATTTCAGTCTGTTTATCAAGGGACTAACAGACCTGGCATAAGACCCATTGTCTAAATGTCAAACTGGATGTTATGACATTTATCACTGTCAGCTGATACTGAAGTATAGACTGGTTGGTCTTTTACAGTGCAACATTTAGTACAGTCTGTTTTCAGGAGAATAACAGACCTAGCATATGGTCTATGATCTGGACGTCAAACTGAATGTTGTGACATTCATTCCTGACAGCATATGCTAACTTGTAGGATGGTTAGTTTTTCTGTTTCAACATTTTTCTCAGGCTATTCTTCAGGAATGCAACAGCTGAGCTAAAATCTAGGAAACTAACAACTGAGCTACAATTAATGAACCTAACAAATAGCTTATTTGTTAGCACCCTAATATGTGGAAATTAGGTTAACTTGCTTAACCTTAATTTTAGGAAATACAAGTACAAGGCCCAAGTGCTGGAATATAAAAGGATGGCAATCCTTCTTTCAGAACTTGGAGGTTTTAGGCGTGAAGATTTTATTGTTCCATCATACTTCACTGCTGTATTTTATGTGTGTCTTGTATTAGGTGTATCTTGTGAGCCAAGCAATTATCACATAGATGATTGCATTGGACTAGGGTGTTCATTGAGTTGTAAGTGTTGTGTCACTCTAAGCTTTTAAGCGTGAGTGCTGTGTATCTTGATTAAAGCTGTTAAGCACAATCAAGAGTTGTTTGAAGTGTAACTTCACCATTAACTTTAATCTAATTAAAGGTTGTAATCACTGAGGTGATTGAGGGGGAGTGAGTAGGAACTCTGGTCTTAGTTTAAGATTGAAATTGCATTGGGTAGGTATTAAGTGATAGGATTAAACAGGTGGTTTAAGGCCTGAATTAATACTGCTAATAATGGATTTCCTCCCTGGCTTGGTAGCCCCCAGACGTAGGTGTGTGTGACACCGAACTGGGTAAACAATTCCTGGTGGTATTTACTGCACTTTATTTTTAAGTTCTGCATAATTCTTGTCTGCACGGAATTGGATGTCATAACATCCCGTGTGACATCGAAAGTCTGTTAACTAGAATTTCAAGGGGTCAAGAGGATTCTCTTGGGATGATGGATACTAGCGACGCTCCCCTCTTTCTGTTATCCTGGATGGAGAACCTGAAGATAGTCATAGACTATGGCTGGGCGTTCCTGTCCCTTAAGGAGGGAATGATCATTTTCTTTCTATGGCAGTTCGAGGTTATGGACTATTGAGAAGTATATAAACTCTGGCGAGAGGGTGCTGTACACCTTATTGCCTATATAGGTAGGCGATTTTCTCTTTTCACTTGTGGGATCTTATACCCTTTTGACCCATGTTTTGTTTGTTCATAACAAATGGCAAAGACCTCCGTCCAAAAGCACAAGGAGAGATGGGAAAAGATCAAGTTCGCTATTTCAGGCATTAACAGTCCAAAGGACCACCCCAAGGGCTTGACTATTTGTAGGAAGAAACATGTGGCTGAGACGCTGGCCTTTTTTGTTTTAGCCTTAAAAAAACTATATTTTATATATCTAATAAACCATATATTTGGCCTTTTTTGTTTTAGCCTTAAAAAACTATATTTTTTATATATTATTAAAAATAAATTTTATAAAATTGTTCTTTTTAAAATAATATTTATTTATTTTTTAAAAGTTAATTTTGATATTTTATAACATAAAAATATATTATTCAAGATAAAAATATAATCAAAATTACATTTTTTATTTTAAAAAAACAATATATTTCAAAAATAATTTGAAATAGATTCAAAATTAAGTGATTTTTTAAAATTTTGATATTTAAAACAATTTCAATATAACATAATACTTAAATTAACATTTTAAAAATAATTATTTAAATTAAACTTTTATTTGAACATTTTATAAAAAATTCACATATATTTTTTTTTTATAAAAAACTCTATAATATTATAAAAATCATTTTAAAAAAAATTAAAATAAATGTGTTAATTATTCTGTGATTTGCTTTTAAAAAAATAGATTTTTTTTGCAGACATAATTATAACTATAGAGACTAATGTCTTTAAATCAAAAAAGGATCCCAATTAGAAATAAAGTTCAATTCAATTTTTTTATTTAGGAATATTTAAATATGTTTTTGATCGGTGTGATATACTTTGTTACATTTTCTTAATAATAATAATATTAAAACAAATTAGATTAGGTAAATTACAATCTGTTTTAAATTTTTTAATCGAGATAAAATAAGATAAGATCTTTTCCAAAAAATAGTGTAAGTATTTTCTTTAATTAATCTTTGAAGTCTAACTATATTCATTTATCTTTATTCTCTTGCAAATTTGATTTTGATATTTAATAAACCATAAATTTGGCCTTTTTTGTTTTAGCCTTAAATTATTTTTATATAATATTAAAAATGGATTTTATAAAATTGTTCTTTAAAATATTAAAAAAGATTATATATTTTTTTAAAGAAAGATTAATTTTGATATCCTATTACATAAACATACATTATTCAAGATAAAAACATAATAAAAATTATATTAAATTTTTTTTATATCTCAACATTTTTTTTATAAAAAATTATTTGAAATAGATTTAAAGTTAGTTGATTTTTTGAAAATTTAATATCTAAAATAATTTCAATATAAAGAAATATTTAAAATAATATTTTAAAAATAATTATGAACCTTTTATAAAAATTTACTTATAAATTTGTTTATACAAAATTATATAGTATTATAAAAACTATTAAAATAAAATAAAATAAAATAAATAAATCAATTATTCTATAATTTTCTCTTAAAAAAACATATATTCTTTGTACGCATAACCATAACTATAGAGATTAAAGGATCCCAATTATAAATAAAGTTCAAATCAATTTTTTTATTAGGAATATTTAAATATGTTTTTGATCGGTTAGATATATTTTGTTACATATATTTGAATTTCCTTAATAATAGATAATATTAAAACAAATTAGACTAGGTAAATTACAATTTGTTTTAAATTTTTGAATCAAGATAAAATAAAATAAGATTAAGTTTTTTATTTCTCCAAAAATTACGGTAAGTAGCAGCAAAATCATATGAGAACCGTCACATGACTAGAATCCTTATAGTAACAAAATAATGCAAACACAGCACTGACAGGTCAAATTGACTAATAGTTACACTCTACTTTTATCCAAGTTTCCCTTATGGTTTAGTTGACAAGTGGAAGAGTTCCAAGCCTCATAGGACTCGGATTCTACTAATTTAGAGTAATGAAATAGTGTTTATTCTTTTAAAAAAATTATTTAAAAAAATTAAAATAAATTGGTCCATATTCTTTAAAAAAAACTGATACGTATAATTATATCTATAGTCTTTAAATCAAAAAAAGATCCCAAATGAAAATAAAATTCAAATCAATTTTCTGTTAGATATATTTTGTTACATATATTTGAGTTTCCTTAATAATAGATAATATTAAAACAAATTAGATTAGGTAAATTACATTCTGTTTTAAATTTTTGAATCAAGATAAAATTAATTTTTTGATTTCTCCAAAAAATACTGAAAGGATTTTCTTTAATTTTGATTGAAAAATAAATTAAAATTCTCTAATATCTTTGAAATCTAACTATATAAATATGGTGTATACCAAACATATTAAAGGTAACTTTCAAAACTAAAACCAATTCATGGATCACCACTTTAGCCTAGAAATAATTCCAATTCAACCGCAAACCTTTATACTCCCGAGAGATGATCTTTTTGCTAACAACTTCTACATTAATTTAGATTGCACCCAAACTAATTATCCCTTGCATATCAATGCGACAAACTCAACCTCTGATTTCATGACTAAGGTGAATCGAATCTTGTTGATTCCATGTGATATCTTATGTAATTGTAATGAAGTTACAATATTAGATGAAGATGCTAATGTTTTCTTATACGAGTCTTTTTCCTCTCTAGGTATTTCTTCTACCATATTAAAAGAAATTCTACCTCACTTTGGTGAATATGCTAGGGAGATGATTACAAACAATGATGAAGATCATAGTAAGTGGGAAATAGATGTGACACTTGATGTTATTACATGGTATTCTGAAAATCATGATGACGTGGCATCCCTATTTAATGTCAATATGTTGAAGAAAGTTGGAATGGATGATTCTTTTTGTTATGCTACAAATGAATGTCCAATTTGTTTGAAGGATTTCTTGGATAGGTCAAGTTCAAAGTTAGAATGTGTTATGACAAGATGTTTACATGTTTTTCATAGAGAGTGTATTTTTCAATGGTTCAAAAGATGCATGAATAATGATTTATCCTATTCATGTCCAGTGTGCCGTAGTCATTAAATTATCTAAATGTTAATCAATAAAAGACGTTTCTAATTAATAATATATTTTTT
This sequence comes from Lathyrus oleraceus, assembly GCF_024323335.1. Classification (NCBI taxonomy): domain Eukaryota; kingdom Viridiplantae; phylum Streptophyta; class Magnoliopsida; order Fabales; family Fabaceae; genus Lathyrus; species Lathyrus oleraceus. The sequence goes on along the minus strand of NC_066580.1, from coordinate 384,164,879 downwards.
TTCTCTTTTTGTTTCATTATACCTAGTATTATGTGATTGTTTTTATTTTTTTTAGTGTAATGGTTGCAAAACAGCTTTCTTAAGAGTTTGTAAAGTTAGTCAGAGACTTTTACTCTAACCAGCTCAATCCATTGTGCCTATAACAATACTGAACCAATTTATATTTAATTCAAGAAATTAAATAAATATTTCTTCTTTTTTGTTTTTCTTTATTTTTTTTAACTTCATCATGATAAAAAATCTATTTTCTTTACGCAAATGTCAACATGATATTAGAGAGTAAGTATACTCCGATCACCCTTGTCCGTTTGTACCTGCTTCTCATTGGTTCATTAGATATTTCTCAGTCTTTTATTTCAAATTTCTAGATATGTTAGCTTTACATGAGATCAAAGGTGAATCCCTATAGGAAAAGGGACTCCCTGCAAGCTATATTAATAAACAGGATAATGATTTTAATAGAAGCAACTTAAAGTTAAACCATGAATTTCTATTGATTGTAGTCTAACTGGATATGCATTTTCTTCAAAACTCTGTGTATTTCTTCCATCTGGTGATGCGTTTTTTCACCGGCAACGAACTCGCAGACAACACCATCAATCTCTACTGAGCTACAACCTGGTATCTTGTTAGCTCCTTTGATTTTCATGATATCCCTCACCCTTCTAGCATCACTGTGTTTACCAGATGCTGAATACAAATTAGAAAGCAAAACATAGACTCCACTGTGACTGTGTTTATCCAACTGCAACACTTTTTCAGCAGCAAGTTCAGCCAGTTGAGTTTCTCCGTGGTTACAACATGCACTCAGAAATGCTCTCCAAGCCAATGCCTCTTCAGAGCCATTCAATGAATTGGTTGTTTTTCTTATCATAACCATAGCTTCTTCAAATAACCCTGCTCTGCTTAGTAAGTCAACTAAACAACCATAATGTTCACTTTTTGGTTCAATGTTGTGAACACTACACATTTTATCCAATAACTTCAAACCTTCATGTTCCATTCCTGAGTAACTACAAGCAGTAAAAACAGCAATGAATGTTATATCATCAGGTTTCATCCCAACTTTTTCCATATCATAAAATAGCTTCAGTGCACCTTTTCCATCTCCATGCATTGCCATACCAGAAATCATAGCATTCCAACATACAATGTCTCTCTCTTGCATTGAATTGAATACTCTTTTTGCCGTCTCCAAATCCCCACATTTAGCATACATGTCTAATAAACTAGTACTTAATTGAACACTGAATGGTACTAGCTTTGATTGATTCAAATGTCGATGAATCCACACACCAATATCTGAAGCTCCTAGATGAGCACATGCAGAAAGAATGCTCACAAATATAGATTCATCAGGCACTATATCAGTCAACTGCATCAATCGAAACAAATAAAGACTTTCTTTAAAACAACTATTTTGCACATAACCAGAAATCATGGCACCCCAAATCCCTTTATCCTTCTCAGGTGCTTCATCAAAGAACAACCTAGCTGAATCAACATCACCCACTTTTGCATATCCAGAAATCATCACACTCCAAGAAACTGCACTTAAGCTAGGAATTTCATCGAACACGTACCGTGCAGCTACAACATCACCAAACACACAATACATCATCATCAAACTATTACCCACAAAGATATCAAACACAAGACCCAATTTTGAACCATACCCATGAATCATTTTCGCCAAAGAACAATCCTGAAGTCCCGAACAACTCTTCAATACATAAGGTATAGTGTAGTTATCAGGTCTCATTCCATTCCGAAGCATTTTAACAAACACAAGGAGGGTGCTTTTGAAATTGATATTAATGAGAAAAGCTTTGATGATTGTGTTGTATATACAAACTGTAGGGTTCTGAATTCGTTCAAAGACTCTACAAGCATAGGTGAGACTTCCATGATGATGTTTGTGTGAATGTGATGAACAGAAAGCTAAAACTCTGCTTAGAGCAAAGGTATTGTTTTCAAGACCTGTAGTAAAAATTTGTGCATGTGCTTGTTTGAGATGGTTCATGTTATTGCATTTTTCCAATAGCACTAAGCATCTTTTGGTGCTACTTGACATGGGAATGGAGAATAGACTTACATTCAAAATCAATTTACCATATTCATCTATGTTTTTTCTATAGCAAATTTGATTTTGATATCTAGTAAACCATATATTTCGTCTTTTTTTTTTGTTTTAAAAAAAATATATTTTATGTATTATTAAGAATGGATTTATAAAATTGTTCTTTAAAATATATAAAAAAAAAAAATTGTTTTTTAAAACAAAGATTAATTTTGACATTCTATAACACTAGCACGTTCAAATGGACATGGACACTTCATTCTCGTCTGTCCGTTTTTTTAATGAAATGCGTGAAATTATATACCATATTGTTTTATTTAATATTAATTTAATTGAAAGTTATATAAAAAGTTAATTAGGGATGACAATTTGATCCATCCTCAATGGGCATCCGCAAATTTATCCACAACAGATAGGATAAAAATCCACAAAAATGGGTACGAACATGGACTCGGATAATTATCCATAAAAATAAACGGGTATGAGTGTCGTTATAAGCACCTTGGTACCCAACCCGCCCCATACCTGCACACTATATATTTATGTATTTTTATTTATATTTATAGATTTTAGTTTATATTATTATATGAAAATGTATCTCTATCAATTATAAAATGTATATCAATGTTAAATCATTACGTATTTAATATGAGTGTTCGTTTATTTCAACAATAAATTGTTTTAAATTTTTTTAATGTTTAAAAACTTAAAATTATATGATATTTTATAATTGATCTATTTATTTTTAATAGGAACGCGGGTCACGGGTACGAGTATGAGTACTTACATACCTATAGGGCACAGGTACAGGTGCTAACTTTGGCACCCAAGCGGGTATGGGCTCGGGCACGGAGATTTTTTCAAATCGCAGGTATAGGGATGAGTACTATAGTACCCTACCCAAACCCTGTCCTTTGCTATCCCTAAAGTTAATAATAGAAAGTTATGTGAACATAATATTAGTGGTTTCAATAAAAATTATTAGAAGTTATTAGGAATGTTATCGAAATTTTTACCTAAATAACCCGGTTTTTCAATTTTTTTTCCAAAATAACATAGTTTTCAAAAAAATTCCCAAACCACGCCACTTTGAAGAGGAGGCGTCAAATGAATTGGTGTCTGCTCTTAAACTTAGAGAGGAGACGTCAATTGGATTGGCTAGTCCATCTTGTGTTGCCAATCCAATTGGCGCCTATGTGCTAAGTTTTAAAGGAGGCGCAAATTGGTCTAACACCTGTGTGTGTTTCGTAATCTTTTTTGAAAAACATTGTACATGATAGATAAAGTCGAAATCAGACCAATTCATATTAATATTAATACCCGCTTACACAGAAAAGACTAATGTCGATGACCGAGATCACCTAACCGACATCCGGTCTCACATCCCCTAGCTACCCGAACTCGTGGCCATAACCCATGTTGATGATTCACCCCGGGTGTTTGAGTATCTGAGGGCCCAAGAACATCACCACCAACTGCAGAAGATTGTCTGAGATAGTCAGACAAATCATCGTAGTCTTGTGTATGCATCGAAGGGATACCGCCGTAACTGAGTTCATGACCCATGCCAGAGTAGTTGGACTGTGTTTGAGTTGTTGGGGGGAGAGCAGGACAATTGAAGGGAGACATTGGTGTGAATGATGCATTAAGGAAAGGTTGAAATGATTGTTGTGGTGTTTTGTAGACATATGGTTGTTGAAGGTTTTAGTTTTGAGATGTTTGGGCTTCTTAGCTATGGTAGGAGGATGAACGATTTGGTGTTAAATGATCATTGAGTGTTTTGGCTAAGGCGGATATGATATGGTGATGTGTTGGGTGCATAGCGATGTTGGATGTCTTGATGATGATCTAGTTGTTGATGGTGGTACGAGGTATGCTCTTGGTATTGTGGTTGGGTGTTTGGCATGTTAGGGTTGTATGTTTGTGCGTTTGTGGTCGAAAATTTTGATGGATAAAAGGTTATGAGTAGTCGGTATGACAATGTTGTTGGGGGTTATATGTTGAGCCTTCTGATGTGTAAGTTGTCTGGCGTGGATCGTATAAGTACATATCCTCGGCGCTGAACTCAAATCCAACCGATTTGTACCAAGCCACATAATTACGACTTGGTTTTTCTTCAGTTGGCATCACAACGTCTGTTAAGACATAGTCTTGGTGGTGCTTCCATTTGCGACACTCAGATCTAGCGAAACTTTGCCATGGGTTACAGTTCCATTAGTCGTTAACTTTGCGTAGATGCCATTATCCTAGGTTCGCCGGGGGATCTGGGATGTGTTGAAGCATACCGAACTGCAATTTAACACGATCACTATTGTGCATCTCCACAGTGATGAATCTTATGATAGGTGTGCATGCAATCCAAACGGCTGCGTCTTGTTCGTTGATTTCATGGCCATGATCCAAATTTAGATATGGACACCAAATGAACTGAAATATGAACATATATTAGATTATAAATTTGGGTAGAAGAAATTAAAAAATTATTACGAAATAATTAGGTTAATGGCCATACATCTGTTGGTCGAAGGTGATCCAAGAGATTGCGATACTGGGTAATACAGTGTCTAGGACATCTGTTATAATTCATACCACATTCGACCATTTGTACTGTAAAAGTAAAAATATTATTTAGAGATAATAATCGATAAAGTAAGTAAATATAGTCCATTTTTAAGAACTTACTCTTGTGCATACGGGAATGTGAATGAGTTGTTGTTGACGAGCGCTAGAGATTGTAGTCTGGACCAACCCCATGCTTGGAGCAAAGCAACACATCTAGAAAATATAGATGTGTCTTTATGTGCATTTTTACACAAAAAACTATAAAGATAAGCCAAACGAGCGGACCCCTAACTGTAACTTCCTATTCTATCTACATGATCCTCCTTCTACCCATGTCTATTGCATTAGACATATCGCATAAAACTTCATGTGTGCAATCAAAGATAAGAACCTTCGCAAAAAAGTGGTGAATGCAGGGTATGCTCTAACTCAACCGTCATTTCAACATTACCGTGACGAAACTAGATTGTCTAATGCAGATGCAGGGAGATGGGTGGATAACATACCAGTAGAGCAGTGGACAATGGCATTTGACAGAGGCTGTCGATGAGGCCACATGACAACAAACCTTGTGGAATGCATGAACGGCGTATTCAAAGGCATTAGAAATCTACAAATAACCGCTTTGGTTAGAATAACCTATTTTAGGTTGGCTTCTACCTTCGCAACCAGAGGTGAAAGATGGAGTGCAATGTTAATGTCGGGTCAAATATTCAGTGAATGTTGTATGAAAGTGATGAAAGAGGAAATTATCAAAGCTAGCACACACGCAGTTACAGTCATATGCAAAATTTCAGTGTACAGGAAACAATGGACCACAATGAGGGGAGACCAAATTTATCCTATGTTGTCAAACTAAACAGAAGTTGATGCGATTGTGGAAAGTTCTAGGCCTTCCATATTCCTTGCTCCATGTCAATGCGGCATGCACACATACTCACCAAGACGCTTACAACCATCTATCTGATGTTTACAAGGCCATTACCGTCATGAATGTGTATAACAAAAGCTTCTCAGTGCTACCAATGGAGGAATACTGACCTCCATATGAAGGTGACATAGTTTGGCACAACGATGAGATGCGAAGAAAGAAAAAAGGACGACCAAACAGCACGCGTATTAGAACAAAAATTGATACGACTGATAAAATGGTAAAATTATGTAGTATATGTCGTCAACCAGGACACAATAAGAACAAATTTCCAAATCTAGGAGCAACACCTGCATCATAACTTAGTATCTCCATTCAATTTTTATTACCTTGGATTTTTATATATCATTATCTTTTTGTTACAACAAAGTTAACAACAAACATCACTACAACATAAGCAAACTTAAAATAGAACATTTCTAACTGATTACAACAATCAAATTGATGTCATCTCGTCCAAACATCATTTCTCTAGCATCCTTATCAGTTTTGACTCGCACCCAACCAAATATACTATCGAGTCTCTCAATATTTCTAATTTTTCCCCTTCTGGTATTTTTCCATCTAACCAACAAACCGGCTCCCTCTTCAGTTGATCGAAACTACAGATGTTCCAGAAGAGCATCAACATCGGAGACTTGTCTCTCGAATAAATTACTTTTCCATAGCGACGATGAACACCAAACATGTCTGCAATATGAAGAAATGAGATGTGGAAAAATGAATCACACAACACATCTATTTATAACAAAAAAATTTCACATTACACTAAGGCGTCAGACCAATCGACGTCTCCTCTTCCAAATAACACATGGACTCCAATTGGATTGACAACACCATGTGCTGTAGCCAATCCAATTGACGCCCACTTAAAGTTTAAGGGTAGGCGCCAATTGATCTGACGCCTACAACTTACATATTTTTTTTTGAAACTGGGTAGTTTAGGATTTTTTTTGAAAACTGAGTTATTTTGGATATGTTTTCGAAAAAGTGGTATCTGAGGATAAAATTAATAGAAAAATAGGTTAGACTTAGTTTTCCCTTTATATATTTGTTATAGATAAACATAACTATTCAAGATAAAAACATAGTCAAAATTGTATTTAAAAAAAAATTATATTTTAAAAATATTTTTTATAAAAAATGATTTAAAATAGACTCAAATGATTTTTTAAAATTTTGATATCAAAAACAATTTTAACATAACAAAATATCTAAAATAACATTTTAAAAATAATTATTCAAACCAAATTTTTATGTAAACATGTTATAAAAAATTTACGTATAAATTTTTTTATACAAAATTATATAATATTATAAAAATTATTTAAAAAAATCAAAATAAATTGGTCTATATTCTTTTAAAAAAACTGATACGTATAATTATAACTATAGAGATTAATGTCTTTAAATCAAAAAAAGATCCCAATTAGAAATAAAATTCAAATCAATTTTCAGATATATTTTGTTACATATATTTGAGTTTCCTTAATAATAGATAATATTAAAACAAATTAGATTAGGTAAGTTACAGTCTATTTAAATTTTTTGAATCAAGATAAAATAAGATAAGATTAAGTTTTTGATTTCTCCAAAAATTACGGTAAGAATTTTCTTTAATTTTGATTGAAAAATAAATTAAAATTCTCTCAAATCTTTGAAGTCTAACTATATAAATATGGTCTATACCAAACATATTAAAGATAACTTTCAAAACTAAAACCAACTCATGGATTACCACTTTAGCTTAGAAATAATTCCAATTCAACTGCAAACCTTTTGCTAACAACTTCTACATTAATTTAGATTGCACCCAAACTAATTATCCCTTGCATATCAATGCGACAAACTCAAATCTCTGATTTCATGACTAAGGTGAATCGAATCTTGTTGATTCGTATCTTATGTAATTGTAATGAAGTTACAATATTATGAGATGCTATTGTTTTCTTGTATGAGTCTTTTTCCTCTCTGGGTATTTCTTCTACCATATTAAAAGAAATTCTACCACACTTTGGGGGAATATGCTAGGGAGATGATTACAAACAATGATGAAGATTATAGTAAATGGGAAATAGATGTGACACTTGATGTTATTAGATGGTATAATGAAGATCATGATGACGTGACATCCCTATTTAATGTCAATATGTTGAAGAAAGTTGAAATGGATGATTCTTTTTGTTATGCTATAAATGAATGTCCAATTTATTTGGAGGAATTCTTGGATAGGTCAAGTTCAAAGTTAGAATGTGTTATGACAAGATATTTACGTGTTTTTCATAGAGAGTGTATTTTTCAATGGTTCAAAAGATGCATGAATAGTGATTTACCCTATTCATGTCCAGGGTGCCGTAGTCATTAAATTATCTAAATGTTTAATTAATAATATATTTTCCTTCTCTTTTTGTTTCATTATACCTAGTATTATGTGATTGTTTTTATTTTTCTTAGTGCAATGATTGCAAAACAGCTTTCTTAAGAGTTTGTAAAGTTAGTTAGAGACTTTTACTCTAACTAGCTCAATCCATGGTGCCTATAACAATATTGAGCTAACTTGTATTTGATTCAAGAAATTAAATAAATATTTCTTCTTTTTTATTTTTCTCTATTTTTTTTAACTTCATCATGATGAGAAATCTATTTTCGTTACGCAAATGTCAACATGATATTAGAGAGTAAGTATATTCCGATCACCCTTGTCCGTTCGTACTTGCTTCTCATTGGTTCATTAAATTTTTATCAGTCTCCCATCCTCGATTATTTTTAAATAATCAATATTTTCAACTAAAATACAAAAATAACCAAAATTTTAAAAAAATACCAAAATAATCACTTTTTTAACTGATGCGCCAGTTGAACTGGCGTATCCAACTAAGGTATATAGGAGACGCGCAGAGCCATGACGCATGCATGCAAAGACAATGGATATAGGCGTCACATGCATTGGCGCATGTATGCCTTGGTGCCACATGCATTGGCGCATGCATTCATTACATAGTGTATGCGCCAATGCATGTGACACATGCTCATTTCACTTTTTTTTGATTTTAAATGTTAAATTTATAATTAATTAAAAAATACTGAAAATAAAAATTATATTATATTATAATGAAAAATTACATAGAATTGACAAGAAATTCAATTATCCGCCCGATTGAAACGCCCCCCTGTTCCACATCTAGGTGTGTTAGTCTGTATTTGAGGTCTCCCACGATTTTTCAGGGGTGTTTGGGGTCTTTGAGTGCTGACATGATCCAATGGTGGCTGGTGTGAAGGTCCGGTGGAAGGTCCAACGGTATTTGATAGATGTGTCATCATTGTCCCTAATAGCTGGGGGAGTTATCGTCAATGGCGCTTCTGTAATTGAGTTCGGTGCCCATGTTGTCGTAGTTGGGTCGTTGTGGTTGGGTGAATTATGGACAATATGGTAGCCCAAATTGGGACATTGAATCGGTTTGGAAACAAATAAATATTTCTAGGGGTGTATTATAGTAAAACAATGGTTGGATGTTGTGGCGATGAGATGTTTGGGTGTCATTGGTGGGGGGCTACGATGGCATGATGCTGAATCATATGAATCATCTGGGCTATAGACTGTTGTGGTGGTTGCGTATGGTTGTTGGTGGTTAGGGTTTGATTCTTGGTTTTGAGTTTGGGTGTGTGAGATGAATGGGTTGCGAGGTTGGGTGTTTGGTTGTTGGGTGTATATGGTAGGGTGATGGTGTGAGGTTAGTCGTTGGGTTTGGGTGGGTTGACATTGTTCTTGGATGAGGATTTGTTGTTAGGCGCATGATGAGAAAGCTAAAGAGTGTATTTTTCAATGGTTCAAAAGATGCATGAATAGTGATTTACCCTATTCATGTCCAGTGTGCCGTAGTCATTAAATAATCTAAATGTTTAATTAATAATATATTTTTCTTCTCTTTTTGTTTCATTATACATTATGTAATTGTTTTTATTTTTCTTAGTGCAATGGTTGCAAAACAACTTTCTCATTTTGTTTCATTACTCCTAGTATTACGTGATTGTTTTTTATTTTTTTTAGTGCAACTGTTGCAATATAGCATATTTGTATTTATTACTATTTTTAACTTTTAAGAGTTGGTTATTAAGAGAGGTGTTTAAAATCGAATTGGCCTAATACAAAATTATAAATCGAATCGAAACAAATTGAAAATCGTATAAAATCACATTTTTTACGTGTTTGAGTAATTTTTTTTAACAAAGTTGCATAGTTTAATTCAATTTACGATTTGTATTTTACAAACCAAATCAAACCATATTATATTACGAAATCTCAATATTATGTATTTTTTCTAATTAGAAATCAACAAGCATCATGTATATATTTTATTATGATACTTATTTTAATTTATATATTAATAAAAAATAAAATATTATTTATTTATAAATACTATTATTTTTATTTGAAAAATAAAATTGTATATATTTATTTTTTGTTTTTACTTTTAATTTGTTAACGTTGAAAAAAAGATTAAAATAAAAAATTTAATTTACATTAATTATGAATCTCTTTATATATAAAATATTGACAATAAAAAAAAATTAGTGTCATGAGACTAATATAATCACATTACATACTTGTTTATAACTACACAATATACCATTTCATATTTATTTAGGAATGTCGTTTTATGTATATTATCCTTTAGACAAAAGATAAAATAGTGAAGCGTAATTCATATTTATACATTAAATTATAAATTTATTTTGACAATTATAAATTTATTTATGGTAATGTGTTAATGACTAAAAATAAAATTATACTGTTCTCTATATGTGTATGTATGCTTCAATAAAATCTTGTAAAAATCGAACCAACTCAAACTGAACAAAACCCAACCACATATTTTTTTCTCTTGCGATTTAGATGATTTTTTGCGTCAAATCCGCCCTAATCCTATTTGGATTTTGGACACTAGGTCCACATATTATGTGTTCCACTTCAGGTCCTTCTTTTCCCATTTAATTGGAATCAAACCTATACACATTAGGCTTCCCATTGGAGCCATGATTACAACTATTTTTCCAGAAATGTTAAGTTCAATAACAAATTCTACCTCAGTGATGTGTTGAATATCCATGATTTTTCTTCCAATCTAATATCTATCCCGATACTTGCTTATTACGTTGATTGTAGTTTAATTTTTACATCTTCTGGTTGCATGGTACATGGGAACTATATCCTTATAACAATGGGTGAAACTAAGTTCCATAATGGCTTATACATGCTCATCTACCATGTTATTCCCAATACTATTTCCACCCTTGTTATAAACATTTGTAATTTGTGACATAACCGTTTAGGACACTCTTACTATGATGTTATTCTTGCTATTACTATTTTTTTGCTAAACATATAAGGCTTCCATTTCCAAACATAAACTCTAAAATCTATCTTGTTTTGATTTAATCCACATGGATATATGGGGTCATTTCCCTACCCCTCCAGGTCATAAATATTTTGTCTGTTGTTGATGACCATAGTAGATACTACTGTATTTTTCTAATGAAATTGAAATCTAAAACTTCTTTTTTAATAAAATCTTTTGCTTCCTACATCCAAACCCAATTTCACACTATTATAAAATGCATAAGGTCTAACATTGGCCATGAGTTCACTCTTAAAATTTTGTACATGAATCATGAGATATGTCATCAAATCTCAGGCACAGAAAGAAAAGCCAACACCTACTAGGTGTTACTCGTGCTCTTCTATTTCAATCCAAGCTCCCCAACTGTTTTTTGAGTCGTGCTCTTTCCAGTGATGTTTAAATTATCAATAGATTACCTTCCAAGCTTTTATATTTTTAATCTCCTTTTCAATTACTTTATCATAATCAACCTGACTATGCTTCCATGAAAATGTTAGGATGTCTTTGTGTTTGCACGAAGTCCTGAAAGACATAGAATTAAACTTGAAAATGTGTTTATTTAGGCCTTAAAATTGGTGTTAAAGTTCAGATTTGATATGTTCTTCACAAAAAAACATATTTTCATTTCTCGAGATACCAATTCTTTTGAAAATATTTACCCTTACAACATTCCTTTAACACCTTCTACAACCATACCCAAACCCACCCTTCATAACAACAATGACTTATCCTTAGACTACTTAAACAATCATATCCCTTCTCCTCTTCACTCCAAACATCACACCCCTAAACCCATCAACACACCCATCTCCGACCACACTGTTCCCAATCAAACCCTTGTTTCTATCAATATTACTACACCTCTCACTCATCACACATCCAACCTAACCAATAACAACCATCCTTCAAATGTCCCTCCTATAACACCCCAAATTTTAAATTAATTTATTTTATTAAGGTAAATATGTGCTTAAATGATTTATTGGTATGTTGAATGTATTTTTGTGGGGTTGTATGAGGTTGGGTAGAATTTACAGGAATTATCACTATTCTTCATTATTTAAAAATAATAGAAATTGAGTGAAATATGAAATTGTGGGATATGATGGTGAAAATATAATAATGAGGAAATTGGTGCGCTAAGAAGTAAGAGTCCAAAAGGTGATGGAAGAAATAGAAACATTAGTAATTGTAATTAGGTTTTTGATTTAAAAAGAAAATGCAAGATGGAAAAGAGGTAACCCTAGGTTGGAGAAGAACACCATAACCACAAACTTGGATCTTTAATGTAAATTGAGGTAAGGGAGGGGGGATTACTCTAATATTGGTGTCAAATGTATGAGGGGTGGAGACAGATCCTCACCATTCTCTAAGTTTTCTCATCTTTTCCACCATTGTTGATGCTTATGTGTTTTTGAAAAAAAGTTGTGTAAGTTATGTTATGATTGTTGTGAAATATATGAAATTCGTGTTCTGTTTTGTGCTGGAAATTATACATGATGTGATGATATGAATATGAATGTTGTTGTTCATGTGAATATGAGTTGGTATGATGAACATGTTGTTGAAATCCTGATATATTGATGAATTAGATGATTAATCTGTGAGTAATTGATATGATAATAATAGTATAAACTATACATGTTGAGTTCTGGGTGATTTGGTCTAAAATTGGAGCTTTGAGACAACTCCAATGGCAGAAGACACAGTTCTGCATTTTATAGTGATGATTGGCATCATTACCATGACGAGTTGACCGTCACCATGCTGATAGAGCAGACGACCATCATCCAGATGGCGGGCTGACTGTCATGTTCTCTAGAGCAGACGACATTGTTAGGAGTCGCTTGGGTGATGAGTAGGGGAAGGGAGGATGACTGACATGTTATGACGACCTTCATAACGAGTGAATCGACCAGTTTTGGGTCGTCAAGTCGATTTTTCGAGTTGTTTCTGACTCAAGTGACTGTTGGTTGCTGGTTTATTGTGCATTATGAGTTGGTGAATAAAATTGATATGCTTATTGTGTTGTGTGAATACTTGTGTATGATTAAACATGCGTGGTTGAATGCTTGTATGATTATGCATTGGTGAGTCGTGATTATAAAGCATGATTATTTATGTTGTAATGGTGGCCTTAGTGGTGAGTACATGGTTCGAATGGGAACTAGTGAATGTTTATTACATTGGTGTGTTGTTGCATTTTCATGCATAATGTTGTACATACTTTAGTCTAATGTTGTGTCACTAGTTCAGAAGGGGGGAATAGTGAGAAGTTCTGATTTATGATGAGGGATTAATGACGAGTCCTGGTCATGAAGGGAGGAACAATGACTTTCATAGTTCATAAGGGGGGACCATTCGGTGATGGGACGAAATCAATAACATATCTCGGATGTCCAAATTGGTACCACATGCATATAGAGACGGGGAGTGGATGCATTGCATAAATACCTACTTTTGTGATTGTGTTATTATTACTGTTGTGAGAATGATATTCATGAATGGGTGATAACGTGATTCTGTTTGAGTAAGATATGAGTAAACCGTTGTTATGATTAATTCATACATTGATGATTCTTATGTATGATTTTACCCTTGCTATATTTTGTATCGTTAACATACTTTGAGTGTATTATCACCCTTGTTTTCTTTGTTGTGGTGTTATGTACTTTCTTGGAGTATATATAATCAGGTTGAGGAGTAACTGCTTTTGCACTAGAGGATGGCTTTGAGGTCTCTTCACTTATTTATTATTTTTATGAGTTATTTAGTTTTTGTTGAGCTCTGATTTGTAACATTGGAACGAGTTACTTTGTTACATCATATGTTTATTGAGATGTTTAAATTGTTTTATTAAGTACTTATATTGAGACGTAATAAATGTTTCATTTGGAGTTTTTCATGTTCCACTGCTATTTAATATATGTTAGAAATTGAGAAAGATATTTGTTGTGAATGTGTAACACCGATGCTGTGTAAAATTATATGTGTCGACTCATAGAAGAAAATTTTTCCTATGTGTCGACACATACGAGTTACTGGTCAACACATGTACGTCATTTTTAAGCCTATAGCTTCTATTTGGTGTGTCAATTGCATGTGTCAACACATGACCTATACATGTTGAAACATGACCAATACATGTCAACGTATGCATCAAACAAGTCGACACATGACTTACATAGATTGACACATGCAACACATTTTTCCAAAAAATCATGACTTTTTCAAAATATTTTGCATTCCTTTTGCCTCCAACATGTATGCATATAAATACTTCATACATGCATCATTTCTAGTAAGGTTCTAAAGTAAACCTACATGAAACTGAGATTTTAAAGAGTTCTCATCATCTTAAACCTACATTCTATGCATACACACAAACAAAGTACACATAATCATTCATTGTTTGGATGCCATCTAGAATTAGAGTTAATAACATCCAGTTTAGGTTGTTGAATTTTAAATTGGGTTGATATCTTTAAGGGTTTCAAATAAGAAAACCAATATGGGGTTTTCCTTTAAGCTCAATTAGGGATTTGAAGGTTTTGGACAGGACAATGCAATTTGGATCCGATAGAGTGAGAACTTTGAAGAACGAAAGGTTCTTGCAAAGGAGTAGAGTGAGGAGGTGTATCATATTGGTAAATATTGGGTTACAATTGATCAATGGAATCGAGAATCAGACAGTTTGGGAAAAGTCAACTGTGGGGCCAGAAAAGTCAACTCCTGACATTTTGAGAGTGGAATCTCAAAATCCATGCCTAGGGGATCCTACATGTAAAATTTGATCAAGGTTGGATCATGGATTCATCATTTAATCAGGAATTGGAAAAGTTACTTAATTTGGAAATGGTTGGCTTTCCATTTAGGGCAAGTTCTCAAGATCGTTGCACTCACTTTAAGCCCATTTTGCACCAAGATAAAAGCCCCATTGGAAACTTTCTCCAACATGAAAGTTATTCCTCTTGTTCCAAGCTTTCTAGAGATATAAAGTTTGCTCCATTTGGATTAGAATTGAGAAAGTTATGCTTAGTCAAAATGAGACATTTTTTTAGGACACTTAGAAAAATTTTTAAGTCCAAAATCTTCAAAATTTGTCAAGACTTCTTGGCCAGTTTTCTTGCACTTCAAGGCATTATTTGAAAATACTTTCTTCACAACAATTGTACCTTTCCATGTCCTATTTCACATCCTTTTGGAATCATCTCATTTGGATCCATGGTTTGAGAGATACATTCATTTAAAGTGAGCATCATGACTTGATTTTCTAGGCAGATTTTGGGCTTGGCTGGCCCAATCAGATTTTCTAAGCATGCTGCACAAACCAGTCACGTTTTTTTTACCTCTTTTGGCCATGCATTGGACATCCATTTACTTAAGTTTGGCCCAAAATAACAACATTTTACACCTCACTTCACACTTTAATTCTTATGGATAAATCACTTATTAAAAAGTCCATAAGAACACCTAATCCACCCTATTTAAGAAGCTGAAACCCTAACCCTGAAGGAGCATTGGAATTTCGTGACAAGGAGGAAAAGCTTCATCACATATCAGATTCCATTCCACTTCTATTTTCCATTAGGTAATTATCTCTTCCATGACCATGTTTTGATATATCTACGCTTGCTTACCATGTTCATCACCATTAATCCTTCCATTTTCATATTTCTTTTTCTTATTTAAAATATTTTCTTCGTCCATAAAATTACCCAAAAATATTTTTCACTTTTCTTAACGTTTTATTTAATTTTATATAATTTTTATTTTCGTATTTTTTAAATATTAATATTTTACTTTAATTATTTATTCTAACTGGTCCATTTTAACACACTTTTGTTTATTGATTTTACTTTTATGACTTAAAATTATTGTTAGCATTTGATTTTTGGGATGAAGGTTGACCACTGTCTCATGGTCAACCTGACCTTTTCTTGGAAATTTATTTCACATTTAAATTTATTTTGGATTTATTTTTGACCCAGTTTGGTTGGTGGACTTTTGGTTTGACCTATGTTTTGTTTTAATTAATTCACGTGCCAATTTTCATTATTTTTAAAATATTTTTGGGGGATGATGATGTCCTTACCCCACCTTATTTAGTTTAATTTTTCATAATTTCCTTGATTGATTTACTATTTATTCTTGATTTATTTCTAACCTAGTCTCATTAATTGACTTTTAGTTTGACCTATGTTTTATTTTAATTAATTTATGTACCAATTTTCGGTATTTTTAAAATCTTTTTGGGGGATGATGATGTCCTGACCCTACCTTATTTATTTTAATTTTTTATAATTTTCTTGATTAATTTACTATTTATTCTTGATTTACTTCTAACCTAGTCTTATTAATTGACTTTTGGTTTGACCTATGTTTTGTTTTAATTAATTCACGTGCCAATTTTCATTATTTTTAAAATCTTTTTGGGGGATGATGATGTCCTGACCCAACCTCATTTAGTTTAATTTTTCATAATTTTCTTAATTAATTTGCTATTTATTTGTTATTTTTTTAGTTGACTTGAATTTTCAGTTGACTTCTTTATGATCGATGTTTGACTTAGGGATTGCTTATGGCAATTGAAGAGATCTTTTGATCCTCCCTTGTTCATCTCATATGCCATGTATTAGAGGCCTTTTACCTTGATTTTATTTGGTCCTTACCTTATTTCCTGATTAAATTATTCAGTGGACCCTTCGTGTGTATATTTTCATCTGTTTGATTCATCTATTAACTTTTGGTACTTGTATCGAATTATTTATTAATAATAAAAGGCATTTTCTTTATTATGGTTGATTAATAAAGTCCCTGGAATAGATAGTCCGTTTAATGTATTAAGTGTGACTTAATCATGAGAACACATTGAACATAAGGACACTATTCTTAAAGTATCCGTAGTCGAGCTTTAGTGTGAAGTGGGATAACATTAAAGCATTAAGACTATTATGTTTGTAGACTGATGATCACATCTCATGGACCATGGATAAAGAGTTATCAAGTCTTAAACATAGGTATGAATATTAGGAGTAATATTTATACCGGATTGACCCGCTATGAGAATACTATATAGAAAGTTATGCAAAGTGTCATAAGTTATTCTCATGGTGATAATAGTGTATACCACTCTTCGACCTGAAACCACTATGGATCCTAGATGTAGAGTCGAGTGCTTTGTTGTTGATCCAACATTGTCCGTAACTGGATAACCATAAAGACAGTTGATGGGTACTCCACAAAGCATGCTGAGGGACATGAGTGTCCTAGATGGAATTTGCCCATTCTGCGTAACAGGATAAATGTCTATGGGCCCAATATTGAACTGGACAAGGATGACACGGTCTATACCTTGTGTTCAATATAGACATAAGGGCAAAGGGGTAATTATACACATAATTATTATCCCAGGAGGTTTTGTCATATCACATGACATTTTCGTGACATGGGTAGCAGTGATGTGTTGCTAGATACCGCTCACTGTTTATTATGTTAAATGCGTGATTTAATATAATTGCCAACGCTGCGAAAACCTATAGGGTCACACACAAAGGACGGATTGATGAGAGATAGAATAATTAAGGAACATCGTAAGGTATGGTGTACTTAAGTAGAATACGAAATATGGTAAGGTACCAAATACTTAAGTGATTTTGGCATATTATGAGATATGGGCCAAAATGCACTTAAGTGGGCTTTTTGGCTTGAAGCCCACACAAGTGGTTCTATAAATAAAACCCCTTGGGTAGAAGCAATGTAACTCACTAAGACAGAAAACACAACTGAAGAGTTGGAATTTCGTATCTCTCTCTCACTCAAAGCCTTCATTCATAACAGCTAGCACTGCGATTGAAGGAATCTGTTCGTGTGGACTGAGTAGAGACGTTGTCATCGTTCAACGTTCGTGATCGCCCCGTGGATCTGTATCAAAGGTTTTGATCATTATCAGAAATCTGCACCAAAGGTTTGAATCGCCATAAGAGGTAACGATTCTATCATTGATCATGCCCATTCGTAAGGATCACTAAATGGAGAAAATTATAAATTCCGTTGCGCCTTGGATGGCAATTCTCCAACAACATGTTCATACTCCCATGCATTGTTTAAATGCTCCATTATTTGATTCTTTGGTTTGATTATATATTGTTTATTTATCCGATCTGATTAATAATTATTGCCTACCTGTATGATGTATGAGGCATATATTCTTATTGTTTGTTTGCCATGAACAATCCCCATTCATAAAAAATGTACCCCTCTCCCATAAAGTGTATAATATTTATTTCTTTATTTCTTTAGTCACCTGTTAATATAAGAATTAAAACGAACATCCGATAACCATTTCAAAATAAGATCAAAAGCTCGATCCAACGTCGAGTAATCATTTTCAAAACTTAACAGAACCAACACACATTCATCCATCCTCTTGTAAGTCGATTGCCTCAGGCATTACCATCTACCTGTAAGTCAATTGCCTCCGGCATCGCCATCTACCCTTATCCGTAACTCCTCTCCGCGCTCCATCCGTCGACTCTTGTTCCATTTAGGTAGCACCCATTAAGTAGAACCCTTTGTATGATAACATAGGTAGAATTCCCCTATTCTTTGCATGCTAACATTAGGTAGATGTCCCCCTTTGTAAATCCTAACACATAGGTCCATATTGTATGACAACTCTAGAGCAAAGCTTCCCCAATTTTAGACCTTCTATGCGTCTCCGATCTTGTGGCATGTCAGTCCGTTCTATTGCAAAGAGGTAACTGCCTAAGACTCGATTCAGCGAGCTGCGACACCTACTGCTAGGACGTTGAACACACTGCCCACCCTCCTTTGACACAGCTGGTGTCCTCTTTTGTAAGTCCATGTTCAGATGGCAATCCTTAACCCCTAGTTAGCCGAACTACGTTTTGCTCTGATTCTCATTCCAGATGAGATACGTAGGCATAAGACGCGACCTCTTACCGAGCA
The DNA here is from genome assembly GCF_024323335.1 of Lathyrus oleraceus. Lineage (NCBI taxonomy): Eukaryota > Viridiplantae > Streptophyta > Magnoliopsida > Fabales > Fabaceae > Lathyrus > Lathyrus oleraceus. Next base: position 384,145,936 of record NC_066580.1, on the reverse strand, counting down.
CACTTATCTTTAACCCATAGGTAGCCGAGCTACGAAGACTCTGATTCTCGTACTCAGATGAGATACGTAGGCAGTGGATGCGACATCCTTGCGAGTCATTTTCTTTTAACCTTCCTTTTAGTAAATAGTACTTTAGATATACCTACACCCTTTAGACTAGAAAAACACTTATGAAAAGGGCTCCCTAGGAGTACCTAGGATGTTTTGGATGCTTAAAACCTTCCCATTGCATAACCAACCCCCTTACCCAGATCTCTGACATTTTTACTAGTTTTTGATTTGATAAAACTTTTAGGTTTTTGTTCGCTTTCTAACCATTCCTTTGGATAAATAGAAGTGCGGTGGCGACTCGACTTTTATGGTTTACCTTGGATTTAGTCAATATCTCTAATGGTAACGAATACCCCGCTACAGAAAAGTGGCGACTCTGCTGGGGAGTATCATTTGCCTAGTGGGTTTTGCCTACTTTTCATATTTGTTGTATTGTAAGGTATATTGCTTTGTGACATATTTTTGTGCAATTTGGGATTACTGTATTGTGGTAATGATTGAATTGTTTGAATATTAATTCCTTGTATGCTTGGTGATCTTCGTGAGATGAGTTCTATACCCGAACTCGAGTGCACTTAGGATAGGAGAATGACATAGTCTTGTTGACTTGTGTGGAGTTATTCCTTAGCAAGTTGACTTGCAAGCCCATTCACTTGGTGGAGGTTATGTTGGGATCAATAATGTCACACGAGTAGTCGTGGTTAGGCATTACTCTTTCCAATATATGCCTTAGAAGCCAAGGACCTTAGTTTACCAAGCCCATCTTGGCCTATTTTTAGGACGTAGTGTGAAGATCGTTCAAGTGTAAGATTTGATACAATTGTTACGCGATACTACACTCATAAGAGTCTCTCTTGAGAATATTTTTGGAATACGAGTAGTCGTTTATCCGATAATATCCGAAAGAGGAGATGATGACTATGGGAACCTCTTGTAGAACATGATTGTCAGGTTTAACCATAGTACACTCCCTTTGGGTGGTTCTTAACCAAGACTCCATGCTCGTGACTCGTAACAAACCCTTGATTCGTGGTTGATCCGTTCTTGTGTATCCTTAATATCAATGGAACTTGGGTGTTGATAAGGTGTAAACCATAATCCACCAAAATGGATGATTGATATTAAGGATGACTTGATCCATCCCATGACCTTTGTATGGTGTGATTTGCTTGATCCTTGAGTTTGATTGTCGCATCCATGCATTCATGCATTCATACACATCCATATCATCAACAATAAGAAAACTTTCAAGGAACTTAAGAGGTCTATCTGCAAATTTTCAGACATGGATAAGCAAAGAAGGAATACGAAGAAGTACAGTTTCAGACAACCCGACTTTAAAGAGTTAAGGAGTTTGACATCCTATGTATTAGATCCCTTGGAATTCAAGGCTCGTCATGGGAAGCTTCTGTCTATTCTGGCTACTCAAGTGGATGAAGTTCTAATGAGTGTGTTGGTGCAGTTCTATGATCCCTTGTACTATTGCTTCACTTTTCCGGATTTCCAGCTTTTGCCCACGCTTGAGGAGTATGCCTATCTTGTGGGCATACCTATCCTAGACCAGTTGTCGTTCAGTGGCTTGGAGAGAGTTCCTTCTTCTCAAGAGATTGTTGATCTGTTACGTATAGATGAATCTATTATTGGTGCTCATATGACTACCAAAGGTGAAATTCAAGGTCTCCCGTCTGATTTCCTCATTGATCAAGCTACTATGTTTGGGAAGGCCATGAGTGAGGACGCCTTTGAGGCCATATTTGTACTTCTCATCTATGGGCTAGTGTTATTCCCCAACATCGACAAGTTTATGGATGTGAACTCCATTAGGATTTTCTCTACTCTTAATCCCGTTCCTACTCTGTTGGGTGACACTTATTTCTCTTTGCATATGAGGAATGCAAAGGGACGTGGTACCATTGTGTGTTCTTTGCCTCTGTTGTACAAGTGGTTTATTTCACACTTGCCTCAGACGCTCGCCTTCAAGGAGAACAAAGGATGTCTACAGTGGTCCGCGAGACTTATGTCTCTCACTAATGATGATATCGTTTGGTACAACCGTGTATATGATGGTGTGCAAATTATCGACTCTTGTGGTGAATTCTCCAATGTACCTCTTCTTGGTACATGCGGTGGAATTAACTACGACCCTATTTTGGCACGTCGTCAGCTTGGGTTCCCCCTAAAGGATAAACCCAATAACATTCTGTTAGAGGGTGTGTTCTTTCAGGAGGGTAAAGATCCCCAAGGCTTGAAGGGCAGGATGGTCTGCGCTTGGCGCAAGATCCATAAGAAAGGAAGGAAGGAGCTAGGACCGAAGAACTGTATCGCTTTGGAACCCTATACCTCTTGGGTTAGGAGGAGAGCTTCCGAGTACCTCATGCCTTATGAGTATCCAAGACCCACACCTTTGGTTGTGGCAGGGCCTTCAACCCTCCCTAGCCAAGGAGTAGAGGAGTTGAGAGACGAAGACCGTTCACGTGCTTGGATCCGTGAACGAGAGGAGTTGCTTCAGCAGATCAGAGAGAATGATGCTTTGATAGAGTTCCTTGACACCAGGTTATTGATGATCCTGATGACGCATTGACTTCTCTACTTCCTCAGTCTTCCAAGTTTTGGAAGAGGAAGTATGATCGACTCGCCAAAGAGAAGGCAGATATGGAGGCAACCTATGAGAGGGATGTGAAGAGGCTTCGTGCAGCTTATCTTCCGGTCTCGAGGGCTTTGGACGATTGCTTCTAGGGATCCATAGGATGTTCATTTTCCTTCTCTCTTGTATTGTATTTGGTTACCAAGACTGTACTTCTTTGGCGTAAAAACATTTCCAAATATTAATTGACGTGATATTTCCGTATGTGATAAACATTTAATATTTCCAAAATTTGCAAATAAGACTCTAAAGTTCCTCTGATATAAAAATTAAATCATAAACATTGCATGCATCATGTTTATCTATTCCTAGAGGTTTATATCTTCTTCTTGATTCTAGTCGGGGTTTTCTTACACTGTTTATCTAATGTGAGACTGGAATCAAGGGGTAGAATACCCTTTGAAATTGATAAACATGTCATTGCATTTGCATATTCATTAGCATGTCTTGCATAACAGGTACCGCCACAGTGTTCTCATCTTGTTTGGTATTCCATTATTAGGATAGCTGACTCAAGCATTCACCGATACGGTACCCGAAGGAATCAACAGAGAGCAATGGAAGGTTTACAAGCAGAGCTCGCTGAGATGAGGATTCGTATGAATCAGTTCATGGAAGTGGTCCAAGGAGTGGCTCAGGGACAACAAGAGATTAGATTGTTGGTACAGGGGAATCCCCCTACTACTTAACCGGAGGTTGTGGTTGATCCTCCCGCTGGAGAGGCTGATGGACCCAATGGACCGGGGCCTATCCCAATCCCACATGGCAACCTTGGTCAACAACCCATCCATGATGATCAAGAGGATCAATTCCCCCTGCTTCAGGAGGACTTTGGCATGGGCCATGGTATGGACCCTATGTTTCGGAGACTAGAAGAGAGGTTGAAAGCTGTGGAAGGGCAGAATGCTCTTGGTGTGGATGTTGCTGACTTGGGGCTGGTCCCAGGCGTGAGAGTTCCACCAAAATTCAAAGTCCCCATGTTTGATAAGTACAATGGCAACTCTTGCCCGAAGACTCATGTACAAGCTTACTTCCGCAAGATGATCGCATATTCTGATGATGAGAAGCGGCTAATGTACTTCTTCCAGGACAACCTAGCTGGGGCATCCTTGGAGTGGTATATGAGGCTGGACAGAGCCCATATTCGCTACTGGAGAGACTTGGCTGAGGCCTTTGTGAAGCAATATCAGTACAATGCGGATATGGCACCTGACAGGACTCAGCTCCAGAATCTGTCTCTCAAGAGCAACGAGTGCTTCAAAGAGTATGCTCAACGCTGGAGAGAGTTGGCTTCCCGTGTTCAGCCTCTGATGTTGGAAAAAGAGATTGCCAACATGTTTATGAACACACTGCCTGGATCTTATTTGAAGCGTCTGGTGGGTTGCAACGCCTCGAATTTTGCTGATGTGGTCTCTACCGGTGAGAAGGTGGAGAACTACTTGAAGACATGTAAGATCCAAAATGGGTTTGGATCATCTTCGGGGTCAAAGAAGCCGTTATTAGGAGGACAGAAGAGGAGAGGAGGGGATGCAAATGCCATATCTTCTTATCAGAACAAGGGTAACCGCAGGAATAACTTTCAGAATTACCATCAACAACCTTATGTTGCAGCAGTGACCATTCCGGCTGCAGCACCAGTGCAACAACAACAACCTCAACGTCAACAAAATCAATACCAACAACAACAGGGTAACATACCTGCTTATCAACAGAGACAAAGGATGATGGATAGGCGTTTCGACACTCTTCCAATGTCGTATGCCCAGTTGCTTCCCAACCTTCAACATTTGCAACTTGTGCAGTTACGCACTTTGGCTCCTCCCGTTGGCAGGCTTCCAGTGGGTTATGACGCCAATGCTAGGTGTAATTTCCACTCTAGGGCACCTGGACACACTATTGAGAACTGCAAAGCTTTTAAGCACGTAGTTCAGGACCTTATTGATTCAAAGGCCATTAACTTTGCGTTGGCTCCTAATGTTGTCAACAATCCTATGCCGCAGCATGGTAGAGCAAATGTTAACATGGTCGAAGGAGAAGTCGAATCAGTCAAAGATGTTGGCCAGATCTCTGCAATCAATAAAGAAGATGGGGATAGTGATTGCGACATTGACAACTGGGTGCGTCCAAGGGTCCCGGGTGAAGTTCTCCGCAACTGGTCTTCTGAAGAGATTATCCAAGTCGCTCTTCTTAAAGAGTAATTTTCTTTGTTTATTCATGCATATCCAAGTCTTACGTTCCGCCCAGGGCGTGATGACTCATTGTAGGGCTCATCTATGTGGATACCTGCATTTTTTATCATAAATAAAGGACGTCTTTTTGCATTCAAATATTTTGTTCACTGTCTTTCTATTTTTGCAGTTTTCAAAAATCAAAAATAAAAATAAAAATATATATATATACATTTGGCAATGTTTTGTTTAGTTTCCACTTCTTGTTCACACTCATAAGCACATACCATCACTCATGCAGATGCACGTCACCGGATCCTATTGATAACAGTTCTGCTATGGCTCGCTTCGACTTTGAAAATCCAATCTTTCAAGCTGAAGAAGAGGGTGATGAAGACTGTGAACTCCCTGGAGAACTTGCCAGGTTATTAAAATAGGAGGAAAGGGTCATTCAACCGCATCAAGAGTCTGTCGAAGTGATTAATCTCGGCACCGAGGACGCCAAGAGAGAAATCAAGATAGGGGTTGCTTTGGAAGATAATATGAAGAAGGGGCTGATTGAATTGCTGCAAGAGTATGTTGGCATCTTCGCTTGGTCTTATCAGGACATGCCAGGGCTTGACACAGACATTGTGGTACACCGTTTGCCTCTCAAAGAGGATTGTCCTCCGGTCAAGCAGAAGCTCAGAAGAACAAGACCAGAGATGGTTGTCAAGATAAAGGAAGAAGTGCAAAAACAGTTGGATGCAGGGTTTCTAGCTGTTACAAATTATCCGCCATGGGTTGCAAACATCGTTCCAGTACCTAAGAAGGATGGAAAGGTACGGATGTGTGTTGACTACCGGGATCTGAATAGAGCTAGTCCTAAAGATGATTTCCCATTACCTCACATCGATGTTTTGATGGATAACACGGCTCAGATCTCGGTATTTTCCTTCATGGATGGCTTTTCTGGCTATAATCAAATTAAGATGGCACCAGAAGACATGGAGAAGACAACTTTCATAACCCCATGGGGCACCTTCTGCTACAAGGTGATGTTGTTTGGTCTGAAAAATGCTGGGGCAACATATCAACGAGCTATGGTAACTCTTTTCCATGATATGATTCATCATGAAATCGAGGTTTAGGTTGATGATATGATTGCCAAATCTCAGACGGAAGAAGAACATTTGGTGAATTTGCAGAAACTGTTTGAGCGTTTGAGGAAATTCAAGCTGAGGCTTAATCCGAACAAGTGTACTTTCGGGGTGAGATCTGGAAAACTGTTGGGTTTTATTGTTAGTGAAAAAGGGATTGAGGTGGATCCGGCCAAAGTGAAAGCGATACAAGAAATGCCTGAGCCAAGAACAGAAAAACAAGTCTGTGCTTTCTTAGGAAGGTCGAACTACATTGCAAGGTTCATCTCTCTCCTAACAGCCACGTGTGAGCCAATATTCAAATTGTTGAGAAAAGATCAGGCCATCAGGTGGAATGATGATTGCCAAAGGGCTTTCGAGAAGATAAAAGAGTATTTGCATAATCCTCCAATCCTTATGCCTCCAGTCCCAGGGAGACCGCTGATTATGTATTTGACAGTACTCGATAATTCCATGGGTTGTGTTCTCGGTCAACACGACGAGACAGGTAGGAAAGAGCATGCCATCTACTACCTGAGTAAAAAAAATCACAGATTGCGAGTCGAGATACTCAATGCTTGAAAAGACATGTTGTGCACTTGCATGGGATGCTAAGCGATTGAGACAATACATGCTGACTCACACAACCTTACTGATCTCCAAAATGGATCCAGTCAAGTATATATTTGAGAAGCCAGCTCTCACCGGAAGGGTTTCTCGTTGGCAAATGGTACTGACAGAGTACGACATCCAATATACATCCCAGAAAGCCATCAAAGGGAGTATTCTGTCATACTATCTTGCTCAGCAGCCGATTGATGATTATGAGCCGATGAAGTTTGATTTTCCGGATGAAGACATCATGTTCCTCAAGATGAAAGACTGCGAAGAGCCAGTTGTTGAGGAGGGACCTGATCCAGATGAAAAATGGACTTTAATGTTTGATGGGGCCATCAATGCCAAAGGAAGTGGAATGGGTGCTGTCATTACCACTCCGAAAGGTGCCCACATGCCTTTCACCGCTCGTCTGACTTTTGAGTGCACCAATAACGAAGCTGAGTATGAGGCCTGTATCTTGGGTATTGAGCAAGCCATTGATTTGAGAATCAAGACTCTGGACATCTTTGGAGATTCAACTCTAGTGATCAATCAAGTGAATGGTGATTGGAATACTCTCCAACCTAATCTGGTCCCCTACAGAGACTACACGAGAAGACTGTTGACTTTATTCACAACAGTAAGGCTGTATCATATACCTCGTGATGAGAACCAGATGGCAGATGCTCTTGCTACTCTATCCTCCATGATCAAGGTGATTCGGTGGAACTATGCTCCCAGGATCGATGTTATGTGCCTTGATAGGGCCGCGTATGTGTTTGCTGCTGAACTTGTAGTTGATGACAAGCCCTGGTACCACGACATCAAGTGCTTTCTGAAGAATCAAGAGTACCCTGCAGGGGCATCCAACAATGATAGAAAGACTTTGAGAAGATTGGCAGGCAGTTTCTTCTTGAACAAAGACGATGTGCTGTATAAGAGGAACTTCGACATGGTTTTGCTCAGATGCGTGGATAGACACGAAGCAGACATGTTAATGCAGGAAGTTCATGAAGGCTCCTTCGGTACTCATGCCGGCGGACATGCAATGGCTAAGAAATTGTTGAGAGCGGGTTATTACTGGATGACCATGGAATCTGATTGTTTCAAATATGCTCGGAAGTGTCATAAATGCCAGATTTATGCTGATAAGGTGCATGTGCCGCAAAATCCTCTGAATGTGATGTCTTCGCCGTGGCCGTTTGCTATGTGGAGCATTGATATGATTGGAAAGATTGAGCCGACTGCTTCCAATGGGCATAGTTTCATCCTTGTTGCCATCGACTATTTCACCAAGTGGGTCGAAGCAGCGTCATTTGCGAAGGTCACCAGACATGTGGTTACCCGATTCATTAAGAAAGAAATCATTTGTCGTTATGGGATTCCCGAAAGAATCATTACTGATAATGGTTCTAACCTCAATAACAAAATGATGAAGGAGTTGTGCAAGAACTTCAACATTCAACATCATAATTATTCCCCTTATCGTCCTAAGATGAACGGTGTTGTTGAGGCAACAAATAAGAACATAAAGAAGATTGTGCAGAAGATGGTCGTTACGTACAGAGATTAGCATGAGATGCTACCCTTTGCCTTGCAAGGTACCGTACTTCAGTACGTACATCGACCGGGGCAACCCCTTATTCCCTTGTGTATGGTGTGGAAGCAGTCCTACCTGTTGAAGTGGAGATTCCTTCTCTAAGAGTCATGTTGGATGTCAAGTTAGACGAAGCTGAATGGATTCAGACAAGGTTCAATGAGTTGAGTCTTATTGAAGAGAAGCGAATGGCAGCCATTTGTCATGGGCAGTTGTATCAAAGTCGGATGAAGAGAGCCTTTGATCAGAAAGTGCGTCCTCGATGCTTCCAAGTCGGAGATTTGGTGTTGAAAAGGATCCTTCCTCCTTAGACAAATCATAGGGGCAAGTGGACTCCTAACTATGATGGACTGTATATTGTCACCAAGGTTTTTGATGGTGGAGCCTTAATGCTTGCAACTATGGATGGTGAAAACTTCACTTCCCCTGTGAACTCAGACGCAATTAAAAAATACTTCGCATAAAATAGACCCGTTGGACGATAAAAAGAATAGTCCAGGCAAAAAAATGGGCATCCCGGCGAACCAAGAAAATGAAAAAGGTTCGGGATTAAAAAAATGAAAAGATTGTACACCCGGTAAGTTGAAAACCTGAAAGGGCAACTTAGGCAAAAATGGGTATCCCGGTGGATTGAAAACCTGAAAGGGCGATCCAGACAAAAGTTAGGGATTAAGCGAATGACTGCGTTCTGAGTAGTTCTGAATATCATCTCGTGTCGATAACCGGAAACTTCCGAAGGATAGGAAACAGTCCAATCACATTTTTCGGAAAGCTGATCATCTGGAGGATCTTGAAGACGAGCGAATCATAGCAGAATTGGAACCCGATAGAAATCCATTTCACATTGCCATTAGATTAATTTTTGTTTTTATCTGTTATGCAATTACCTCTTTCCAGGGATTGCTTCCTGATGTAAATACCTATTCAGAGGCCACTCAATCAATAAAATCATGTTATTCAGTACATCTCTGTGTTCATCTTCATTTTACTGTTTTGTTTGCAAAAATGACGTCCGAATTTTTGATAAACATTGCATCATGAAACATAAGAGCTTTACAGGTACGTGCTTAATAAACATTGAAAATTGCTGTAAATTTTAAGTGATTTAGATCGTCTATTCAGAACAGGTACACTAGGGGCATTTCCTTAAGGTCCCCATCAAATGATCGCGGATGTTTTTCCTCAACAGTTGGAATTTGGTATCTTATCCCTGCAGAGCTGGTCCGAGCGTTGGATTCTTTAATCCCCAACAGGCTCTCACTACTGTACTTCCCCAAGCATTTCTTTCAGATTATACATTCATCAGTAGAGTCGACAGTGTCTGACTGTATATCCCCAACGGAGTTGACAGTGTCTGACTGTATATCCCCATCGGAGTTGACAGTGTCAGACTGTATCTTCCCAGCAGAAGCGGCTACTCCTCAGAGTTCGATGCCAGATCGATGATCTCGACGCTAGACCCATGGTCTCTTTCCTTGAAGCAGAATCTCGGTAACGTATCGGTGTTTGCTTCCCCTGCTGAGTCATCTCTCTCGCAGATTATGGTTGCCAGAACCACTGTCGCTTTCCTCAGCAGCAAGTTTTCAGTGACATTCTCTCCCCAGTCAGAGCCTCGGTATTTTGTTATTTGCCAGAACACCGTGTGGCGGGTCATTTCCCCACAGAGTTCTTTGTGTTGTGCATCTCCAACAGCCTTGCCAGGGTCCAGAAGATGGTGATCATTTCCCCAGCAGAATTCCTTGCCTCAACTTGGCGTTCTCTCTAATCAAGCATTTCGCATCCCTGCATGTAGAATCATATTGCATTGCATCCTCCCAAATTGCGTAAAATTTCCATTTCCATGGAGCATTACGCCATTGAAAAATTCAAACATACGCATGTAAAGCATAAGGCATTCTCGGTATCCCAAGTGATAAGCCTGAAGTTGTTTCCAGTACTCAGACTGAAGATTGTTCATGACTTATCTTTATTATTGCCAGCAGGGGTCGTTGGCCCACGCTCCGCCTCAATTATCATTTTCCCTATTTCTGCCGATGCTGACAGGCATGAAAGTTTCCGGTATTCAGACCGAAGTGGCATTCAGGCCAGTTTTCCGATGTTCAGATCGAAGAAGTTTCCGACGTTCAGGTCGACGCAACTTGTGGCATTCAGGCTAAGTTTCCCGGTATTCAGACCGAAGTGGCATTCAGGCCAGTTTTCCGATGTTCAGATCGAAGAAGTTTCCAACATTCAGGTCGATGCAACTTGTGGCATTCAGGCCAAGTTTCGGGTATTCAGACCGAAGTGGCATTCATGCCAGTTTTCCGATGTTCAGATCGAAGAAGTTTCCGACATTCAGGTCGATGCAACTTATGGCATTCAAGCTAGTTTTCCGGTATTCAGACCGAAGTGGCACTCAGGCCAGTTTCCCGATGTTCAGACCGATGTTTGATAATCAAGTATCGTCCGATGCCCAGATCGAAGTCATTTCCAGTATTCAGATTGATGAGCGGCATTCAGGCCATGGTTATTTTTGTGTTACCATTTATTTTGGTATTCATGCTAACATTCCTTGTTTCGGTGTTCAGACCGACTCTCACCGTACCAGACAGATTCTTTTTCAAGACCACCTCTTGGCCGATTCTGACAGGCATTGTTACTTCATTTTTTCACTTCAATGTAAATTTTCGGGCTTTTATCGTATTCAATCACTTGATACCTCGAAAGTGCGAAAGCCGTTGCTATCTTCCTTTCGGGTTTCCAGTTGATTGAATAGGGGCAACTGTAATACTCCAAAATTTACCCTTCATTTTTCCTGGAAGCATGGGAATATGTTTTAAGATCAATTAGGGATTTGAAGGTTTTGGACAGGACAATGCAATTTGGATCCGATAGAGTGAGAACTTTGAAGAACGAAAGGTTCTTGCAAAGGAGTAGAGTGGGGAGGTGTATCATATTGGTAAATATTGTGTTACAAATATTCATAATTTGGATCCGATCGAGTGAAGACTTTGAAGAACGGGAGTTTCTCGCAAAGGAGTAACGTGAGACGGTGGATCAAATTGATATTTTTGGGTTGCTTGATCAAGCTCATATCAAGGGAAGAGAAAATGTCGGAATCGACATCAAACTTAGGGTTTGTATGGTTAGATTTCTATATTTCTCTTGTATACAAATTTTGCAAAGTAAGGTTAATTTCCTTATCTCAATTCGAGTTCGAATTGAGGGCAGACATTCCCAGAGTAAGGTTGATTGGGGAACTTCCTAAACAAGTCCTTGTGTACTCTATCTCTGTCTATCTCTTTTACATTTTATTTGAAAATTGTTGAATTCATAAATTACGCGATCAATTCGTTTTTATTAATCCTTTTGAAAACCATTTGATTTTTTTTGTTGAGTTTATCACAATCAATTAGATTATGGTTGGATTTAAAGATCAACAAAACTATACAAAATTCTAAATGAAATCGATTGCACACAAGGTGTTCAATAATTTATCTCTATTACATTTTTGTGTATTTTATCATTGAGAGTAGTCTCTATTTTTAGCATAACATTCAATTGGTTATGGTTGATAGTTTCTTGATTTGATTTGTGTTCATTATCATACGTGGATTGTAATTACGCATATCTGGGCTTTTTGATAATAGTTCGATTTAGACGGTTTGATCCGGGTCACTTCCGCTCGCCATGATTTTTTCAAAATAGTTTTTTGTTAAAATTTTAACTTGTGATCTATTCACCCCCTCTAGATTGTAGCTTGTCGTCTAACACAATCATGCGAGACGTCTTAACTACAAAAAAATAAACCAAAAACTAAATTGACAAACAACTAAATATAAATGGGTAAACCCTAAGAGACAAATGCAACTTCAAGTAAGAGAGTGAAAAAAGACGTGCAAATGACAGTGAATTTGAATACCAGAGAAATGACACGCCTTTCCTTTTAAATGGGAGAAACAATTAACAATAGAAAGCGAGGAGTGGGGCGTGGATCATCGTCAGCCATCAGATTGATCTAGACAGTCAATAAGGCTCTGGTGGAAAAACTATTTATTTCTAGGGAGAAAAGTGTTGGTATAAGCCCTAGAGGCCAATACTTTTGGTACTTGTATCGAATTATTTATTAATAATAAAAGGTTTTTCTCTTTATTATATTTGTTTAATAAAGTCCCTAGAATAGCTAGTCCATTTAATGTATTAAGCGTGACTTAATCATAAGATCCCATTAAACATAAGAACATTATTCTTAAAGTATCTGTAGTCGAGCTTTGTTGTGAAGTGGGATAACATTAAAGCATTAAGACTATTATGTATATAGACTGATGATCACATCTCATGGATCATGGATAAGGAGTTATCAAGTCTTAAATATAGGTATGAATATTAGGAGTAATATTTATACTGGATTGGCCCGCTATGAGAATACTATATAAAAAGTTATGCAAAGTGTCATAAGTTATTCTCATGGTGATATTGGTGTATACCACCCTTCGACCTGAAACCACTATGGACCCTAGATGTAGAGTCGGGTGATTTATTGATGATCAAACATTATGCGTAACTAGATTACCACAAAGACAGTTGGTGGGTACTCCACGAAGCATGCTGAGGGACATGAGTGACCTAGATGGAATTTGCCCATCCTGTGTAACAGGATAAATGTCTAAGGGCCCAATATTGAACTGGACAAGGATGACACGGTCTATGCCTTGTGTTCAACATAGACATAAGGGCAAAAGGGTAATTATACACATAAGTATTATCACAAAAAGGGATTTGTCAGATCACATGTCATTTTCGTGTCTTGGGTAGCAGTGATGTGTTGCTAGATATTGCTCACTATTTATTATGTTAAATACGTGATTTAATATAATTTCCAATGTCGCGAAAACCTACAAGTTCACACACAAAATAACGGATTGATGAGAGATAGAGTAAATAAGGAACACCGTAAGGTACGGTGCACTTAAGTGAATTGCGGAACATCGTAAGGTACGGTGCACTTAAGTAGAATATGAAATGTGGTAAGGTACCACGCGCTTAAGTGATTTTTTGGTATACCATAAGATATGGGTCACATACACTTAAGTGTGCTTTTTAGCTTTCAGCCCACACAAGTGGTTCTATAAATAGAACCCTTGTGCAGAAGTATTTCATTAGATAAAATTTCATCTCTCTCTCTCTCTCTTCTCTCTCTCTCTCTCTCTCTCTCTCTCTCTCTCTCTCTCTCTCTATATATATATATATATATATATATATATATATATATATATATATATATATATATATATATATATATATATGTCACTCTCTCTCTTTCTGTCTCACTCACTCAAAGCCTTCATTCGTAGCATCTAGCTCTGAGACTGAAGGAATTCGTTCGTGTGGACTGAGTAGAGACATTGTCACCCTTCAACGTTCATGATCACTCCTTAGATCTGCATCAAAGGTTTAAATCGCCATAAGAGGTAACAATTTCTATCACTGATCATGTCCATTCGTAAGGATCACTAAAGGAGAAATTTTTTAATTTCGGTTGCATTTTGGATCGCTATTCTCCTTCAGGGATATCAGATCCACTTACGAAACCATGCATCTGATAGATGTTTATTTTCTGTATTTTCTGTATTAATACGATTAAAATACAAAAAATGAATTAAATAATAAACGAGTAATTAAATTTTATATCATGTGTGTACGATTTGGATGATTGATGTTAACTATGCTTCGGAATTCGACATTAGTATGGTGAAGCAGCGATACATCGATCGTCCATAGCTACATAATTGAGATGGATCAAGTTATATAGATGATATAAGTAATTCTAATGCAAAACATGATATATATGATATACTGTTTCTATTTCGTTCATTCAAACACTTAATGGTTGATATTCCTTTGAGCGATCAATGGTCATTTTCTCCGGAATCCGACATTAGTATGAATCGAGGTGTGTTTGACGGTATGAAATTGTTGCATTAGGGTTCACGACGGTACAAGGGTTGTGTTGTCAAAGAGTTATGCGATTAGGGTTATGACTGCACAAGAGTTGTGCTTTAAAGTATCATGTGTTGCTGCGAAAAGAGACGTCTGTTTCAAATGAATTGTTCATTAAAATTTTGCATCAAGGTACTGCCCCTGCAAAACCCCCGGCTAACCGGTCAGCGGAACCACCATCCATTGACCGGGCAGCGGAACCCCTAACTAACTCTGTGTAGTGTGATCAATCGCCGAAATTTAATTTGGTTTATTTGATTAACAGAATTTAAATTAATAATAATAATGTGTTTATTATTATTATCTTGTGGTGGTCGGTTATGGCCTTAGTTTTCCTTTATTTTGTTTTTGGGATTTTAAAATACGACATGTGTGTCGTGCCTCTCTTTTAATCTCTTAATGTAACTTCTTTTCTCATCTCACTCCCTCGTATGTAAAACAAGGAAAATGTAATGTTATGAAGAAAGAGAAGAATACAATATCAAAGGAGAACAACATTGAAGATCTTGCTTGGAGAAGCTTAGATCGTTATTAGGTTAACTTCGGTTCTCTCATTGGCTTGGGGCCATAACTGTTTGATTTTGTATGTATGTGTAATACCCCAAAATTTACCCTTCATTTTTCCTGGAAGCATGGGATTATGTTTTACACTTCATTAGCATAATATTAGGTCATACTCATTGCATACTGCATTAGTGACATGGAGATCAGGTTTTGATCGATCACTCCTTAACAGAAGGAGCTCACACAAAGCAAGATTGAAAATTGGACTTCATTTTCTAAGTATACAAGTCTCAAGGGTCTCAGGGGGGTCCAAGTATCTTATTATGGTCCTCAGTTCTTTAGTGAAAGATTCAAAGCTATCAGAGTGTTCATATGGATTTAATCAGAAATTAGGGTTTCATGGCTACCTGCAACAGGCAATGTTTGGTTGGAAGTAGAGGAGCTCATCCATGTCATGATTAGAGAGGCATCTTGGCCTAGGAAGATTCACAATTATCTCAGAAAGATCCAGTGGCAATCAGAGTAATCAGTTCTTGATCATTTTGCCCTAAAACTAGGGTTTGGTATAAAATCAGTTTATTTCTAATTCTTTGGGTGAAACTCTTTTCCATGGCCCTCCATATGTCCACAAGGGTCTACATACAAAAAATCAGCTCTTTATTTGAGCTAGAAGTGCTTCAATTGATCAATGGAATCGGGAATCAAACAGTTTGGGAAAAGTCAACTGTGGGGCCAGAAAAGTCAACTCCTGACATTTTGAGAGTGGAATCTCAAAATCCATGCCTAGGGGATCCTACATGTGAAATTTGATCAAGGTTGAATCATGGATTCATCATTTAATCAGGAATTGGAAAAGTTACTTAATTTGGAAATGGTTGACTTTCCATTTAGGGCAAGTTTTCAAGATCGTTGCACTCACTTTAAGCCCAATTTGCATCAAGATAAAAGCTCCATTTGAAACTTTCTCCAACATGAAAGTTATTCCTCTTGTTCCAATATTTCTAGAAATATAAAGTTTGCTCCATTTGGATTAGAATTGAGAAAGTTATGCTTATTCAAAGTGAGACATTTTTTTAGGACACTTAGAAAAATGTCTAAGTCCAAAATCTTCAAAATTTGTCAAGACTTCTTGCCCAGTTTTCTTGTACTTCAAGGCATTATTTGAAAATACTTTCTTCACAACAATTGTACCTTGCCATGTCCTCTTTCACATCCTTTTGGAATCATCTCATTTGGATCCATGGTTTGAGAGATACATTCATTTAAAGTGAGCATCATGACTTGATTTTCTAGGCAGATTTTGGGTCTGGCTGGCCCAATCAGATTTTCTAAGCACGCTGCACAAACTAGTCACGTTTTTTTACCTCTTTTGGCCATGAATTGGACATCCATTCACTTAAGTTTGGCCCAAAATAACAACATTTTACACCTCACTTCACACTTTTTTTCTTATGGATAAATCACTTATTAAAAAGCCCATGAGAACACCTAATCCACCCTATTTAAGAAGTTGAAACCTTAACCCTGAAGGAGCATTGGAATTTCGTGACAAGGAGGAAAAGCTTCATCACATATCATATTCCATTCCACTTCTATTTTCCATTAGGTAATCATCTCTTCCATGACCATGTTTTGATATATTTACGCTTGCTTACCATGTTCGTCACCATTAATCCTTCCATTTTCATATTTCTTTTTCTTATTTAAAATATTTTCTTCGTCCATAAAATTACCCAAAAATATTTTTCACTTTTCTTAAAGTTTTATTTAATTTTATATAATTTTTATTTTCGTATTTTTTTAATATTAATATTTTATTTTAATTATTTATTCTAACTGGTCCATTTTAACACACTTTTTTTATTGATTTTATTTTTCTGACTTAAAATTATTGTTAGCATTTTATTTTTGGGATGAAGGTTGACCACTGTCTCATGGTCAACCTGACCTTTTCTTGGAAATTTATTTCACATTTCAATTTATTTTGGATTTATTTTTGACCCAGTTTGGTTGGTGGACTTTTGGTTTGACCTATATTTTGTTTTAATTAATTCACGTGCCAATTTTCATTATTTTAAAAATATTTTTGGGGGATGATGATATCCTGACCCCACCTTATTTAGTTTAATTTTTCATAATTTTCTTGATTGATTTACTATTTATTCTTGATTTATTTCTAACCTAGTCTCATTAATTGACTTTTAGTTTGACCTCTGTTTTATTTTAATTAATTTATGTACCAATTTTCGGTATTTTAAAAATCTTTTTGGGGGATGATGATGTCCTGACCCCACCTTATTTATTTTAATTTTTCATAACTTTCTTGATTAATTTACTATTTATTCTTGATTTACTTCTAACCTAGTCTTATTAATTGACTTTTGGTTTGACCTATGTTTTGTTTTAATTAATTCACGTGCCAATTTTCATTATTTTAAAAATATTTTTGGGGGATGATGATGTCCTGACCCCACCTCATTTAGTTTAATTTTTCATAATTTTCTTGATTAATTTTCTATTTATTTGTTATTTTTTAGTTGACTTGAATTTTCAGTTGACTTCTTTATGATCGATGTTTGACTTAGGGATTGCTTATGGAAATTTAAGAGATCTTTTGATCCTCCCTTCTTCATCTCATATGTCATGTATTAGAGGCCTTTTACCTTGATTTTATTTGGTCCTTACCTCATTTCCTGATTAAAATATTCAGTGGACCCTTCGTGTGTATATTTTCATCTGTTTGATTCATCTGTTATCTTTTATACTTGTTTCTCTCATTCATGCTTTCTATTGCTTGATTATTTAAAATGTTCATACTCCCATGCATTTTTTAAATGCTCCATTATTTGATTCTTTGGTTTGATTATATATTGTTTATTTATCCGATCTGATTAATAACTGTTGCCTACCTGTATGATGTATGAGGCATATATTCTTATTGTTTGTTTGCCATGAACAATCCCCATTCATAACAAATGTACCCCTCTCCCATAAAGTGTATAATATTTATTTCTTTATTTCTTTAGTCACCTGTTAATACAAGAATTAAAACGAACATCCGATAACCATTTCAAAATAAGATCAAAAGCTCGATCTAACGTCGAGTAATCATTTTCAAAACTTAACAGAACCAGCACACATTCATCCATCCTCTTGTAAGTCGATTGCCTCAGGCATCGCCATTTACCTGTAAGTTAATTGCCTCCGGCATCGCCATCTACCCTTATCCGCAACTCCTCTCCGCGCTCCATCCGTCGACTCTTGTTCCGTTTAGGTAGCACCCATTAAGTAGAACCCTTTGTATGATAACATATGTAGAATTCCCCTATTCTTTGCATGCTAACATTAGGTAGATGTCCCCCTTTGTAAATCCTAACACATAGGTCCATATTGCATGACAACTCTAGAGTAGAGCTTCCCCACTTTTAGACCTTCGTGCGTCTCCGATCTTGTGGCATGTCAGTCCGTTCTATTGCAAAGAGGTAACTGCCTAAGACTCGATTCAGCGAGCTGCGACACCTACTGCTAGGACGTTGAACACACTGCCCACCCTCCTTTGACACAGCTGGTGTCCTCTTTTGTAATTCCATGTTCAGATGGCAATCCTTAACCCCTAGTTAGCCGAACTACGTTTTGCTCTGATTCTCATTCCAGATGAGATACGTAGGCATAAGACGCGACGTCTTACCGAGCACACTTATCTTTAACCCATAGGTAACCTAGCTACGAAGACTCTGATTCTCATACTCAGATGAGATACGTAGGCAGTGGATGCGACATCCTTGCGAGTTATTTTCTTTTAACCTTCCTTTTAGTAAATAGTACTTTAGATATACCTACACCCTTTAGACTAGAACAACACTTATGAAAAGGGCTCCCTAGGAGTACCTAGGATGTTTTGGATGCTTAAAACCTTCCCATTGCATAACAAACCCCCTTACCCAGATCTCTGACATTTTTACTAGTTTTTGATTCGATAAAACTTTTAGGTTTTTGTTCGCTTTCTAACCATTCCTTTGGATAAATAGAAGTGCGGTGGCGACTCGACTTGTATGGTTTACCTTGGATTTAGTCAATATCTCTAATGGTAACGAATACCCCGCTACAGTATGTTGATGCATGTGGTAGACGATTTATATGATAAATAAACCGGTGAGATCAAAATAATTGCAAATCCCCTCAAATTAAATATTAAGTTTATGCTTTCCAAGCTTTAGCACTCACCAAGACTAGTATCGAATAATGTAGGTTTCGCCTAAGCGAAGTGCATGTTCTACATTAGTAAGGTGCGATGGGATAATTGTAATATCAATTGCTAAAACAATGAGTCAAATTTAACTAAACAAATTATAATAAGATTATATACGTTTAGAAGCAAGAGTTGGAAATGATCCATATGATGGATTGAAATAAGGAGTTATTCACCCAACTAAAATATTCGAGAGTTGTATTAGATACAATTGAAAGGAGTTCCTACCTAAATAACCTAGTTTTGTGTAATCTGCCTACGCGGACTTAAAACAAAGTGAAATGTGGATCTCGACCCACTAGAAAATCTTCTAAAGGGATTTTCCGAATCAAATGGTGAGAGTCATTTGTTTTGAGTAAAATAGTGGGAGCATATTTAATTAAAGACCTAATTAAATATGTTATTTTAGTGATACTTATATTTTCATATTTTTCATGTAGGTTACCATGACAACAAACACCTCTAACAACATTTTGCGATCAATCCCTAATAAGGAAAAGTTGTCTGGGACGAATTTTCTGGATTGGCACCGAAATCTGAGGATTGCCCTCAAGTATGATAAAAAGTTGTATGTCTTGGAGAAACCTGTTCCTGAAGAGGAAACTCATAGTTCTGCACCTAAGGCGGAAAGATATGCTTATAAGAAGCATGCAGATGATACCAATGAAACTACTTGCCTTATGCTAGCTACCATGAACTCAGAGTTGCAAAAGCAACATAAGAACATGGCAGCGTTTGATATGATCAGACACCTGAAGATGCTCTATCAAGAGCAGGCAAGGCATGAAAGGTTTGAAGTTTCAAAAGCCATTTTTCAAGGCAAGTTAGCTGAGGGAGCCCCTGTAGGTCCCCATGTGCTCAAGATGATTGGGTATGTGGAGAACCTTGAGAGGTTGGGTTTTCCTCTCGGAAAGGAATTTGCGATTGATTTGATCTTGCAATCGTTTCCAGATAGCTTAAGTCAATTTATCCTTAATTTCAACATGAATGATATGGACAAAACTCTTCCTGAAATGCTAGGCATGTTAAGAACTGATGAGCATAATCTGAAGTCAAAAGGGAAGTCCACTCTGATGATCGGAAATGGAAAGAGACAACACAAAAGGCCCACCAAGCAGGGTGGTAAAAGGAAAGGCAAGGAAGTTTCCAAACACAAACCCACTGCTCCTTCTTTGAAGCCTAGTGGAGGCATAGCAAAGGAAGGCACCTGCTTCCATTGCGGTAAGGACAGGCACTGGAAGAGAAACTGTCCAAAGTACCTGGAAGATAAGAAGAATGGAGTTGAGACTTCAACTTCAAGTATTTTTGTTATTGAAATTAATTTAACTACTTTTTCATCATGGGTATTAGATACTGGATGTTGTTCTCACATTTGTACCAATGTGCAGGGGCTAAAAATGAGTAGAGATTTGGCATAAGGTGAAGTTGACCTACGAGTTGGAAATGGAGCAAAGGTTGCTGCTTTAGCCGTAGGAACTTATGTATTGACTTTACCTAGTGGTTTAATAGTTCAGTTAGAGAACTTTTATTATGTACCTACAATTAGCAGGAATATTATTTCCGTTTCTTGTTTGGACAAGTTTGGTTTTTTATTCATAATAAAGAACAATTGTTGCTCCATTTATTTGAATGATATATTCTATGCTACTGCATAAATTAACAATTGATTGTATGTCCTTGATCTTGAAATTCCTATTTATAACATTAATACTAAAAGAATGAAACCTAATGAGTTAAATCCAACTTACCTTTAGCATTGTCGATTAGGCCACATAAATGAGAAACACATTTCTAAAATCCATAAAGATGGACTCTTTTACTCTTTTGATTATGAATCATATGAGACATGCATGTCTTGTTTAATTGGAAAGATGACAAAGTGTCCATTCACGGGAAAAGGTGAAAGAGCTAATGATCTTTTGGCCCTCATACATATTGATGTATGTGGACCACTGAAGATACGTGCCAGAGGAGGTTTTCAGTACTTCATCACATTTATTGATGATTTCAATAGATGTGGTTATGTGTATTTAATGAAACACAAATCAGATTCCTTTGAAAAGTTCAAGGAATTCAAGAATGAAGTACAAAATCAACTAGGTAAGAATATTAAAACTCTTCGATCAGATCAGGGTGGTGAATATTTAAGCCTAGAGATTGATGACCATCTGAAATAGTGTAGGATTGTATCCCAACTTACTCCTCCTGGAACACCCTAATGGAATGGTGTATCTGAGAGAAAAAATAGAACCTTGTTAGACATGGTCTGATCAATGATGAGTCACACCGATCTTCCAAACTCCTTTTGGGGACATGCACTATTGACAACAGCTTACACACTTAACCATGTTCCGTCCAAAAAGGTTGAGAAGACACCATATGAGATATGGAGTGGTAAGAAACCATATATGTCTTATATGAAGATTTGGGGTTGTGAAGTTTATATGAAATGATAAATTTCTACTAAGCTTGAGCCCAAATCTGACAAATGCTTATTTGTGGGGTATCCTAAAGAAACAAGAGGGTATTACTTCTACAATCCTTCTAAGGGCAAAGTGTTTGTCGCTCGAACTGGAGTCTTCCTAGAAACGGGTTTTATTTCCAAAGGAGTTAGTAGGAGGAAAGTAGAGCTTGAAGAAATTCAAGAATCACAAAGCATTGATACATCTATGGAGGAATTAGAGCATGAAACACAAGTAGTTGTGGAAGAGCAACCTGCTTAAGTAGAACAAGACCAACGTAGGTCAAGCAGGATACATCACCTACCTGAGAGATATGGATATCTCATAACTGATCTAGGTGATGTATTACTCGTGGATAAAGATGAGCCTGTGACCTACCAAGAGGCCATAATTGGTCTTGAGTCTGAGAAGTGGATAGAAGCCATGAAATCGGAAATGGATTCCATGTACACAAACCAGGTTTGGACCTTGGTAGAGCCTCATGTAGTAGTTAACCCTATAGGATGCAAGTGGGTCTTCAAAAAGAAGACTGACATGGATGGTAAGGTACATACCTATAAGGAAAGACTTGTTACACAAGGATATAAACAAATTCATGGGGTTGACTATGATGAAACCTTTTCACCAGTTGCAATGCTTAAATCTGTTCGGATTTTACTTGCTATTGTTGCATATCATGATTATGAAATATGACAGATAGATGTCAAAATTGCTTTCCTTAATGGGAATCTTCTTGAGGATGTGTACATGACACAACCTGAAGGATTTGACATACCATAAGAAGCCCAAAAGATATGCAAGTTACAGAGATCAATCTATCGATTGAAGCAAGCTTCCAAAAGCTGGAATCTTCGTTTTGATGAAACAGTAAAACAATATGGATTCATCAAGAATGAAGATGAGCCTTGTGTCTATAAGAAGGTTAGTGGGAGCATGATCGTCTTCCTGGTATTAATGTAGATGACATAATACTCATTGGAAACGATGTCCCTACCCTGCAACAAGTAAAGACTTGGTTGGGGAAATGCTTTTCTATGAAGTGTAACACCTCAAAATTTGCCCTCCTCTCTTGGGACTAGCATAATATATTTGCATATCATTTTAGGTCATTAGGCATTGCATGGTGCATATCATGTGGTTACATTGTGCAAATCATCCTCCTAAGTCTTGATCAGAAGATGAAGAGTTCATGGTGCAAGCTAGGGTTTCATTGGACTGGATCATTAACTGTCTGAGGGTGGTGGTCCAAATTAGGGTTTCATGGTTCTCAAGGAGATTGGTCTACATCTTGGTTGCAATGACATATCATCATCATCATGGTCTTGATATCATCCAGGAGATCCAAGTGTTTGATCAGATACCTTGAGATTAGGGTTTTGACCACTGGTCAACCCTAATCAGTTGCATTGGGCCAATCAGGGCTTGGCATGGAGATGGGGTCTATAATGGATATGGGGATCATCATGTGATTGTATTGAGCTTATGGAGGCTAGGGTTTCATCATTGAGCCATTTCATCAGAGGATTGAGGCTCAAGTGGATCAGTGCATTGCCAAATTCATCTATCAATCAGAAAAGTCAACTGTGGTCAACTGTGCTTGATTTTATGGATTTGGAGGTGGGAGAGAGTTGGATACACTTCATTCATGTTGAAACAAGTTTCATTTGACATGTCAAAGCTCAAGAATGAAGAAAATAAAGTCAGGATAAAAATTGCCAAAAATAGAAAGTGACTTGTAATGGAAGTTTCCAAAAATGGAAAGTTTTTCACCACAAAATTACATGTCCAAAAAAGCTTCAAATGAAAATTTGTACAACATGAAAGTTGTAGATCTTAATCTCACCTTTCCAAAAAGTCTAAGAACTTGAAATTCTCATGTATGGTTGACAAGTTATGGTCCATTCATTTTCCAAAAATGCCTATAATCAAAGTGGCATAACTTTCACATGGAATGTCCAATTTGGGTGATCTTTTTGTGAGCAAACCCCATTTCACATGTACTTTCAAGGTGTATGATCAAAATTCATCAAAATTGGCCATGGCAAAAAGTTAAATTTCAAGTGGATTTTTTAGCATTTTTGGTGTGAACATGTGATTTTGAGAAATACTTGGAATTTGGACATGAGACCAATGCCAACACACTCCAAATGCAAAATGTGACTTGTGTGAACTGTCATGAGCTGTCATGGTGCATAATTGGAGAAGGTCATTTTTGGACTTTCATTGAAAATGCAATTAACACTAATCACTTGGTTTTGTTAATTGTGATTAAGGAAATGGATTAGCAGGGGTATATATCATTAATCCTAACAGATTTGGTTAAACACATTTCATTTTCCAAGAATTGCAACAAACTTTCCCTCCAAAATTGCCAAATTCTCTCAAACTCTCCAAAATTTCATCAAGCATTTTTCAAGATTTCTTCATCAAATCTTCATCAAACTTGTTCATTCTTTTTTGATTCACTCTCCACAAACCTTCTTGAAGAACTGTTTTGGCAAATTCGTGGCAAAAGCATCAAGATCATGGACTGTACAAAGCTTGCTCAACAATGGCAAAGTGAGGATTCTTCCAATTGGAGCTGTTTTGGATCGAGCTAGGCATTGCATTTAACTCACATAACCTTAATCTCCATCTGTTTTGGCCTGTTGCATCCAGAAACATCCAGATCGAGCACTGCCATTTCTACAAGGTGCAAATTCGAAATTCTCCTTTGCTTAAATTATTAGGTGGCTTTTGTAGGTCTTTGAACATAGGTTAACATGATATGATTAGTTTTTGAATTGATTAAGTATTGAATGAGAAATCGCGATTTGAAGTTTTGTGTTCATATCTTCTTTCGTTCGATCCCGTGGCCATGGTTAGAATTAGGAGAAACAAGTTACATAACCTTGATCTAGGTTGAGAGACGGTTCGTTTGGTTCTAAGCTTGTAGCATTTGGTTGAGATTTGATGTTTATCAAAATCTGGAAATTCGTGTTTGTGAAGAACATGTGAAACCGTGTGTTTGATCCGTTGCCTTGGCTTTCCATTTGAAAAATTGTGTTTACTGCTTCCAATTTCCAATCGCGCGCTGCCACTGCATCTATTTGAAACTACGTCGTTTTGCTCTGGCGTGTTAATATTACAAGTTTGCCATTATCAGAATTAATTTGTTTTATTTCTTTATTTCTTTTGCAATTTTATTTCATTTGATCACATGAACTCGTAAAATTCATAACTTATTCATTTTTCATCCAAATTGAGTGAGACTTTTTTCATGATGCTCCTTACAATGTGTAGAACTTTATCATGATTTTTGTGATTTTTGTGCACATGTGGACAATTAATTTGTCTAGAGATTGATTAAATGTGTCACATTTGTACATGTCTTGCCATATCTTTCATAAAATGCTGATGCTTTCAAATAAATGGATGAAATTTTTTGTGCATATTCTGGACACTTTGATGGTGATTTTGATGTAGAGTTTGTGGTTTTTGGATACATGGTTGAGGAGATATAAATTTTTGAATAAAGGTGTGACAATTTATGTCACACCAAGCTAGGTCAACTTCATGATTTTATTTAAAATGCTTAAGGATGTTGAATTGAGTCAATATTTTGCATGCATGAACATATGAATGTTGAGATCACATGAGATTTTTTCTGGAATATTTGATGACATTTTCTAATTGATTGGAATTTTTCCCTCTGTTTGGTCATTTTGTTGACATTGTGTGACACATGTTGGTATTTCATTTGTGAAATTCTCATAGTGTATTGGGTGGATGTAAAATTTGACATGTGGATTGTAGACACATTATAGGTCATTGTGGTTTTGATCCCATTCATTTATCTTACATTGTCACTGTTTCATGATTTTTGGAAGTTGATGCTTGTGTTGATGCCTTGTTTTGGCTTGCTTGAAATTGTCTGAACTTCTTGATTTTCATTGACCTACTTCCTTTTGTCTAATTGAGCTGAAATTTGACATGCTATTCATTGAATGTGTCCTGTTTATGTGTGAATTTTTGTGGAATTAATTGAAATGTTTTGGTATGCTTTTGATGGAGATAGTTCTGTTTGGTCTTTTGGAGTTGCAAATTGCATGTTGAATGCTATTTTGTGCATGAAATGATAAGGGTGATTGATATGAGCATGGGACCAATGGCATTTGCTTCTAAATTGTTTGATTGTTGTCATACGGTGAACTGACTTGGGGTGTTTTGCTTTTTATCGCAATGTCGCGGATAGCAAGAGTCGCCACCGACTTTTCTTTTATCCAATAAGGAAAGGTGGAAAAGAACAGGAAAGACCTCAAAAGATTTTTGGGTTCGGGAGGTACATTATACAAAGGGAAGGTGCTAGCACCCTTTGTATCCATGGTTATCCATGGGCTCTTAATTGCTGGATCACTTATATTTTTGTCTGAAAAGTGTTGGTGAATTGTTAAAAAATGTTTTGAAAAGAGAGTTTAACTTTGTAATGATTCTCGTATGAATGTATACAAATATTTATCTCATTTGATTTTGAAAACGGTTTAGAAAAATATAACTTGGTAATGATTCTTGTATGAATGTATACCAAGTGGTGATTTTCTAGGACTTGCAAAGTGTGAGGGGTGGAAAAGGTTTTAGGTTATGATCCAGTAATTGAGAGTTATACCTTCCTAGGGTCTTTATGAACGTTTCCTATCCTTATGAGGGTAAAACTGTCCTTACTATTGAGAAGTAATTTTACCCTTTGGACGTAAAAGGGTCATCGTAGGGTCATCGATAGGTCATTGAAGGCAACAGTTGTAAGGATACCTTAGCATTCAGAGGGACGACCATCATTTAACCGTAGGCTACACCGAAGGGTCATCGAGGGACAAAATCATATATTCGAAGGCAACACCCGAGGGACTATGATTTATTTTATGATGATTTAATCGAAGGGCCATTGCTAAGTGTATCCCCACATTCGCGGGACATGACCGTAATACCGTAATATCGTAAGGCAAAAGAGAGGTCCAAGATCACATATTTAAAGGCCGCATTTTAAAGTTAATTAGGTGATTATGATGAATCTCCACATTAAAATCGATACATTAAAAATAATACATTAAAATTAATACATTAAAATTAATTATTAAAATTAATTATTAAAATTAACACATTAAAATTAATTAAGCAATTTAGGGTGAGCCTCCACAAGGGTATCCCACAAATAAAGTGGAAGACCTAACGGCGGTCTTTTTTTTCTGGGACATATGAACCTTTGCAAAATTCAACAAACGGGTTAGCATACCAAATCAGGGTGCAATCAAGGATTACACCGCAAAAGAAATCACAACAGTAATAGGATCAAATAAACAATGCCTGGCTATGATAAAACATGAATGCAAAGTCATAACAGAAAAGTTGGCTACTGTCAGGTTCGCGCCTGCCTCGCCTAGCGAAGGCCTAGCGAATACTCGCTACATGCTCGCTTAGCGATGTGCTAGCGAGCGGCTGCGGGTTTTGAATTTCAGAATAGTATGACTTCAACCTGCGGCATGGCTTATGGCGTCCAACACATAATTACATGGTTCAACATTCACAATATTCAAGCACACTTAAATTCACATGCAAAACCTCAAATATGTTTATGAATTCAATTATAATATCACATGCAAGTTACGAACATAAAGCGGTATCACATGCAAATTAAGAAAATAAAGCGATAATAGTAGTGCAAACCTGTTTGCAATGGAGTGGTAATGCTGAATTGGCGAGCCGGATTGAGTTGGACCGAGGTAGCTTTGCGGCCGCCGGCTTTTCCTTCAGGGTTTTCCGTCTGTGAGCGCTAGGGTTTGCTTGCTAGGGTTCTCCTTTTCCTTTTTTCGTCGTTTTTTTTCATTACTGAAGTGCTGGTATTTATAATGCCCTTTTTCATGACCTAATGGGCTAAGAACGAAGCCCGAAATTTTTTGTTGTCTGTCAGCCTCGCTAGGCGAGCTGGTAGCGAACGTTTGCTTCGCTAGGCGAGCGTGTAGCGAACATTCGCTAGGCGAGCGTGTAGCGAACAGGCCAGTTTGGGCCATTTTCTGGATTGGGCCATTCGTGAGCTGGGCCTTTGTCCCTTTAAGATCAGTGCCATAAAATGAGTCAGAATGCCCCTGAAAAATGTCTTGAACTATTGATGGGCAAATTTTGGGGTATGACAGCTGCCCCTGTTCAATATTCTTGAACCGAGAGAGTCAGAATGGTATGTGCCGTTCGTGGTCTGGAGGTGAAAGATTATTGAACACTAGAATGCCCCAACAATTTGCGCTTGTCCATCAGTCTTGACGGAGATGGGCTTAAAGATGCCATCCAGGAAGTTTGATGAGGAGATTTCCAGATTCTGTCGTACGTTAGACGATATCTGGAGACATGGGTGTCACACCGGGTCGTACATCAGACCGTATAGTGAGTCATCCATTATGCTGTCGACTTCGCCGGGGAGTCGGAGTATGCTATATACTGCTGGGGATAAGGGATCAGAATGGATCATACACTGGACCGTATCTGAATACCAGAGTGAGCTGTTCGTTAGGCAGATGACTTTGCCGAGGATGAAAAATCAGAATGGATCGTACGCTAGATCGTCTCTGAGTTGAAGATCCAAATGGGTCTTATGATAGACTGTATTGGAGTTGCAGGATGAGCCGTCCATTAGGCTGAATCTGATGATAAAAGGGGGTAGTCGTACACTAGACTACACTTCAGAAATGTACCGTACACTAGGTAGCATCTGAGGAGACGAAGGTCAAATTGGGTCGTACATTAGACCGTATCTGAGCAGACTGAGCCGTCCATTAGGCTGAATCTGATGATAAAAAGGGGGTAGTCGTACACTAGACTACACTTCAGAAATGTACCGTACACTAGGTAGCATCTGAGGAGACGAAGGTCAAATTGGGTCGTACATTAGACCGTATCTGAGCAGAATGAGCCGTCCATTGGGCTGAATCTGATGATAAAAAAAGGGGTAGTCGTACACTAGACTACACTTCGGAAATGTACCGTACACTAGGTAGCATCTGAGGAGACGAAGGTCTAATTGGGTCGTACATTAGACCGTATCTGAGCAGAATGAGCCGTCCATTAGGCTGAATTTGATGATAAAAGGGGGTAGTCGTACACTAGACTACACTTCAGAAATGTACCGTACACTAGGTAGCATCTGAGGAGACGAAGGTCTAATTGGGTCGCACATTAGACCGTCGTGAAATAGTTGAAGGAATCATATGTTGGGCTGAATCAGAATGAACCGTATGTTAGGCTGTATCTGATGATATCTGTATATGTTGTACTTGCAATAAATGTCTGGGATGAGCTTAAAGATGCCATCGTTAGGAGGATATCGGAGTGTTGTCAGAATGAATGTTCCCATGAATGGTATCTGGAATACGTATCCGAACTTATGTACATAATTGATAAAGGTGTATGTCTGAATGAACCTTTTACTTTGACTATATCAGGAGGATAATTAACCTGCCCAGAAACGTTAGCTTCATGCTATGTCATGATGCATGAGATGTTTCGTGTTATGCCAAGAAATAAATGCGAATGTTGTATGCATGCGTATGCTGTGAAATGATGTAATGAATGAGTTATGCGTATGAGAAGTTCTGCTTGGAGACTCTACTGGGGAAAATAAATCCCCATCTACTGATTGGAGATACTTGTAATGATGACCCTTTCTCGGCAGGGGGTTGTTGATTTCGGTCTGATGGTGGAAATATTCAACAGAGCCTGGCTGGGGATGGAAGAGAGGATCAATCTGTCTGATGATATCGACTTCTTCTGGGAAATAGCTGGCTTTGCCCGGGGAATAATGCCAATTTCTCCTGAGGAAAAACAAGCTTGCTGGGGAGAATAAGATTGGTAGCGGATTCATTGGAAGCATGGTTAGACCTTCTCCTTGATCCTGAATTCGGGTAGTAATTGCTATTGCCATTCCATGCATGTATTTTGATAAACATTGATCATATTCAAATGCATATATTAATTCAAATCAAATCAATGGACATTTATGCAAACAAAACAGAAGAGTAAAAGTGAAATAAAATTGCATTGATTTTTGAAAGAGGGCCTATGAACAGGCAATCTGTGTACAAGGAGACAAAAATCCTAGTAAGAGGAAATTGTCAAGAACGCAAAGAGAAAGCTATGCAGAGAAAGTCCTATTGATTTTAATTCCACTACTGTCATCATGTCTTCGAGCATCTCATCTCCTGCTGGCGGATAGAAGTGATTGGCTTGTTCAGTTCCTTGAACTTGGTTGAAGCTGACAGAGAACGGGACATAGTCATACGCTTTAATCCCTAATTTTTGCCTGGACCGCCTTTTCAGGTTTTCAGTCCACCGGGATACCCTTTTTTGCCCAAGCCGCCTTTTCAGGTTTCCGACTTGCCGGGTATACGTCTTTATATATTTATCCCTAATTTTTGCCCGAACCCTTTTGGTTCGCCGGGATGCCCTTACTTTTGCCTAGGTACATCGACCTAGCGGGTCTCTGCTATGCGTAGTATTTTTTAACTATGTCCGCGTTCACAGGATGCGGGAAGTCTTCGCCATCCATTGTAGCAAGTATCATGGCTCCACCGGAGAATACCTTCTTAACCATAAATGGCCCTTCGTATGTGGGAGTCCACTTGCCTCTAGGATCCCCTTGTGGTAGAATGATACGCTTGATCACCAAGTTGCCAATTTGATACACCTGTCTCTTGACTCTTTTGTTAAATGCTTGGGTCATGCGCTTCTGATATATCTGCCCGTGACAAACAGCCGCAAGTCTCTTCTCATCAATCAAGTTTATCTGATCGAGTCGAGTCTGAATCCATTCATCCTCGCTTAAACCCGCCTCTTTCATGATCCTTAGAGAGGGAATCTGAACTTCCACTGGCAAAACAGCTTCCGTTCCGTAGACTAAAGAGAAAGGAGTTGCCCCTGTCGAAGTGCGTACTGAAGTGCGATAACCGTGGAGAGCAAACGGTAACATCTCATGCCAGTCTTTGTACGTTACTGTCATCTTTTGTATGATCTTCTTGATGTTCTTATTAGCAGCCTCTACGGCGCCATTCATCTTTGGCCGGTACGGAGAGGAGTTATGGTGTTTAATTTTGAACTGCGTGCAGAGTTCAGTAATCATCTTGTTGTTCAAATTAGTACCATTGTCAGTGATAATTCTTTCAGGGATGCCATATCGACAAATAAGGCTATTCTTGATGAACCGTGCCACCACATTCTTGGTGACAGAAGCAAATGAGGCTGCCTCTACCCACTTTGTGAAGTAATCAATAGCGACGAGAATGAAGCGATGTCCATTAGAAGCCGTAGGTTTAATCTCTCCAATCATATCAATGCCCCACATTGCAAAAGGCCAAGGTGCTGTCAACACGTTCAATGGAGCAGGAGGTGCATGTACTTTATCCGCATAGATCTGGCACTTATGACAGGTTCTGGAGTGATGGTGGCAATCAGCTTCCATGGTAGACCAATAATACCCTGATCTCAGAATCTTCTTGGCCATTGTATGTCCATTAGAATGAGTCCCAAAAATACCGTCATGCATGTCTTCCATAATCCTTTCTGCTTCCTTTTTATCCACACAGCGAAGCAAAGTTGAATCATGATTACGTTTGTATAATACTCCATTACTCAGAAAGAATTTAGCGGAGAACTTCCTCAGGAATTTTTTGTCATTGATGGATGCCCCTTCAGGGTATTCCTGAGCTTCTAAATATCTTTTTACTTCGTGGAACCAAGGTTTTTCCCGTACTCCCTCAGTGTTAAGTTCATAACAGTGTGCTGGTTCATCTAACCGTCCAATGGTAATCATGGGAGCTTCGCTGCCCCATCTGAATCTGAACATAGATGACATGGTAGCTAAGGTGTCTGCCAACTGATTCTCTTCCCGTGGAATATGTTCAAATGTAATCTCTTCAAAATATGGGATTAAGGTCATCACCCGCTCTCGATAAGGGACGAGATTTGGATGTTTAGTATCCCATTCTCCTTTGATCTGACTGATTACCAAGGCTGAATCTCCGTACACACTCAAAAGCTTGATCCGCCGATCAATAGCATCTTTGAGTCCCAAAATGCATGCTTCATACTCAGCCATATTATTGGTACAGTGAAAACATAGTCTAGCAGTGAGAGGTGTATGGTAACCTCCGGGAGAAATAAGTACAACCCCAACACCATGGCCCAACGCATTAGAAGATCCGTCGAAAACCATAGTCCATCGGGATCCCAGTTCGGGTCCTTCATCCGGTTCAGGTTTTTCATCATCAGTAACAAGCATGACATCCTCATCTGGGAACTCGAAATTCATAGATTGATAATCATCCACCGCTTGATGAGCCAAATGATCAGCGAGCACGCTTCCTTTGATTGCTTTCTGGGTAGTATACTGGATATCGTACTCTGTTAAGATCATCTGCCATCTCGCTATTCTTCCGGAGAGGGCAGGCTTCTCAAACATGTATTTGATGGGATCCATCCTAGAAATCAACAAAATGGTATGATTCAACATATACTGTCTTAGTCGGCGAGCAGCCCAGGCCAAAGCACAGCAAGTTCTCTCGAGCAGTGAGTATCTTGTTTCACAGTCGGTAAACTTTTTGCTCAGGTAGTATATGGCATGCTCTTTTCGACCAGACTCGTCATGTTGCCCCAATACGCACCCCATTGAATTTTCTAACACGGTCAAATACATGATTAGAGGTCTTCCTTCAACTGGTGGTATCAGAATCGGAGGTTCCTGGAGATAGTTCTTGATTTTGTCAAAAGCTTCTTGGCATTCGTCATTCCATATCATCTCTTGATTTTTCCTCAGTAATTTGAAGATGGGTTTGCAGGTAGCGGTCAAGTGGGAGATAAATCGGGCAATGTAGTTCAAGCGTCCCAAGAAACCTCTGACTTCTTTCTCCGTATGAGGAACTGGCATTTCTTGAATAGCTCTCACTTTAGCCGGGTCAACCTCAATTCCTTTACCACTGACAATAAAGCCCAAGAGCTTACCGGATCTTACTCCAAAAGTGCATTTGTTCGGGTTCAACCTCAACTTGTATTTCTTCAACCTCTCGAATAGTTTGTATAAATGATCAAGATGTTCCTCCTCAGTATGAGATCTGGCTATCACGTCATCCACATATACTTCTATTTCATGATGGATCATATCATGGAACAAAACCACCATAGCATGCTGGTACGTTGCCCCGGCGTTCTTTAGACCGAATGGCATTACTTTGTAACAGAAAGTGCCCCATTGCGTCACAAACGTAGTTTTCTCCATGTCCTCAGGTGCCATTTTAATCTGATTATAACCCGAGAATCCATCCATGAATGAGAATACTTTGTGTTGAGCGGTGTTATCTACCAGAACATCAATGTGCGGGAGTGGAAAGTCATCCTTGGGACTTGCTTTATTCAAATCTCTATAATCTACGCACATTCGTACCTTACCATCCTTCTTTGGCACTGGCACCACATTAGCAACCCATTGAGGATAAGAAGTAACGGCTAGGAAACCGGCATTGAACTGTTTCATAACATCGGCTTTGATTTTCTTGGACATTTCAGGACGCATGCGGCGAACCTTTTGCTTGACAGGACGGCAGTCTTCCTTCGTAGGCAGCCGATGCACCACTATATCAGTATCCAACTCGGGCATGTCTTTATAAAACCAAGCGAAAACCTCTACGTAGTCATGTAACATCCGAATCAATCTTTCCTTGACACTGCTTTCCAATCCTGCTCCTATTTTGACTTCTTTTCTGTCTACCTCAATACCCAGATTTACAATTTCGAGGGACTCTTCATGTGGCTGCATAGTCCTTTCCTCTTGCAATAATAGTCTGGCAAGCTCTCCAGGGACTTCACAATCTTCCTCACTTCCATCTTCGGCTTGGTAGATCGGATTTTCAAAGTCATAATGAACAGTAGTAGAACTATTGTCAACAGGATCCAGAGTGGGGATGGGTCAAATTAGCTATTGTGCCCCGGGCATAGACACAACGCTTGGAGAAGTTCAATTGTAAAAAAAACAAAAAATTTGCAACACTAAAATAGACAATAACAATTACTCCTGACTAAAGGAGATCGGGATAGTGTCTTCAGCCTTCCAATTATTGAGTCCGTCGCCAATTGTTGGGTAGATCCAGCTATCCAGGTCACAATCACTGTCAGCATCTTCTACAGCATTGATTTGACTCTTGTCAGGGCTGAACCCCAGGCCAAATTTGTCAGACTTGTATGGTACTTCGATCAATTGACCCCAGCCAGTACGACCACCATCCTCAACCACGACTTGAGCGTCCTTCAGAGAAATCATAGCAGGAGGAGCACGAATAACCTTGGGTACACAGGTAGTTGGCTTAAGGACAGGAACGGTCGGAGGAACTACTTCAAATGACTGACAAGGAGTCTCAATGAATTCACCATCCATCTCGACGTATCTGAAGGTATGCACACTACTGACAATGTACTCTTCTTCTCCACACACGGTGACAATCTTACCCTCTATCGGATATCTCAACTTTTGATGGAGAGACGAAGCTACAGCACCTGCCCCATGAATCCAAGGGCGTCCCAGTAAGCAGGAATAGGCAGGACGAATGTTCATTACATGGAAGGTAGTATTGAAGACTTGAGGTCCTATCTTGATAGGGAGGACTACTTCGCCATGGACAACACTCTTCGCACCATCGTAAGCACGTACCACAATGTCACTAGGTTTCAGTTCAATGCTTTTACAATCCAGCTTATCCAGCACAGCTGTCGGCAGCACATTCAAGGAAGAGCCATTATCGATCAACACATGGGACAAAGTGATTCCCCTACACTCAATGGAGATATGCAGGGCTTTATTGTGATTCTTTCCTGCTGGTGTCAGATCAGCGTCGGAAAAGCCTAGGCCATTGTCAACAGCCAAGTGAGCAACATAATTTTCGAACTGATCGACAGATGTTTCCTGAGGCACATGAGCAGTCTTCAAGAATTTCATCAATGCATTGGCATGAGATTCAGAAGATAACAGCAAGGATAACATCGAGATCTTAGACGGGGTATGCCCCAACTGTTCTACAACATCAAAATCGCTCTTGCGAATGATTTTCAGCACCTCTTCCATTTCTTGTTTGGCAACATCT
This sequence comes from Lathyrus oleraceus, assembly GCF_024323335.1. Classification (NCBI taxonomy): domain Eukaryota; kingdom Viridiplantae; phylum Streptophyta; class Magnoliopsida; order Fabales; family Fabaceae; genus Lathyrus; species Lathyrus oleraceus. The sequence goes on along the minus strand of NC_066580.1, from coordinate 384,111,422 downwards.
TCGGGAGTAACTTCGACCGGTGTCTCTTGTAAGAACAAAAATTGTTCTACAACAGACTCCATGATTTTGATGATAACAAAGGATGAAACCAAAAATGGCACCCTAACAAAAAGTTTCTAAGTGTGCAGGGTTCTAAAGATAGAAGAAATAAATCTGATGATGTCATCAGATGCACAACAAGATCAGATACAATTTATCAAGTATCAGAAGCATCTAAAGTGGAATCTCGTTTCAAGAAGCTCTGACTCTGGACACAACTGCAAAGTATCAGAAGCATCTGAACATGAAGTAAAGTCTAGAAGCTCTGACTCTGAACAAATGCCTTCTGTAAACTCTGAAGTTATCAGCACCATCTGAACTTTCAAGAGATAACATCAGAAGCCAGATTCCCAGATACACGAAGTCTAATCAGAATTGTTAATCATGATGAAGTAACGTTTAAGCCAAGTTAAAGTTCTGCAAATGGATTTCCTCAATTAGAAAGAGACGTTAATCTCCACTTCCAAGAGAGAAGATACTAATTGTGGTAAGTAGTCACTTCTAAGAGAAAAAGTCTACTGCAGAAGCTATTAATGGAATGGCGTAATTACATCTCAATATCCAACAGATTCAACGCTACTTCAACTCTACTTCTACTCCTATAAATAGAGAAGAAATCTCATTCAGTAAGCAAGAAATCACTAGCCAAAACTATACTGAAATTATATCACGCTCAAGAAAAACATCTCCGTTCTTCAAAGATTTTCACTAAGCTTTTGCTTATCAAGTGTATAATTTGTTCTTAAGTTTGTAATATTTGCTTTCTTAGAAGCACTCTAGATTACACATCTTGTATCTATTTTATTTGATTTCCTCAAGTGACTCCTTGTAGTCTGTAGACTTGAGAGGACTAAGAGATTTTCTTCTCTCTTAGGGGTTGTTTGTAATCTTTCAAGATTAGTGGATTAAGTCCTTGTTGAAGGCGAAATCACCTTGGCCGGGTGGACTGGAGTAGCTTTGTGTTATAAGCGAACCAGTATAAAATCATTGTGTGATTTCAATTTGCAAAAGCGCTTATTTTTCAAACAATTCAAACCCCCCCTTTCTTGTTTTTCTCACCTTCAATTGGTATCAGAGCTCCGGCTCTGTTATTGATTTTCAAATCAAACACTTAACCGTGTAGAGAGATCCAGTGCGAGAAAAACAAATGGCCCACTCAAATGAGAAAGATTCTTACAATGCCAAGCCTCCTGTTTTTGATGGAGAAAAGTTTGATTACTGGAAAGATAGAATCGAAAGTTTCTTTCTGGGTTATGATGCTGACCTCTGGGACATTGTCACAGATGGATACAAACCTCCAGTCTTAAATGGAGCTGAAGTTCCCAGAAGCAAAATGTCAGAAGATCAGAAACGTGTTTTCAAAAATCACCACAAGGCCAGAACAATACTTCTAAATGCTATATCATACAACGAATACGAAAAGATCACCAACAGAGAGACGGCTAAAGATATACTTGACTCTCTGAGGATGACCCATGAAGGAAACTCCCAAGTCAAGGAGACGAAGGCTCTGGCGTTGATCCAGAAATATGAAGCCTTCAAGATGGAAGATGACGAAGCTATAGAAGCTATGTTTTCCAGATTTCAAACTCTTATTGCAGGTCTTAAAGTGCTAGACAAGGGATACACGACTGCAGATCATGTTAAGAAGATTGTCAGAAGTCTGCCAAAGAAATGGAGACCAATGGTTACTGCTCTGAAGTTATCAAAGGATCTGAACAGTATCAGCCTTGAAGAACTTGTTAGTTCTCTCAGAAGCCATGAGATAGAACTAGAGGAGGATGAGCCTCAGAAAAGGAACAAGTCAGTGGCGCTGAAGTCCAGACCTGAAAGACGGAAGTCAGACAGAACCAAAGCTCTCCAGGCAGAAACTGCAGATACTGACGACTCTGAACCTGAAGACTCTGATGATGAAGAAGAACTGTCCTTACTAACCAGAAGAGTTAAGCAACTCTGGAAAAGAAGGAACAACAACAACTTCAGAAGATCAAGACCCAGAGGGGATCGATCAGAGTCAACTTCAAAAGGTAAACCTAACAAAGATATTACCTGTTTTGAATGTAAAGAAACAGGTCATTATAGAAATGAATGCCCCAAGCTGAAGAAAGATAACTCTAAGAAAGAAAGCTTCAAGAAAAATGCCTTCAGAACAAAGAAGGGATTAATGGCCACCTGGGACGATAGTGAATCCGAATCATCAGAATCTGACTCTGATGAACAGGCCAACGTAGCTCTTATGGCTACCACATCCAGCAGCTCAGATGAAGAATCTGAAGAGGTATTTTCTGAACTTTCTAGATCTGACTTAGAATCATGTTTATCAGAAACTCTTACCTCTCTTCAGAAATTAAAACAAAAAGTTAAAAACATTAAAGGCCTTCTTAAAGCAAAATCTGAAGAGTGTAGTAAACTTGAGACAACAATTCTAGCAAGAGATGATACAATCATATCTTTAACGTTAGAAAGAGATGAAGCTAAAACGAAAAGCTTAGAATTAGAAGAAGTGTTGTCTCAAGCACCACAAACTTCAAATGAAATTATTTATAAATATGAAGAAGCCTTTCAACAATTTCTGAAGAATGGGATAAATAGGAGTATTATGGCATCCATGATTTATGGAGTAGGTCAGAATAATAAAAGGGGAATTGGGTATGATTCTGAGGAAAATCAAACCTCTACCAGTAACCAAATTAAATCGCCTTTTTCATACCACTACACACACACACAAGAACACAAATTTAAAAATGCTAGAAGACCCAAAGTTGTAAGAAACTCTGGGAAAACTAATCTGAAAGGACCCAAGAGATTCTGGGTACCGAAAGATAAGATCATCTATGTTGCAGATATCCTATGCAGCAAAGTTCAGACACCAATCATGGTACCTGGACTCTGGATGCTCGCGACATATGACGGGAAGAAAGTCTATGTTCCAAAGCCTGGAACTTAAAGACGCTGGATTTGTAGGCTTCGGAGGAGATCAGAAAGGAAGGATCAGAGGCTCCGGAACTATTGGTAATGGTACTCTTCCCTCTATATCTGATGTTCTTTATGTAGAAGGATTAATGCATAACTTGTTATCCATAAGTCAATTAAGTGATAACGGTTATGATGTAATCTTTAATCAAAAAACGTGTAAAGCCATTAGTCAGAACGATGGCTCTGTCCTTTTCACAGGCAAGAGGAAAAACAACATTTATAAAATAAATCTTTCTGATTTAAAAGATCAAAATGTTAAATGTTTAATGTCAGTTCACAAAGAGCAATGGGTATGGCATAGACGCTTAGGCCACATTAGCATGAGAAAACTTTCTCAGCTAACTAAACTTGAGTTAGTCAGAGGCTTACCTAAACTAAAGTTTTCTTCAGATGCTCTGTGTGAAGCTTGTCAGAAAGGAAAGTTTTCAAAAATATCTTTTAAAAAGAAAAATGTTGTTTCTACCTCCAAGCCTCTGGAGCTTCTTCACATTGACTTATTTGGTCCTGTGAAAACAGCATCAGTCAATGGAAAGAAGTATGGACTAGTAATCGTTGATGATTACAGCCGCTGGACATGGGTAAAATTCCTAAAGCACAAGAGTGAGTCTCACTCTGTATTCACCAGTTTCTGTTCTAAAGTGCAAAAAGAATTTGACTCTAAAATTGTTAGAGTCAGAAGTGATCATGGTGGAGAATTTGAAAATAAAGATTTTGAAGAACTATTTGATTCTAATGGAATATCCCATGATTTCTCCTGCCCTAGAACTCCACAACAAAATGGAGTTGTAGAGAGGAAGAATAGGACACTCCAAGAAATGGCCAGAACCATGATAAATGAAACAAATGTAGCAAAGCACTTTTGGGCAGAAGCTGTAAATACAGCGTGTTATATTCAGAATAGAATCTCTATTAGACCTATTCTGGAAAAGACTCCCTATGAACTGTGTAAGGGAAGAAAACCCAACATTTCTTATTTTCATCCTTTTGGATGCATTTGCTTTATATTAAATACTAAAGAACATCTAAACAAGTTTGATTCCAAAGCACAGAAAGGTATTATGTTAGGATACTCAGAACGCTCTAAAGGCTATAGAGTATACAACACAGAAACCAAAATTGTGGAGGAATCAATTCATGTTAGATTTGATGATAAGCTTGACCCTGAAAAATCAAAGCTAGTTGAAAAGTTTGCAGATTTAGAGATCACTCTGGTAGAATCTGAGAAAACTCCAGAAGCAACTGTCACTCCAGACTCTGAAGAAATTAAATCTCCAGACATTCCAAGGAAAGTTAAAAGTCGTATTAACATATCTGAAGATTTGATTCTGGGAAACAAAGATGAACCTGTTAGAACCAGATCCACCTTCAGAACTTCTGAAGATATTCCTCTGGGACTAGTGTCTCTGATTGAGCCTACGTCCTGTGATGAAGCTCTTCAAGATAACGATTGGGTGGCAGCTATGCAAGAAGAGTTAGATCAATTCTCCAAGAATGATGTCTGGGATCTCGTTCCTAAACCCAGAGGCACTCATGTCATTGGAACCAGATGGGTTTTCAGAAACAAACTGAACGAGAAAGGAGAAGTTGTCAGAAACAAAGCCCGACTGGTAGCTCAAGGTTATAGTCAACAAGAAGGTATTGATTATAATGAAACCTTTGCTCCAGTCGCGAGGTTAGAATCTATTCGTCTTCTTGTATCTTTTGCTATTAATCATTCTATCAAATTATACCAAATGGATGTCAAGAGTGCATTTCTAAATGGTTATATTTCAGAAGAAGTGTATGTAAATCAACCTCCAGGTTTTGAAAATTCAAACTTTCCAGAACATGTTTTCAAACTTAAAAAATCTCTATATGGACTTAAACAAGCTCCCAGAGCTTGGTATGAACGTCTGAGCAATTTTCTTCTGGAACAAAATTTTATCAGAGGGAAAGTTGATTCTACACTCTTCTGTAAAAATCATGAAAATGATCTCATGATATGCCAAATTTATGTTGATGACATTATTTTTGGTTCAGCTAATATCTCTGTTTGCCAAGAATTTTCTAAGTTAATGCAGGCAGAATTTGAAATGAGTCTAATGCAAGAACTAAAGTTCTTTCTGGGAATTCAAATCAATCAAACTCCAGAAGTCACGTACATTCATCAAAGCAAGTACATTAAAGATGTTCTGAAAAAGTTTGACATGACTGAATGCAACTCTGCAAAGACTCCTATGCACCCAACTTGCATTCTGGAAAAGGAAGAGGTAAGCAACAAGGTTTGTCAGAAGCTCTATCGAGGTATGATAGGCTCTCTTCTCTATCTGACCGCTACTCGTCCTGATATTCTCTTTAGCGTCTGTCTTTGTGCCAGATTCCAATCAGATCCTAGAGAATCTCATTTAACAGCTGTTAAGAGAATTCTTAAGTATCTGAAAGGAACTCCTAACCTGGGCCTGATGTATGAGAAAACATCAGAGTATAGGCTTTCTGGTTATTGTGATGCAGATTATGCAGGAGATAGAATAGAACGAAAAAGCACATCTGGAAATTGCCAGCTTCTGGGAAACAATCTAATCTCCTGGGCTAGCAAAAGACAGTCAACTATCGCTCTATCAACTGCAGAAGCAGAATATATCTCAGCATCACTGTGCACAACTCAGATGCTCTGGATGAAACATCAGCTAGAAGATCTTCAAATCTTTGAGAGTAACATTCCTATCCTTTGTGATAATACTGCTGCTATTTGTTTGAGTAAGAATCCTATTTTACATTCCAGAGCCAAACACATAGAAATTAAACATCATTTTATTAGAGACTATGTTCAGAAAGGAATAGTAACGCTGAAGTTCATTGATACAGAACATCAATGGGCAGATATCTTTACTAAGCCTCTAGCTGAAGATAGATTTCTTTTCATCTTAGAAAATCTGAACATTAAAAATTGTCCTGAATGAAGTATGGCTCTGAAAAATATAAAATAAGATTCTGATAAAAACAAATATGATTCTGCCTCTGACTCTGATGCTTCTACATTGTTAAGAAGATATCTGAGTTAGAAATCTTCAGAACCAATCTCTTGGTATTCCTGAAGATCAGATACATCAACGCGTGGAACTCTGAAGCGTTAAACTTTAGAACTTCTAGACAGCTGTCAAGAAATTCAAAAGGCAGACGTTTGAGTTTTCCTCGAGCAGTGTGCAAACTGTGGGATTAGACATTCATTTATGAGCTGTAATCATTTTTCCCCCCAAGCGTGCCATTTTGAGTTTTGTGTCTAACGCTGGTATGTGTGTCGTTTTGCATGCGTTTTTACTTAGGTATATAAACACTTTTCTCACATTTCACACACTTATCACTCTTCACTCACTCTTAAACCCTAAACCCTCTCTCGAAGTTTTCTCTGCAACTCCTTCAGTTCTTCATCTTCTTCATCAATTTTCTTCATGAATTCTCAAGAGCAAGAAGTTTTTAACTTCTCCCAACAAATGGAAGCCAGTTCTAATCCCCAAACCTCAAACACTCAAACACCCACTGTTACAGGCGTTACCACAACCCCTGTTTATCAAGAACCTCACATTTTGGATCGTGAACGCCACATTCATCTTGCAACCTCCTTTGAGAATTTGGATGTACTGTGTGAATCGCTGGTAGATTTTGAGAATTTGAGAAGAAACGGTGTTGATCTTACTGAAGATCTTCACAAGCAAGGTTGGGAGAACTACTTCAACAGGCTTTATGGTCCCATTTACCCTCTTCTTGTCAAAGAATTCTGGAGACATGCAGATGCTGATGACCAGTTCATTGTTTCCTTTGTTCTGGGTGTGAAGATTGTCATCACTGAAGCATCAATTGCTTCCTTGTTGAATATGGAGACTACTGGAGGAAAGAGGATTTACAACATTCCTCCAAGGTCAAAGCGCATCACAGAAGTCATTAACCCTACAATCTTCAAATCAAACGCTGAGGGAAACCCCTCTAAGAACAAGGAGCTTCATCAGAACCTCCGAGTTTGGTTGAAAATAATTTTGGGAACAATCCACCATCGCCCAGCCTCCAACTCCTCTGATTATATTAATGCTGATCAGAAACTCATCTTATACTGCATTCTGAAAGGTATCAAGATCAATCTCCCTGTTCTTCTTTTCAAATATCTAAGGGATTCTGTCAAAGACTCCAGAAATAGCTTGAAGCCAAGATCTTACATCCCTCTGGGAAGACTTCTTTCTGATGTCTTCATTGAGCATGGATTGGTTGACCAGCTGGAAAATGCCAAGCTGATGGATGATCTGGCTATAGAAACTGGAAAGCCTCTGAATGCCAAAAACCTGAAGAGCATGGGAATCATCAAAGAGATCAGAGTCAAGCCTACTATGGATGTGACCTGGGAAGCTCTGAAGGATCAGAGGAAGATGCCTCATGGCCTTGAAAGGTTCTTCAAGAATGAACCCAGAGATGCCATTGCTATCTACCTTCAGCGTCTGCTGCATGAAGGTATTGATATTTCTGATTTCAGAATTGAAGACCTTTTGGATTCAGAAGAGGATTTGGTCAGATACAAAAGAGGCCTTTCTGAGAAGAAGATAGCTGAGGAAGCAAGGAAGGCGAAGAAACCCAGACTTGGAGAATCTTCTGGAACCAAAGCTCCAGCTCCTCTGAAAGTCTCTTCTTCTTCTGGTAAGTCCATTCCTCCTGTTACTTCTGTAATACCTATAATGGCCTCTTCTACTCCTCTCCCAACACCTCCCTTATTTACAACCTCTGAAACCCCTCCTTCAACCATCAGAACCTCTCAACCTCCACCTGTTCTAAAAGTTGCTCGTAATTTCACAACAACCTCTGACCCCAATCAACTATATCACCACATCACTTCCTCTTCCTCATCCTCTGGACCAGAAACACCCCCATACTTTAGTGTTTCTTCATCATCATCCACAGAACATTCTGATCCAAAATCCCCAACAATAGCTGAAATTTATGCTAGAAAATTCGCCCCACAAACTCAAACACAAACTGAAGTAACCTCAACCCTCCGAACTTCTATTCCACAACAAACAACAACCATCTCCTCTGAAAATCAAACTTCCCTTCCACCACAAACAACCACCACACCCTCTGAAACTCAACCATCTGTAATTCGCCCATCTGATCCTTACATCACTCCACCAATCCTTCCCGCTGTCCCAGAACCAGAATCCGAACCCTTAGATGTAAACCCACTCTATGCTTCATCCCCAGATTCTGAACTTCAAGCAGAATCTGAACCTCAACAAACTGAACCTCAACCTCTAAATCTCAGCCCTCAAAACTCTCCACCTCATTCACCTGAACCTGAACCTGAACTTACCATACCTACCCTTGAGGAGGCCATTATACAGGTTGCAGAAGCTTCAGTCCAGAAGATCAAGTCTCTGGCTAAAAACTCTGAAGTTAGTGATGATCCTAAATCTGTTAGGACACACTGGAACAGAGTCATTAGTTGGATGACCTCTGAGTCTTACAGGCTGAAGAGTATCTCTGAACAAGTCAGAAATGGCTACATCAGAGACTCTGAGGAAAGACTCCAAGAGAGACTGGCTAGAGAGGCTGAGGCCAGAAGATTAGAGGAGGAAAGATTGGCAAAGGAAGCTGAAGAAGAAGCAAAGAGGTTGGAAGAAGAACGCCTGGCAAAGGAAGCAGAACTTCTAAGGATTCAGGAAGCTGAAGCCAAGGCTCAGGCAGATGCAGAAGCCCAAGCTGCTGCTGAAGCTGAAGCTCAGCAGGCTCTGATTCAGGGGGAGTCTTCCTCTGCGATCCCTCTGATTCTTAACACTCTGAAAGAGATAAAGCAAGATCAGCAAGAGATCAAGAAAGATCAGAATGAGCTTCGTGCCAGGATGGACAAGCAAGATGCCTTGAATGAAAACATCCAGAACATGTTTGCCATGTTGCTTCAGAGACTTCCTCAACCTCCAAACCCTTAGGCACTTAGGATTTATTTTGTTTGCTTGCCTAGTGTTTTTGCTTCTGTCTTTTTTTTTTAGCTCTGATATTCTCTTGAATCTGATGTTTTGACTGCTGTTTGCCTTTGTGCTTTTTAATGAAGTGTTTTTCTCTTTATTATTCTTTTTATTTTTTTTTATGCCTTTTTGATTATGCCAAAAAGGGGGAGAAATTATTAAATAGCTCTGATGAAAATTATGTCTAAAACCTTAAGCATTCTGCAACAATTGTAGAAATAGCTCTGATATAAATAGCTTTGATTAAATAACTCTAACATTAAAATTAAGAAATTGCAGAATGTTTTCAGATCTCATTGCTTGGAAAGCTCTGGTAAGAACTTCTGAACTCCCTAGCGCTAACTCAGGGGGAGCTTTTGTCTATCTGATCTAATATTCTTCATGTTTCATCTGATAATTTTATTTGTTTTGTCATCATCAAAAAGGGGGAGATTGTAAGAACAAAAATTGTTCTACAACAGACTCCATGATTTTGATGATAACAAAGGATGAAACCAAAAATGGCACCCTAACGAAAAGTTTCTAAGTGTGCAGGGTTCTAAAGATAGAAGAAATAAATCTGATGATGTCATCAGATGCACAACAAGATTAGATACAATTTATCAAGTATCAGAAGCATCTAAAGTGGAATCTCGTTTCAAGAAGCTCTGACTCTGGACACAACTGCAAAGTATCAGAAGCATCTGAACATGAAGTAAAGTCTAGAAGCTCTGACTCTGAACAAATGCCTTCTGTAAACTCTGAAGTTATCAGCACCATCTGAACTTTCAAGAGATAACATCAGAAGCCAGATTCCCAGATACACGAAGTCTAATCAGAATTGTTAATCATGATGAAGTAACGTTTAAGCCAAGTTAAAGTTCTGCAAATGGATTTCCTCAATTAGAAAGAGACGTTAATCTCCACTTCCAAGAGAGAAGATACTAATTGTGGTAAGTAGTCACTTCTAAGAGAAAAAGTCTACTGCAGAAGCTATTAATGGAATGGCGTAATTACATCTCAATATCCAACAGATTCAACGCTACTTCAACTCTACTTCTACTCCTATAAATAGAGAAGAAATCTCATTCAGTAAGCAAGAAATCACTAGCCAAAACTATACTGAAATTATATCACGCTCAAGAAAAACATCTCCGTTCTTCAAAGATTTTCACTAAGCTTTTGCTTATCAAGTGTATAATTTGTTCTTAAGTTTGTAATATTTGCTTTCTTAGAAGCACTCTAGATTACACATCTTGTATCTATTTTATTTGATTTCCTCAAGTGACTCCTTGTAGTCTGTAGACTTGAGAGGACTAAGAGATTTTCTTCTCTCTTAGGGGTTGTTTGTAATCTTTCAAGATTAGTGGATTAAGTCCTTGTTGAAGGCGAAATCACCTTGGCCGGGTGGACTGGAGTAGCTTTGTGTTATAAGCGAACCAGTATAAAATCATTGTGTGATTTCAATTTGCAAAAGCGCTTATTTTTCAAACAATTCAAACCCCCCCTTTCTTGTTTTTCTCACCTTCATCTCTGACTGAGCAGGATTGACTGGTTCCTTTCCTCGAGTTTCGAGGATAGGAGGTGAGATTTCTGGAGAGAAGATCCTTCCGCTTCGAGTAATTTTACTAGTCCCAACAATGCCACTAGTATTAGCAGCATTATCCACTTGCTTCACGCCATGGACGTAAACATCACCGCCATAATTCCACGGAATAGCTTTGCTTGAGGAATACGGGATCGGGCCAGGTGCAGTGATGATTAGGGGAGCAACCCTGGGCTCAGCAGTAATCCTCACAGGCGCCCTGGTAGCGGTAATCTTCACTGGAACTTTGGACCTAGAAACCACAGATATTTATTCAATAGAGTTTTCTGCTTTAGGAATCCCTTCGAAGAGAACTGTACGATCGTCCATCAGCCGTTGAATACCATTCTTCAATTTCAAACAGTCCTCGGGCCGGAGTATGCAGAGATTGCAATCTTCAGCACAACCTGGAAATAAACCAGCTTGCAATAAATTCCTCTTTATGATCGGGAGGGGAGATATTAAGTCCGCCACATTGGAAATGTGAGAACCGTCATCTACAGCATTAACAGTCTTGTCATGGTTAGGCATAGGAGCAGTGATGACATTAGGAGTCTCCGGAGGCTCAAACTCAATTTCTCCAGCTTCGATCATATCCTGAATCTTATTCTTCAATGGCCAGCAATCGTTTGTATCGTGCCCGGGGCTATCGGAGTGATATGCACACCTGGCATTGGGATTATAACGAGAAGAGGAAGTGTTGGGATTTGTAGGAGGATCTCTGAGGGTGATCAAATTTGCCTTTAGCATTCCCTGCAGTGCCTGTGCCAAGGTCATATTGATCCTGGTGAACTGCCTTCTTGGCCTGTCTTGTTTGGGCTGGAAGTGTTGAGATGGTGGTGCTGCAATCGTAACTGCTCCAATGTCGTGGTCACGGTTTTTCTTGTTACGACCCTTTTGACCGTACACAGCATTTGATTCGTTCTTCCCCTGGTAGGTCTTTTTGCTGCTTGTAGAGGTAGCTGCATGTATCTTTCCACTTCGAAGGCCGCTCTCCACCCGTTCACCTGTCAGTATAAGTTCAGTGAAACCTGATGAAGAACTCCCCAGTAGATGGCTGTAGAATGGGCCAGTCAGGGTACCCATGAACAGGTCTACTAATTCTCGGTCAGTCATAGGGGGTTTGACTCTGCCAGCCAAATCTCTCCATTTCTGAGCATACTCTTTGAAGCTTTCTTTAGATCCCATAGCCATATTCTGCAACTGTAGCCGAGTAGGCGCTAATTCAAAATTGTACTGGTACTGCTTATAGAAAGCTGTTGCTAAATCAGTCCAGGTGCGGATGTCAGAGCTCTCGAGCTGATAATACCACTCCAATTGAGTGCCAGACAGACTTTCTTGGAAGAAATGGATCCACAGTTTCTTATCAGTGGTATGCGGCTGAATCTTTCTCACATAAGCCCTTAGATGCATCTGAGGACAGGATGCACCATCGTACTTAGTGAAAGTGGGGATTTTGAATTTGCGGGGAATGGTCACGTCGGAGACCAGACCTAAACTTTCGAAATCTAGACCAGGCGCCTTCTGACCCTCCATGGCTAGCATGCGTTCCTCCAGCAACTTGTACTTATCATCTCTCGGAGAGTACTGTTCATTTTCATAATCTTCATCGTCATCCTCAGGGTTGGAGAGATCAACATTCTCCTCTTCTGAATCATTCTCTGTCTCCTCTTCCGGACCATTTGGAATTCCAAACTTGACTCCCGCGGCCCGTCCTTTAAGCCTTCTTCCCGGGTTAATGAAACTCACAGCTTTCTTGTCTTTCTTCTTTTCGAGCAAAAGAGCCTTCAGTTCCTCCTGCCCCTTGGATAAGCTTAGCATCATCTCCTTGAATTGAGCATTCTGAGTCTGGAGATCTTTGACAGTTTGTTCGAGATCCATTTTTCTGTTTGCAATGAAGACCGTGAGAACATTGAACTTGTAGAATACCTGTTATGCAGTGTTATGTTATGTTATGCAATGCATGAAATGTTTTCAAGGACTTTTGGAATTTAACTTTGCGTAAATCACCAACAAGAGAGAAATGTTCATTGCTAATTTTTTGATCAATGTTCATTACAAGAAGAAAAATAATAAAAATACAATGACAGCTCAAGTCTCCCAGGGGCGACTTCTTTTTGGGCGAAGATATGCATTGAGTCTTCGTTCCTCATTGAGCTGACTGGTAAGTTCTAACACTTTCTTCCTTTCTGCGACGAACTGAGTCTCGAAAGTATCCCTTTCTTCTCTCAACTGGATCCAGGATCTCTTTAGTTCCTCAACGTTGGTAGGCATATCTGGATAAGGAATGATCTGAGGAGCACCTCCTTCAGCTTCAGGTTCGACAATCTGAGGTCCGATTGCAAGATATGGCATGACAAGTTCACGAGCTCTGGCGCGTACCCATCTGAGATAAGGTTCCATAGGAATAGAATTTTTCTGTCCTAAAGTACCTCTCTTCGCCATGCCCCAAGCTCGTACAAATCTTTGACGGAGACCTTGAGAGTCGTTGTCATAGTCAAACACAATGCCTTCGATGATCATTTCATGTGGACCATCTCTTCGAGCACAACCAAACTGTCGCAGAGCTAAAGCAGGATTATAAGTAATACCTCCTCTTATTCCTAGGAGTGGTACATTAGGGAACTCGCCACAACGGTCAATGATGGTAACATTTTCCTTGAACTGAGGACACCAACGGATGTCTGGGTGGGAGAGCGACATTATCCTTTGAGACCATTTCAAATTCTGCTCGTTCTTCAAGACTGATTGAGGAAGGTGCGAAATAAACCACCTAGACAACAAGGGTATGCAGCACATGAGAGTCCCTTGCTTCTTCATGGTACGAGCGTGGAGGGAATGCAAAATGTCTCCCAGCAAGGTAGGTACAGGGTTATGAGTGAGAAATATCTTAATAGCATTCATGTCTATGAATTGGTCTGGATTAGGGAATAACACCAAGCCATAGATTAGCAATGCCAGGATGTCTTCGAAAGCACGGACATTCATAACTTTTAAGAATTCTCGGGCCTTATTTGTCAGGAATTTGGCAAGTAAACCCTTAACTCCACTCCTTGTTACCCAATTAGCTTCAATGTCGGACTTCGTCATGTGTAAAGCTACGGCAACTTCTTCAGACTTCGGAACCTTTTCTAAACCACTGAAAGGTATTTGATCAAGGATAGGTATCCCAAGCAGTCTGGAGAATTCTTCCAGTGTAGGTACCAACTGATAATCTGGGAATGTGAAGCAATGATGTTTAGGGTCGAAGAACTGGAATAAAACTCTCATCATATCTTCCTTGAAACCAGTGGTAACCAAATTGAGAAGAGAGCCATGTTTCTGGATGAACTGAGCATGATCGGGAAGTTCTGACACTAAGTTCTTGAGTTGAGGAGAGATTGCTACAAGATTGATCCGGATGGTCTTCCTGGGAGCCATAGCTTTACAAAACAGAGCAAAGTTAAATCCCTAAGTCCTTGAAATGGTTAGTACAATGTTATGATGTCATGATGTTATGAGGTTAAATAAATAACAAGCACAAGCAAGTCACACAACCATCATTCCTAGGTTTTAAGGCTTGCATGAGTTCCATAGGTAAGTACCCTCCCCACTGAAGTTTGGTTGGTTCAACCTGTCCTAGAATAGTAATCGGGTTCTAAAAGGATCTCAAATCATCGACCTTTCCTTAAGTCCACTTCAGTGCAACACCAAGTGGTTGACCGAAGCTTCCCTAAAGTCCAATCTCAAAGAGTGTAGTATCGAGTCTCAACCAACCCCAGTCGGAACCGAAGTCAGTTATCTCACTACTTTCTAATGGCCAGGATGAGTCAATTAGGGTTCTAAAGGTCTGGTTAATGCTTTGATGACACCACGCGGAAGCCAAATTGTTCCTCAAGTAACATGAGGAACATCAGGACAACCAAAGTGTCACATTAACCGTAGCCATCATTTTGACCATTCCAGTATACGCCGGATAGTCGCGATGATCTATTGCTACTTACCTAAGGTACACTAGATCCGGGTGTAGGATCTTTCACTCAAGAATACCCAAGCAATCCCTTAAAAGTAAATCAGACAATTTTAAATAAGTGATCTTGTTTTTTAAGGTAACCTCTCTTGTAATCGTCCCCAGCAGAGTCGCCAGTTCTGTCATACGGTGAACTGACTTGGGGTGTTTTGCTTTTTATCGCAATGTCGCGGATAGCAAGAGTCGCCACCGACTTTTCTTTTATCCAATAAGGAAAGGTGGAAAAGAACAGGAAAGACCTCAAAAGATTTTTGGGTTCGGGAGGTACATTATACAAAGGGAAGGTGTTATCACCCTTTGTATCCATGGTTATCCATGGGCTCTTAATTGCTGGATCACTTATATTTTTGTCTGAAAAGTGTTGGTGAATTGTTAAAAAATGTTTTGAAAAGAGAGTTTAACTTTGTAATGATTCTCGTATGAATGTATACAAATATTTATCTCATTTGATTTTGAAAACGGTTTAGAAAAATATAACTTGGTAATGATTCTTGTATGAATGTATACCAAGTGGTGATTTTCTAGGACTTGCAAAGTGTGAGGGGTGGAAAAGGTTTTAGGTTATGATCCAGTAATTGAGAGTTATACCTTCCTAGGGTCTTTATGAACGTTTCCTATCCTTATGAGGGTAAAACTGTCCTTACTATTGAGAAGTAAGTAATTTTACCCTTTGGACGTAAAAGGGTCATCGTAGGGTCATCGATAGGTCATTGAAGGCAACAGTTGTAAGGATACCTTAGCATTCGGAGGGACGACCATCATTTAACCGTAGGCTACACCGAAGGGTCATCGAGGGACAAAATCATATATTCGAAGGCAACACCCGAGGGACTATGATTTATTTTATGATGATTTAATCGAAGGGCCATTGCTAAGTGTATCCCCACATTCGCGGGACATGACCGTAATACCGTAATATCGTAAGGCAAAAGAGAGGTCCAAGATCACATATTTAAAGGCCGCATTTTAAAGTTAATTAGGTGATTATGATGAATCTCCACATTAAAATCGATACATAAAAATAATACATTAAAATTAATACATTAAAATTAATTATTAAAATTAATTATTAAAATTAACACATTAAAATTAATTAAGCAATTTAGGGTGAGCCTCCACAAGGGTATCCCACAAATAAAGTGGAAGACCTAACGGCGGTCTTTTTTTTCTGGGACATATGAACCTTTGCAAAATTCAACAAACGGGTTAGCATACCAAATCAGGGTGCAATCGAGGATTACACCGCAAAAGAAATCACAACAGTAATAGGATCAAATAAACAATGCCTGGCTATGATAAAACATGAATGCAAAGTCATAACAGAAAAGTTGGCTACTGTCAGGTTCGCGCCTGCCTCGCCTAGCGAAGGCCTAGCGAATACTCGCTACATGCTCGCTTAGCGATGTGCTAGCGAGCGGCTGCGGGTTTTGAATTTCAGAATAGTATGACTTCAACCTGCGGCATGGCTTATGGCGTCCAACACATAATTACATGGTTCAGCATTCACAATATTCAAGCACACTTAAATTCACATGCAAAACCTCAAATATGTTTATGAATTCAATTATAATATCACATGCAAGTTACGAACATAAAGCGGTATCACATGCAAATTAAGAAAATAAAGCGATAATAGTAGTGCAAACCTGTTTGCAATGGAGTGGTAATGCTGAATTGGCGAGCCGGATTGAGTTGGACCGAGGTAGCTTTGCGGCCGCCGGCTTTTCCTTCAGGGTTTTCTGTCTGTGAGCGCTAGGGTTTGCTTGCTAGGGTTCTCCTTTTCCTTTTTTCGTCGTTTTTTTTTCATTACTGAAGTGCTGGTATTTATAATGCCCTTTTTCATGACCTAATGGGCTAAGAACGAAGCCCGAAATTTTTTGTTGTCTGTCAGCCTCGCTAGGCGAGCTGGTAGCGAACGTTTGCTTCGCTAGGCGAGCGTGTAGCGAACATTCGCTAGGCGAGCGTGTAGCGAACAGGCCAGTTTGGGCCATTTTCTGGATTGGGCCATTCGTGAGCTGGGCCTTTGTCCCTTTAAGATCAGTGCCATAAAATGAGTCAGAATGCCCCTGAAAAATGTCTTGAACTATTGATGGGCAAATTTTGGGGTATGACAATTGTGATTTTGATTAATTTTCACTTGCTGTTTTGGATTTTTCATCTCCTTTGGACCCTAGGCTTGGCCTAGTGGTCTAGTTTCTCATGTTTGGTTTGGATTTTCAGGTTGAGATGCAAAAGCCTTAAGGAGAAAATTGCAAGCTGATTAAATTGAGTTTTGTTTGATGTGTAAACTAACTTGTTTTGTATTGTAGGTTTGATGCTTGAGCTTGGGCTCATAGCTTGCACTTGTGTGCATTAACTTGTGTTGACTGTACAAATTGACTGTTTGACTTTTGCTGTTTACTGTTGGTTTGTCTGAGTACTGATGATACTTGATTGATTTCAGGTACATTAAGTTGCTTACAGTTCTTTAAGAACTTGCTTGCTGTTGCTTGGTTTTATAAACCAGTTGAGGTAGACTCTCTTGTCTCCATGTAGTCTGGAAGACCTGGCTTGTTATTTAGCCAGGCAACTGTCTGAAGTCCTCCTTAAGAGGCGATGTTTGTGATTGTTTACTTTTGTGCCAAGCAGGTAAAGACCTCTATGAGGCAATTGGCGGAACCCAAGGGATATGCAATCTATCCCCCGCTATTCTGTTGAGTCGTCCCTCTGCTCACACCACTGTGTAGATGCATTGGGACACGAACCCAAGATCTTGTACTTTGTACAGTTGTGTCAGAGTCTTGAGCGTAGAAGGGTCCCTCCTTTCTGGACCCACGCTCCTTTGTCTGAAGCTCTCCCTGGCCAGGGATAAGAGCTGTGAAGTCTAATCTTCACTCACCTTTCATCAGCTTCACCTTAGCCTCTCAATGGCAAGGTTAAGAGCTAACTCTACCTTGTACAGATGACTTGCCTCGGCAGTCGAACCCTTTGTTTGAGCCCACTTCTGACTGGATATAGTGTGTGCTTTGTGAATATTTGCTTGAAATGTTTGTTTTGTTTTGTTGATGCTTGCATGCTTGCTTTCTTCCTGGATAGGATTAGCTTGCTGTTGTGCAAGTAGGTAGAAACCACAACATAGGGCAATGATGCATGATAACACTAGGCTCGAGTACAGCTCCCTGGTAGTGTGTCTCCCCTTGGTTTCTGGCTAGAATTTCTTTCCCTTTCAGGGGAACTACATCGCCCTGATCCTCGTTCCAGACGAGGTATGTAGGCAGGAGACCGTGCGAGGTCTCTCCGAGCACTTTTTTCTTTTTGTGTGTGTTTGCTTGTTAATCTCTCTTGTGTGTCAGGATATGGATGTAAGCCCAGCGATTGGCTGTCCGTATCCTGATTGTGTTTGTTTGGTTCGGAAGCCGATGTAAGTCCAGCGATTGGCATTCGGGTTCCAGGTTTGCCTGTGTTTGTGTGTGTCTTGTTTGGCGTGCGTGAGCCGAACTACTGCAGCTCTGATTCTCGTTCCAGACGAGATACGTAGGCATAGGATGCGATGTCCTAGCGAGCCCTCTTCCTCTTAACCCCACCTGTGTTGTCTTCGGTGAGTGTGTGTGTGATGTTTGTTTAGCAACCTATTCTTTCTTTTAGAGCGTGGATCCCGTCGAGTACGACGGACGTGAGGGGTGCTAATACCTTCCCCTTGCGTAACCGACTCCCGTACCCTTTCTCTTTGGTCGCGAGACCTTGCTTTTTCCAGGTTTACTCTGAGCGTTTCCTTTCCCTCTTTTGGGATAAATAACGCACGGTGGCGGCTCTGTGTTGTTTTGTTTTAGCCCACCGGTTGTTTTTCGTGGATGCGACAGCTGGCGACTCTGCTGGGGATACTTAGATGTTGACCTTGTGCTGGTCCATCTTCCCTAAGCGAGTCTCTCCTAGCGCTCTAGGATAGTTTAGGTTGCTTGTGCCGCTGTATTTATTGCATTTATTATTCTGATTGTGTATATATTTGCATAAATATTTGCATGCATCATACTATCATGTTGCCGTCCTCTGTGCAGGTGGTTCCTCTGTTTTGGGGTGGGTGTTCTGAGTGAGGCCCAATACCCAGGCCTGAGTACACACCTAGGATTAGCGTGGTCTCATGTCTCTTCACATGTTGTACGACATGATGCGGAGATGTGACATACCACAAGCCGGACGAGGTTCATTTGAGAGAGTCCTGCCGGGTGGAGTCATTCCGCTTAGGTCGGATTATCTCTTTTGAACTGTTGACTCTGGTGACCGATCATTTCCCGGATCTTTGGTTTAGACAATCTTAAGGGAGCTACAATGGCACACCCGAAAGGGCAAACCCATTGAGTATCTCTGCCCGATTGTCGAGACTATTATCCGCCTTAGGATGACCTGATTAGAATTTACCTGTGAGGGGAGGGTGATTCTTTCAGATGCATGTTCAGATGGTGACTCAGATGGTGACTAATGGTTCCGTTGATCAGAGTCCTATTTATAAGTCGGATTTATGGTCATTTATTGCCGAGACGCCGGAGTGTTGTCCGTGTTATTTATCAGTGGGGATCCGTTTATTTCAGGATTCCCCGGGCCGATTCAGAGGTTATGGGTATCTGCTCAGAGATTGTCTGATGATGATGGTGATGTATCTTCCGTTTATTTCGGAACCCTTAAGTCGGATTTATGGTTAATCATCACCTCAAATGGTTATGATCAGTTCAGAAATCAGGGCTGTAACTCAGAGCAACAGAGGATCAGATGATTTGGAGGATGGCACAGTGCATTGCATTCATACATCTGCATCGTTCTCGTTTTGCATTCATCTGCACCTAACCTACGTCTAGTCATATGGGGAGTATTATGGATTGAGAATCTGGTTGAGAGACATCCGGATGTCAGAATGTTATTGGTGAAATATTATCTGTCTCGATGAAGCCAGAATCAAAGGACAGAATCTTCCTCATATGGATAGACGTTGCATTCATGCATATTAACCTGTTTGCTGTTTTGTAGGTGTCGGGTTCTGACGTGCTTGATTGTTTCAGGAATCATTGCTCGCGCTCGTAGAGTTGTACCTTTGCACTCAACTCGTCCTCACAGATACTTCACAAGGCGCAATACTCCTAGGCTGATGGATCTCCCAAATACTGATATCCTCGAGCTGAAGGACAAGATGACTGAGCTGATCAACATCATGCAGGGTTTTGCAGTTGGTCAGAAAGCTCTGGCTGATAAGGTCGAGAAGCTCGAGCGGGCTTCTGCTGCTAATAGTGGTGTGAACCTGGATGGTGTCTCCAACCAGGGGCTGGGTGGATCCAGAGACGGTGAAAAAAGAGCAACCGTAGGTATGGTGAACAACAATGCTGGTGGATTTGGTGCTGCTACTGGTGGTGGGCCCGGTCTGGGGCATAATCTGAAGGATAGTCTGTTCCCGCCTTTCTTTGGGGTCGATGATGACAGAGAGGAAGACAGAGAAGCGGATCAGTTCTCTATGCATAACGAACCGTTCGGTCAGTACGGTGCCCAACCACCAAACAAGGAAATCCAATTGCTGGCTGAGAAGATCAGAGCTCTTGAAAGTTATGCCACTCCCAGCGTGGTAAATATGTCAAACATGGGGCTGGTTGAGGGGGTTGTGATCCCACAGAAGTTCAAGGCGCCCGCATTTGATAAGTATAATGGGAGTTCCTGCCCGGAGACTCACCTTCAAGCCTTTGTCCGCAAGATCTCTGCATACACTACAGATCAAAAGCTTTGGATGTACTTCTTCCAAGACAGTCTGTCTGGACGATCCTTGGAATGGTATACCAAGCTGAAATCTTTTGATATCAAAAGCTGGCAGGATCTTGGCGATGCTTTCTTTAAACAGTACCAATTCAATGCTGACATGGCTCCTAGTCGTACTCAGCTGCAAGGTATGTCTCAGAAGTCAAGTGAAGGGTTTAAAGAGTATGCACAAAGGTGGAGGGAGTTGGCTGCCAGAGTTCAACCTCCACTAGTGGACAGAGAGATGTCTGATCTCTTCATGGGTACCCTGCAGGGGGTTTTTGCTGAGAGAATGGTGGGTTGTCCCGTCACCAACTTTGCAGACATCGTGGTGGCTGGTGAGAGAATTGAAAGTTGGCTGAAAATGGGGAAGATCCAGGGTGGTAATGCTTCGTCATCAGGATCGAAGAAGCCATTCGGGAATGGTCAGCGCAAGAATGAGGGTGAATCGAGTGCTGTGTATGCCCAGAGAGGACACGGTAGGGATCGTTACTACCAGCACACTGCTGCTGTAACCACCCCTGCTGGTAATCAGTCAGTACGACAGCCACGTCAGCCACTTCAACAGAGAGCTGGGTACCAGGTGAGAGGAAAAGGGATTGATCTCCATTTTGACAGGCCGCCCGTGACATATGCTGTTCTGTTCAAAAAGCTGATGGATCTTGGGTTGGTTCAGCCGAGGGCGATGGTTCCGATGAGATCAGATCAGAGGCCTCCTAACTATGATGAGAACGCCCAGTGCGAATTTCATTCTGGAACACCGGGGCATAACATTGAGGGTTGTAGAGCATTCAAGAATGTTGTCCAGGATCTGGTAGACTCCAAGGCTATCAATTTTGCGCCATCACCGAATGTTAATGCTAACCCCATGCCGGCACATGGTCAGGCAATGGTGAGTGCAATTGCTGAAGATTCGGATCACGCCTGTGGGATGGGTGAAGAGACTGATGGTAACTGCAAGTTTGATGGTTGGATAAAGTCGTGCGTACCAGGGATGGAAGTCCAGAACTGGAAGGCCTAAAAAAGATCATCACTGTCGCTCTACTTGAGGAGTAATGTTTCTTGTTTTCAGTTTTATTTGCATGAAAGCCATACGTGTTGCCCGACACGTAATGGTTCATTGTAAGGGCCACCTCATGTTTCATTTTGCAACATTTTGCATCATAAATAAATGGATGTTTTTCAGTCAAAAAGCGGTGTTCCCTGTTTTTCATTTATTTTGGCAGTTTAAAAACAAATAAAATGGCAATGTTTATGTTCATTTTTCCTTTTTGATTTGTCTTGTTCCGAATTCAAAAATAATTCTACGGATCTCGTTGATAACAATCCTGTTACACCTCATATGACTTCGACAAACTGATCTATCATGTCGAAGAAGAAGGCGAAGAAGATTGTGATCTGCTGGAATTAGCCAGGTTGTTAAACACAAGAGGAGAGGGTGATTCAGCCGCATGAAGAGCGGGTTGAGATTGTTATTCCAAGCACCGCCGAGGTGAGAAAAGAAGTGAAAATTGGGGCCGCTTCAGAGGCGAGTCGAGAGCAGAATGGTAGCCCTATTGAAAGAGCATGCAGATACCTTCGCCTGGTCGTGTCGGGATATGCCAGGGTCGGATACCAATGTCGTGGTGCACAAGCTACCATGGAGAGAAGACGGTCCTCTAGAGAAGCAGAATGCCAGTGCCTATATCAGGGATCCATGGTGACTTTGTTTCATGATATGATTCATCATGAAATCAATTGCTATGTTGATGACATGATAGCAAAGGCCCAAGCAGGAGAGGGGCATCTGGCAGACCAGGGCAAGTCGTTTGACCGGTGGAGATAATTCAAACTGAGGTTGAATTCAAGTAAAGTGCACTATCAGAGTGCAGTCCGGTAAGATGTTGGGGTTCATTATAAGAGAGGAATCGAGGTTGATCCTGATAAAAAAAAAGTTAGATATGCCTGAACCGAAAAATAAAGAAAGAGGTTCGTGGTCTCTTAGGCAGATGGAACTACATGTCATGGTTCACATCTTATCTAACAGCCACGTGTGAACCCATGTTCAAGATGTTGAAAGAAAAGATCAAACGGTCAGGTGAAATAATGATTGCCAAGGGGCATTGAAAATAAAAGAATAAGTTGCAGGAACCTCTGATTCTGATACCTCCTGTGGAAGGAGCGATTGTTAATCTGGTACTTGACAGCCTTCGAGGGGTCTACGAGGTGTATTGGATCAGCATGACGAGTCTGGTCGAAAAGAGCATGCAATTTACCTTAGCAAAAAGTTTACCGACTGTGAAACAATACATTCACTGTTCGAGAAAACTTGTTGTACTTTGGCATAGGCTGCTCGCCGACTGAGACAGTATATGCTGGGTCATGCCACTTTGTGGATGTCCAAGATGGATCCGATCAAGTATGTGTTTGAGAAGCCAGCATTGACCGGACGGGTTGCGAGAAGAGCAAAAGAATGTTGACTGATTTGTGATACTCTCAGAAAGCAATCAAGGGGTGTATTGTCTGATTACGTCACTCCGCAACCCATTGAGGATTATTAACCGATGAAGTTTGAGTTCCCTGATGAGGACATCTCGAGGTACTCTAATCGAAAGACTGAGAGTAACCGATCCCGGAGGAGGGGCCTGACTCTGAATCCGAACGGGTTCTGATGTCTGATGGGGTTAATGTGAAGGAATTAGTGTTGCTTTGGTAATGCCGAAAGGATCCCATGTTCCTTTTGTTGCCCGGAAAGCATTTGAGTGCACCAACGATGGTGGCTGAGTACGAGGTTTTCATTCTGGGTATTAAACTCCGATGTGTACATCTACTGGGGCAACGCCTTTCTCGTGGGTATATGGGATGGAAGCCGTGCTACCGGTTGAGGTTCAGATTCCCTCTTTGAGAGTCCTGATGGATGTGAAGTTGCAAGAGGCTGAATGGGTAAGGACCCGGTATGAAGAGTTGAGCCTGATAGAGGAGAAGAGGCTAGCAGCCATCTGTCATGGGCAGTTATACCAGCAGCGGATGAAGCGTGCTTTTGACAGAAAGGTGCGACCTCGGGTTTATCACGTAGGTGATATGGTGCTGAAAAGGATCCTTCCTCCTCAAAACGATCAAAGGGGCAAATGGACACCTAATTATGAAGGTCCATTCGTGGTCAAGAAGGTTTTCTCTGGCGGAGCCTTGTTGCTAACGACCATGGATGGCGAGGATTTTCCATCCCCTGTGAATGCGGACGCAGTTAAAAAATACTTCGTGTAAAGAGACCCGCTGGACAAAAAGAATAAAATAGTCCAGGCAAAAAAGGGCATCCCGGCGAACCAAAAGAAAACAGAAAGAAAAGGTTCGGGCAAAAATTAGGGATAAAGATGAAAGATTGTACACCCGGCAAGTCGAAAACCTGAAAAGGCGACTTGGGCAAAAAGGGGTATCCCGGTGGGCTGAAAACCCGAAAGGGTGGTCCAGGCAAAAGAGGGATTGAAACGAACAACTGCGTCTAGCATGATTGTTTGAGCTTTGGTCAAGGCATCATGGATAATACCCGGTAGGGATCAATCGGAATCGTCTTATTCAGAAGGCAGAAAGTATGGAGAGTCTGAGGACATATGGGGTGTAACCGAGTTGGAACTCGATGAGATCACGGGTTTCACATTGCCATTAGGATAAATTTTTCCTTTTGTGCGCAATTACCTCTTTTCAGGAATTGCTTCCTTTGTATTGCTCGGTTTGAGCCACACTTTTTCAATCAATAAAATGCATATTCAGCCAAATAATTTTGTTTTTTGTTTTCATTACCGCTTTGATTGCAAAAACATCCGATTATTTTGATAAAGAATCTTGCATTTTAAGACATACAGGTCCCTTCCAATGCATGTTTATAAGATTGAAAGCTTGAAATCTTATTCGGAAGGTTGAGTGACCCAAGTGTTGAAATCTTGACACGCCTGGGGCACAGTTGTATCTAACGATCTGTTTGCAAGAACTGTTAGATATTTTTCACTCACTTGCAGGTTGTAATGTGGAAGCTTTGACAAAACAAATCCCCAGGGAGTCCAATCAGGGACGAATGAATATGAAGGGATGATGAAGAGACGTTGAGACGTACGACGATCCTTGAATGATAATCAAGAAGACTCTTCAAAATCGGAAGATTGGAAAGTTTATAGAAATTCCCCGCAGAGTCCAATCAGGGACGAATGAATGGGTAGAGAAGTGGCGAAGAGACGTTGAGACGTCCGACGACCTTTGGAATTAATCAAGAAGACTCTTCAAAGTCTGAAAATTGAAAGTCTGTATAATCCCCAGGAGTTCGCTCTCCGTCGAGCGTGGAGCGATTGGGAGTACAAGATGAGCTATCTGTGAGCATTTCCCCAGTGAAGTTGCCAGATATCTGTGAGGGTTTCTCCAAGCAGAGTCGGGATTGATATCCTCAGCAAGTTAAAGACTGTTGTATCCCCGCAGAGTGTTGGTGGTTCTTATCTCCAGCAGTTTCCCGAGCGGATTGGGTGCAAAGGAGGTTCTTCCCCAGCAAGGGTTACCTTTTCCCAGCAGCAGCAGTGCTATTCCCCAGCGGGGTGGAGCTCGGAGTATTGACGAGTTCCTCAGCAGAGTGTCTCGAGCTCCTCAGAAGAGTCCCTTAAGGGGGATATTTTTTATGCATTCATCATGTAGAATAAGCATAGCATGTTGCATAGAAAAAATAAATCGCGTAGCATTTCCATCATTATGGAGCATTACGCAGAAAAAGCCAATCATGCATCATGGCAAGCATACGCTAGTCTCAAACCGTGGTATTTGTTTGAGAGGTGGTTTTGCCCGAAGATGAAGGTGTTACTCTGAAGAGTTTTGGCATCGTGATTTTGAATCAAAGTTTCTGTCGAGCAGATATGGGAATGTTGACTCGAGAAGTTTCGGGGCTCAAAAAGAAAGAACAAGAGAGAGTAACCCCCAGCTAAAACGCAAAGTGTTCGTTGGCTAGGGTTGAAGGAAAGAATAGCTGGTTTGTGGGTTGTTATTCCCAGCGTGGGCCTGTGGCATGTGTGCCGGTTCACTTGTCATTGTTTTGTTATCTTCGCCGATACTGATAGGTATGAAGAGTTTTCCGGTATCCAGACCGAAGTGGCGTTCAGGCCAAGTTTTCCGATTTTCAGATCGAAGAAGTTTCCGACGATCAGGTCGAAGTACTTTTTCCGGTGTTCAGACCGAGCCGGTATCCAGACCGAAGTGGCGTTCAGGCCAAGTTTTCCGATTTTCAGATCGAAGAAGTTTCCGACGATCAGGTCGAAGTACTTTTTCCGATGTTCAGACCGAGCCGGTATCCAGACCGAAGTGGCGTTCAGGCCAAGTTTTCCGATTTTCAGATCGAAGAAGTTTCCGACGATCAGGTCGAAGTACTTTTTCCGGTGTTCAGACCGAGCCGGTATCCGAACCGAAGTGGCGTTCAGGCCAAGTTTTCCGATTTTCAGATCGATGAAGCTTCCGACATTTAGATCGATGTAGCTTGTGGCAGTCAGGCCAATTTTCCGGTATCCAGACTGAAGTGGTATTCAGACCAGTTTTCCGGTGTTCAGACCGAGGCGGTATCCAGACCAAGGTGGTGTTCAGACCATGAAAATGGAAAAGAAGAAAAAATTTCGGGGTTCAAGAAAAGCATAAAAAAGAAAATAATAATCCCCAGCGGATGTGTGGTGTTCAGGCCATGGTTATCCCTGTGTTACCATTTATTTTGGTATCCAAGTCGATGTTGTTGTTTCGGTGATCAGGCCGACTTTTCCGTACCAGACGGATTTTTCTTTGAGATTGCTTCTTCGCTGATTCTGACAGGCGTTGTTAATAATTTCCCATCAGAGTGCAAATTGTTCGTCTGTTCATGGTATTCAATCACTCTTCATCCTGATCATCTGAAAGCCGAGGCTATTCATATCGACAGGTTCACAGTGTATTGAATAGGGGCAGCTGTAACACCTCAAAATTTGCCCTCCTCTCTTGGGACTAGCATAATATATTTGCATATCATTTTAGGTCATTAGGCATTGCATGGTGCATATCATGTGGTTACATTGTGCAAATCATCCTCCTAAGTCTTGATCAGAAGATGAAGAGTTCATGGTGCAAGCTAGGGTTTCATTGGACTGGATCATTAACTGTCTGAGGGTGGTGGTCCAAATTAGGGTTTCATGGTTCTCAAGGAGATTGGTCTACATCTTGGTTGCAATGACACATCATCATCATGGTCTTGATATCATCCAGGAGATCCAAGTGTTTGATCAGATACCTTGAGATTAGGGTTTTGACCACTGGTCAACCCTAATCAGTTGCATTGGGCCAATCAGGGCTTGGCATGGAGATGGGGTCTATAATGGATATGGGGATCATCATGTGATTGTATTGAGCTTATGGAGGCTAGGGTTTCATCATTGAGCCATTTCATCAGAGGATTGAGGCTCAAGTGGATCAGTGCATTGCCAAATTCATCTATCAATCAGAAAAGTCAATTGTGGTCAACTGTGCTTGATTTTATGGATTTGGAGGTGGGAGAGAGTTGGATACACTTCATTCATGTTGAAACAAGTTTCATTTGACATGACAAAGCTCAAGAATGAAGAAAATAAAGTCAGGATAAAAATTGCCAAAAATAGAAAGTGACTTGTAATGGAAGTTTCCAAAAATGGAAAGTTTTTCACCACAAAATTACATGTCCAAAAAAGCTTCAAATTAAAATTTGTCCAACATGAAAGTTGTAGATCTTGATCTCACCTTTCCAAAAAGTCTAAGAACTTGAAATTCTCATGTATGGTTGACAAGTTATGGTCCATTCATTTTCCAAAAATGCCTATAATCAAAGTGGCATAACTTTCACATGGAATGTCCAATTTGGGTGATCTTTTTGTGAGCAAACCCCATTTCACATGTACTTTCAAGGTGTATGATCAAAATTCATCAAAACTGGCCATGGCAAAAAGTCAAATTTCAAGTGGATTTTTTAGCATTTTTGGTGTGAACATGTGATTTTGAGAAATACTTGGAATTTGGACATGAGACCAATGCCAACACACTCCAAATGCAAAATGTGACTTGTGTGAACTGTCATGAGCTGTCATGGTGCATAATTGGAGAAGGTCATTTTTGGACTTTCATTGAAAATGCAATTAACACTAATCACTTGGTTTTGTTAATTGTGATTAAGGAAATGGATTAGCAGGGGTATATATCATTAATCCTAACAGAATTGGTTAAACACATTTCATTTTCCAAGAATTGCAACAAACTTTCCCTCCAAAATTGCCAAATTGACTGTTTGACTTTTGCTGTTTACTGTTGGTTTGTCTGAGTACTGATGATACTTGATTGATTTCAGGTACATTAAGTTGCTTACAGTTCTTTAAGAACTTGCTTGCTGTTGCTTGGTTTTATAAACCAGTTGAGGTAGACTCTCTTGTCTCCATGTAGTCTGGAAGACCTGGCTTGTTATTTAGCCAGGCAACTGTCTGAAGTCCTCCTTAAGAGGCGATGTTTGTGATTGTTTACTTTTGTGCCAAGCAGGTAAAGACCTCTATGAGGCAATTGGAGGAACCCAAGGGATATGCAATCTATCCCCCGCTATTCTGTTGAGTCGTCCCTCTGCTCACACCACTGTGTAGATGCATTGGGACACGAACCCAAGATCTTGTACTTTGTACAGTTGTGTCAGAGTCTTGAGCGTAGAAGGGTCCCTCCTTTCTGGACCCACGCTCCTTTGTCTGAAGCTCTCCCTGGCCAGGGATAAGAGCTGTGAAGTCTAATCTTCACTCACCTTTCATCAGCTTCACCTTAGCCTCTCAATGGCAAGGTTAAGAGCTAACTCTACCTTGTACAGATGACTTGCCTCGGCAGTCGAACCCTTTGTTTGAGCCCACTTCTGACTGGATATAGTGTGTGCTTTGTGAATATTTGCTTGAAATGTTTGTTTTGTTTTGTTGATGCTTGCATGCTTGCTTTCTTCCTGGATAGGATTAGCTTGCTGTTGTGCAAGTAGGTAGAAACCACAACATAGGGCAATGATGCATGATAACACTAGGCTCGAGTACAACTCCCTGGTAGTGTGTCTCCCCTTGGTTTCTGGCTAGAATTTCTTTCCCTTTCAGGGGAACTACATCGCCCTGATCCTCGTTCCAGACGAGGTATGTAGGCAGGAGACCGTGCGAGGTCTCTCCGGGCACTTTTTTCTTTTTGTGTGTGTTTGCTTGTTAATCTCTCTTGTGTGTCAGGATATGGATGTAAGCCCAGCGATTGGCTGTCCGTATCCTGATTGTGTTTGTTTGGTTCGGAAGCCGATGTAAGTCCAGCGATTGGCATTCGGGTTCCAGGTTTGTCTGTGTTTGTGTGTGTCTTGTTTGGCGTGCGTGAGCCGAACTACGGCAGCTCTGATTCTCGTTCCAGACGAGATACGTAGGCATAGGATGCGATGTCCTAGCGAGCCCTCTTCCTCTTAACCCCACCTATGTTGTCTTCGGTGAGTGTGTGTGTGATGTTTGTTTAGCAACCTATTCTTTCTTTTAGAGCGTGGATCCCGTCGAGTACGACGGACGTGAGGGGTGCTAATACCTTCCCCTTGCGTAACCGACTCCCGTACCCTTTCTCTTTGGTCGCGAGACCTTGCTTTTTCCAGGTTTACTCTGAGCGTTTCCTTTCCCTCTTTTGGGATAAATAACGCACGGTGGCGGCTCTGTGTTGTTTTGTTTTATCCCACCGGTTGTTTTTCGCGGATGCGACATGAAGGACCTAGGTGAAGCAACCTATATATTAGGAATCAAGATCTATAATGATATATTAGGAAGAAACATACATAGACAAAGTGCTAAGACGCTTTAATATGCATGATTCCAAGAAAGGATTCATACATATGCAACATGGCATGTGTCTATCAAAAACACAATTCCCTTCAACTAAGAAAGAAAGGGATCCCATGATAAGATTCCATATGCACCTGCAATAGGATCTATCATGTATGCCATGTTGTATACTCGACCAGATGTCTCGCATGCTTTAAGTGCAATGAGTAGGTACTAATATAATCCTGATAATGCTCATTGGGTAGCTGTCAAGAATATCCTTAAGTATTTGAGAATAACTAAGGACCCATTCTTGATATATGGAGGTCAGGAAGAGCTTGATGTAATTGGATACACCGATGCTAGCTTCTAGACACATAAGGATGACTTTAGATCGCAATCTGGTTATGTGTTTTGCTTAAACGGTGACGCTGTGAGCTGGAAATGTTCAAAGAAATACAGTTGTTGATTCTACAATCGAGACCGAGTATATTGCTGCCTCAAGTGCAGCAAAGGAAGTTGTTTGGATCAAAATGTTCATTAGTGAACTTGGCACGGTTCCTAGCATTGTGGATCCCATTGATCTCTATTGTGATAACAATGATGCTATCATACAAGCTTAGGAGCCTAGATCTCACCAACGATCTGATCATATACTTAGGCGTTATCACCTCATTCGAGAGATAATAGATAGAGGAGATGTGAAAATATGCAGAGTACCTACACTTGACAATATTAGGGGTATGCCTGATTGACTCTAGTGCTAGTGGGAGATTATTGGTGTAAGCCCTAAAGGACAATACTTTTGGTACTTGTATCGAATTATTTATTAATAATAAAAAGGTTTTTTTTTCTTTATTATGTTTGTTTAATAAAGTCCCTAGAATAGCTAGTCCGTTTAATGTATCAAGTGTGACTTAATCATGAGATCCCATTAACCATAAGGACATTATTCTTAAAGTATCTATAGTCGAGCTTTGTTTTGAAGTGGGATAACATTAAAGCATTAAGATTATTATGTATATAGACTGATGATCACATCTCATGGATCATGGATAAAGAGTTATGAAGTCTTAAACATAGGTATGAATATTAGGAGTAATATTTATACTGGATTGACCCGCTATGAGAATACTATATAGAATGTTATGCAAAGTGTCATACGTTATTCTCATGGTGATATTGGTGTATACCACTTTTCGACCTGAAACCACTATAGACCCTAGATGTAGAGTCAAGTGTTTTATTGTTGATCAAACGTTGTCCATAACTGAATGACCATAAAGATAGTTAATGGGTACTCCACAAAGCATGTTAAGGGACATGAGTGACCTAGATAGAATTTGCCCATCCTGCGTAACAGGATAAATGTCTAAGGGCCCAATATTGAACTGGACAAGGATGACACGGTCTATGTCTTGTGTTCAATATAGTCATAAGGGTAATTGTACACACAAGTATTATAAAAAAGGGATTTGTCATATCACATGACATTTTAGTGCGTTGGGTAGCAGTGATGTGTTGCTAGATACCGCTCACTATTTATTACGTTAAATACGTGATTTAATATAATTTCCAATATCGCAAAAACCTACAAGGTCACACACAAAAGGACGGGTTGATGAAAGATAGAGTAAATAAGAAACACCGTAAGGTACGGTGCACTTAAGTGAATTGTGGAACATCGTAAAATATGGTGCATTTAAGTAGAATACGAAATATGGTAAAGCACCACGCGCTTAAGTGATTTTTTGGTATACCATAAGATATGGACCACATGCACTTAAGTGGGCTTTTTAGCTTGCAGCCCACACAAGTGATTTTATAAATAGAACCCTTGTGCAGAAGTATTTCATTAGATAAAATTTTGTTTCTCTCTCACTCTGAAATTCTAGTTATCAGACTTTCGATGTCACACGGGTTGTTATGACATCCAATTCTACACAGACAAGAGTTATGCAGAACTTAAAAGTAAGTGCAGTAAATAACACAGGTAATTGTTTACCCAGTTCAGTCCAACATGACCTACGTCTGGGGGCTACCAAGCCAGGGAGGAAATCCACTATTAGTAGTATTAATTCAGAGCTAAATTCCCCCATTTACAACTCTTCACTTAATCCCTACCCAATGCAATTTCAATCTTACACTAAGATCAGAGTTCCTACTCACTCCCCCTCAATCACCTCAGTGATTACTACCTTTAATCAATATTAAAGACAATTATGAAGTCACACTTCAAACAACTCTTGATTGTGCTTAACAGCTTTAATCAAGATACACAGCACCCACGCTTAAAAGCTTAGAGTGACACAACACTTACAACTCAATGAACACCCTATACCAATGCAATCATCTATGTGATAATAGCTTGGCTTACAAGATATGTCTAATACAAGACTCACAAAAATACAGCAGTGAAGTATGATGAACACACTAAATCTTCACGCCTAAAATCCCCAGTTCTGAATGAAGGATTGCCATCCTTTTATATTTCAGCACTTGGGCCTTGTACTTGTATTCTCCTGAATTTAAGGTCACGCGAGTTCCCCTAAATTCCACATCTAGGTTACTAACAAATAGGCTATTTGTTAGGTTCATTAAATGTAGCTTGGTTGTTGGTTTCCTGGATTTTCTCTCAGCTGTTGAATCCCTGAAGAATAGCCTGAGAAAAATGCTGAAACAGAAAAACTAAACAACCTACAATATAGCATATGCTGTCAGGAATGAATGTCACAACATTCAGTTTGACATCCAAATCAAGGACGATATGCTAAGTCTGTTTTTCCTGAAAACAGACTGTACAAATTTGCTGAACTGTACAGGACCAATCTGTCCATACCTCAGTATCAGCGTACATTAATAAATGTCAAGACATCCAATTTGACATTTACATAATTAGCCTTATGTCAGGTCTGTTATCCTCCTGAAGAATAGACTAAGATACATACTGAAGTGTAGCAGAAAACCACTCTGCCTATTGTTCAGTATATGCTGTCAATGATGAATGTCATAGCATCCAGTTTGACATTCAGACAATAGGCCTTATGCCAGGTCTGGTATTTCCTTGATAACCAGACTGAAAATAAATCCTGAGTTCTAACAGAACACCAACTGTTCTATTCCTCAGTATCTGCTGACAGGGATGAATGTCATAACATCCAGTTTGACATTCAATAAATCCTGTATTAGCTAATCCTGCAGTACACTACTCAGAATGTCATGACATCAGCCAAGACATCAGAGTACAGCTAGATATTCTAACTTAAAATGCAGTCAAACAAACATCTCCACAGCATGTCATGACATCAGTCACGACATTAGAATCCAGCTAGTGCTTTACCATACAATGCAGCCAATTAAACATCTACAAACTCCCCCTTTGGCAAATTTTTGGCTAAAACACTTTGGTCTCACAACAGAGTCCATAGCAACGGAAAACATACATCTAGCAGGAAATTAACCTAGCTAATACACTCAGAGTAGCAGCACACTCACACAAATGGAAGTTAAATAAAAACTTCACATAGCAGCACACATACAGAAGTTAAATAAAAACTTCTAATTGCAGCACACATACACTTACTCACTCTCATAGAAGTGGAACATCAGCTGCATAGTAGGGGATCTTGAATCTGTCATGAATATCTGTTTTAACAAAACAATCTGTTGTCCTGGGGTATCACCTGTTACTCCCCCTTTTTGTCAAAAATGTTGCCAAAGCAACACTTCAAATTACAAATCCACATAAAATAAACAGAATTACACACAAATGACAGAATTACAGTCTTGGTTTTACTTCACAGTTTCAACCAAGTCAACACCCACTTGATCTTGCTTCACAACTTTGATCAAGTAGTCACACACTCTTGCTTTACAGTAGGTACCACCATATCAGATGCCATGACTTTGTGTCTGACATCTAGAACCACTCCTGCATGAGCATTGTCCTTAAACTCCTGCAGGTGCATAGGGTGCCGTAAGTTAGGAAATCTCCTCAACCTCTTGTTGCCACACTTGTTGCAAGTGACAAAGCTATGATCTGTTGACCAATCAGAGCACACTTCCAATTGTTTAATAGGCAGAGATATTAAACAATACATCCCAAACATCATTGGTTGCTATAAGTTCTCAGAGAGACATATTCCCAGTTTTCCCCTTAAGTTTTCAAACTGAGTAGCATCCAGAGCCTTTGTAAATATGTCAGTCAGTTGGAGTTCAGTGGCTACATGTTCCAAGGTAATCACTTTGTCTTCCACCAGATCTCTGATGAAGTGATGTCTAATGTCAATATGTTTGGTCCTGCTGTGTTGGATGGGATTCTTGGAAATATTGATGGCACTGAGATTATCACAGAACAATGTCATGACATTTTGAGAGACATTGTACTCAGTGAGCATCTGTTTCATCCAAACCAGTTGGGAACAACTGCTTCCAGCTGCTATGTATTCAGCCTCTGCAGTGGACAGGGATACACAATTCAGCTTCTTGCTGAACCATGATATGAGATTGTTTCCCAAGAAGAAACATCCTCCTAATGTGCTTTTTCTGTCATCAGCACTCCTGGCCCAGTCAGCATCACAGTACCCAGATAGGACAGGCTCAGAACCATGTGAGTACAGCATCCCATAATCACAAGTCCCATTGATGTACTTGAGAATCCTCTTGACTTGATTCAAGTGGCTCACTTTGGGCTCTGCTTGGTATCTAGCACACACTCCAACTGCATAGGAAATGTCAGGTCTACTTGCAGTTAGGTATAGAAGACTACCTATCATGCTTCTATACAAACATTGATCAACACTGGGCCCTCCATCATCTTTGGTTAACTTTAGATGAGTAGGTGCAGGAGTTCTCTTCTGCCTAGCATTATCCATACCAAACTTCTTAACTATGTTTTTGGCATACTTGCTTTGGGAGAGAAACATAGAATCCTCCATTTGGTTGACTTGCATTCCAAGAAAATAAGTCAATTCCCCAACCAGACTCATTTCAAACTCAGATTGCATTTGGTGAACAAACTGTTGTACCATTTGCTCTGACATTCCACCAAAAACTATATCATCCACATAGATTTGAGCAATCATGATTTTGCCATCTTCATCCTTCACGAACAAGGTCTTATCTATCCCACCTTTTCTGTATCCATTTGAGGTCAGAAATTCAGTCAACCTTTCATACCAAGCTCTAGGTGCTTGCTTCAACCCATACAAGGCTTTCCTCAACTTGTACACATGTTTAGGTTGGTTAGGATCACAGAACCCTTTAGGTTGTTCCACATAGACTTCTTCATTTAAGTAGCCATTTAAAAATGCACTCTTCACATCCATTTGGAACAATTTGAATTTCAGAATGCAGGCTACACCTAACAGCAATCTGATTGACTCAAGTCTAGCCACGGGTGCAAACGTCTCATCAAAATCAACCCCTTCAACTTGAGTATATCCTTGAGCCACTAGTCTTGCTTTATTCCTAGTGATTACTCCTTTCTCATCAGACTTGTTCTTGTAAATCCACTTGGTACCAATGATGTTAGTCCCTTCAGGTCATGGAACAAGCTCTCATACTTCATTCCTTTTAAACTGCTCCAGTTCATCTTGCATGGCATTGATCCAATATTCATCAGTCAGGGCTTCTTTCACATTTTTTGGTTCAACCTTGGATACAAAACAGGAATTTAAGCTAATTTCCTGTGATCTGGTAGTCACACCACTATTGGGATCCCCTATGATAAGATCCTTAGGGTGGTCTTTCTGAATTCTGATAGATGGCATTTTGGTGGGTGCATCTACCTCACATTCAGGAGGAGTCTCCTGTACTTCTTCAGACTTGACTGGTATGTCTGTTGAAGTATCAAGGAATGTTCCAACATCCTCTATGACATTGATTCCTTCCTCTTTATCATCCACAATAACATTTATGGATTCCATCAAGACATTGGTCCTGTAGTTGAACACTCTGTAAGCTCTGCTGTTAGTTGAGTATCCTAGGAATATACCCTCATCACTTTTGGGATCCATTTTCCTTCTCTGTTCACGATCTGTGAGAATGTAGCATTTACTTCCAAAGATATGAAAGTACTTCACAGTGGGTTTTCTGCCTTTCCATATTTCATACAGAGTGGAGGAGGTTCCTTTTCTCAAGGTGACTCTATTGTGAACATAGCAAGCGGTATTCATCGCTTCAGCCCAAAAGTGCATGGGGAGCTTCTTTGCATGAATCATAGCTCTGGCAGATTCTTGAATAGTTCTATTTTTCCTTTCAACTATCCCATTCTGCTGAGGAGTTATAGGAGAGGAGAACTCATGACTTATTCCTTCAGACGAGCAGAACTCATCAAACTTGGAATTTTTGAACTCCGTACCATGATCACTCCTAATTCGGACAACACAACTGTCCTTTTCCCTTTGAAGTCTGATGCACAGGTCTTTGAAGACATCAAATGTATCTGACTTCTCTCTGATGAAGTTTATCCAAGTGTATCTGGAATGGTCATCAACCACCACAAATGCATATCTCTATCCACCCAGACTTTCAACCTGCATAGGTCCCATTAAGTCCATGTGCAACAGTTCCAGAACTCTGGAAGTTGTAGGATGTCCCAGCTTCGGATGAGACATCTTGGTTTGCTTACCCACCTGGCATTCTCCACAGACTCTTCCTTCATCAATAAGCAGCTTTGGGATTCCTCTAACTGCTTCCTTGGATATGATCTTTTTCATTCCCCTTAAGTGTAGATGACCAAGGCGTCTATGCCACAGCTTCACCTCCTGTTCTTCCTTGGCAGAGGAGCACATTGTGGAAAAGTTTGAGAGCTTAGGTTCCCACAGATAACAATTATCTTTGGATCTGGATCCTCTCATAACTTCTTGATTATCTCCATTTGTCACAACACATAGCTCCTTAGTGAACTGAACATAGTATCCTTGATCACATAGCTGGCTTATGCTGATGAGGTTGGCCGTCAGTCCTTTTACTAACAGTACATTATTCAGTTCTGGGACTCCAGAGCAGTCTAGCTTACCCACACCTTTTATTTTTCCTTTAGCACCATCACCAAAGGTCACATAACTGGTAATGTGAGGTTGTATATCCACCAATATATTCTCCATACCAGTCATATGTCTTGAGCAGCCACTGTCAAAGTACCAGTCTTCTCTGGTAGATGCCCTCAGAGCTGTGTGAGCTAACCTAGCATACCATTGTCGCTTCTTGATGGGGACATAGTGCCTATATGTCTTATGCTTAGGTCTGACATGAGGGGCTTGGTTAGGGTAACCATGAAGCCTGTAGCAGAAGGCTTTTATATGGCCAAGCCTACCACAGTGGTGACATCTCCATTTCTGGAATTTCCTCTTCTGATGATTATTCATCCTGGTTCCCTGATGTTGAGACATTGGGTGTGACCTCCGCTTTAATTTCTGAACTTTAGCCTTTGGGCGTTCAAGTTCAGCTGAGGATTTTTTCACGAAGCCTAAACCAGATATGGTTCCAGATTTCTGTCCCACCTTTAGGATCTCTTCCAAGGTGTCAGTTCCTTTATTCAACATTCTGATGGATTTAGTCATTTGATCCAGCTTGGAGGTCAGCAAGGTTATCTCACCATTTAGACCCTCTATGACTGTCAAGTGCTTCTGTCTCTCATCTTCCAGCTCCTTGATGCGCTTCTTCTGCTTTTCTCCTTGTACACACACTTTTGCACTGGTGACACATAGCTTCTTATAAGCTACAGCAAGTTCATCAAAGGACAATTCATCTGCACTTGAGTCATCATCAGTGGCACAAACACTCATTAGCGCAGTGACATGTTTAGCAGATTCTCCTTCAGATTCACTTTCAGAATCTCCCTCAGACCATGAGACAGCTAGCCCTTTCTTTTGCATCTTGAGGTAGGTGGGGCATTCAGCTCTAATGTGTCCATAGCCTTCACATCCATGACATTGGACTCCCTTGCCTTGGTTGAACTTTTCTTCAGAAGTTGATCTTTTCCTGATGTCAGACGAGGTGTTCTTGACATTTGGTTTACCTCTTTGATCAATCTTCTTCACGAACTTGTTGAACTGTCTCCCAAGCATGGCTATGGCTTCTGATATGCTTTCATCACTTCCAGTATATCCTGCTTCTGACTCCTCTTCAGTATTTGATACAAAAGCTATGCTTTTGTTCTTCTTTTCAACATTCTCACACATGCCCATTTCAAAGTTTTGGAGAGAACCAATGAGCTCATCCACCTTCATGATGCAGATATCTTGAGCCTCTTCTATTGCAGTGACCTTCATGGCAAATCTCTTAGGTAATGACCTGAGAATCTTTCTTACAAGTTTCTCTTCAGCCATTTTCTCACCTAAGCCACCAGAGGTGTTTGCAATCTCAAGAATATTCATGTGAAAGTCATGAATAGTCTCATCCTCTTTCATTCTCAGATTTTCAAACTTGGTGGTCAGCATCTGAAGTTTGGACATCTTCACCTTGGAGGTACCTTCATGGGTTATCTTGAGGGTATCCCAAACTTCCTTAGCCAGCTCACACTGGTGCACCAGTCTGAAGATGTTCTTACTGATTCCATTGAAAAATGCATTCAAGGCCTTAGAATTTCCAAGGGCTAATGCCTCTTGCTCCTTGTCCCACTCTTCTTCAGGAATCTGCACACTGCCTCCATCTTCACCTGTCTTCGTTGGATGTTCCCATCCTTTGTTGACAGCTCTCCAGACTTTGCTATCTAGAGACCTTAAGAAGGCTATCATACGAGGCTTCCAGTCATCATAGTTAGAACCATCCAGCATGGGTGGTCTATTTGAGTGTCCTATATCCTTGTCCATGGTACTAGAAAGTAACTTCCCTAGATCTCACCCAGAAATTAACAGGCAGGGTGCCTGCTCTGATGCCAATTGAAATTCTAGTTATCATACTTTCGATGTCACACGGGTTGTTATGACATCCAATTCTGCACAGACAAGAGTTATGCAGAACTTAAAAGTAAGTGCAGTAAATAACACAAGTAATTGTTTACCCAGTTCAGTCCAACATGACCTACGTCTGGGGGCTACCAAGCCAGGGAGGAAATCCACTATTAGTAGTATTAATTCAGAGCTAAACTCCCCCGTTTACAACTCTTCACTTAATCCCTATCCAATGCAATTTCAATCTTACACTAAGATCAGAGTTCCTACTCACTCCCCCTCAATCACCTCAGTGATTACTACCTTTAATCAATATTAAAGACAATTATGAAGTCACACTTCAAACAACTCTTGATTGTGCTTAACAGCTTTAATCAAGATACACAGCACTCACGCTTAAAAGCTTAGAGTGACACAACACT
This sequence comes from Lathyrus oleraceus, assembly GCF_024323335.1. Lineage (NCBI taxonomy): Eukaryota > Viridiplantae > Streptophyta > Magnoliopsida > Fabales > Fabaceae > Lathyrus > Lathyrus oleraceus. The sequence goes on along the minus strand of NC_066580.1, from coordinate 384,072,991 downwards.
TACAACTCAATGAACACCCTATACCAATGCAATCATCTATGTGATAATAGCTTGGCTTACAAATACAAGACTCACAAAAATACAGCAGTGAAGTATGATGAACACACTAAATCTTCACGCCTAAAATCCCCAGTTCTGAATGAAGGATTGCCATCCTTTTATATTGCAGCACTTGGGCCTTGTACTTGTATTCTCCTTAATTTAAGGTCACGCGAGTTCCCCTAAATTCCACATCTAGGTTACTAACAAATAGGCTATTTGTTAGGTTCATTAAATGTAGCTTGGTTGTTGGTTTCCTGGATTTTCTCTCAGCTGTTGAATCCCTGAAGAATAGCCTGAGAAAAATGCTGAAACAGAAAAATTAAGCAACCTACAATATAGCATATGCTGTCAGGAATGAATGTCACAACATTCAGTTTGACATCCAAATCAAGGACCATATGCTAAGTCTGTTTTTCCTGAAAACAGACTGTACAAATTTGCTGAATTGTACAGGACCAATCTGTCCATACCTCAGTATCAGCGTACATTAATAAATGTCAAGACATCCAATTTGACATTTACACAATTAGCCTTATGTCAGGTCTGTTATCCTCCTGAAGAACAGACTGAGATACATACTGAAGTGTAGCAGAAAACCACTCTGCCTATTGTTCAGTATATGTTGTCAATGATGAATGTCATAGCATCCAGTTTGACATTCAGACAGTAGGCCTTATGCCAAGTCTGGTATTTCCTTGATAACCAGACTGAAAATAAATCCTGAGTTCTAACAGAACACCAACTGTTCTATTCCTCAGTATCTGCTGACAAGGATGAATGTCATAACATCCAATTTGACATTTAATAAATCCTGTATTAGCTAATCCTGCAGTACACTACTCAGAATGTCATGACATCAGCCAAGACATCAGAGTACAGCTAGATATTCTAACTTACAATGCAGTCAAACAAACATCTCCACAGCATGTCATGACATCAGTCACGACATTAGAATCCAGCTAGTGTTTTATCATACAATGCAGCCAATTAAACATCTACACACTCAAAGCCTTCATTCGTAGCAGCTAACACTGAGACTGAAGAAATCCGTTCGTGTGGACTGAGTAGAGGCGTTGTCACCATTCAACGTTCGTGATCACTCCTTAGATCTGCATCAAAGGTTTCAATCGCCACAAGAGGTCATGATTTATATCACTGATCATGCCCATTCGTAAGAATCACTAAAGGAGAAAAAATTTAATTTCCGCTGCGTTTTGGATCGCTATTCTCCTTCAAAAAGGTATACATGTTTTGTGCGCTTTACCTCTACCACCGTATCAATAGGCCATTCGTGGAGCTCTATCAATTCATTTTTAATCATGTGCAAACCATCATCAATATTCTGATTTTACTCCTGTTGTACACCATCATCTTTGTTCGATTCTTAGTTCGTAGAAGTGTCTCCGTCTTCTTCGTTCGTTATGGTTCGTCTTCAATTTTGTCTAGTTCGTCTCGTTTTGGTTCTTGAACCTAATACATAGATGAAATCAAATTAGATGTTGCGCATAACGAAATTAGAACGAAAAAAGATAGAGCTTGAAAGGAATCAAATTGCAGATATGAGTTTTTATGTTGTGGCCAAAAACTTGATGACAAAGGGCACCATCTGTGGATCTTAGAGTCTTGTTGTTGTGGTAAGAAGTTTGATGAGAGGGGGATGACAAGGGGCGCCATATGTGAATCCGAGAGTTTTTTTTTTGTTCTGGTAAGAAGTTTGATGAGAGGGGAAAAAATTTTAAAAATGTTATTCCTAATGTACTTCACGTTCTTCACCTTTAATGTCAGTTTTTTTTCTTCTGAATTTTTGCATCGCTAACTAGCCATATGGTATACACGGTGGCATAAATAATGACACATACCCATCAAATATTCCACATAAGTGCCACATAATTTCAATTATTGACTTTGACTAACAAATAAAACAAAAATAACAAATAGGATACATTTTAAACATACGAAAGACCAATTAAAAAGTTATGAAAGTAAAATAAATTCCAAATACAAAATACGGAAAAAAATATTAAACCTTAAATAAATTAAAATGTCATAAAAATTTAAGTGATTAGCCAGTAGCTACAATTAAAAAAGAGGTTAGAATCATAATGGGGAGAAATGGCTTTTTATCCATCTTTATTCCAGGTTGTTTTGACAGAGCACTCAACTAGTGATTCTTCAATTCTTCACCATAAAAATATGGATTGAAAATTTGTTCGAGAGGATCATCAGCCTTAGTCTGCAACGAAGAAAAAGAATACCTATCTTTCTCCAAAAGGCACTTGAGATTCAAACCAGTTACCATATGCAAGGTATATTTAACCTTGCTTGTTCTCCTCCAAATGATGGCCCCATAAATAGCTATCCAAGAGAAAGTTTCCTTTCCAAGGTTTCTTCTATTTCAAATAAGCAAATGCAAGTGGCTAACTGATATTTGATGATGATAAAACATAATAGTCATAGAAGAGAAACCTGAGAATAAAACTCGTGCAAAAGAATGGAGAATTTATGGAATCAAATGAGGTTAGTAGTTCTGAATTTAAGGGTCTTGATTTCACATGAACCTTAAATGATATTCACCAGCTTACAAACTTTACATGGACAATTTTGTTAGGGGGCAACTTACTGGTATGGATGAGAAGAAACCTGATCTTGGTGCCACGAGGGATCGCAAAATACCTATACAGAAAACTCAATCTTTCAAAGGTAATGTGTGTTATGCTTTTCCTCTTACCTTCATTTCTCATAAACTGTGTTGACCATTTTCAGCAGAGAAGAAAAGGAGTCAGAACTGGTTTCAAAAACAGCTTCCAATGAAAAGAAGTCATGATTTTGACTCTTTTGAAATCGAGCATGCTGCTGCAGTAGCTGCTGCTGCATTCTCGATTAATTTGCAAGAGGCCTCTGAGCAGACGAGTGAGACGCCGGAGACCTCATTGGCCAAGACAAAAAGTAAGTTAGGCAGCTCAAAATCTTCAAAGTCCCTACTTGCTAGTGCTTCCAAGAGATTATCAGGTAAAAATGAGCACATAGCGCTTCGCTTATAACTGATAATTACCATTGTTGAGGGGAAAAAACACCAAACAATTTTGTTAAACTTTGTCTTCATCATGTTTAGGTTCATTTAGATATAAAGATGACCAGGGTGACAAGGTGTCAATATCCCCAGTTTCAGAAGAAAAGAAGCCGGAAAAGGCCATTATGCCTGCACCATCAATGAAAAAGACTTCAACTTTTATTGATAAGAAACCTGTTACCTCAACACCAAAAGCTCCTCCTCCTCCTCCTTCAATTCAAAAGACTTCAAGGCAACCGAGCCCTCTAAGACAGACTACAACGGGCACAAACATTCAGGAGGAAGATGCAGATGTATGGGAGAGAACCGAGCTCAACAAGATCCAACAAAGGTACTTGAAAACAAGATTACATTGATTTTCCACCAAAGAAACCGGTTTAAACCAGAACTAGAATAAATACTATCATCATTTGACTCAGTTTTTATAATAATGAAAAACATTGTCAGGTACGAGAAGCAGAAAGAGACTATAGACTCATGGCAAGACAAAAAGAGGATGAAAGCCAAACGAAAGCTAATTAAGCATGAGGTTTCACTCAGACTTTTATTAGGCTTTATAGAACATATTTTAAACAGATCGTCAAGTTCTTCTTTAGCTATTATCAGATAATGTCTTAGGTTTTGGCAAAATTTGTGTCTTTTTCATTGCCTTTTTCAGAGTAAATAACACGGGAGTATATATGCGATGTGTAAATAGCATTCTGATTTGAACATTATGCATAGGTGATAAATTTAAACCTTAACTGGAATGGTACAAACAATTACAATGGCGAGATAAGTACTGTCACGCGAGATGATGATTGAACTTTAATGGAAAGACTAATCGCAAACTTCTAAATTGCAGAGTGAACTTGAGCGGAGAAGGTTTAAAGCTTTGGAGAAATTTCAAAATAAGATGAAGTGTGTAAATCAAGTTGCAGACAGAGCGAGAACCAAGGCTGATGAAAACCGAAAGAATGAAGAGCTACAAGCAAAACGGAAGGCAGGTGCAATTCGAACAACAGGCAAACTGCCACGGATTTATTTCTGCTTCTGAGATTGCCAGTTGCATAACATCAAAGTGTTTGGGAGGAAGATATGTAAATGATTGTTTCATAGTATTATCCATATCTCTTAGTCATCATCATTTACAGTATATGACCACATGGTGCTATAAAAATTGCAAAACAAAACTGTAAGCTTCAACAAATGCATGAGCTGCTACTTGTGTATATCAGTTACAGTTTTTCATGTTTTAAGATTTAGTTTTGGTACCACAGTTTGATCATCAACTTCATTTTCCGTAAATGACAGTGTAACCAATAAAATGATTAATTGTGTTTCAAAACATTACTGACTGTGTCTGTGTTTAATCAAGCAATCCCAAATTGTTAATTTCCCTTTAGTGTAAACAGACAGTACTTAGACAATGGTGGTGAGGAAGGCCACACATTGGAGCCCAGGAAAAAAGTTCTCGGACGGTTGGTGGACCAGGAAGGTTTCAACGGCGGAATTGAGTTGCTTAGAGTACCACGAAGGAGTTTCAATTCTGCCCCTTCTCATTAACTTTCTTTACACTATTCTTCACAACACCAATAATATGATTGCTGCACATTTCTTGTTTCTTCTTCGGTGTCTCTACCAATTTCTCCACCTAGTCTATAACTCTTCACTTGCCCTTCGTGCTTCAACATCGAAAATCCTTCAAAGACACAGCTATCATAGCATGTTATGAATCTCACAGTCAGATTTAAAGAGAATATTGCCCGGTATAAATTTGAGTCTTCTTAGACACCAAGAACTGAACCAACGCATGACTTCTCCCTCCATGCTTATGAAAACCCATTGCAGTTGATAAAACATGTAAACTTCTTGCACTTCAAAAATCTTTTCAGCCCTTTGCAATCTAAAAGCAATAGGGTCTATCCTCATAAAAGTTGACAGATTCACCATCTATGCTACCTCCATATCCATGAACACTGCACTACTCAAAGATCTAGCAAGTTCAATCTACCCAATAGGGTCTACCCTTGTAAAAGTAGACAAATTTGCCATCTATGCTACCTCCATATCCATGAATACTGTACTACTCAAAGATCCGACAAGTCAGACAAACTGTTAAGAGTGGATTCCAAAGAAATAACACTTCTGTTTTGAAAGATTAAGAAAGAATAAGAGAAAGAGAGAAAAAGAACTGAGAATCCCATTTATTAGGATTCAATTCTTGGGCTTCTAACAGATTCCTGGCTCTGAATTGTGGAAGTTACAAACTGCCTACACCATCACCACTCCTCTCCAACAGGCTCGGAGAAAAGTATAAGGATTAGTGTGTCAGAATGTAACCAGGTAGTTTTGTCAGAAATGCTGAAACAAATGCTAATCAGAGCTTAATAGGTAATTTGCCTCTCTTATATTTAAATCCAAGTATTCTTTTCTACAAGAAACATATTATCTACATGTATTCGCACAACCATTAGTAATTTTGCATATAAAATTTAGGCATGTAAAGACTTCTTTGTACAACAGTTAAACTTGACTTCAGGAAGAAAAAGATTACAACTGACAATCGTCTTAAAGTAGATATGAAGGTGGCACAAAAACCTCCAGAAGAAAATAAATAGTATAAAATACTAAAACCTAAAAATAACAAAGAAAGCACCACCACATGGTAGAACATTCAATCCAAAAGTATATAGTGAATTTGTTGAAGTTTGATAAACATGCCACAACTGACTGTAGGAGCAAGGCTACAACTTATGATGTTATTTCTCTAATCAATCTCTGGATAGTTGGGTATGCAAAGTACAATACGAGGAACGATGGGATGGCAAAAACAATAGTGAGTAGGAAGTAAATGATTAAAATAACAACACTGCAAGGGATTACGAAAAAGGCTATCAGAAGCAAAGTGATGACCAATGGGAACTTGGATGTAAAGTGAAGGAAGAAATCCAGAGATTTATGAAGGGAAAAATAGTGTCTCTCTCCATCACTCACACGGACTGCGTTGTTAGATCCCAATTGTCCAGAACAATGACTACTTGAGGGCCTTCTAAGGTTACAACTAGTACCTTGACTTCCCAAAAGGTTGAACTTAGGAGGCCAAATTGGTTGGCTGTCCACAGAAGCAGAAACGGTCTTATGCCTATCACCATTCAGGCTCTCAACCATCCAAAGAAGGAAGAAATTTTTGCGAGGAAATTTCAGATTCCCCTTGTAGATGAACCGGAATGATAGTAGGTGGCACCATGGACAAGTAACGAAGAACGGAATCTTGATTTGTTGGGTAGGAAATTTCATTACAGCCCATTGAAGTCCCAGGACACAATTTTTACAGAGGGTGTGGCCACACCATAAGACATAAGGCACATTCTCAACTATATTGAATGATTCCCAGCATATTGGGCACTCCAGCCCTTCATCTTTGCTAGCATTAGAGCAAACCTCATCATCCGAGCATTCTGCACAGCTTAGGATCGGCTCTGTGGAGCTTCTTTTCATTCTAATGCTTGTAAGGGCATGTGATGCGAAGTTCCACATCTTTAAAGATGAAAAGTTTACAATGCAAAGGCAGAAATCACAACAGCATCTGTATATAAGCCATTGTCACACAAAAGAATAACTTTCCCAAAAGCTGAGCTCCAGCAGTTAGCTTCCCCTGTTGACTACTAAGCCCTTTCAACCTCAACAAAAATCTACACATGATAAAAAAAAGAATAACAAAACTTAATTTGTGTAGAAGTAATTGCTTAAAATAAGTACAATCAGTGCCACTGTAATATGTAAATACGAAAAGAAAAACTAACATAATTTTTAACAACACCCAACACCCAAGACAAGTATCCCCATTACTAGAACTACAAGATTATATGCCAAAATTGAAAGGCCACAAGTTTCTATAAGTTCTAAAGAGCACATTTTTGATAGTATTCTATTCAGCCTCTGAGAAGCATGAGATGTAATAATATATGATTAAATTTGCTTTGAAATTTCAATAAACCAACAACATCAACAACCAAACAAAAACCAAGCTTCATCCCATAAGTGGGGTCGGCTACATGGATCCACATCCGCCACTTTTATCCAAATTGTTAATCTCAAAATCTTTCTTAACAACTTCTCTTAAGTTTTCCTAGGTCTTTCTCTACCTCTAACTCTTTGACTCCTCTCCATCTAATTTACTCTCCATACCACAAAATCTACTGATCTTCTCTCTACATACCCAAACCACCGAAGTCTATTTTCAACCATTTTTTCTACTATAGTTCTATCCCAACACTCTCTCTAATATTGTCATTTCTAATCTTATCTTGTCTAGTTTTATCACATTTCTAATACAACATCCTCATTTCTGCTACACTTACTTCATCCCAATAAACCAGACCTAGAAAAATCGTTCATAATTTCTTTTTAAGTTATAACCACTAAAGAGCATCATATATACATAGCATAATACCATAACAAATTCTCTGAAAACAACGCAAAATTAATGAAAAATGAAAAGGAAAAAAAAGAGACAATTAAAGCATAAAGAAACATAGTTTATGGTGAATCACTGCATTACTCTGGTACATGTATTAAACACCGAAAAACTTGAATGAGTTATGGTGCCCTTATGCTCAGTAACCTAGATAATTAGGTCCAATCAACATTACCACAATGCGAAACCATATAATAAAGTGTTAACTTCACATTATCAAACTGCTGCTTTCAATTCAAATAAAGGAGCACAATGAGGATAATTAGCTACCATGTTTGATCCATAACCTGAGTTAAAAAAATCTCTAAATATCACATTAACCTAATGATCCATTAAAGTTTAAATACCAAAATCAAAAACAAAAATAATCTGAGAACAATACATGAAATTATAATAATTGGATTAACAAAACCTAATTTGCATTACAATTATACTATAATATTCTCTTTTTTTCTATCAAATCTAACTAAATAGGAAAATTAAAGATCTAGATATAAGACCTAGAATCTAAATTTCGAAGCGAGAAACGAGAATTACAACAAGAAGAAAATCTTACAGTTAACTAACACGAAGTGTGGAATTCGAGAACCAATCGAAGGCGAATTAGGTTTGAAATTTATCGATGGATCAGAAAATTTGACGAATCTGAAAAGAGCAGAGATAGATAGAGGAAGAACATGCTTTTTCCTCTTTCTCACTCTCTTTTTCTTCTGGCGAATTGCATGAAAAAGAATGCGGTATTTTATATCAGGGAGAAAATGAGAGAAAACGACGTCGTTTGGTGAGCTAGTATTTCTTCGGGTATGCATGAGGTTGGCATTGCTTAATTTGTGAATTATTTTTACAGAAAACGCCGGTCAATTATGCGTTTTCCTCGGAGTTCTATTATTAATATCATGTGACAAAATATTATTGAATTTATGTGTAAATTATTATTTTACACATTATATATCAAATTATGTGACAAAATATTATTGAATTTATGTGTAAAATAATTTTATACAGAAGCACATACAAATCGGATCTAATTTTTTTAAAGATGAATAACAATGAATGCTCTTAATTAACATTATCACTAAAAACTATTAGAACTATTTTATTAAATATCACGTGTGTTTTTATACTACGGATTTGTTTTTTATTACTAGATTTTTGAAAAATATTACTATACATTTGTTTTTTTTCTTGTTAAAAATGGTAGCAGTACCACCAGTCCACCACTGTGTACTCTACAGGATGTCATCATGATAATGACATGCTTGGACTGCCCAAATAGATCCAGCCAAAAGGTATGATTTTTTTAACCTTGCATTTTTACATAGGTTCATATTGCACATATAGATAGTGACATTTTTATGTCATAAAGAATTTTAAGTTTCAATTGATTTTCTTTACTATAATGTATAATATAATATCATTATGTTATGTTTGATTCCATGATTTATTGACCATGTGTATTTTATTTTATTATAATTATTGAATGGAAAAAAACATAACTATATTAAGAAAATATAAGTCTATTTATAATTATTTCAATATTGTTTGGATCGGGTGGAATTTGAATCCAAAACCTTGAGAGCAGTATATTCTCAGGATCCAACTCTTCATCACTAGACCAATTCATAAAGATTAAACGAAGAGAAGTCTCGGCTTGGATACAAACTTAGTGAAGGGAGTCAGATCAAGGGTTTGTATGGAGGTCAGTCAGTTGTTATGTAGAAGAGATTGGAAGAAGATGAAATAACTTGCTCTATAATTTTTCTCGCACAATACCACAATCCAAATCTATGTTTTTGTAAGTTTCTAGAATGAAGAATTTGAAGTGATGGGTGAACGTGTGAAACTTGTTTAATACTTGAAGGAAAGTACTTTTTTCATGACTCAACTTCAATTGTGGTAGTTGGAGTCAGAAAGCGGATGAGCAAAAAGAACGACATATAGGTTTTCACTAAGATGAAGAAAGTAAGGACTTTGAGGGTCTTGAGTGAGACCTTTAGCTATGAGGCTTGTGGTGGTGATATGTTACCGTTGACGACGACGACAGTTGGATCGTTTTTTGTTAGGTCTTGCAAGGTGAGAGAGAGGCGAATGTAGGGTTTTAAAACTCTAGCGGAGTGAAGAAGATGAAGGGAATTGTAGCTAAAAGTCAATTGTTTGACAAGAAATGAAAATTTTGGGGAAAATGGACAAAATGAAATGCCATTTGATACCATACTATGATTGGGCTCAATATTGGCCCATGGAAATTCTGAATGAAAAAGGCATAATTATATTAAGGAGTTTCTCATTACATCCTATATGTTTCTCCCAAACCGTATGATTTATGAAATTGACCATCTCGACTCGTCCGAATAATACAACTAAGATGCACCCTCAATATAACACACCACGTCTTTTATTTGGAATGGTCATGTGACTCTAATAATTTTATATGTCTGAATTATAGCATTCAACAAAATGTTAATTCGTCTGAATTGTACCATCCTGAGCATCACATTTTTAGTAATGCAATTCCAAAAACCCTTTTACTCATGATCATATAACATATCTCATTAATCCCTCTAAAAATTTATTCTCTTATTATTCAATAGTTTTAATTGAAAACATAATTCAAATGTATTTAGACATTAGAAATATCATAATTGTCTTAAATTACCTTTAGTATACATCTATATCTATTTTCATTTAATCACAATCTAGTATTTTCCGTCATTGTGAGAATTGTCCGGATAATATTATCTAGAGCCTCTCGTGTTGTAACTTTTGTACATACTGAATGGTTGCTTAAATAGTGTTATTTTTCATTAGTTATAGTTATGATGCATCCCGATGTTCTCAACAAAGCCAATAAATTAGAGGATGGTTTACTGGAAGATCTCAATCTCAGTGGTGTACACGTTGATGTTTGAATGGATTTCTAGAAGAAGAAGTTTATATCAAGCAACCACTGGGTTGTGAAGTAAAAAGGCAAGAAAAATTCTTGAAGTTGAATAAGACGTTGTACGATCTCAAGCAAGCACCAAGAGCTTGAAATATTCGAATCGACAAGTACTTTCAAGATAATAACTTCATCAAGTGTTCATACGAGCACACATTATATATTAAAGCATAAAATAAAGATATTTTAATTATGTGTTTGTATGTAGATGACTTGATCTTCATAGGAAACAATCCAAGCATGTCTGAATAGTTCAAGAAAGACATGTCAAATGAATTTGAGATGACGGATATGGGGTTCATGGCATATTATCTCGACATTGAAGTAAATAAAGAAGACAAAGCAATTTTCATCATCCAAGAAGGTTATGCCAAAGAAGTCCTTAAGAAGTTCAAGATGGATGATGTCAATCAGGTTGGCACCCTAATGGAATGTGGCTGCAAGTTGAGCAAGCATGAAAACGAAGAGATTGTGGATCCAACTCCTTACAAAAGTTTGATTGGAAGTCTATGTTACTTGATAAGTACAAGGTCATATATTCTCTGTGTCGTAGGAGTTGTAAGGCACTACATGGAAGCTCCAACAATAATTCGCTTTGAGGCGACAAAGAGAATCATTCGATACATCAAAGGTACAATAAACTTTGGCTTGCACTATTACTCTTCTAACAATTATGAGATTGTTGACTATAATGATGTCGATTGGAGTGAAGACTGAAACGATAGAAAGAGCACTACTGGTTTTGTGTTCTTTATGGAAGATATTGCTTTCACTTGTATGTCAAAGAAGCAATCAGTAGTCACACTGTCAACTTGTGAAATCGAGTATGTCATAACCACATCACGCGTTAGTTGTAACACCCCTAATTTATTTTAATATTTTAATTAAATATTAGAATATTTTATTTTTACGTGTGATATGATTTATTTTGATTAATTGTATTATTTTTGGTGATTTCGATGTTACAAGGGTATTTTGTTAATTTAATAATTATTAAAATAGTTGAGTTGAGAGTTAGGGGTTAAAAAAATTAGAATTATTAGAATTATTGGTGTTAATTAACTAATTTTAAGATATTTAGTAGTAATAGAACTAATTAAAGAATTAGAAATTAATTATAATATTTTAATTAAGTATTTATTTAATAAAAATATTTATTTAACTAAAATATTTTAAAATAATTATTTAATTGGGATTATATTTATTATTAATAAAAAGAAACAAATTTTTAACATGAATGTTAGTAGGAGGTGAACTATTAAAATAAGATTATCTGAGACTTTAAATTTTAACGTGAGGTTTAATTATGAGATTGTTGACTATAATGATGTCGATTGGAGTGAAGACTGAAACGATAGAAAGAGCACTCCTGGTTTTGTGTTCTTTATGGAAGATATTGCTTTCACTTGTATGTCAAAGAAGCAATCAGTAGTCACACTGTCAACTTGTGAAATCGAGTATGTCACAACCACATTACGCGTTAGTTGTAACACCCCTAACTTATTTTAATATTTTAATTAAATATTAGAATATTTTATTTTTACGTGTGATATGATTTATTTTGATTAATTGTATTATTTTTGGTGATTTCGATGTTACAAGGGTATTTTGTTAATTTAATAATTATTAAAATAGTTGAGTTGAGAGTTAGGGGTTAAAAAAATTAGAATTATTAGAATTATTGGTGTTAATTAACTAATTTTAAGATATTTAGTAGTAATAGAACTAATTAAAGAATTAGAAATTAATTATAATATTTTAATTAAGTATTTATTTAATAAAAATATTTATTTAACTGAAATATTTTAAAATAATTATTTAATTGGGATTATATTTATTATTAATAAAAAGAAACAAATTTTTACCTTCTCATCAACGTCAAGGATTTTTATTGGTTAACCCTATTTTATTTTGACAGTTCCCATATGATGTAGGATTATAGGCATATATTTGTATTTTGACAAAATGAGGTTTCCCTAAGCCCTATATGATAATATCTCATGAGTGTTAAAATTATGAATTTGATATAATATGTGTTATATATGTATGATTGTTATGGTTTTTGGTATGGATGTTTTTGTTAAGATCTCTGACCACATTTGATCACTGCAATGAAATGGATGTTACTATTGCTGTAATTTGTTGATGATTATAGAATTTTTTTTTGTAAAAATACCAAAAGCTGCATGAAATAACCTTTTTCGTATGTTTTTGCCAAAAAAAATCGAGTTTGGGTTCCGATTAAATAGGGAAAAGTCAAAAAAACCGGAAATCAGAAAAATCGAGAAAAAGGAAAATCGGGCGGCGGGCAGAAGGCGGCATGCAGCGAAGATCCGACGAGTCCAATTTTTTTGGGTATTTTCGATCGTTTTTGGCATTTTTCAAGTTCTGAAACCTCTTCGTTGACTTTCGTGTAATACTAGAAATAATTGTAACTCTTTATGAGATTAAATTCATTTTTTTGAATAAAATAAAATATTTATAATTTTTTTTTGAAAAATATGATAGAAAAAAGAAAATGGACGACTTTGGAAGAAATAAAATTAAGATAATTTTAATAGAAATATTAATGAAACAATGATTCTTTTTGGAGACCTTTAGTTGTGGTATATGATTCATACTCGAAACCTATTTTTGGTGTATAATTATTTAAATAATTTTGGGTGATTTATACTTATTTTGGTGAATTGTATTATTTGACTCTAGCATTCTCATTCATACATATATATTGGAGTTAGGTGACAGTTTATTCGGTGGTCTCAGATATATTTGGTGGGATCCTTGGTCTAGTTGAAAGACGAGAGGTGGGTCTCAGATCTATTTGGTGGAGATCGTCGGTTCAGGTGAGGGACCAGAGGCCGTGGAAGAAATCAGTAGCATACCTCTGATATCCACAAAAACTTGATATCATGTGTATATAGGTGAAGGAGTTGATGCATAATAGCATTGCATATGTTGAGAATAATATATGTGTTTGTATCTGTGAATGTGCTTGTGTACTAGTATTATTATTATATTCGTTTATCATTTTGTTGCTAATTTTAACCGTTATTATTTGTAAGTGTATTCTCGCCCCTTTTTTATTTTATTGGATTGCCTTTTTGCAATGTTGTATAAGTAATTAGTAAGAGTGATATATTGTGATGATCGTGAGATGGTTGTGATGCCCTCTTAGCATTTACTGTTTTTTCTCCATTTAGTCGAATAAATGTTCTGGTCTGTAACATCGGGGATTTGGGCGCTTGTATTTTCATGTACTGAATTGTAACTTTTTTTATGGAGTTGCTAGAGATGTTTTATTCAAACTTATGATACGATTTTCTTTTATCTTCTACTGTGAATTATTTATTTGCATGTTTATGTATGAGAGTTTTGATAAAGTAACATCCGAAGCATGAAGTTTTTTATTAAATATAAAGTTAGAGGTTTAGGGTGTTACATTTGTCGTGTAATTTGGCTAAGGAACTTGTTGACAGAGTTAAAAATGCAAAAAAAAAATCCTATGAAAATATGTGTTGACAACTGCTTTGACAAAGAATCACGTCTTTTATGAAAGAAGTAAGCACATTGACACCCATTACCCCTTCATAAGTGGATGTGTCGAGAAGAAGGAGGTGAAGTTGAAGTATGCGATGTCTCAAGATCAAGCTGCCGATATTTTCATCAAACCACTCAAATTGAAAACTTTCGTGAAGTTAAAGAGTATGCTTGAAGTCACAAATCAAGTTTAAGGAGGATATTGAAATATTAAACTTGATTTGGATATAATCTTATTATTTGTATTTTGGTTTTCGGTTTTTTGAGCTTAGTTATTTTAGACTTTGGAGTGTGTAGAAAACTATTGTGATGTTTAGAGTATTTAGATATTTTTCATAATTGTAATATTTTCTAAAATACTCTTAAGATTTATAGAGTTGAGAACTCTTTAGAATTAGTGTGTCTAGATTTCTTCTTATACTACTATAAATAAAGATGTAATGTTACACTTTTGTATCAAACAAAAAATATAAAATTCTCTCATCCACAAATAATTCTCCTGTTTATCAAATTTCTATTTAAACCTCTAATATTACCATACACTTTCTCTAAACACAAAATATCTTATTTTCACCATGAAAAAGATAAATTCCTGTTCCCTGTAGATCCATACCAAAAGCCCATGTCTGCAATCTTACAAAAGGGATCAACGGCAGTAAATAAGAGATCTGGAAGAAGAGATTGAAAAGTATCTTGCTCTATCCACTTGCTCTGCAAAACGTTTAAGAAGTTGCCGCTGCCTAACTTGCCACTTACTGGCCTGCTGAACCAGTTACTATTTTCCAAAACAATCATTGATGCTTTTGACTGGATTTGTATCCTTCAAATTTGAAACCTTGAAACTCAGTAAGAATTGAAAACGAAAAGTAAAGCAACCTTAGTTAGCAAGATAGAGTAATATTATAAATAGTCTATTATTTCACTCCGAGACGAATACATAGATATTGTCTGGTTGAATACATTAGTACATACTACAAAGTAACTACACAAATTACTAAAGCTAAATTATACTTAGAAACAACATCGTACACAACGAAGTTGTGTTTTCACACTTTATAACACAGCAATAGTATATAATAAAAGTATTTATGGACTGTCCCTTATTTAAGTGATTATAATTATCTATGTTTAATTCAGTGAAAGTGGTTTCACAAAAACCCTTGATCCATCTTTAGTTTTGACCTAATAAACATAGCCGTATCCACCACCGGAGCGACTATCGCCACCATCCCTACCGTACCCTCTTCCAGAACGTTCTTCACCATATCCACCACCAGAGTTCCCTCCATATCCATAGCCTCCACCAGAATAGTTTTGTTCTCCATAACCACCGCTTGATCGTACTCCGTCACCATATCCACTCTCATAACGGTTATCAGCAGCACCATAACCCGAACGTCTAACTCCATAACCACTCTCATTATTATTTCCATAACCTCCATAACCACCGTCGTTAATATTCCCATAACCACCACTAGCCCCGTAGCGTTCACCTCCATATCTACTCTCATTATTATTCCCATAACCACCACTGCCACCATAACGTCCACTTCCATACCCACTTTCATTATTCCTATTATAACCACCACCATAACGTCCATAGCCACTCTCTGAATGTTCAGTAACTTTATTTCCATAACCACCACTTCCACCGAATCCACCACCAGAATGACCAGTTTTTCCTCCGGTGTTACCATAGGAAGAGTCGTGTTTATTAAGATAAACAGCGGTTTTGTCAACGTACTTGCCAAAGCCCTTACTCTCATCAACACCGGCTGCACCTAAGATATTAGATGCGGCAACTGCAACCTTGGCCTTGTCCATCTTGCCAGGTTCATGGTTGTAAACGGACTGTGCTGCTTCCGACAACACCTTAGCAGAGGAGAAAAGCTCGCTATTCGAATGGTTCTGGCCGGGACGATGTTGTTTCCCTTGACCACCATAGGAGCTGTTGTTGTAGTAGTTGTCCATAATTTCTTGTTTTGAGATCGATACCAGAAATTAACAAAGTGTTGTTATTGTGATGAGGTTGCTTGGTATAGGAGAGGTATTTGTAGAGAAGATTATTCCTTGAAAAATCTGTGAAAGTTATGGTGGATAAGTCCTTGTCTTTAAGAGCTTTTGAGGCTATGCTTCTTTTTTTGTGTGTGCTGGAAACGTGTTGGTCGCTTTGGCTAATGTTACAAGTACTACCACTTGGCTTCTTATAGTAACTTCACTCATAGGACGATGTTGATATTTTTGTTCCTTAGATTTATGACGAGGGAACTTAGTTTTTTTTTTTTTTTTTTTTTTAACTATTTCTTCGGAAATATTTAAAAGAATAAACAAGTTTTTTTTGGTATGGTATAAATAATGATTAAAAATCTAAGGAAATTATTCTTTCTATAATTTGGTAGAGTTATGACTAGAGTTGTTCAAATATAAAATGATTCAAATAAAAGTTATAAATTGGTTAAAAAGATATTAAAAACGGTAAAAAAAAAAAAAACAAATATTATTAAAATGTATTTTTATGTCATTTTTTAAAAACAGCTTGAATCAAATTAGATAATTGAATTTTAAAAATAAACTAAATAAATATTGTTCAGGGGCACTCAGAAGGCCTAATAACCACAACACATAAGCGAAAAGACTCGCCAGATCACGTGCTAGACATGTACGTTATCTTAGGCGAGGAAGCGAACAATTCCTAGTAAAGATCAATCAGACATCGTAGTAAGCAGTTGTAACCGCCTTACTATAAAAGGGAGAACATGTCATTTCTTAGGTAATTTGAATTCAAATCTCATTTGCTTCATCTTACTCTCATAGTGACTTGGGCTTTTGAGTTCTAACATTGCATGTCAGTCTCTTCTCCACCATATCAGAAGCTCGAGTCCACCGTTGCGATCCACATCAATTGTTCACCAATCGAGTCTAATTCCAGTACGGAATAATGGTGTCATTTGTGGGAATTGATATTTGATTCCCGCATTTTTCACATTCAAACATTCATCCCTCGATTCATTGAATTAAAGCTTCCTTGACCTAGAAATTTAGATATCTTAAGTATAAAATGCAGGTCTCTATTCTTGATCCTCTCCAATTGACGATTAGTTATTTCTCAGATATCCTTCCAGATCCATCAGTGATGGTAGGTTCTAAAGCTACTTATTTTGATGTACAACGCGAAGCAATTGCAGCCGCCACCGCTCGAGTTGCCAATGATCCACCACCTCTCCCTCAAATAAGTGGCGATCAAGTCCTCATGAATTCCCCATCCGGACTGTCACCTCAAGATTTTGTCGAGCCCAAGACATCTCAAGGAGTCTTTCACCCTCTTCCGTTCCTAGGATTCACTTCATAGTTTCAGCTTGGAAAACTATCGCTCAGGCCTCTAGCGGCGCCAACAATACCAAGACTAGAAACGCTCCTTAGTTCCCAACTATTGCAAGCTAATCTCGATGTACAACGTACTAATGAATTCCTGAACAATGTTAATAATATGGTTCAACAACAAAATTTGCAAGCCTCTGTGGAAATATTACTTCGCATCGAAGAAATCTTGCATCATGCAAATCCGAAAAACAACACAATACAAAATTTGTTTTATGGAGGAATCAAACCAACAACATCTCACTGGGAAGAGGTTCCAAAATCTCCAAGCCACCGAAGAATCCAGATACACTAAACTCCTCCTTATGATCCTAAAGGATGATGGCAAACACACTTCTTCTGAGGTCGTCGCCCTTAGAGGGAAGAAGAACCATAGGAAAGTCCTCCCGCAAATGGTGAAAGAATAATCCTTTTCATGCTCGTTTTATAGATAGTTGTATCCTGAAGCCACAGGAGAAACTTCCAAAGATCTAGAGTTACGATGGAATTGGAGATCCAAACAAGCACGTGGAGCATGTAGATGATTGTCTAGATTACTATCATGTTGGCGATGTTGTAAAGTGAAAAATAGTTGCACTAACTCTAACCAGATCAACTAGGATTTTGTTTAAATCTCAGCCTAACGAAATCTAGAATCATGGACCACACATGCGAGAACTTCACAACTCATTTTAGCTTCCGAAAGAGATAGTCGTACTTAACATGAGCATCCAAGATAAGAAGGAGAGTTTGTGATTGTATATCGACAACTTTACAAAAGTAGTTGTAGAGGTGGGAGGATTCGATAAAAGCCTGAAGTGTTGGATTTTTGAAAGAGGCTTGAGGCAGAACAACACCTTTAGAGAGAAATTGGGACAGAAAGAAGCCCAAAACTTGAAAGATCTGTTGAATATGGCTTAACCCTTTATTAATTATGAGGGGAAACTTATCACCCTTGGGGAAATTGGGCACTTGCAACATATGTTACAACCGATCATCAGGAAAGAAATCCAACTGGTGCAAAGAAGAAGGTGACCGCGAAAATTTCTCTTAACACCTACCGGGAGAAAATCTGGAAAGAATGTGCCAACATAGAGTTCAGGAAATCAGGGTTAAAGAATCCCTTCCCGGTTAGAGAATCCTCTCGGGCTAAGAAGTCAAAACATTTTTGTTTCCATAAAAGTCACGACCACAACACCAATAACTCCATCCAGCTGAAAGACGTAATCGAGAGACTAATCAAGATAGGTTATATGTCTGAGTACATTTAAGATGGCAAGAGGGACTGAGATGATTCCCCAAATAATAAGAAGTCCCATGTTAAACAATTGATTTCATGACCATGGGTAAGGAAATAAACATTGAATAAAAAGAGGTGGACAAAGGGAAATGCCAACACATTGCATCCATCACGGGAGGCACCCCGCAAGCAAATGCCACGTCCAAAGAGACAAAGGTATATCAACAAAGGGCTCCAAAAATTTGATACTCGGTTTTCAAGATGCTGAAAAGGTAGGGGATCTCAAAAGAAATCTTTTTGTTGGTCATAACGGCCATGATTGGCCATTTTGATGTTTCCAGAATATTTATTGACGATGGCAGCTCTTGTGACATGATGTACTCGAAAGCTTTCGTGAAAATGGGCCTATAGAAATAAAAGTTGTGGCCTTATAAGGGATCCAATTTTCATGCCTTCAATGGCATGACGACTTGCCCTTAGGGGTACGTCGAGTTGATGATTATCGTCAGCGAAGGGAGAGATGTTAGAGCAATTGCCTCTTAGTTTCTGGTGGTTCCTAGCAAAAACGTCTAAAATTGTATCCTCAGAAAACCCTTTGTGACAAACTTAGATGTAGTGGAATCCCTGGTTCACCTGAAGCTAAAGTTTCACAACATCCATGATGAACCAGTCACAGTAAAAACCGATCTTTATGGAGCGAAGAGAATCTACAAATCCTTGCAACAAGACTAGAAAGAAGAGGGAGTGCAAAGCCCTGAAGATCAACATAACCTCCTCGGTCGACCAGTTAAGAGATATGAATATATACAAGTAAAGTAGGTCACCTCATCCAGACATACAAAAGTGGCTGATCCAAGCAAACTAAAGTCAGTGGGAGTTCCCCGGGGGAAAATAAGTGGCGGCAAGCCCACCCGGTTATTTTAATAATTTTGTATCAAATATAATTACTTCATCATAATATGTTATGGTCATTTTGATTAAAGAAATAAGAATGGTATACTAAAATATCTCTTTTCTTTGTGTATTTTAAAGGTAACGATGAGTCTGAGGTATGAACAAGGAAATTAAAATCCCACTACAAAGACTCAGGGGTGTTGTCATGAATGCTGGAGGTGTGTGACTAAGGCAATCGAAATCCCACAATTCAAAGAACATACACAATGAAAGTGGAAAAACCACTCATACAAAGAAAGTGGCAAGGGGTGGGTCCGCCATACGTTGACCTCGAACCAGGTCTTCAATTGGGGGGAAGGGTATCGACCTTTGGCCGAGAACAGCGCGAGAGACGTCTAATAAACTTTGAGCTAAAACCTCATAAAGTAAAATCTAAGTCTAGAAGAAGCATACTTGGGATATTACATGCAAACCTCTATCCCGCAATAGAGATATCCAAATATAAGACTCATACATACATGTTCTTCCATGCAGGTTTTCACACTTATACATATGTTGGACATATTGAGAATGAACATTAAAAAAATAGAAGAACATGGTGTATCTCTGAGTGAAATAATTTTCACATATTCAACTATCTGATTCAAGCGAGCTTGCTCCCTCAAAATGCACAAAGGAGGATATAAGTGCTCCACTTGAAATAAAGCATTCTCAAAGAGATCAGAATCTTGAGCTAAATTGATATTTTCAAGGCGCAAATTCTTGAGATTTCCTTGGGTTGTAGAAAGAGATTCTTTCATAGAAGATAGTGACACTTGAATTGAAGCCAATGCTTCGTTCTTCTAAGCTTCTTCCTACTGTATTAGCTTTACTTGATCAACTAAGGAGCTAGAGAATTTGAAAGAACTAAAAGCGGAACCTATCTTGATAATAAAAGTAGCTGTCGTTTTTACCTCTTGCAAGTACATGTTGTGTTGAAGCATCAGATCACCAACAGTGCCATGCAACATTTGTCTTTCCTTACGAAGTTGATCGACCATAAGAACCTTCCTACAATCAGCTCCACCAATGGCCAGAACGACAAAGGCTTGTTAAGTATAGTATGCTAGAGTCGATAATTCCTTCTCAAGAGTGCCATCACTCAGATTGGCATGGTAAAAGAAATCATTCTCTGGAATGTATGCCTTTATCCCTTAGAGTACGAGGTCTTGGCCGGGTCAAGAAGATGGGAGCTGAAAAACCCAAATTCGAGGGTAAAATATCTGAAGTG
This sequence comes from Lathyrus oleraceus, assembly GCF_024323335.1. NCBI lineage: Eukaryota > Viridiplantae > Streptophyta > Magnoliopsida > Fabales > Fabaceae > Lathyrus > Lathyrus oleraceus. The sequence goes on along the minus strand of NC_066580.1, from coordinate 384,052,184 downwards.
CTTGACACCCTTCGAGTATCCTAGAGAATTTCAACATATGGGTTAGGAACCGCGACGTTTCCACCTTGAGGCTTCTATAAACCCATTGAGGAAGGCCAGTTTAATCGCTTTGTCACTCTAGTGGGAACAGACGGGTGTTAGAACACTCGAAGGGCGAACCATCACGGGGGTAGCCCAAGATTTCCTCTTCATTTGTTGAATTACTTTTTCACACTTCATTGATTTTACATGTGGCAATTAAAAAATTATTAGGAAACATCATAGACAAATATGAAAAGCAAATAAATATATAAATATTAGAAGCCTTCCAAAAATGACCTTCCTCTCCATCTTGATTCTAGCGTTCATCAACAAGAGAGTTTTGATTAACCAATTTGATCAGCTCCTCACGGTTTCGCCTTGCAGAACGACGCCTCTAACGTAACCCAGTTCTTTGAATAAAATGACTAACCATTTTTTCATATAAAACTCCTTTTGGCTCAATAACTGATGAAATAAATTTGTACATCGGTATTTTAATTCAGTTTTTATAGCATAGATATTTGCATGAGCCTCTTCATTGAGAGTAGTAACTAAAAAAATATTAGGGATATTTTATAGCATCGGTATTTTGATTATAACATAGATATTTTGATGCATACGTATGATGTCACAATGGAGATTGGTTGATCTCAGTCCTTTGAGTTTTCAAAAGGCTATGGCGTGTGTATACTTTATGTATCCCATCTCATGTATTTTAATTATGTGATTTTCACGACAGATTCAGAACTTTCCTTTGAAAAGGAAAAGTCGCGGTCGGAGTTAGGAAGGGCCAAAGAAGATGTGTTGACCTTGGAACTTGAGGTAAAATATTTAGAAACTAAAAAGGAGGGTAGGACAACATCTTTGACTAAATCACAATAGAATTTTTAGGAGAGACAAAAGGATTCAGAGGGCCTGAACAAAAATATTCAATAACTATTCAACAAGAATAAGACAACTGAAGAAAACCTTCTATAGATTGAGGAAGCTTCCAAAAAGAGGTAGGATGACTTTTCATCCCTCAAGACTATGTGATAATTGGGAGAAAGAGATATTGAGATATGGATGAACTCATAAATTCCATATCTCTAGATAGACTTTCCATAATGCCATAACACATTCATTTTTTCAACCCAAGGGTTAAGAGGAATACGACTAATGCAAACTGCTTCAACAATATTGTGAATAGTCAATTGGAATAAAGCATCAAGATATGGTCAGGGTGTTTGTCCCTGATGTCTTTATTGTATATTGTGATTAACTTGGTGGAGCGAGGATTCTGTTTTTGGTCCCTTGTTGTAATTCCTGAACATCTTAAGTTTGAAATTCTTATCTTACCCCTATTATGGGTTTATTCTTTTATGTGTATCTTGTCGCATTTTCTTTTGCATATCTACTCGTGAAAGAATTTTCCAACCAAAGGGTAACTTTACTCTACCTTTAACCCAAATGAAAACACTCAAGAGCCTTTGATCTCGGAGGTGGCTACCTAACAAGTGAGACTCTTTGACAATCATTAATGCTTTAGGCTTTAACTTTCCTCCATGGGGAAAGTGATTCCTCCTTTCTGACCTCTGTTGGGTTTGGTGGGACGATTTTACAGAGTCATATAATCCTCTATGAAATAGCTTATGTGTGAAAGATAGTTGGAGAAAACAAAAAAGTATTATTGAATTGTTGTTTATTAATAGTACGAGGATCAACGGGCCTAAGGTTGTTACATTTAAGAAGGTTGTTACATTTAAGTGTAAAACGTTTTTTGTTTTGATGCATTCCTACTCATGTGTATCTCTTCATCGACAATGTTTCCAACGTGTATGCTTCATTCCTTATGCTAGTTATGAACCTATATGACCCCTCTTAATTAGGGGCTACCTTTTCAAGAGCAGAGGTATTCTGTCTCATGACACCCCTCTGCGGATGGCGTGCTTGTAAGTGCATTTCTATGTTGTTTAATATATATATATATATATATATATATATATATATATATATATATATATATATATATATATATATATATATATATATATATATATATATATATATATATATATATATATATATATATATATATATATATATATATATATATATATATATATATATTGATCTCAGAGAGACTTGGTGAATATTTTTTTCTCATTGTATATGTTGGGGGGAGTTTTTTACTATGGAGCATTAAACATTGTGGGACTTCCTCTTTTTGGAGCAACACCTTTGTGAGAGACACACCACATATTCACCTAAAACCCTAAGGTGATAGGCGAGTGGATTCTCACACTTGATACATTCTCAACACTCCCCCTTAAGTGTGAGTCCACAATGCCCCCCTTAAATGAAAGCTCTTCTTACTTCCACAAACTCTTGTACCGCACGGAATGTTTCTTATTCACCACATTGGCGTTGTTGACACTCTGGCGCTATTGACTTTCGATACAAGTATGTCGGTCTATTTCTCGAACCAAAGGCTCTGATACCATTTATTCGGGGAATTTTTCACTAGGGAGCATTGAATATTGTGAGACTTCTTCTTTTAGAGCAATACCTTTGTGAGAGACACACCACATATTCTCTCTAAAATCTTAAGGTGATATGTGGGTGAGTTCTCTCACTTATAAATGTTTAAGTCTCTATATTTTCAATCAATGTGAGACTATTATTCACACTTCTCACACTTTATACATTCTCAACAGTATAATAATAAGTGGAATTGATAAAAAAAAATGATTTGATTTTAATAACAATGATTATAAAACTTTGAAATGGCGGTTTCTCGCTATGATAAGTCAAATGCTACTATTTGTATTCTCATTATTATAAGTAAGCATTTTTTTTAAGATTGAGGCTATATTTACCATCTCATGTCTCTCGACTACACATCTTTCACGACCTAATATAGCCAAAACTCCATTGAACACAAGTGTCTTCTTTTGAGTTTAAAAGGAATATCGAGAAGACATATTGTCTAGCCTCATAGATTAAATGATTGTACTTATACTTTTGCTACTTAATCCGATTATTAAAATATTATGTAACTACGTATTTGTAAGATTAAAATTCAATAAGACATGACTTCCACTTTTACAACTTAATCTGGTTATGTTTTATTGTTTGAATAATGAAATTTTGCTTTTCCTACTTTGTCCAATCATCTATTGTGATGCAAATACTTAATTACAAGAGTGAAAAATGATAATGTTAGATTAATTTTATTTTACCTAATAATAAAGATGTTTTACATATAGTTCATATAAGATACATTATCAAAGTCCCCATTACACCAAGACAAGGGATTACTCGAACATGGTAACAACTATAATAATGTATAAAATGAAAAGCATAGGTAAATTAAGCAAAGTGAATAAAGGAAAAAGAATAAAGAAAGTGAATAAAAAACAAGTAAAAGAAAAATTAGATAAATATGAATGTAATGAACAAGAAAGCGCTTTGGTGAGCTTAAAACAACAAAGAGTAAAAGCTAAAAGTCTACAACTATTCTAAAAAAGCTAAACCTAAGAGAATACAATGATGATTATGATAAGTGAATTTATGAACTCTTAAAGATTAGGAACTATGTGAGCAATTAATACGTGGTTGATACATAATATATATTTGGGTAAAAGTAACTCGTGCCTCTATGGTTAAAAACTAAAAAATAATATTTTATTAAAAATTATATATTAATTTTAATAAAAATATAAAATTATTTTTTTTAATATAAATTTTTTATAAATAAGTTTTTTTATCTTATACCCCTATGAATGATGTTAACTTGTGCCCCTACAAATAAATTTTTAATTATTAAGAAAGTTATTCTGAAAAACATCTTGTACATACCTAACATTAGTGTTTCTAATATGAGATATCTTGATTTTCAAGCTCATAAGCCATCTCAACAGTCATCTTAGCCAATTTGTTTGTATCCTTGAATCTAGAATCACTAGTTAATTACAATTTTTCTTTTCCATTCACCATGTAATCAGAAAATGGCACAAAACTTCCCCATTCTAAATTCATGTGGATTAGTAAATATTTGTAACAAGACCTTTTCTCCCACTAAAGTTCCTTCTATGTATGTGATTTCAACAATTCTAAGGTGTTCAACAATTCTAAGGTGTTATAGAAATAATGTTACACTTTATGGACATAAAATAAGTTAAAACTATATAACTAAACAACATGTTTAGAGTTCGTTATCCTTAGGATGCCCATGCAATTTTTAACTACATACCTATAAGATATTCTTCTTCTTTTACAAAGGACATCAAATTGGTCCTTATGTTCATCATTAGTAAAAACAATGTCATAAGAATTAACAATAGTGTCACTGGTAGATAGTGTCACCTTTAGTGTCTATTAAATACAATTAGGTTAATTACAAAAGATAATTTTAACTCTATAAATACCTAAATCTAAAGCAGAATTAAGGACGGAAAAAATAAGAGAAAAATCCTAAGAATAATATTGCTTATGAAACTCTCAATCTCCATTTAAAACTCCGATTGAATAGTGATTAGGGTTTTTCACATTGAAACCCTAATTCTTTTGAGCTCAGCCCACACCACCATCACCAGAAGTATCTCACACATAAAGTAAAAGAGGAAAAAACTAGAAGAAGAAAAGAAGAATTCATAAAGCATCAAGAAGCCAAAGAGGAAAGAGAGCAGTAGAAGAAGAGTTTGAAAGTCATTACCTTTTTGACCGAAGAACTTCACTTCTCCGTAGGTTAGTAGCAGACGCCTTTTTTCTTGCTTGATTATGATTACTTATTTTGTTTTTGTGTTTGGATCTTGTTGATGAATTCTGTTTGAGGTTGACTTATAGATCTAGGGTTTGTTTATGTTTGATTTGGTTTTAGGATAGGTAATTGTGTTTCAGAGAGGTTTAATTAATAGTTCAGGGTTCGATCTGGGTAGGATTGAAGGTTTCTGGAAAAGTCTAGGGTTAGGGTTCCTCGTTTAAGGTTAGGGTTTCTGGGTTTTCTGGGTTGGGATTGCTATGGTTCATGTGAAGTTGTTAGGACTCATAGGGAACCCAGGTTAGGATTCGTCTGGGGTTGTTAGGGTTCTTTAGAGTTTGAAGGGTTCTGGGTAGGTTTGAAGGATCTGAGGAATTTTCAATGGTTTGAAGCTTTCGGTTGAACTTCAATCGAAAACTGGGTTTGTGGTGTTTGGTAGGGCGGTGTTCATGTTAGGACGGTGGCCATACAGAAGAAAGAAGAGAGAAGAGCGAGAGAGAGAGAGAGAGATGAAGTGAGAGAATAGAAATTTAAAATGAAATATTTCTGAAGGTTGGTCACTTATATACCTCTCATTCATACGCCACATCACACTTGTGTGGCTTCCTTCCCAACCAATGGTTGTTCTGACTCTGACCATCCATAGTGTATCCACGCTTTCCATGCTCCCTCTTTGACTTTGCATCTCATCGCTCCATTGTGCATACTTTGATTGGTAGGATTGATCGAAGGCCATGACTTCAATCAGTGTGATCCTACTGATCATGATCAAACAGCCTAGAGACAGTCAACTATTGACTCTCTCTCTCTCTCTCTCTCTCTCTCTCTCTCTCTCTCTCTCTCTATATATATATATATATATATATATATATATATATATATATATATATATATATATATATATATATATATATATATATATATATATATATATATATATATATATATATATATATATATATATATATATATATATATATATATATATATATATATATATATATATATATATGGACTCCCTGGCTACACGATGAGGCTAGTTAATTGATTTAAGACAATAATTGAATAAAGATATCGAAAATAAAATATGTTGAATAACTCTTTTTACATGTTTTCACTAATCAACTATGTATATATGTATTATATGACCTAATTTATAAATCAAACTAATCATAATCCTTTTGAAATTGAAATTAACTAAAATCAACTTTCACACATTCAAATTTTAAGTCCTATGCCGTTGTGCATTGAGGAATTTTCAAGTCAAACATTTCTCTGCCCCTAATGCATTGAGAACTTTCAAAAATCTAAAACAAGCAAACAAACAAACTTTTTCTAGACGAACTATGATACTTTGATCCTTCAATAAACTTGAAGGTACGTAGGCATAAAGTTGTAACGCTCCAGCGAGTACAATAACGAAAAACATTTTCTTTGTCCTTCCTTTTTTTTTGATTAAATATTTTCTCTTAATAATGAAAGATGCCCTGTAAGTAAGTAGATTAAGCAGGAATAATTAACATAAGCAAACATCTTTAGAAAACCCTAGTAACCCTAGAATTAGAGGAGGATCCTATTGAGTATAATGGAAGTAAGGGGTTCCTAACACCTTCCTCTTACTTAACCGACTTCCGAACCCTAGTGTCTCACCCTTAACTTTAGTTTTTATCATTATTTCTCTGTTCCTTAGGAACGAATAAAGGATGATGGAGACTCTGCAATTTTCTAGCTGTGACACTTTGTATACCCTTTAAAGATCTTCATGTATCGCTCTACCAAATGCATCCATCGTAAATATACTAGACCACAAATTCTAATCTCCCTTACTAGATGAACAATTAAGTTAACCATAATGTCAAAAAATGATGGAGGGAAAAACATCTCTAATTGACACAAGATAATTGTAGCCTTATGTTCCAACTCATCTAAATTTCCAGAATCAATGACTTTACTACATATAGCATTGAAGAATGATAACAATCTGGTTATATTTACCCTTACATTTGTTGATACTGATAGCCACTGGTAGAAGTTGTTACACTAAGACATGACAATCATGATATTTTAAAATAATTAATTTGAGATCTTTCATTGACACAAGTTTCTTCACATTTTATAAGTACCCTTGGGGAACTTTGATACCCTACAAAGAATCACAATAACTTTTTTTTCTGTTTTAGAGAGAGTGTGACATACTGGGGGGCAAATATGTTATATTTCCTATATCTTTTGAGGCTAACTCTTGTTGCACACGCATCACCATCATATCTTGAGGAGATTACTTAGTATCTTTTATCTTACCTTTAATGTTGATAAGTATTCCAATCAAAATATCACATACATTTTTCTCCACAAGCATTAGATCAAGACAATGTCTTACATCGAGACTAGACCAATATGGAAGGTCAAAGAACACCAACCTATTTTTCCAAATATTTTTTCCACTGGATATTTTTGTTTCTTTCCAAAGATAAAATTAATGTGTTGTTTTCTGTTATAAACTTTCTTCCCGGTTAAGGGCTTTGGAGCGATATCAAACTCCCACTTTCCATTAAAAGCCTTCCGCAATCTACGATATGGATGATTAGGTCTTAGAAATTTTCGATGACCAAGGTAAACAATTTTTTTCTATTTTGTAATTGGTGGAAGCATGTATCATCTTCAAATATAGGACACACTTTATGTCCTTTGACGTTGCACCCAAACACATTAGCGTATGCATAAAGGTCATTGATTATGAAAAACAACATGGCACATGGCTTAAAGGTATCACTTGTATACTCATCATCAACATCAACAAATTCCTCCCATAAAAGTCTTAAATCTTAAATCAATGGCTTTAAATAAACATCTATGTCATTCCCTGGCTGTTTTGGACCCGAAATCATCATTGATAATATCATATATTTGTGCTTCATGCACATCCACAAAGATAGATTGTAAATTATAAGAATAGGCCATGAAGTATGGTTAGTACTCAAATTACCAAACGGGTTCATTCCGTCGGTGGAAAGTCCAAGCCTAAGATTCCTTGGCTCAAAGGCAAAATTTGGAAACAATGAATCAATTTTCTTCCATTGCAATGAATCAGCTATATGGAAAAAATCTCCATCACATAATATTTCATTTGCATGCCATGTAGTATTTTTTTTCATTTACATTAGCCAACAGTCTCTCGAAACTTTGAATTATCGATAGGTACCACATCACCTTGGAAGAAACACTATTTATAGTTACACCATCATCATGTTCAACACCATTGTCCTTCTACTTATAGTGTGACTCCCCACACCTCAAACACTCCTTTAATTTTTCAAACTCTTTCCTATATAATGTGAAATCATTATGACATGCTTGTATTTTAACATAGTCTAAACCCATTAAAAACAATGTCTTCTTGGCCTCATAACTATCATTCGACAACGTGTTACCTTATGGAAGAAGAAATTCAATGAAACTTCTATCCATCCACCCACCTCTCACCTTAAGATAAAACAGTCTTAACACAACTGACAATCTTGTAAAAAAAATGCATTATGTATATAAAGACTCTTCCATGTCTCTTTGCAAAGTATCTTCCACATCAGCTTTCATAAAAGCACCTACACCAATATCACGAATCATATATTCTAGAGTATCATTCATAAATTCATCAAATTCAACTCTATGTGACGCATGTTTGTTTTTTGTCACTTCACCATGCCATACTCATTTCATGTAATTTTGAATAATTCCATCATAACCTAAATGATTTAATATAACACCCCTTGGATGTTTTTGCGTATTTCTGCATTTTTTACAAGGACGCCAAAAAAAACCATTATCGTTAGGAAGGTTTTATTCGAAAAAAGAAATTGAATTTGTTGTAAAGCATAGATTTATTTGAATGTTGCTTGCTAGATTTGCTTCCTGAAACCACCAGGACATCAAATGATATATAGCCATCTTGCACAATGATTGCATTACCATTATCCTTTCCATCATGATTATTCGGTCGACCATGACACATCTTTCTTTTATGAACCTCCTTCTTACAATTATAATACCTAATAGTAGGAGCATTACCACCATAAGGAATATGTATGACTTTACCATTCTTCTTCTTAAACCTACCATCTTTCTTCAAGAATTTCCGCTTAACAGACAAACCTTTACCAACTGTCAATGGCGTGTGCTCATTTTGTTTGTACATATTCTTAGATTACAAGGTTGATTGAACTTCTTCAAAGGTCAATAAATCTCTTCCATACAATAGGGTTTCTTTGAAGTGAGCATGAGATCGTCTTAAAGCACACAATAACAACAATGCTTGATCTTTATCATCAATCTTGACCTCGACATTTTCAAGATCAAGAACCAACTTGTTAAACATATCCAACTTCTCAACCAAGACTTTGTCTTCACTCATCTTAAATGAGTACAAAGCTTGCTTCAGGTATAGACGATTGACCAATGATTTTGTCATGTACAAGCCTTTGAGTTTTGTCTATACACAAGCTGAATTTTTCTCCTTCGAAACTTTTCGGAGAACCTTATCACCGAGACTCAATACAATGGCACTCTGGGCTTTCTCGATCATCGTTGTCTTTTCCTTCTCCGTTAGGGCAACCTCCATTTTGTTTGATCCTTTCAACACTTCTAACAAACCATAATGAACAAGTATGGCTTGCATCTTCAAGCGCCACAAACCGAAATCACTCACACCAGTGAATTTTTCAATCTCATACTTTGTTAACGACGTCTTCTTCTGCATGCTCATCACACCAATTTGTTGTGAAACGATTCCCAAGAAAAATAGAGTATGATTGTTTTATTGATTAATAAGAAAACCACAAAGTATAAGAGAAGAGAGAGAAAATAAGAGAAAGAACAATCAAAGTGGTTTAAAACTGAATTCTTGATTTAGTTACACATTAGGGAACATTGTTTATAATTTAATCTCAACCACACCACTTTCTCCCTCTGATTAGGATTATTAGGGATTGCTGGAGAAGTGAGAACTAGTATGTTATTTATAAGAAAACTAAACCCTAGCTTTCAACTAACATACTAAAACATTGGCCTAACAAATTGGCCCAATTCGACATGCTAACTTAAACACTAAGCTAACAAATTTCGACAACATGCTAGAACAAGCTTCGACTACAACACACACATATTCGACCCCTGCATGCTTGAACAGACTTTGACTACATCATGCACAACTCTTGTCGAACCATGGAGCTAACCTTGTCGAGACTAGAGTTCGATCCAAATACCATAGAATCACTCCATTCTCATATTATTTTCTTAATCTATTGGCTTTCATCTAACTACTATCCATAATCACATACTCTCGCACCCTAATTTTTAACCCTACGATCCCACATATCATTTGCATCCTTGCATACAAACAAGGTCGCATCTTGGTCCTCTCCCTCTCATCTTTGGGTTTGCCTTTTGCAGGGATCATCAAGCACCTCTTTGTTGTTGTTTTACCTTTGTGTTTGTATGTTCATTGCTTATCTAACCACTAACCAAAATAGCAAAAGTATTTCTTGTTTTGTTTAAGTTTATTGTGCAAGGTAAGACTCTTCATCAAGAGCATCAAGCAAGGTTACTCAACTATGTTTTTTTATTCCTCAAGTCAAAGTGTGTTCAACCATGATTCTCAAGGGGCTTATCTCTCAAAACATGATCTCTAAGGTTCTCAAGCATCTTTCAATCTCATTTTGATCAAGAGTATCTCAAAGTCTTGTTGCTTATTTCTCAAGAAAAGTCAAAGGTTCATATGTTTATTTCCATGCCTTCTTCAACAAGTTACCTCAAACTTTAAGCAATTTAATCAAAAAAAATTCAAGGACACCTTATTTTGAGTTCATATGATCACCTGTGTACCTTGAAATGCAAGAAAAGTCCAAGTACACAAGCTTATTCTAAGAGGTTTGACCAAAAAAGTCAACATTTGAAGTCAAACTTCAAAGGATCACAACTCCTTCAATCCTCAACATTTTTTAATGCTTCTTTTTGCATATGAATTTTCTCAATATCCTGTATAACTTCTTTTTACATCACAAGAGCTAATTATGCTTGGAGGATCATCAAAAGTTTGAAGACATTATATGTTATTTGTGGACTTAGTGAAATTTGACCTATTTTCAAGTGACTTTTTCTCAACTTTCAAGGTTCATAACTTCTTCAATTTTCAATAATTGAGGCTTATTCTTTTTGCACAATATCATTTGTGATTCCCTCTACAGGTTTTCTTCAAGGATCAAAGTTAAATTATGCTTGGAAGGCCATAGAATTCTTTGAGACATTATAGGTCATTTTCAACCATTTGGGACTTAGAATTTTTCAAGTTGCATTACCAGATTTTTGTGCCAACTTCAACATGCCATAACTTTGTGCTCAAGCCATCCAAATGCAACCTTTCTTGGTACATTGTGATCTTTCATATGATGTCAATAAATTGCAAGAAGAATGGGATCAAAAAGCCTCGTGAGCAAGATGCCTCATTAAGTTAAACATGATGACTTGGAACTGAAGAAATCATCATGATCCGAATTTTGAACTTCATTAATTCTCAATTACCAGCTAATTTACCACGCGTTTTGGACCTAAACATGATTAATCAAGTCTCCAGAAGTTAAATGACTCATAAAACACATGATGTGGCTGAGTTTTGATGGTTTTGCAAGTCACACTTTTCACACATCATGAGAAAATTCTTTTTGCATGAATTAAGCATCATTTGGCACGTATGAGATCACCAATCACTTCCCTATAAATAGAGCAATGTATTTACTTCATTTCTAATCTTGGGAGAGCAAAAAAACCTCTGCTTCACTCTCAAAGTTTTCCAGAAATTTGAGCTATCATTTTTTGATTTCTAGCTTTTTTCAATTTAATTTCTTGATTCTATTAACACCTTCGGTCTCCTTTGAAGTTTTTGCAACAACTCCCGAGCTCTAAGACCTTCTGAAGTGCCCTGACCAGGTCAAGCTTCTTCAACCTCTGATCATCATTTGGACAAGGTAGTTATGAGCATTATTTAAACTCAAACAACTTAACACAATGTAGTCATCCACTCTCTTATGCTTTCCCCTAACTTTTCTGGTGTTGATTGATAGTGTTCATCATTTAACTTTACTTTTTGTGACTTGCTTGTTGCTGAAACTTCTTTAAAATTCTCCCTGCTCAGTTTAGATAAATGAATTTTGAACATGATGTTGAATTCGTGATGAGGAGACGATCACTTTGGTGGTAGGCTCGTGTTCTTATATTACCAAACGATGAAACTTCGATGAGGGATCATCGGAGAAGATGACTGGAGTTATTTCAGGCCATATGAGTTGGTTATCCGCGTTGGCATTTTGAAATGTTTTGATTGGTTCATTTTGAATGTGATTCCATGTTTTATTCTGGCTATTTTCCACTGTGCGTCCTAGCCTGATAGTTATTGGATCTGTCACGTCAATTAATGAGGCCAGACCCAACGCCTCTTATTTTTTCTGTTTTTTATTTCTTATTTCTTATTTATTTTAAATTGCATTTTTTTTAAAATTCAAAGAAAATTCAAAATCCCAAAATAATTTCTAAATTTTTTTTTTATTTTTCTTCATCTACTTTTTACTTTTCCATATTTTATTTTCTTGATTTTCTATTTTTCTTGGATTTTCTCTTTTTTCTTTTGTTTTAATTAGTTTAAAAATACTTTTATGCATTTTGAATTTTTGAAAAATTCATTTTATGTTTCTTATTTTATCTCTAACCTTCCATAATTTTCTTGACCATTTATTTGGTGTTTTGAAGGGCTTTATGGTTTTATTCCCTTTTAAAATTCATTTTAAAAATATTTTTGATGCATTTTATTTTATTTTGTTGCATTTTATGCTTGTTTGACATTTGTTGAGTTCTGTTGGCCTTGGATCTTGGTTATTTTGATCATAGGTCTCATCAAACTCAATGGATCTTGGATGTTGATGGGGTGAAAACCCTAATCCACCAAGATGGATGATTGATATTGATGATGACTTGATCAATTATTTGATCCAATTTGGGTTTGACTTCTCTTGTCTTCTTCTTCTTCTTCATATCTTTCTCTTCCTTTTTTTCTCTTGATCAATTGGATGGTTTGTGTTCATCTTGTTCATGATATGTGGATTGGTAATTGATGAACTTTCATCATTTCAAATCTATCTCTTAATTGATCATGGATCATTTAAGGTACTTTGGATTGATGCATAAGTTTGTTCTAAGTATCATGAAGTATTGATTGATGTAATGGACCACTCTCCTAGCCTTTGTGCTTGAACCATCCTTTTTTTTGTGTGGCATAACTTTAGGAGAATGATTTACATATCATTTCTCTAGCATGTATTTGAAGGAGAATTGCGACCCAAAGCGCAGCGGAAATTAAAAATTTTCTCCTTTAGAGATCCTTACGAATGGTCATGATCAGTGATAGAATATTTACCTCTTGTGACGGTTGAAACCTTTGGTGCAGATCTCTTGTGACGATCAAAACCTTTGATGCAAATCCACGAAGCGATCACGAACGTTGAACGATGACAACGTCTCTACTCAGTCCACACGAACGGGTTCCTTCAATCTCAGTGCTAGCTGGTACGAATGAAGGCTTTGAGTGAGAGAGAGAGAGTGATAGAAAACGAAAATAATGCAACCGCAAATTTTTGCTTCTGCACAAGGGTTCTATTTATAGAACCACTTGTGTGGGCTTCAAGCTAAAAGCCCACTTAAGTGTATTTTGGCCCATATCTTATAATATGCCCAAAGTCACTTAAGCCCATGGTACCGTACCATATTTCGTATTCTACTCAAGTACACCGTACCTTACGATGTTCCATAACTCACTTAAGGGCACCGTACCTTACGGTATTCCTTAGTTACTCTATCTCTCATCAATCCGTCCTTTGTGTGTGACCCTGTAGGTTTTCGCGGCGTTGGCAATTATATTAAATCATGTATTTAACATAATAAACAGTGAGCGGTATCTAGCAACACATCACTGCTACCCAAGACACGAAAATGTCATGTGATCTGACAATTCCTTTTGTGATAATACTTATGTGTATAATTACCCTTTTGCCCTTATGTCTATATTGAACACAAGGCATAGACCGTGTCATCCTTGTCCAGTTCAATATTGGGCCCATAGACATTTATCCTGTTATGCAGGATGGGCAAATTCCATCTAGGTCACTCATGTCCCTCAGCATGCTTCGTGGAGTACCCATCGACTGTCTTTATGGTTATCCAGTTACGGACAACGTTGGATCAGCAATAAAGCACTCGACTCTACATCTAGGATCCATAGTGGTTTCAGGTCGAAGAGTGGAATACACTATTATCACCATGAGAATAACTTATGACACCTTGCATAACTTTCTATATAGTATTCTCATAGCGGGTCAATCCGGTATAAATATTACTCCTAATATTCATACCTATGTTTAAGACTTGATAACTCTTTATCCATGATCCATGAGATGTGATCATCAGTCTACAAACATAATAGTCTTAATGCTTTAATGTTATCCCACTTCACACTAAAGCTCGACTACGGATACTTTAAGAATAGTGTCCTTATGTTTAATGTGATCTCATGATTAAGTTATACTTGATACATTAAACAGACTAACTATTCTAGGGACTTTATTAAACAAACGTAATAAAGAAAAAGCCTTTTATTATTAATAAATAATTCGATACAAGTACCAAAAGTATTGGCCTCTAGGGCTTACACCAACAGTATTAACACAAATATTATTATTGACCGACCTCATATAGTTATGACTTCTACATAAGTACAATTAGGATTGCTTAATATAATGCTAAATTTATATCGAATAGGAAAGTTAGTCATCTTCATAAGTGAGATTGTAAGTCTCCTACTTCGCATGGTATTGTGTGAAAAATATTGTTTCCTTTTCACCTAAGAGAGCTAGTTGTAACACCTCAAAATTTGCCCTCCTCTTCTTGGGACTAGCTTAGCATGTTGCGTTTCATGTTTTAGGACATTAGGCATTTGCATATTGCATATCATGTGAAAATAAGAAAGTCATCCTCCTAAGTCTTTCTCAGAAGATAGAGAGGTTAAGAGATTCATGCCTGAGGGTCTTATGGAATTGATGATCAATCATCTGAGGGTTGCTCGTCAATTAGGGTTTTATTGGTTCCTCAAGGAGGTTGAGTATTATCTTGATTGCAAGGGTACGTCATCATCATCATGGTTATGCCCTTATCAAAGGCTTCAGAATTCAGGATCAGGTTCCTTGGGATTAGGGTTTTGACCTCTGGTCAACCCTAATCAGTTGCATTCTACCTGTCAGGGTTTCTCAAGGAGATGGGGTTTATTTCTTGAGAAGGAGATCATCATATGATTTTATTGAGCTTGTATAAGCTAGGGTTTCATTTTGGATCCATTTCATCAAGTGGTTGAGGCTCAAAGTCATCTGAGCATGTTCAAGCTCACCCATGCCCGGGTTAAGAGCTATGAGGCATAACCCTCATCTCCATTTCATCTGCTCACCCTAACTCTCAATGTTAGAGGTTAAGAGCCTGACCACCCTTGACTAAAGCCCAACCTTGCTTGAGCCCCCTTGGTTGTGTATAGTGTGTGCTAATTGCTTTTGATGTTTATCTGTTTTGCTTCTCATCTCCTTTCTGTAGGAGTCGTATGATCAACTTTAAAGGAAGTTGAATGTACGTAGAGATAGACTTGAGTTGACTCACTGCCTGTGTGAGTCAAACTCTTGTTAGAAACCTTAACCTAGGACTATTGTGGATTACATGGCAACTATTAGGCTCGAGTCAGTCTCCCTTTTAGTTTGTTATTTCCCAGTCTCTGTTTAGGATAGAAGTTTCTCCCCTGTTAAGGGGAACTACGTACGTTGCCCTGATCTTCATACCAGATGAGGTACGTAGGCAGGAGATCGGGCGAGATCTCTCCGGGCACCCTTTTCTTTTTTGGTGTGTGTTTGCTTGTTTGGAGTCTGACGTAAGTCCAGCGATTGGCAGTTGGTTTCCTGTGGGTTGTGTGTGTGGAGCCTGATGTAAGTCCAGCGATTGGCATTTGGTTTCCTTGTTTGTTGGTTGTGTGCTTGGAGTCTGACGTAAGTCCAGCGATTGGCAGTTGGTTTCCTGTGAGTTGTGTGTGTGGAGTCTGATGTAAGTCCAGCGATTGGCATTCGGTTTCCTTGTTTGTGTTTGTTGTTTGGAGTCGAACGTAAGACCAGTTATTGGCAGTCTGTTTCCATTTGTGTGTTTGCTTTGACGTCTCAGCGTCTGTGCGTGTGTTTTGTTTCGGCGTGCATTAGCCGAACTACGGTAGCTCTGATTCTCATTCCAGATGAGATACGTAGGCATAGGATGCGATATCCTAGCGAGCCCATTCCCCTCTTCTTCCATCTGTGTTTTATTCCAGTGTGTGTGCATTCTTTGAGCAGTTATTTAGCAACCTTATTCTACTCTTCTGAGCATGGATCCCGTCGAGTACGACGGACGTGAGGGGTGCTAATACCTTCCCCTTGCGTAACCGACTCCTGATCCTTGCAATCTCCGGTCGTAAGACCATTTCCTTTCCAGGTTTACTTCGAGTGTTTCCTTTCCCTCCTTTGGGATAAATAACGCATGGTGGCGGCTCTGTTTGTTTGCTTTTTCCCGCCGGTTGTTTTTCGCGGATGCGACAGCTGGCGACTCTACTGTGGAAATAGAAGTTGACCTCTTGCTGGTCCATCTTCCCTAAGCGAGTCGATCCTAGCGCTCTCTAGGGTAGTTTTGGTTGCTTTTGCTGCTTTATTTATTGCATTCATGATTATTATGTTGTGTATATATTTGCATATATGTTTGCACGCATCATATTATCATTGTGCTGGATTCTGTACAGGTTTGGTTCCTCTAATTTGGGGTGGGTGTTCTGATTGGGGCTAAAACCCGGGCCCGAGTATACACCTAAGATTAGCGTGGTCTCATGTTGCCTCTCATGTTAGGTCAACATGTTTTTGGCGACGTGGCATACCACAAGCCGGACGAGGTTCTTTTGAGAGAGCCCTTCCTTTGTGGAGTATCCACTTTGGTTGAGTTATCTCATCTGAGTTGGTGACTTCGGTGGCCGTTCTTTCCCGGATCTTTGGTTTAGACGATCTTATGAGAGCTGCAGCGGCACACCCGAAAGGGAAAACCCGTTGAGTATCTTGTCCGATTGTCGAGACCATTATCCGCCTTAGGATGACCTGATTAGAATTCACCTGTGAGGGGAGGGTTGATTGTTACAGATGCATGTTCTGATGGTGACTTTGAGGGTGACTAATGGTTCAGATATCGATCAGAGTCCTATTTATAAGTCGGATTTATGGATTTATTTCCGAGACGCTGGAGTTCTGTCCATGGTATTTATCAGTGGGGATCCGTTTATTTCTGGATTCCCTGGGCTGGTTCAGAGGATCTTGTGGTTATCTGTTCAGAGGACTTTCTGGTGATGATGGTGATGTATCCTTAGGTTCTGTTTATTTCGGAACTCTTGAGTGGGATTTATGGTTACTCAGTACCTTAGATGGTTGTGATTAGTTCAGAGGTTGTAACCCAGTGCAGTGGATGTTCAGATGACTTGGAGGATGGCACAGTGCATTGCATTCATACATCATCATCATTCACATTTTGCATTTATCTGCATCTAACTCATGTTTATCCATATGCAGGGGACATCCTTGATTGAGATCCTGGTTGAAAGACTTCTTTGCTCCAGACATGAGGACCGCCTTGAAGGACGATGTCGTCTACAGTTTCTTCAACCCAGAGATTGGTGTGCTGAGAGATATGATAACATTGATTACACCTGACCACGTGGGGTTATTCCGTGAGACGTACGGTGGTATTCTGAAGTTGGTTTTCAGATTTACTGATACAGATAGGAGTGTCATCCATACTCTTCTCCAGTTTTATGACCCGGGCTTGAGGTGCTTTGTTTTCCCGGATTACCTGTTAGGGCCTTTGATGGAAGATTATGCCAGTATCCCGGGTCTTCAGATCAGAGACCAGATTCCATTTTATGTCACTAAGGGAGAATCTGATATTGCTGAGATTTCTCGTGCTCTTTATTTGAGCCCAGAGGTGACCAAGGGGGGTTTGAAGGAGAAGGGAAAGTTACCCGGTTTTCATCTGAGTTTCTTGGAGGCTAAAGCCAAGGAGCATGTTGTTGTGGGTAATTGGAGGGCCGTTTGTGCTTTGCTTGCTGCCAGTATCTATGGGATCATCCTGTTCCCTAATCAGAAGAACTTTATGGACATTAATGCCATCCGGTTGTTTATGCAGAGGAATCTCATTCCTACTCTAGTTGGGGATGTCTATTACTCGGTCCATAATCGGAACGAGAAGCGGCATGGTGGATTGATCAGATGTTGTGCTCAGCTGTTGTACAAATGGTTCATGGGGTATTTGCCTTCCAGAGGTGCCTTTGCCTTTCTTGATCCTACTGTCAAGTGGTCAATCAGGTTGATGGGTTTGCGAGCCAAGGATATAGCTTGGACTCACAACGGTATGGCTGGACGAGATTTCATTTACAGTTGTGGGAGTCTTCCCAATGTGCCTCTTATAGGAGTTCAAGGTTGCATTAATTACAACCCGGTGCTTCTTAGGAGACAAATGGGATTCACTGTGGAGGGTCCTCCTCTTGGACGAGAGATTCAGGAGTCTTTCTACTTCCCAATTGAGGGTAATCAGCCAAAGTTAAGGCAAGTATATGATGAGTAGCATGACATTCAAAGGAAGGGCAAGGTTCCTTTTGGCAAGGTTAATAGCAGGTCTTTTCCTCCATTTGATGATTGGCTTAGGAAGAGGATTGAGCTCACACATCTACCATTTCTTGGGGGTGATCCTTGGTGTCCTATGATTGAGGGGCCATGTGCTTCTGTCAGTATGGAAGAATTTCTTGAGATGAAGAAAGCCAGAGATCAGCTGCAAGCAGAGAAGACTGAATTGGAGATGAGTGTTGCTAGGATTCAGATGGCTAATCAGGAAATCAAAGGGAGAATAGAAGATCAGGATAAGAGACACGCCATGGAGGTGAAGCGCTTTGAGATAGACACCGCATATTATCGGAAGATCAGCCAAGCGTTGGAGTCGTCTACAAAGGAGCATGACATTACCAAGGAGAAGCTAGCTAGAGCTTTGAGGGATATTGAAGATGAGAAGAGGAGACAGATCCTTGTGAAGAATCAGAGAGATGTCAGAGCTAAAGTCCTTGCCACAGAAGGGGAAGCTGAGAAAGTGAAGATTATTGCTGAGAGAGATCACTATCTTGCTGAGAGGGATCATTACTTCAGACAGATGAAGATTCACCAGAAGGAGATAGGAAGATTGCAGCAGGAGAACACTGAGCTTAGGTTCGCTGTGAAGTTTACCAGGATGGTTGATGATGCAGAGCCCTCTGTGGGACCTTCTTCAGTATAGACTTTTGTTATCATGTGTTGGATTACCGTTAGGCCTGTTGACGGAATTCACTTGCTCGTTTTTTTTCTTTCTGATTCTAGAGAATTGTAATTTGATTTGTATCAGACTTGATGTATGACTCTTGCACGTGTAGTGCACTTTTGATATACAGTGGTTATTATCATTCAGTGAAAAATCTTCAAGCTTTATTTGCTTCTCTGTACACTCACATCACACACACATGGTTGGGTGGTATCTTTGCTAAATCATATATCTGTGCTCGGATTGGCAAAATCAGATGATTGATGTCAGAATGTTGCTGTCAAATTATTATCTGTCTCGATGAAACCAGGATCGAAAGACAGAGTGTTCCTCATATGGATAGACATTGCATTCATGCATGAATCATAATAACTTGTCTTCTATTTTGCAGGTGTCGGTTTCTAACGTGCTTGATTGTTTCAGGAATCATTGCTCGCGCACGTAGAATCATTCCTTTGCACGCAGCATGTCCGCACAGATATCCTACCAGACGCAACACATCCAGGCTGATGGATCTACCCAACGCAGATATTCTCGAGCTGAAGGAGAAAATGAACGAACTGATTAATGTCATGCAAGGGTTTGCCGTGGGACAAAAGGCACTTGCTGATAAAGTGGAGAAGCTCGAGCGGGCTTCAGCTGCTAACAGTGGTATCAATTTAGAGGGTGTCTCCAACCACGGTCTTGGTGGTTCTAGGGATGGAGAAGATCCCAGAAAGAAAACTACTGCTGCTGTGGTGATTAATAATGGGGGTGGTTTTGGTGTTGCCACAGGCGGTGGACCGGGTCCGATGGGTAACAATTTGAAGGACAGTCTGTTTCCTCCTTTCTTCGGGGCCGAGGAGGATAGAGAAGAAGACCAGTTCTCCGTGCTTAATGAACAGTTCGGTCAATACGGTGTCCAACCACCAAACAAAGAGATTCAGGTGCCGGCGGAGAAAATCAGGGCTCTAGAAAGTTATGCTACTCCGGGGGTTGTCAACATGTCGAACATGGGGCTGGTTGAGGGGATTGTGATCCCACAAAAGTTTAAAGCGCCTGCGTTTGACAAATACAATGGGAGTTCTTGCCCGAAAACTCATCTCCAGGCATTCGTTCGAAAGATTTCTGCTTATACAATGGACCAGAAGCTCTGAATGTATTTCTTCCAGGACAGTCTGTCTGGGGGGTCTTTGGAATGGTACACCAAATTGAGGTCGTCTGATGTCAAGAGCTGGCAGGATCTTGGTGATGCGTTCTTTAAACAGTACCAATTTAATGCTGATATGGCGCCCAGCCGTACCCAATTGCAGGGTATGTCTCAGAAGCCTAATGAGGGGTTTAAAGAATATGCACAGAGGTGGAGGGAGTTGGCTGCCCGAGTCCAACCTCCGTTGGTAGACCGAGAAATGTATGATCTGTTCATGGGTACCCTTCAGGGGACGTTTGCAGAGAGGATGGTGGGATGCCCGGTTACCAATTTTGCTGATATAGTGGTGGCTGGGGAAAGAATTGAGAGCTGGTTGAAGCTAGGGAAGATACAGGGTAACGCTTCGTCGTCTGGATCGAAGAAGCCCTTTGGGAATGGTCAGAGAAAGAAGGAGGGTGATACAAGTGCTGTGTATACCCAGAGAGGACCAGGTAGGGATCGTTACTACCAGCACACTGCTGCGGTAACAATTCTTGCTGATAATCAACAACAGCAACAACAACAACCGCAACAGCAAAGACAACCATTTCAACCGAGACCACAAAGGGTCGGGTATCAGGTGAGAGGGCGAATGAATGATCATCAATTTGATAGACCACCTGTGACCTACTCACACTTGCTGAAGAAGTTGAAAGATTTGGGGTTGGTCCAGCTGAGAACGTTGGCTCCGTTGAGACCTGACCAGAGGCCGACCAGTTTTGATGAGAATGCCAAATGTGAATTTCACTCTGGTGCCCCTGGACACAATGTGGAAAATTGTAAAGCTTTTAAGCATGTTGTCCAGGACCTGGTGGATTCTAAGGCAATAAATTTTGCTCCATCTCCAAATGTGAATGCTAATCCCATGCCCGCGCATGGTCAAATGGGGGTGAATGCAATTTCTGAAGATGGTAGAACCGTTGGGCTAATGAAGGTGGACCAGTTGAAGACTCCATTGGCTAAGGTCAAGAGGCAATTGTTGAAGAAGGGGGTCTTTCCGGGCTGCGATGATTGTTGTGTTGCGTGCATTGTTGCTACTAATGGGTGTATATTGTTGAGGGAGGCTGTCCAGAGGATGATGGATGAGGGAAGCCTCAGATTTGAAAAGATTGATTTGGTGAGGGAGGATGTCTCCACCATAACCATCTATTTCGATCCGGTTGATTTGTCAGCGCTGGCATATGCGGCTCCGGTTACCATCACGGTACCTGGGCCAATCCCTTATGACAACGACGATGCGGTACCGTGGCATTATGGGGGAGAGGTCTATTGTAATGGGGAGAAGTTGGATGATCAGACTGCAGGTGAAACCACCGTTTCAAAGGTGGATAATGCTGGAGCCAGTGGTTTCACTCGCAGTGGAAGGTTGTTTGCACCAGACACTTTAAGGAGTGGGGAGGGAGAAAAAGAAAAGAAAGATAAGGCCGAGGCTTTAGCCAGGGCAAGAGGGAAGCAGGTGGTAAACGAGGGTACTCCTGTGGCGACACCGATGCCTGGTGGGTCGGAAAAAGAACTTGATGATGAAGCTGAAGAATTTTTTAGAATCATCAAGAAGTCAGAGTATAAGCTTGTTGACCATCTGCAACAGACTCCATCCAAGATCTCAATCTTGTCTTTGTTGCTGAGCTCCGAGGGGCATAGGGAGGCTTTGTTGAAAATACTGAAGAGAGCCTATGTTCCCCAGGAGATAACAATCAATCAGTTGGAGACGGTGGTGTCAAACGTCAATGCCAGCCATGGGCTGGGTTTCACTGATTTGGATCTGACGGTGGATGGGCGTAATCATAATAGGGCATTACACATTGCGATGGAGTGTAAAGGAGCGGTGCTTTCGCACGTCTTGGTGGATACCGGCTCGTCGCTCAATGTGCTGCCAAAGAAGGCCTTGGCGAAGCTGAACTGTGAAGGGTTAATCTTGACGCCCACGGACCTGATAGTTAGAGCTTTTGATGGCTCAAAGCGGGCTGTGTTTGGAGAAGTGGAGCTCCCAGTGAAGATTGGGCCCGAGGTGTTTAAGTCCGTATTTTATGTCATGGATATTCAGCCGGCATACAGTTGCCTGTTGGGTCGACCATGGATCCATGCTGCTGGAGCAGTGACTTCGACTTTGCACCAGAAACTGAAGTACATCTGCGACGGGCAGGTCGTCACCGTTTGTGGGGAGGAGGATATCTTCGTCAGCCACCTATCATCGTTCAAGTACGTTGAAATGGACGGTGAAATATGGGAAACGCCAAATCAAGCATTCGAAACCGTCAAGGTGGAGAATGCTACTTTTGCTAAAGAGGAGAAGCCGTCCTTTTCTTCGTACAAACAGGCTGCTGAGGTGGTGAAGAATGGAGAAGCTCCTGGTTGGGGAAAAATGATGGATATCGCTGCTAAGAAAGACCGATTTGGGGTTGGTTATCAGTCGGGCCGAGGCTCGTCTGGACAGGGCAGAGGACGTCGTCCGCCGTTCACGTTCACCAGTGCTGGAATGCTGGATCCAGATCACATCTATATGGTGGGTGAAGAAGTTGACAGTGACTGTGAGCTTGAGCGATGGATAAAACCGTGCGTAGATATTGAGCGAGGAACCCAGCATCCAACTGCTTTTGTACCTCCTCTTTAATCCATCGCTCTGTTTGTTTGCTTTTTCCCGCCGGTTGTTTTTCGCGGATGCGACCCTAGTGACATACTTGTTGATTTTATCCAAGTTGGAGCCCTTCTCATGGTGATGTAGAGATCCATATTTTCATACTTGTGGGTGAATAGTTGAGTGTTCTCCCAAAAATGACAAATTGTCTTTCTATTTTTTATTACTAACACAACTTACTAACATATTATTGTATTAACTTTATTTTAATATCATTTATCTTATGATCTTTATTTTTTTGTCATTTATTTCTTGCTATTGTTGGTTGGGATTTCGTCACACATAAATGTTAGGAATTGGTCATAAATATTCTGAAGAAGAATATGGTGATTCCGACAAACAGATTAATGAGAATGTTTCGACGAAGGAAGTTGTGGTCTGGGACTTAGAAATATTTTTGCCTAGACTGGAGTTCGACGAAGTTTACCCGGAGTAGCGTTCGATGCAGTATAATTCAAATTTAAGGCTAATAATTATTTTTTGGCCTTATCCGTTTCTTGAAGACGCGTGAAGAGTTTTGAGCAGCAGAATGCATGCAAATCGAAGACATGGCATCTTCTAGAGAAAAGACCGTTGAATAGCGGTTATTTTTGATTTAATATAAATAGGACACTTAGCCATTAGGAAAGAGGTGTTCAACCTTGTACAAAAACTCTAAATTTACTCAAAGTACCTGTGCGTGAGAAACGAGTGTTCCTGAGTGAAAATGTACGTGTGAATACCAGATTTTATACTTTTAACCAAGTCATTTATGATTGTGTCATTTACATTTACTACAATTTACTTTGAAGCCGATTTCAATATTAAAGATTTCGTCATTTAGTTTGAAGTCATTTACTTTGCAAGCCTTTACTTCTGCATTTTGTTAAAGACTTGCAACATTTCATTTAATAACTTTGAAGAACATTGTCGAAATATTCATAATTAACAAACCCAAAAACTAAATAACAACACATGTCATATGATCAATCTAGTCGATCCTGTAAGTAACCAAAGATATTTAAATTCAGAAGACTAGCGCTTGTTTACCAATTTCGACGGCAAACAAATTGGCACACCCAATGGGACTGGTGTTGTTAGATAGAATTTATGAAAAATATTCAGAAGTTCTTCACTTCTGGTTTCCTTTAACTTTGTTGCATGAGATTGAGAAGTGGTAAAATAACCACTGATAATAAAACGATAGAAGAAAGGAGATACATAAGAAGGATGGTGAATCCTCCAAATAATAATGGAGAAACTACGACCGCAGTGTCCATGTCCGAAGCAATTTCATCCACGACGAGTACGACGACCATACCGTCGAACACTCATAATGGACCAATTTTATCTCTTGTGAGGATGAAGGGTCAACTAGTGACTCCTCATATAGTAGGATCTAGTGCATTCAGGCCTTATGTGACTGAATTTACGATGCCTTTAAACGGTCGCGAATAGCCGTATGGCATGCCAACTTCGATAATGACAAATTTGCACAATACGACGTCAACATTGGCTGACCTAGTGGTGAATATGTTTTCGCCTGTGCAAGGGTTTGGATTTGTTGTTAATAATATGGTTCGAATCAATCCACCCATAACGATGAAACTTTC
The DNA here is from genome assembly GCF_024323335.1 of Lathyrus oleraceus. Taxonomy (NCBI): domain Eukaryota; kingdom Viridiplantae; phylum Streptophyta; class Magnoliopsida; order Fabales; family Fabaceae; genus Lathyrus; species Lathyrus oleraceus. The sequence continues at coordinate 384,027,555 of NC_066580.1, read as the reverse complement.
TACCCAACAAATTCCCAATTTTACTACAAACTTTCCAGTTGTTTTAAGGCAATAAATGGATGAAAGTAACCATGAAATGGTCCATATGCTTGCCCCGGAAATGGGCATAATATTCAATCCTTTGATTCAAAATACTACTCAAACAAATCAACAAATGACAATGCAGATGACACGAATTGCAGATTTCTTTGGAGTTCCACAAGCACCTCAACAACTTCTAAGGGAACAATTATTAGAAAACCAAGGAGAATTCCTTGAAGAGGACCCTACTATTAACCAATCCCATCGAAATGAACCTCAAATAGATATGGAAAATTAGGGGGTTAGAGTCGAAACCCCCAAGAATGAACAACAAGGGCCAGGGGTAAGGGAACTAAGGGTGGTAATGGGCAATAGGAATGAAAATGATGACGAGGTCATACTTCAGGTTCGATATGATGGTATGGCAGGAGATAATAATTTAGATGCCATGGTCGAAAGGATTATGGCGCGAAATGGGGTGAATATTGGCCTTCATAGGCCAAATTGTATTCCCTATTGTCTAACTATATATTAAAAACTGAAATGTCTAAGGGATTAAAAGTCCAAAAATTTACAAATTTTTCTGGAGATACTAGTGAATCGACTGTCGAACACGTGGCAAGATATCTAATCGAATCAGAAGACCTTGAAAATAACAAAAAATTAAGGATAAAATACTTCCCTAGTTCGCTCATTAAAAATGCCTTCACATGGTTCAATACACTCCCAGCGAGTTCGATTCATGATTGAACTCGTCTAGAAAGATTGTTCCACAAATAATTTTACATGGGACAGTCGAACATTAGCCTGAAAGAATTGGATAGTATTAAGCGTAAATTTTTTGAGTCAATCGATGACTATTTTAATAGGTTTTGTCTGCTAAAAGCAAGGTGTTTCACACAGGTGCCTGAACATGAATGGGTCGAAATGGCCACTAGTGGCTTAGATTATTCCATCAGAAAGAAATTAGATACCCAATATTTGAGGGATATGGCCCAATTAGCCGATAGAGTTCGACAGGTAGAACATTTGAAGGCTGAAAAAGCCAGAGCAACTAAGAATAATAGGAGAGAAAGGGTAGTGTATGTTGACATAAATGAAGATGATCAGGAAATGAACAATGACCTTTTAGGTTTCGATGAGAGCGAAATCGACTTGGCCGAACTAAAACAAGGGCCACCCTATTCTTGCAAGGTTCTTGCATCTTCAAATGGAAAAAATCTCGTCAAACCAGAAAAGAATGATAAATTCCCTAAGAAGACATACACCTTCGACGTCACCAAGTGTGACGAAATTTTCGACTTGCTAGTCAAAGATGGTCAAATGATAATGCCTTATGGCGCTAAAATACCTCTGTTAGAACAGCGAAAATAACAAGGTTTTTGTAAATATCACAATTTTCTAGGCCACCAAACCTCATAATGTTTTCTTTTCAGAGATTTGGATATCACTTGCAATGTATTCTCAATGTTGCCTATGGAGTTCAATTAAGTCATAGAAGTGGAGGAGTCTGAAGAGTTTATGGAAGCTGAAATGGCCAGACATATATCAATTTGTTACTACATAATGAACAACGGTTGCATCGAAGAGAAAAATGCCTTATTTGAAAGGTCGGATAAAACAATAAGGAGTCATCTTAAACCTCTTTTCATTAGAGTAAAGATGGAGAATATGGTAATTAATAAAGATCCTGGTGTACGGTGGTGCGGAGGTGAACCTAATGTCGCACTTTATGTTGCAGAAAGTGGGGAAGTTTGACACAAACCTAAAGCACCATAACATGGTCTTGTCAAATTATGAAGGAAAAATTGGATGTAACTTAGGGGTGATCCAGGTAGATTTAACAATTGGAACCATTACAAGGCCAACCATGTTCATGGTTATTGCCTCGAAAGCTAATTACAACTTGCTGTTGGGCCGTGAATGGATACACGACATTAGAGCAGTACTATCTTCGATGCATCAAAAGATTACTATATGGAGAAGTGATGGTATAGTGGAAAATATTGAAGCATATCAGAGATACTTTATGGTTGAAGTGAACCACATGGATATACACAATTTTGACAGGAACCTGGGAAACATTTCCCCTTGTCGACTTGCTTATTTCGCATTCGACCCCACTGATGCATCATATTATTCCCTTCATCTACACCCAACTTATGGGTTTCACTGGGATAGAGAGGTTGTAGGAGAAGACCTCGAGTTCGAAGGGACGTCATACATCTAGCTAATTGGCTAGGGAGATGAATTTGGTGATTATGTTTGAATCCCAAACATTGCAAAAGATTTCAGCTTATATATCTGAGAAAAGATTAAAAGCGGCCTTAGAGGCCGCAGTTAAATACATGACTGCTGAAGCCAAAGAAGCCAATGTGCACTTGGAGGGGGTTGACATAGATTTCAAACCAGAGCCACCTGATAAGGAGAAACACGAAGTGAAAATCCGGGGCGCGACGTCATCTATGACAAAGAGCCTTTGGGATTCTAAAGGGAGTCATTGGCACCTAACTTAAAAATGCTAGTGCATGATCCTTTAGAAGAAATTGACGTAGGATAAGGAATGGCAAAAAGACCAACATACATAAGTGTCAACCTTTGACCAGAACTTAGACTCAAAGTGATCCAACTTTCAAAGGAGTATAAATATTGATTTTCTTTGGATTATGAAGAGATTCCTGGATTAAGTAGAGAATTGGTAGAGCTGAAATTGCCAATCAAACCTGGAAGGAAGCCAATTAAGCAGACTCCAAGACGATTTGCGCCAGAAATCCTGTCGAAGGTCAAGAAAGAGGTCGAGAGACTTCTTAAGTGTGAGTTCATCCGTGCAATGAGATATGTCAAATGGATTGCTAACATAGTTCCCATCATTAAAAAGAATGGGACTTTGAGGGTTTGCATAGATTTCAGGGATCTGAGTGTTGTGACCCCAAAGGATGAATATCCAATGCATATGGCAGAGATGCTTGTCGACTCCACTGCAGGCTATGTGTATCTTAATAAGCTCGATGGGTACTCCAGATACAATCAAATTTTTATTGCTGAGGAAGATGTGTCGAAAACAACATTTCAATGTCCTGGAGCCTTAGTGTCGCATCACGCGAAAAACCGGTGGGAAAACAAGAACAACAGAGCCGCCACCGTGCGTTATTTATCCCAAAAGAGGGAAAGGAAACGCTCAGAGTAAACCTGGGAAAAGACATGGTCTCGCGACCAAAGAGGATGGGTTCGGGAGTCGGTTATGCGAAGGGAAGGTATTAGCACCCCTACGCATCCGTCGTACTCGACGGGATCCACGCACAAAAGGAAGGAAAAATGGTTGCTAAAACACTGCTCACACACACACACACACTGGCTGAAAGAGACAAAAGAAACTGACTGAAACTGACTCGGCAGGATATCGCATCCTGGGCCTACTTAGTCTATCAGGCATAGACATCAGAGTCGAAGTAGTTCGGACTTGGGGAAACGACACATGCTCGCTAGGATATCGCATCCTATGCATACGTATCTTCTCGGACGAGAGAAGAATCAGAGCATTCGTAGCTCGGCTGACACGCACACAAACAAACACAGGCAAAGGCAAACGTGGAGCCTGAATGCCAATCGCTGGACTTACATCAGCATCCGAACCAAAACACACACAAAGAGGCAAACGTGGAGCCTGAATGCCAATCACTGGACTTACATCAGCATCCGAACCAACAAACCCACACTGGAACCCGAATGCCGCTCGATGGACTTACATCAGCTTCCAAGCACACAACAAAGACAAAACAAAGACACAGGCGCCCGGAGAGATCAACTCATCTCCTGCCTACGTACCTCATCTGGTATGAGGATCAGGGCGACGTAGTTCCCCTACGCAGGGACAAAAGGATCTAGCCTAACCAGATAACGGAGGGAGACACAACTCTAGGGAGACTACGACTCGAGCCTAGATGTTGTCATGCAAAATCGTCCCTAAGTTAAGGTTTCTAGCTAACTGGCACAGGGAGCCAGCCTATCCTAATCATGACTTGCACAGGAAGCAAGCCACACACACACTTAACTTGCACAGGAAGCAAGCCAAGCAAAACCTAACTTGCACAGGAAGCAAGTCTAAACCAACCCTAACTTGCACAGGAAGCAAGTCAAACAAACATACAAGCTCAGGTAGCACACACTATACACAAGCAAGTGGCTCAAACAAGGGTTAGGTTTTAGTCGAGGGGTCATATCAACCTCAACAAACAAACCTCTGGAACTGGGTGAATGTGCTCTTAACCTTGCCATTGAGGGGCTAAGGTGAAGCAGATGAAAGGTGAGTGAAGATAAGACTTCACAGCTCTTATCCCTGGCCTGGGAGAGCTTAAGACAAGAATGTGTGGGTTCAGAAAGTGGGAACCCTTCTACACATTTGATACTGACTCAACTGTACAATTGTACAAGATCTTGGGTTTGTATCTGCAATGCATCAACACAGTGGTGTGAGCAAAACAGATGACACACAGAATAGCAGGGGATAGGTTGCATATCCCTTGGGTTCTGCCAATTGCCTCTTCACTTAGGAGGTCTTTGACTATGTACAAGGACAAAATTAAACATCCACAAACATTGCCTCTTAAGGAGGACTTCAGACAGTTGCCTGGCCAAGTAACAGGCCAGGTCTTCCAGACTACATGAAGTTAGGAAGTTGTACCTCAATGCAAATTGCTTATACAAGCAAAGCAAAGCAAAAGTTCACAAGGAACTGAGCAACTAAAAGCACCTGAAACAGTCAAGCAGATGTTAGTATGCAACTTCAAAACAAAGCAAAAAGAAACAGACATCAACAGTTAATTGGAGGCAAATGGATATGCAAGGCACAAGGCTTAAGGCATGTGAGCCAAGCCACCTACAAAACAAACAAGTTAGACAATGATATTTAAGCAAGCTCAATCAAAAAGAGTTGGTCTCATTGGTCATTTGTTGGTCAACCTGAAAACATAAGCTCAAAGGTGAGTAACAGGACCACTAGGGCAAGCCTAGGGTCAAAAAAGAATGAGAAAGTCAAAACAGCAAATGAAAGTCAACCAAAATCAAGTTCAAACATTTAAGAAGCAAGCTCAATTGGTTTCATGTTCACATCATGCATCATCATCATTTCATAAACAAAAGAAGTCAAAGCATGGCAAATGAGAGCTCATAGAGGTCAACAGAAAGACTTGCATCAAAAGTCAACTCAAACATTTCCAAAAATCAACAAATAAATCATGATCAATACTAACACATAGCATGGTAAGCATGTCAAATTTCATCTCATTTGGACAAGTGGAAGGCAGTCAATGAAAATCAGAAAGTCAAAGCAATTTTGAACATGCTCAAGGAAGTCAACCAAACATGCATCAACTTAGAAAAATCATAAATCGGAGATGGTGTATGATAAATGAATGGGACCAAAACCATGTCAAAGATTAGGATGCCTAGTTATCTCATGTAAAATTTCATGTCCATCTAATAAAGTATGAGAATTTCACAAATGAAATGGGAACATGTGTCACAAAAAGTCAACATATGACTAAACATGGGAGAAAATCTCAAACAATTAGGAAAATGGCACAATTAAATCCAAGAAATATCACAAGTCAACTAGACATACAAGAGTAGGTTCATGCAAAAAATCAATCCATTTGGAGGTCAGGAAGCATGGTATCAAAAATCATGAAGTTGGACATCAATGGTGTGACACAAATTGTCACACCCTAATTCAAAAAATCATATCTCACAAACCAGCAATGATAAATTCACAAACTCCACACCAAAATCACCATGAATGTGTCTAGTTTAAGCACAAAAAATTTGGGAGCCATTGGATAAAGTATCACCATTTCACAAATGTTTTGGCAACAGGTACAAAATATGAGCACATGTCACAAACCCTAATACCAATTAAAATCCATTGATCACAAAATTCTGGAAAAATCATGATAAAAAAGTAGAGATCCATATGAACACAATGCAAAAATTCCCATGAGATTTGGAATTAAAATGGATGAGATATGATTTTTCAAAGTTTGATGATCAAATGAAATTAAAATGGAAAAGAAATAACTTAATTCAATGTGTCACATGCCACGAATGGCAAACTTGTAATTCCCAGACCACTTAAACAAAACGCGGTCGTTTTGGCAAAGGAAACGAAATGTTTCTATTGGTCCGTGCCCATGCAACAGTAACAAATTCATAAAAAAACCCTAGCCCAGGAATTCCGCAGGAAAATTCGCGGCTGGCTATGAAGGCCGCACGTGAATCCGCAGGTAACTGGGCAGCGTTTTTACAGCAACGCATTCATCATCTTGTTCATCATCATCGTGAAAAACTTTTCCAGAAATGGCAAACCAGCATATTAATGGAAACGGCAAACAACACACATCATGAATTCAACAACCATTAGCATGGAATCGAGCCACATAGCATGCATCATACAAAACAAGTTTGAATCATCAAATTTCCATTCAACATTTCTTTCAAAATACACCACCATTTTTAGTGCTTCAAAGCTCAAAATGACCATGGCAAGGAGGCCTATCTAATGCATAGCATAGTTTTAAGAAAGGAGGGAATCGAGTTCTTACCAAAATTGAAGGACAGTCGTGGTGCAGTTGTTTTTTGGTGGTAAATGCTTGAAACAGATGTCCCCAAGGTCTTCAAATGATGAATGATGAAGAAGGTTCGCCTTGAAAACGCTTGAAAAAGCTTTAACCAAACTTTGCCATGGATGATGCTTGGAAAGAACAGTCGGGTATAAGCTTCTTACAGTTGTGGAAATGAAGTTGCAATGAGTTTAAAATGATGGTATGAGATGAATTATCCAAACCCTAGCTCGAGTTCTTTTGGTTTTTTGACAGAAAGTTTACAAAATGAAGAATGAGCAAAATGAGAGAGATGGATTTTCTTCTGTTAGAATGTGGCTGCTACTAGGGTTTCTTCAGCAAGAAAATGATGATTATATATGCTGTTTAATGGTACAAAGCAAGCTTCATGAAAATATGGAAAGGAGTTGGTAAAAGTGTACTTTTTTTTCAATTTTCAAGCAACTTGGCATGGGTGTATGTACTTGCACGAATTTGACTTTGAACATGTCCAAAATACAATTTCAGATCAATTCCCAATGGCCAAAATGATGGAAAAGGTTTATTTTAAAAAGTCAAAATTTCACTTCACTTGAAATTAATTCAAGTAAGTCAAAAAATGCCATTTTGATCCATAAGGTTTTGGTACATGAAAGTTACATTTTTGGAAAGAGGGGATCAAATGTGACTTGTAGGAAAAAACCCCACCAAAATTGGCCAAATGGTTTGGGAGATATGGCCTTTTGAAGTTCAAAAATTTCTGAAAACGATTCGATCATAACTTGCCAACCATACATGGGAATTGAGTGTTCTTGGACTTTTTGGAAATGGGAGAACAAGATCTTAAACTTTCATGTTGGGCAAAAATTCATTTGAAGCTTGTATCATGATGTAAGTTTGAGGATCAAGACTTTCCATTTTGGGCAGGTTTCAGTTACAGGTCCAGTTTCCATTTTTGGAAATTTCTGATCTGGCTTCAAATTCTTCCATGATGGTGTTTGACATGATATATGAGGACTATATGGACATGAATGAGACCTCTCAAACCAAATCCATCCATCAAAACCATAAAATCAGACACAGTTGACCAAGTTTGACTTTTTAGGGTTTCTGGCAAACTGTGCATTGACTGATGACTTCTGAACATCCAATCCTTGACCTAAATACTTCAAATGGATCCCCAAGTCATGTGAACATGTTGGACCAACCCTAGGGCCTTGGCTCAATGGAATTTGTACTTGCTTGCTTGACTGACTGATCTCCTGACCAGTTTGACCTAATTTCTTGATTGGCTTGCACTTGAGGCAAATGGGACAATGCAATGCTATGCAGTGGACCATGATATGCTATGACCTAATATGAGAATGTATTTACAATGACGGGTGCAAATTTGAGGTGCTACAGCTGCCCCTATTCAATCAGCTGGGAACCCGAACGGATGATAGCGACGGCTGTCAGACTTTCAGGGTAAACAGGGATTGAATACCAAGAACCGTAGAAATTTGCACTCTGCCGGATATGATACAAGAAGAACCACGTCATTTACTGATGACGCCTGCAATTGACATCTTCAGAAAGGCGAAACCATTTACCGATGGTTAGAAACTGATAACTCGATATTTACCGATATCAACTTCAGCAAGACCATTTACCGATGGCTGTTGGGAAACAAATCTGATGTAAAAGGAAGCAAGACCATTAACCGATGGCGGCTTCAAAGAAACTTGACATTTATCGATATCAACTTCAACTTGACCATTTACCGATGGCTACTGCAACTGGAGATCCGATATTTACCGATATCGAAGAAAACGGGGCCATTTACCGATGGCGGATAAAACTGGGCATTCAATATTTACCGATATCGAAGCATACGGGGCCATTTACCGATGGCGTCTCCACTTGAGGAGGAACAAAATCTTTGTGGTGTAATCAGACAAGACGTTTACCGACGACTTCTGGGGATCTTGATTTTATCAACAAGGAAACAAAGCATGACCAGACATTTACCGATGACTGGGATGAAACTCGACGTTTACCGACATCGAAAGATGATGTTTACCGACATCAAAACAAACGACCAGACATTTACCGATGACCGGGGAACACTTCACTAAGGGAAAAAACGAATATTTGCAACTGGAAACCAGATAGGACATTTACCGATGACTCTACTGGGGATTTCTAGCTGGGGATTATCAGACATTTACCGATGACTGCAGAAAAGACTCGATGTTTACCGACATCGAAAGATGATGTTTACCGACATCAAAAAATGATGACCAGACATTTACTGATGACTGGGGAGAATACCCGATGTTTACAGACACCGAAACAATGGTGTTTACCAATACCAAAAATGATGACCAGACATTTACTGATGACTGGGGTGAAAACTCGATGTTTACCGACACCGAAACAATGGTGTTTACCGACACCAAACAAAGAAACACACGCGGGTGCTGACATGACACTTACAGGTATCACAAAATCGACATCTTTAGATATGTCAAGGCAAGGTTGACCACTTGCTGGGGGTCTCACTGGGGAGAAACAAACTTTCTGTCACCAACGGGTGAGGTAATAAACCTCTCTGGGGATATCAATCCTGAATGCTGTCAGGAGCAACTGTAGCAGACTTGCTGTGCTGATGTTGAATGACATGATCCGCCTCTGCCGGGGATACGGTCTGGTGAGGTTAACACATGAATGCATATGTTTGAATTTTTCTATGGCGTAATGCTCCATATTGAATGGGAATGCTACGCAGTTTGAGGATGCAATGATCACTACATGCAAGATGCAAAAATGATGAAAAACTCTGGCTGGGGAGCAAAAACTGATCGGGTACTCCAACTCTGCGGGGAGACTCTGCAAGGAGAGCAACGACTTCTCACTCATGTTGGAGAATAGCACTGCTGCTGGGGGAAGGTAAACTCCGCTGGGGATATCCTTCAGTCCACAGATAGGATGAATGTTGGAGATAAATTTCAATGAACCTGCCTCACTCGGGGAGGAAATCGGCAAATACAGGCCTGCTGGGGATAGGCAATCCTTAGATCTGTTGGGGAATAGAAGGCACTATCCACAGACGTCTCCGCAGGGGAACATAGCTCTGATAGCTTCCATACTTGCTTGGGGAAAAATATCTGCTGAGGAAACGTCCTCACAGATGCCATCCTGAAAAACAGCACAACAAAATGCCCCCAGGGGCTACATGGACAAGATACGCTCAAGTGTCCTCAACATTCAAAATGATTTTCAAATGTTTCATCTTTTTACACGTTATTGTGTAGCCTTCATGTTCTTATATGCAATGCTTATCAAAAATTCGGACATTTTTGCAAACAAAACAGTAGAAATAAAAACCAAAGAGCTATTTATCTGAATAATGACTTTTATTGATTGAAAATGTGCCTGAAAAGGCAAATACATTGGGGAGCAATTCCTAGGAAGAGGTAATTGCGCACAAAAGGAAAAAATCTATCCTAATGGCAATGTGAACACGGCATCCACTATTTCCCAATTCTGTTATAACTCACAGATCATCAGTTTTCCTCCCAACTCCTTGCTTTCTGAGAAGAATGACTGGACGGATCACATCTTTCGAGATGGCAGACGACAAAGCTTGATGAAGTACGGACAACTCAGACTGTAGTCTTCGCTTTAATCCCTCTTTTGGCTGGATCGCCCTTTCGGGTTTTCAATCCACCGGGATACCCATTTTTGCCTAAGCCGCCCTTGCAGGTTTTCGACTTACCGGGTGTACAAATTCTTTTCATCTCATCCCTAATTTTTGCCCGAACCTTTTCTTTCTGTTTTTTGGTTCGCCGGGATGCCCCTTTTTTGCCTGGACTCTCTTTTTTTTCTTTTTGTCCAGCGGGTCAATTTATGCGAAGTATTTTTTGACTACATCTGAGTTAACAGGAGACGGAAAATCTTCACCATCCATAGTTGTAAGCATCAAGGCTCCACCGGAGAAGACCTTCTTCACAACATAAGGACCTTCATAATTAGGAGTCCACTTGCCCCTGTTATCTGCACCGGGAGGGAGGATCCTCTTCAAAACTAGATCACCGATCTGATAGCTTCGAGGATGCACTTTCTGATCAAAGGCTCGCTTCATCCTTCTCTGATACAACTGTCCATGACATACAGCTGCTAGCCGTCTCTCCTCGATAAGGCTCAACTCATTAAACCTTGTTCGAATCCACTCGGCTTCGTCCAGCTTGACATCCAATAAAACTCTCAGAGAAGGAATCTCCACTTCAACAGGTAGGACGGCTTCCATACCATACACAAGGGAGTAAGGGGTTGCCCCGGTCGACGTACGTACTGAGGTACGGTACCCATGCAAAGCGAAAGGCAGCATCTCATGCCAATCCTTGTACGTAACGACCATCTTCTGCACAATCTTCTTGATATTCTTGTTTGCCGCTTCTACAGCACCATTCATCTTCGGTCTGTAAGGAGAAGAATTGTGATGTTCAATCTTGAAATCTTTACAAAGCTCTTTCATCATCTTGTTATTGAGATTCGAACCATTGTCAGTGATGATTCTCTCAGGAACTCCATAACGACATATGATTTCTTTCTTGATGAACCGGGTAACCACTTGTTTGGTAACGTTAGCATAGGAAGCTGCTTCCACCCATTTGGTGAAATAGTCAATCGCAACCAAGATGAAGCGATGTCCATTCGAAGCAGTGGGCTCAATCTTCCCAATCATATCAATGCCCCACATGGCAAACGGCCAAGGCGAATTCATGACATTCAGAGGGCTTGGTGGTACATGCACCTTATCAGCATAAATTTGACACTTATGGCACTTCCGAGCATACTTGAAACAATCGGATTCCATGGTCATCCAGTAATAACCCGCTCTCAACAATTTCTTAGCCATTGCATGTCCGCCGGCATGAGTACCGAAGGAGCCTTCATGAACTTCCTGCATTAACATGTCCGCCTCGGGTCTGTCCACGCATCTGAGCAAGACCATGTCAAAGTTTCTCTTATACAGCACATCATCCTGATTCAAATAGAAGCTTCCAGCTAGCCTTCTCAGGGTTTTCTTGTCATTCTTCGACGCACCTTCAGGATACTCCTGAGTCTTGAGGAAGTTCTTGATGTCATAATACCACAGCTTCTCATCAATCACAACAGACTCGGCTGCAAACACATACGCGGGTCTCTCGAGTCGATTCACCGCAACATGTGGCACATGGTTCCACCAATGAACTTTGATCATAAACGACAAAGTAGCCAAGGCATCGGCCATTTGATTCTCATCCCGGGGGACATGATACAACTTCACCTTCTTGAAGAACGTCAGTATTCTTCTGGTGTAATCTCTATACGGAATCGGATGCGGCTGATTCGTATTCCAATCTCCATTGACTTGATTGACCACTAGAGCGGAATCTCCAAATATATCAAGAGTTTTGATCCTCAAATCAATGGCTTCTTCTATCCCCATGATACAAGCCTCATACTCAGCTTCGTTGTTGGTGACGTCAAACGTCAATCTGGCAGAAAAAGGTATATGAGCGCCTTTAGGATTGATCAATACTGCCCCAACACCGTTACCGTTCATATTCACAGCCCCATCAAACATCAGTGTCCATTTGTCATCCGGATCCGGTCCTTCCTCGACAAGAGGCTCTTCACAATCTTTCATCTTAAGATACATGATGTCTTCATCAGGGAATTCAAACATCATAGGCTGATAATCTTCAATCGGTTGCTCGGCGAGGTAGTCTGACAGAATACTACCTTTGATGGCCTTTTGTGACGTATACTGAATATCATATTCTGTTAGAATCATCTGCCAACGAGCAACGCGTCCGGTGAGAGCTGGTTTCTCAAAGATGTACTTCACTGGATCCATCTTAGAAATCAACAAGGTAGTATGGTTCAACATATACTGCCTCAGTCGGCGAGCAGCCCAGGCCAAAGCACAGCAAGTTTTCTCGAGCAGTGAATATCTTGTTTCACAGTCGGTAAACTTTTTGCTAAGGTAGTATATGGCATGCTCTTTTCGACCAGACTCGTCATGCTGTCCCAATACACACCCCATCGAGTTCTCAGTCACTGACAGGTACATTATCAGAGGTCTCCCTGGAACTGGAGGTATAAGGATTGGAGGTTTCTGTAAATACTCTTTAATCTTGTCAAAAGCCTTCTGACAATCATCATTCCACTTGATCGCCTGATTCTTTCTGAGCAGTTTGAAAATTGGTTCACATGTGGCAGTTAGGTGAGATATGAACCTTGCAATGTAGTTCAACCTCCCTAAAAACCCACGGACTTGCTTCTCCGTTTTTGGTTCAGGCATCTCTTGAATAGCTTTGACTTTCGCTGGATCAACCTCAATCCCTTTCTCACTGACAATGAAGCCTAAAAGCTTCCCTGATCTCACCCCAAACGTGCACTTGTTCGGATTCAACCTCAGCTTGAACTTTCTCAACCGGTCAAACAGCTTCTGCAAATTGACCAAGTGCTCCTCTTCTGTCTGCGACTTCGCAATCATATCATCTACGTACACTTCGATTTCTTTGTGCATCATGTCATGAAAGAGAGTCGTCATTGCCCTCTGATAGGTAGCACCAGCATTCTTTAGCCCAAATGGCATCACCTTATAGCAGAACGTGCCCCAAGGTGTAATGAATGTCGTCTTTTCCATGTCCTCTGGCGCCATCTTGATCTGATTATATCCAGAGAAACCATCCATGAAAGAGAATACTGAGGATTGAGCCGTATTATCAACCAATACATCAATGTGAGGTAATGGGAAATCATCTTTCGGACTCGCTCTATTCAAATCCCGGTAATCGACACACATTCTGACTTTACCATCCTTCTTCGGCACAGGAACGATGTTGGCCACCCATGGGGGATAACTTGTAACAGCCAAAAAACCCGCATCCCACTGCTTCTGAACCTCTTCCTTGATCTTAGTTGCCATATCAGGACTCGTTCTACGAAGCTTCTGCTTGACCGAAGGACATCCTTCTCTAAGAGGTAATCGATGCACCACGATGTCTGTATCCAAACCAGGCATATCTTGATATGACCAGGCGAATATCTCCACATATTCTCTCAGCATCTCAATCAGCCTCCTCTTGACAGAGTCCTCTAAAGCAGCCCCAATCTTGATTTCTCTTTTGGCGTCCTCAGTACCCAAATTAACAACCTCCAACTCCTCCTGATGAGGTTGGATGACCCTTTCCTCCTGCTTCAGCAATCTGACCAATTCTGCAGGGAGTTCACAGTCTTCCTCACTCTCCTCTTCAGCTTGGTAGATGGGATTGTCGAAATCATACTGAGTCATAACAGAACTGTTCATAGTGAATGCCATAAGATCGCTTCTGCATGTTTAATGCTTTGTTTTAGAAAAAAGAGTTCAATAAAGTCACAAAAAACAAAAACATTGCCATTTTTATTGTTTTGAAAAAAGATGAAAACAAAAAATAGAAAGACAGGGATCACAAAGTTTGATTTCAAAAAATGTCCTTCATTAATGATAATCATTAAAACATGATGAGGCCCTACAATGAACCACTACGCCTTGGGCAGAACGTAGGATTTTCATGCAAAATGACAAAACAACAGAAAATTACTCTGTCAGAAGAGTAACTTGAACCACTTCTTCAGCCGTCCAGTTGTTGATAGATCCCCCTGGTGCACACGGGCGAACCCAGTTGTCCAGATCACAATCACTGTCACAGTCTTCACTACCGGTTGCAGAGACGTCGCCATGATTCATCAGCCCAGCGCTGGTAAAGGTACTCGGACCCGCTTGACCATTCTGCTCTGCTTGGAGAGGCTCGTAACCAACGCCAAATTTGTCTTCTTTGACAGGCAAGTACACCATCTTGCCCCAGCCTTCAGCTTTGCCAGAATTAACAACCTCCTTAGCCTGCTTGTAAGAAGTAATTGAAGCACCTGGCTTCCTCTGCTCAGCGTACGCCACTTTCTCAAGAGCCACAGTCTCAAACGCCTGACATAAGGTTTCGTGGATCTCGCCATCCACCTCAACATACTTGAACGAGGATAGATGACTCACCAGAATCTCTTCTTCATCGCACACAGTCACAATCTGACCGTTCCAGACATACTTGAGTTTTTGATGGAGAGTCGACGAGACTGCCCCTGCTGCATGAATCCATGGACGCCCCAATAAACAACTATAGGCGGGCTGGATGTCCATAACATAGAAGATGATATCGAATACCTCAGGACCTATCTTCACAGGCAAGGTAACTTCCCCACACACAGAACGTTTGGAGCCGTCGAAAGCACGAACAATCAGGTCACTGGGGGTAAGCACAAACCCTTCCACATCAATCTTCTTCAGAATCTGCTTAGGCAACACATTCAGCGACGACCCGGTGTCTACCAATACGTGAGACAACACTGCCCCCTTGCACTCCATGGTGATGTGCAAGGCTTTGTTATGGTTCCGCCCTTCAGGCGGTAAGTCCAGGTTGGTGAAACCTACACCATGCCTGGTGCTCACATTCGCCATCACACCCTCCAGTTGATTGACAGAAATCTCCTGAGGCACGTAAGCCAGATTCAACATCTTCAGCAATGCATTACGGTGTGCCTCAGAGCACATCAACAGTGAAAGTATAGAAATCTTGGACGGAGTTTGGTTCAACTGATCTACAATCTTGTAGTCACTCTTCTTGATTATTTTCATAAACTCCTCCACGTCCTTCTCAAATGTCCCCTCGGGCGCTTCCTTCTGGACAGGGTCTTCCTCAACCACAGCTTGCTTACCCTTTGCTTTGGCGAGAGCCTCAGCATTATTGTCCCTCAAAGGCTGCGGTGCGAACAGACGACCGCTTCTGGTAAAACCTCCTGGACCCCCTACATTGTCCACAACCGGACCAACAGTTGCAGGAACTCTATTCGGTAAACCAATTGTCACTGGAGCTTGATTCACTGGTCTCGTCTGACTTTCAGCCCTTCTGTAACTGCGGTGAGCATTATCATACTTCCACGGCACGGCTCTACTATTCTCAACAGCCCTTCTTCCAGACGCGGCGATAGTAGTTGGAACACTGATGGTTACAGGCACGGAAATGGTAACTGGGGTACCATTCGTTGCAGGTGCACTAACGACCCTTTGTCCACGTCCTTCAGACGGTTTAAAGTAAATGGTGATAGTTGACACTGTCCCACGATCTTTTACAGCCCTACTGAATTGCAAACAACCCTCATCCATCATACCCTGGATACCGGCCCTTAACTGGTCGCAACCATTCTCTGATTCTGCACAGCCCAAACAAACCTTATCACAACCCGAGTAGACACCTCTATTCAGCAGACGGCCCTTCACAACTAGTAGAGAAGTCTGAACATCATCAACATTAACAACCAGATCTTCAGCTTCTTTCCCCTCAATATTGTTCACTCTATGCCCACCATGCTGAGGCATAGGGTTGTTTACGACGTTAGGCACTGGAGCGAAGTTGATTGCCTTGGCATCGATCAAATCTTGGACCTTGTGCTGGAGAGCCCGACACTTCTCAGTATGATGCCCTGGTGCCCCAGAGTGAAAGTCACAACGGACGTTGGCGTCGTACCCAGGAGGCAATACTGTAGGCGGAGCCATTGTACGCAACTCAACCATCCCCAACC
Organism: Lathyrus oleraceus; assembly: GCF_024323335.1. Classification (NCBI taxonomy): domain Eukaryota; kingdom Viridiplantae; phylum Streptophyta; class Magnoliopsida; order Fabales; family Fabaceae; genus Lathyrus; species Lathyrus oleraceus. Next base: position 384,011,293 of record NC_066580.1, on the reverse strand, counting down.
TGAGTAATTCGGGCAGCAGTTCGGCGTACGACATGGGTAGTGAATCAAAACGTCAATCAGGCATCCTTTGTCTGGGCTGATACGGACGTTGCTGTTGTTGTTGTTGCGGTGGTTGAACTCTTTGTTGTTGTTGTTGACGAGGTTGAGGTGCCGGAATGGTCACTGCAGCAACCTGACAGCGTTGACTTCTGTTCTGATCTCTGCGGTATTGAACAGCATTAGTTTCACCCTCTCTTCGACGAGGTGCCCCAGCAAACGGCTTCTTAGAAGAAGAGGGACCAGCATCTTGGATCTTCCCAGTTTTAATCAAACTCTCAGTCCTCTCTCCACAAATGACAACATCAGAAAAACTACCGAATGGGCAGCTCCCCATCCGGTCCATAAACACACCCTGAAGAGTACCGATAAACATATCTGTCAACTCCCTCTCCAGCATAGGGGGTTGAACTCTAGCAGCCAGTTCACGCCACCTCTGGGCATACTCCTTGAAGCTCTCATTGGATTTCTGACAAAGACTCTGCAGCTGAGTCCGGCTCGGTGCCATGTCCATGTTGTGTTTGTATTGCCTCAAGAAGGCCTCACCCAGATCCCTCCAACAGCGGATAGAATCTCTCTTCAATTCCATGTACCAGTCCAAAGAAGCCCCAGATAGACTATCTTGGAAAAAATACATCCACATCTTTTCATCATCGGTATATGCGGAGATTTTTCTGTAATAAGCCTGCACATGGGTGCGAGGGCAAGAAGTACCGTTGTATTTATCGAAGGACGGTGCTTTGAACTTGTATGGGATTCTCAGACCTTCAACCAATCCCAAATTAGTAACATCAAAACCAAGGGAGTTTTGACATTCCATAGCACGGATCTTCTCAGCAAGAGCCTCAACTTTGCGATCTCTCTCATCAACCCTTCCCAGAACATCTTCGTCTTCACTGATCAGAGTGAACATATCCTCTTGTCTGTCAACAATCGGAACAGGGTTACGGGCCGGGGCACGGACTGCTCTGGCATTAGCGGCATCTGGAGCAATAGGTTTGTAAGAACAAAAATTGTTCTACAACAGATTCCTTGATTTTGATGATAACAAAGGATGAAACCAAAAATGGCACCCTAACGAAAAGTTTCTAAGTGTGCAGGGTTCTAAAGAAAGAAGTAATAAATCTGATGATGTCATCAGATGCACAACAAGATCAGATACAAATTCTCAAGTATCAGAAGCATCTGAAGTGGAATCTCGTTCAAGAAAGTCTGACTCTGGACAAAACTGCAAAGTATCAGAAGCATCTGAACATGAAGTAAAGTCTAGAAGCTCTGATTCTGGAGAAACGTTATCAGCGCCATCTGAACTCTCAAGAGATCAACATCAGAAGCAAGATTCCAAGATTCTCCAGAAACACAAATACTCTGATTATGGATTTGCTAATCATGAAGAAGTAACGTTCAAGTCAAGTAAAGATTTTCAAATAGATTTCCTAAACAGAGAAAGAGACGTTAATCTCCACTTCCAAGAGAGAAGATACTACTTGTAGTAAGTAGTCACTTCAAAGATGAAAAGTTAAACTGCAGAAGCTATTTAAGTGATGGAGTAAACTCAGTTTAATATCCACCAGATTCAACTCTACTCCAACTCATATATAAATAGAGCTGCAATCAACATTCAGTAAGAAAGAAATCAACTAGCCAAAACTATACTGAATTATTTCACGCTCAAGAAAATCATCTTTGCTCTCAAAGAATTTCACTAAGCTTTTGCTTATTAAGTGAAAAATCTGTTCTTAAGTTTGTAATACTTGCTTTCTTAGAAGCACTCTAGATTACATATCTTGTATCTTTTATTTGTTTGATTTCCTCAAGTGACTCTGTGTAGTCTGTAGACTTGAGAAGACTAAGAGATTTTCTTCTCTCTTAGGTGTTGTTTGTAATCTTTCAAGATTAGTGGATTAAGTCCTTGTTGAAGGCGAAATCACCTTGGCCGGGTGGACTGGAGTAGCTTTGTGTTATAAGCGAACCAGTATAAAATCATTGTGTGATTTTCATTTTGGAAAAGCGCTTATTTTTCAAACAATTCAAACCCCCCCTTTCTTGTTTTTCTCACCTTCAATTGGTATCAGAGCTCCGGCTCTGTTATTGATTTTCAAATCAAACACTTAACCGTGTAGAGAGATCCAGTGCGAGAAAAACAAATGGCTCACTCAAATGAAAGAGATTCTTACAATGCTAAACCTCCTGTTTTTGATGGAGAAAAGTTTGATTACTGGAAAGACAGAATCGAAAGTTTCTTTCTGGGTTATGATGCTGACCTCTGGGACATTGTCACAGATGGATATACTCCTCCAGTCTTAAATGGAGCTGAAGTTCCCAGAAATAAAATGACAGAAGATCAGAAGCGGATTTTCAAGAATCACCACAAGGCCAGAACAATACTTCTAAATGCTATATCATACAACGAATACGAAAAGATCACCAACAGAGAGACGGCTAAAGATATACTTGACTCTCTGAAGATGACCCATGAAGGAAACTCCCAAGTCAAGGAGACGAAGGCTCTGGCGCTGATCCAGAAATATGAAGCCTTCAAGATGGAAGATGACGAAGCTATAGAAGCTATGTTTTCCAGATTCCAAACTCTTATTGCAGGTCTTAAAGTGCTAGACAAAGGATACACGACTGCAGATCATGTTAAGAAGATTGTCAGAAGTCTGCCAAAGAAATGGAGACCAATGGTTACTGCTCTGAAGTTATCAAAGGATCTGAACAATATCAGCCTTGAAGAACTTGTTAGTTCTCTCAGAAGCCATGAGATAGAACTAGAGGAGGATGAGCCTCAGAAAAAGAACAAGTCAGTGGCGCTGAAGTCCAGACCTGAAAGACGGAAGTCAGACAGAACCAAAGCCCTTCAAGCAGAAACTGCAGACACTGATGACTCTGAACCTGAAGACTCTGATGATGAAGAAGAACTGTCCCTACTAACCAGAAGAGTTAAGCAACTCTGGAAAAAGAGGAACAACAACAACTTCAGAAGATCAAGACCCAGAGGGGATCGATCAGAGTCAACTTCAAAAGGTAAACCTAACAAAGATATTACCTGTTTTGAATGTAAAGAAACAGGTCATTACAGAAATGAATGCCCCAAGCTGAAGAAAGATAACTCTAAGAAAGAAAGCTTCAAGAAAAATACCTTCAGAACAAAGAAGGGATTAATGGCCACCTGGGACGATAGTGAATCCGAATCATCAGAATCTGACTCTGATGAACAGGCCAACGTAGCTCTTATGGCTACCACATCCAGCAGCTCAGATGAAGAATCTGAAGAGGTATTTTCTGAACTTTCTAGATCTGACTTAGAATCATGTTTATCAGAAACTCTTACCTCTCTTCAGAAATTAAAACAAAAAGTTAAAGACATTAAAGGCCTTCTTAAAGCAAAATCTGAAGTATGTAGTAGACTTGAGACAACAATTCTAGCACGAGATGATACTATCAGATCTCTAACGATAGAAAGAGATGGAGCTAAAACAAAAAGCTTAGAATTAGAAGAAACGTTGTCTCAAGCACCACAAACTTCAAATGAAATTATTTATAAATATGAAGAAGCCTTTCAACAATTTCTGAAGAACGGGATAGATAGGAGTATTATGGCATCCATGATTTATGGAGTAAGTCAGAATAATAAAAGGGGAATTGGGTATGATTCTGAGGAAAATAAAACCTCTACCAGTAACCAGCTTAAATCTCTGTTTTCATATCATTACACACACACACAAGAACAAAAATTTAAGAATGCTAGAAGACCCAAAGTTATAAGAAACTCTGGGAAGACTAATCTAAAAGGACCCAAGAGATTCTGGGTACCGAAAGATAAGATTATCTATGTTGCAGATATCCTATGCAGCAAAGTTCAGACACCAGTCATGGTACCTGGACTCTGGATGCTCGCGACATATGACGGGAAGAAAGTCTATGTTCCAAAGCCTGGAACTTAAAGACGCTGGATTTGTAGGCTTCGGAGGAGATCAGAAAGGAAGGATCAGAGGCTCCGGAACTATTGGTAATGGTACTCTTCCCTCTATATCTGATGTTCTTTATGTAGAAGGATTAATGCATAACTTGTTATCCATAAGTTAATTAAGTGATAACGGTTATGATGTAATCTTTAATCAAAAAACGTGTAAAGCCATTAGTCAAAACGATGGCTCTGTTCTTTTCACAGGCAAGAGGAAAAACAACATTTATAAAATAAATCTTTCTGATTTAAAAGATCAAAATGTTAAATGTTTAATGTCAGTTCACGAAGAGCAATGGGTATGGCATAGACGCTTAGGCCACATTAGCATGAGAAAACTTTCTCAGCTAACTAAACTTGAGTTAGTCAGAGGCCTGCCTAAACTGAAGTTTTCTTCAGATGCTCTGTGTGAAGCTTGTCAGAAAGGAAAGTTTTCAAAAACATCTTTTAAAAAGAAAAATGTTGTTTCTACCTCTAAGCCTCTGGAGCTTCTTCACATTGACTTATTTGGTCCTGTGAAAACAGCATCAGTCAATGGAAAGAAGTATGGACTAGTAATCGTTGATGATTACAGCCGCTGGACATGGGTAAAATTCCTAAAGCACAAGAGTGAGTCTCACTCTGTATTCACCAGTTTCTGTTCTAAAGTGCAAAAAGAATTTGACTCTAAAATTGTTAGAGTCAGAAGTGATCATGGTGGAGAATTTGAAAACAAAGATTTTGAGGAATTATTTGACTCTAATGGAATATCCCATGATTTCTCCTGCCCTAGAACTCCACAACAAAATGGAGTTGTAGAGAGGAAGAATAGGACACTCCAAGAGATGGCCAGAACCATGATCAATGAAACTAATGTAGCAAAGCACTTTTGGGCAGAAGCTGTAAATACAGCGTGTTACATTCAGAATAGAATATCTATTAGACCTATTCTGGAAAAGACTCCCTATGAACTGTGTAAGGGAAGAAAACCCAACATTTCATATTTTCATCCTTTTGGATGCATTTGTTTTATATTAAATACTAAAGAACATCTGAACAAGTTTGATTCCAAAGCACAGAAAGGTATTATGTTAGGATACTCAGAACGCTCTAAAGGCTACAGAGTATACAACACAGAAACCAAAATTGTGGAGGAATCAATTCATGTTAGATTTGATGATAAGCTTGACCCTGAAAAGTCAAAGCTAGTTGAAAAGTTTGCAGATTTAGAGATCACTCTGGTAGAATCTGAGAAAACTCCAGAAGCAACTGTCACTCAAGACTCTGAAGAAATTAAATCTCCAGAAATTCCGAGGAAAGTCAAAAGTCGCATTAACGTATCTGAAGATTTGATTTTGGGAAACAAATATGAACCTGTTAGAACCAGATCTACTTTCAGAACTTCTGAAGATATTCCTCTGGGACTAGTGTCTCTGATTGAGCCTACGTCCTGTGATGAAGCTCTTCAAGATAACGATTGGGTGGCAGCTATGCAAGAAGAGTTAGATCAATTCTCCAAGAATGATGTCTAGGATCTCGTTCCTAAACCAAGAGGCACTCATGTCATTGGAACCAGATGGGTTTTCAGAAACAAACTGAACGAGAAAGGAGAAGTTGTCAGAAACAAAGCTCGACTGGTAGCTCAAGGTTATAGTCAACAAAAAGGTATTGATTATAATGAAACCTTTGCTCCAGTCGCGAGGTTAGAATCTATTCTTCTTCTTGTATCTTTTGCTATTAATCATTCTATCAAATTATACCAAATGGATGTCAAGAGTGCATTTCTTAATGGCTATATTTCAGAAGAAGTGTATGTCAATCAACCTCCAGGCTTTGAAAACTCAAATTTTCCAGAACATGTTTTTAAACTTAAGAAATCCTTATATGGACTTAAACAAGCTCCCAGAGCTTGGTATGAACGCTTAAGCAATTTTCTTCTGGAACAAAATTTTATCAGAGGGAAAGTTGATTCTACACTCTTCTGTAAAAACCTTAATAATGATCTCATGATATGCCAAATTTATGTTGATGATATTATTTTTGGTTCTGCTAATATCTCTGTTTGCCAAGAATTTTCTAAGTTAATGCAGGCAGAATTTGAAATGAGTCTAATGCAAGAACTAAAGTTCTTTCTGGGAATTCAAATTAATCAAACTCCAGAAGTCACGTACGTCCATCAAAGTAAATACATTAAAGACGTTCTGAAGAAGTTTGACATGACTGAATGCAACTCTGCAAAGACTCCCATGCACCCAACTTGCATTCTGGAGAAGGAAGAGGTAAGCAACAAAGTTTGTCAGAAGCTCTATCGAGGTATGATAGGCTCTCTTCTCTATCTGACTGCTACTCGTCCTGATATTCTTTTTAGCGTCTGTCTTTGTGCCAGATTCCAATCAGATCCTAGAGAATCTCATTTAACAGCTGTTAAGAGAATTCTTAAGTATCTGAAAGGAACTCCTAACCTGGGCCTGATGTATGAGAAAACATCAGAGTATAGACTTTCTGGTTACTGTGATGCAGACTACGCAGGAGATAGAATAGAACGAAAAAGTACTTCTGGAAATTGCCAGCTTCTGGGAAACAATCTAATCTCCTGGGCTAGCAAAAGACAGTCAACTATCGCTCTATCAACTGCAGAAGCAGAATACATCTCAGCATCACTGTGCACAACTCAGATGCTCTGGATGAAGCATCAGCTAGAAGATCTTCAGATATTTGAGAGTAACATTCCTATCTTTTGTGATAATACTACTGCTATTTGTTTAAGTAAGAATCCTATTCTACATTCCAGAGCCAAACACATAGAAATAAAACATCATTTTATCAGAGACTATGTTCAGAAAGGGATAGTAACATTAAAGTTCATTGATACAGAACATCAATGGGCAGATATCTTTACTAAGCCTCTAGCTGAAGATAGATTTCTTTTTATATTAGAAAATCTGAACATTAAAAATTGCCCTGAGTAAAATTTGGCTCTGAACATGTAAAATGAGACTCTGATAAAAACAAATACACTTCTGCCTCTGACTCTGATACTTCTACAAGTTAAGAAGATATCTGAGTTAGAAATCTTCAGAAACCAACCCTTTGGTATTCCTGAAGATCAGATACATCAACACGTGGAACTTCAAACGTCTAACCCTAGAACTTCTAGACAGCTGTCAAAAGAAATCAAAGGTCAGAACGTTTGAAATCTCCTTGAGCAGTGTGCGTACTGTTGGGATTAGACATTCATTTATTAGCTGTAATCATTTTCCCCCCAAGCGTGCTATTTTGAGTGTTGTGTCTAACGCATTCTGAGGTGTCGTTTTGCATGTGTTTTTACTTAGAGTATATAAACACTTTCTCTCACATTTCACACTTATCACTCTCACTCACTCTAAAACCCTAAACCCTCTCTCGAAGCATTCTCTGCAAGTTTCTTCATCTTCATCTTCTTCTTTATAATGGATGCTCAACAACAACAACTGTTCAACTACTCACAGCAAATGGAGTCAAGTTCCACCGCTCAAACCTCTAGTATTCCAACTCCAACCGTCACCGGTGTTTCTATAACCCCTGTTTATCAAGAACCCCACATTCTTGACCGAGAACGCCACATAAACCTTTCAACTCCCTTTGAAGGTTTGGATGTTTTGTATGAATCTTTGGTTGATTTTGACAACCTAAGAAGAAATGGCGTTGATCTTACTAGGGAACTTCGTCAACAAGGATGGGAAACCTACTTCAACAGGCTTTATGGTCCTATCTACCCTCTTCTGGTCAAGGAGTTCTGGAGACATGCTGATGCAGATGACCAATTCATTGTCTCTTTTGTTCTAGGGGTAAGGATTGTTATCACTGAAGCATCAATTGCCTCCTTGTTGAATATGGAGGAAAGTGGAGGAAAAAGGATTTACAACATTCCTCCCAGGTCTAAGCGCATCACTGAAGTCATCAACCCAACTATCTTCAAACCAAATGTTGAAGGAAACCCCTCTAAGAACAAAGAGCTACACCAGAACCTCCGAGTGTGGCTGAAGATAATTCTGGGAACAATCCATCATCGTCCAGCCTCTAACTCTTCAGATTATATCAATGCAGACCAGAAATGCATTCTGTACTGCATTCAGAAGGGTATCAAGATCAACCTCCCTGCTCTCCTGTTCAGATATCTGAGGGATTCAGTCAGAGAAACCAGGAATAACATGAAGCCCAGATCCTACATTCCTCTGGGAAGATTGCTCTCTGACATCTTCATTGAGCATGGACTGGTAGACGATCTGGAAAAGACCAGATGTTTGGATGATCTGGCAATTGATGTAGGGAAGCCTCTGAATGCCAGAAACCTCAAGAGCATGGGAATCATCAAAGAGATTAGAGTCAAGCCCACTCTGGATACATCCTGGGAATCTCTAAAAGATCAGAGGAAGATGCCTCATGGCCTGGCCAGATTCTTCAAGAATGAGCCCAGAGACGCTGTTGCCCTCTATCTTCATCGTCTGCTGGAAGAAGGTTTTGATGTTTCTGATTTCAGTCTCGACGACTGTCTGGATTCAGAAGAAGATCTAGTCAGATACAAGAGAGGTGTCTCTGAGAAACAGATAGCTGCTGAGGCAAGGAAAGCAAAGAAAGCCAGACTTGGAGAATCTTCTGGAACCAAATCTCCTGCTCCTTTGCAAACTTCTTCTTCTGGTATGTCTATTCCTCTTGTTACTTCTGTTCCTATGATGGCTTCTTCTCATCCTCTCACAACACCTCCCTTATATACTACCTCTGAAATCCCACCCTCAATCACCAGAACCTCCCAACCTACACCAGTTCTAAACATAGCTAGAACTTTCATTCCTCCCTCTATACCTGCACAAACTCACCAAAGCACTTCTTCTTCTTCATCATCCTCTATACCAGAATCACCACCTTATGTTACTGTTTCCTCTGACCCTGAACCTTCTGATCCTGACTCTCCAACAATAGCCACTCTATATGCTCATAGACTTGCCTCTCAACAACAAACTCTAACACTATCTGAAGTAACCTCACCACTCCAAACTTCACTTCCACCACAACAAACAACCACTCTCCCCTTTGAAACTCAACCATCTGATCCTTTCACCTCTAATATCACTCCACCAATCCTTTCCGCTGTCCCTGAACCAGAATCCGAACCATTAGATTTAAACCCACTTTATGCTTCATCCCCCAGTCTTCAACCAGAAGCAGATTCTGAACTTCAACCAGAAGCAGAATCTGAACCTCAAACTCTAAATCTTAGCCCTCCAAACTCTCCACCTCATTCACCTGAACCTGAACCTGAACTTACCATACCTACCCTTGAGGAAGCCATCAGGCAGGTAGCAGAAGCTTCAATCCAGAAGATCAAGTCTCTGGCTAACAACTCTGAAGTCAGTGATGATCCTAAATCTGTTAGGACACACTGGAACAAAGTCATTAGTTGGATGACCTCTGAGTCTTATAGGCTGAAGAGTGTCTCTGAACAAGTCAGAAATGGCTACATCAGAGATGCTGAGGAAAGACTCCAGGAGAGATTAGCCAGAGAAGCTGAAGCCAAAAGGCTAGAGGAGGAGAGGTTGGCTAGAGAAGCAGAAGAAGCAAGAAGAATAGAAGAGGAAAGAATTGCTCAGGAAGCAGAAATCCTAAGGCAACAAGAAGCTGAAGCTAAGGCTCTGGCAGATGCAGAAGCTCAAGCTGCTGCAGAAGCTGAAGCCCAGCAGGCTCTGACTCAGGGGGAGTCTTCAACTGCTGTTCCCATGATCCTTCAGACTCTGAAGGACCTTAAGGAAGATCAGAACATCCTCCGAGACAGAATGGACAAGCAAGATACGGTCAATGAGAACATCCAGAAGATGCTTGCCATGATCTTGCAGAAATTGCCTCAGAACCCTTAGGCACTTAGGATTTTATGTTTTGCTTGCCTTTTGTTGTTTTTGCTTCTGTCTTCTTTTTGAATCTGATGTTTTGTGTTTCTATTTTTAATGAAATGTTTTTCTCTTTAACTCAGTTTTTATTACTATGTCTTTTTGATTCTGACAAAAAGGGGGAGAAATCATTAAATAGCTCTGATGAAAATTGTCTAAAAACCTTAAGCACTCTGCAACAATTGTAGAAATAGCTCTGATAAAAATAGCTCTGATTAAATAGCTCTAACATTAAATTTAAGAAATTGCAGAAAGTTTTCAGAAATCTCATTACTTGGAAAGCTCTGGTAAGAACTTCTGAACTCCCTAGCACTAACTCAGGGGGAGCTTCTGTCTATCTGATCTTATTTATTTCATGTTTCATCTGCTATTTTAAGTTGTTTTGTCATCATCAAAAAGGGGGAGATTGTAAGAACAAAAATTGTTCTACAACAGATTCCTTGATTTTGATGATAACAAAGGATGAAACCAAAAATGGCACCCTAACGAAAAGTTTCTAAGTGTGCAGGGTTCTAAAGAAAGAAGTAATAAATCTGATGATGTCATCAGATGCACAACAAGATCAGATACAAATTCTCAAGTATCAGAAGCATCTGAAGTGGAATCTCGTTCAAGAAAGTCTGACTCTGGACAAAACTGCAAAGTATCAGAAGCATCTGAACATGAAGTAAAGTCTAGAAGCTCTGATTCTGGAGAAACGTTATCAGCGCCATCTGAACTCTCAAGAGATCAACATCAGAAGCAAGATTCCAAGATTCTCCAGAAACACAAATACTCTGATTATGGATTTGCTAATCATGAAGAAGTAACGTTCAAGTCAAGTAAAGATTTTCAAATAGATTTCCTAAACAGAGAAAGAGACGTTAATCTCCACTTCCAAGAGAGAAGATACTACTTGTAGTAAGTAGTCACTTCAAAGATGAAAAGTTAAACTGCAGAAGCTATTTAAGTGATGGAGTAAACTCAGTTTAATATCCACCAGATTCAACTCTACTCCAACTCATATATAAATAGAGCTGCAATCAACATTCAGTAAGAAAGAAATCAACTAGCCAAAACTATACTGAATTATTTCACGCTCAAGAAAATCATCTTTGCTCTCAAAGAATTTCACTAAGCTTTTGCTTATTAAGTGAAAAATCTGTTCTTAAGTTTGTAATACTTGCTTTCTTAGAAGCACTCTAGATTACATATCTTGTATCTTTTATTTGTTTGATTTCCTCAAGTGACTCTGTGTAGTCTGTAGACTTGAGAAGACTAAGAGATTTTCTTCTCTCTTAGGTGTTGTTTGTAATCTTTCAAGATTAGTGGATTAAGTCCTTGTTGAAGGCGAAATCACCTTGGCCGGGTGGACTGGAGTAGCTTTGTGTTATAAGCGAACCAGTATAAAATCATTGTGTGATTTTCATTTTGGAAAAGCGCTTATTTTTCAAACAATTCAAACCCCCCCTTTCTTGTTTTTCTCACCTTCAAGGTTGACCGTTGATTCGAATACCCCCCAACTCATCACCTACAGCATAGTTGTTGATGGGTACAGCAGCAGCAACATTGTTATCATTGACCGGGCCTCCCTCTGGCGGAGCATGGTTGACCGGTGGAATTGCAGCCTCTTGTCTCTGAACCATGGCTCGAAGTTCTTCTTGACCTTGTGCAACCCCTTGCATCATATTCATAAACTGGGCCATGTTAGCCTTCATCTCAGCCAACTCTACTTGAACTTGATCCATACCTCTCTGTTGATTCAGTCTTGTTGAGTAGCGGTGCGGACGTTGATCAGCTATCCTGCCTGAACAGGAACCAAGAGTGAGAAGTCACGACCAAGAACACCTGTTATGCAAAATGATATGAGTATGGTGCTAATGATGCGTATGATGCACATGATATGTTCATTCCTCAGGCATTCAAAGAGCCTGAGTCATCCTCAAAAGATGGCAACCTGCAGCAAGAACAACATAGAAGCACAGAAACAACATACACAAGAGTGATGAGTACAAGGTGAAACCAACAACCTCATCTATATGAGCAACAGGATCATACAACAAAGTCGACAAAGAAAATCCAAACAATCGGAGTACAACAATGAATCCCATCCAACAAGCCTGGAGGTGATTCTCAACATACATATCAAAGATATAAGTTAAGACAAACGGCCTCCCGGAATGAGAGTCTTCAAGTACTGACACTGGTCTATCAACAGGTCACATTCTGAACATTCTGGCAAAAGAGTGATCTTCTCCTTCAGTTGTCGTCTAAGCTCTACCACTTCTCCTCCAAGGTGGTTCTCTGATGCCTGACTCAAGTCTACTTCCTTCTTCAACTGGATGTCTTTATCTCTGAGTTGCTTCTCCAAGTCTCTGATCTTCTTCTGATAGTTGGCCTCAACTCTCTGCAGCCTCAAGCACTCCCGGTGTTCTGCATCTAACATGCTCTCTATCTCCTCGTAGGATCTCTTCTTGCTTCTCAGTCTGCTAGCATCTTCTTCTCGCACTCCTCTGAGTTGATGAGCCAAGTTCAACCTATCAGCTTTGGCTTTGTACAGCTCCATCTGGGTATCTTGCTCCTTCCCTCTTAAACGGCGATTCTCCATCAGGGCTTGCTTGTAGTGCTCCGCAGGCACACTCTCAGCAAGGATCAAAGGTGGTTGCTCCTGCAACGGCTCCATCCTATCGTAGGGTAACAACAAAGTTTCTACTCTCTCCTTGACCCAATCAGTGTAATCAGGCATAGCAACAACAAACTTCTTCCCTAAGACAGATCCATCCTTCACACCAATAGACTTCCAAGCTCTCCCTATCTGCTCCAATCTGGCCGGGTCACTCTGCTTCTCAAAATACACACTTTCAGCTACCTCAGCCTCAAGTGGTCTTCCCTTCATCACAAACCCCAACTGGCGGAGAGAAAGAACCGGGTTGTAATTGATGCAACCCCTAGTCCCTACGAGTGGCACATTACGGAATCCTCCACAGCTCATAATGACGTTACGCACATCCATCCGGTAAGATTGCCACCTGATATCATAGGAGGTAAGAGACATAACCCTCTGAGTCCACTTATGCGTGCTCTGAGCATCCACAAAAGGTCCACTGACTGGCAGGAGAGACAAGAACCATCTGAGCAAAAGCGGGAGACAACACCTGATAGCCCCACCCTTACCATGCCTACTGTGAATAGCATAGTAAGTGTCAGCTAATAGAGTAGGAACTGGATTTCCTCCAATGAAAATACTGACTGCAGCATAGTCAACAAAATTGGGCATACTCGGAAACAGGACGATCCCATAGATCATGACGGCCAACTGAGCATGAAAGGCTTCCCAACTTCCCTTCTCTGCTTCTTCTCTAGCTACCCTCAACAGAAACTTCAAAGGCAATCCTACAACATCCCCACTGGACTTCCAACTATCACTGACTTCCTTGATACCCAAATAGAGAGCTCTGGCAACAACTCTGAAATCAACCTCCTTGGGCACATCCAAGAAAGGAACCTGATACCGGACCGGGACACTCAGCAGAATGGAATACTCCTCAAGGGTAGGCGCTAACTGATAATCTTGAAAGGTGAAACAATGAAGCTCTGGGTCGTAGAACTGTAGAAGAGTCTGCAACGGCACCGGATCGACTACCATCTTCAACAGTGTCAGAATATCTCCATACTGGTCAACAAACCCCTTCTGGTTACCACTGGTCATAAGGTTGCTCAACTCAATCAGAGACGTCAAAGGTTCACGGTGAAAGCTGTAGGAACAAGTCTTCCGCTTCAACTCTGGGACTGTTGCCATCTCTATCAGTGAACAAGCTCTGGAATGTACCTGAGACATGATATGCATGCAGGGATTAGTTTTTTTTCTTTCCCCTTTTTTTCTTTTTTTTTTTGTATCTTTTTTACTGCGTTTCTTTTGAAAAATAAATATGCTATGATGCAAATGATGCAGACTGGACTGGTTGGCTGGGTCTCTCAGAACACAGGATCGAAACTTCGGCTTGAACTCGGAACCACAAATTCATCTGAAACCCAAAGTCATCTGAGACCCCAAACTTCTGAACCAATAGTCACCAACAGGATCACAAGTCACCAACAAGTTACCAACAAGTCACCAACTGTACCTGTAATAATGATCATTCCCTCCCCACTCACGGGTGTCATCTAGGCCAGGGTAAGGTCGAGAGAAACGCAGCATAAATAACCTTTCGCAGAACATCATCATATACACACCCGAAGTATGCAACGATAATATCCCACCAGGGTCTGAACTGCTCGTGATATCAATGTTCCGCTAAGTGGCGCAATACCACCCGCTTCCCATGAATCACTCTATTCCTAAGTATCCTAGATTTCACTCATGGCCTGGGTATTGGGCCTTTTACCTCATGTAACTCCCACCCCAACAGAGAGAAACAGACAACCAGCCAGCCAGGTGAACAGATGAATATGAATGCAAACATTAATGCAAACAATAAATGCAAACAGTAAATGAAATGAACAAATAATGAAAGCAATAAATACACACAGCACAAAGCAACCAAAACCCTAATCCTAGAGAGCGCTAGGAGAGACTCGCTTAGGGAAGATGGACCAGCACAGGTCAACTTCTCTATGTCCCCAGCAGAGTCGCCAGCTGTCGCATCACGCGAAAAACCGGCGGGAAAACAAGAACAACAGAGCCGCCACCGTGCGTTATTTATCCCAAAAGAGGGAAAGGAAACGCTCAGAGTAAACCTGGGAAAAGACATGGTCTCGGGACCAAAGAGGATGGGTTCGGGAGTCGGTTATGCGAAGGGAAGGTATTAGCACCCCTACGCATCCGTCGTACTCGACGGGATCCACGCACAAAAGGAAGGAAAAATGGTTGCTAAAACACTGCTCACACACACACACACACTGGCTGAAAGAGACAAAAGAAACTGACTGAAACTGACTCGGCAGGATATCGCATCCTGGGCCTACTTAGTCTATCAGGCATAGACATCAGAGTCGAAGTAGTTCGGACTTGGGGAAACGACACATGCTCGCTAGGATATCGCATCCTATGCATACGTATCTTCTCGGACGAGAGAAGAATCAGAGCATTCGTAGCTCGGCTGACACGCACACAAACAAACACAGGCAAAGGCAAACATGGAGCCTGAATGCCAATCGCTGGACTTACATCAGCATCCGAACCAAAACACACACAAAGAGGCAAACGTGGAGCCTGAATGCCAATCACTGGACTTACATCAGCATCCGAACCAACAAACCCACACTGGAACCCGAATGCCGCTCGATGGACTTACATCAGCTTCCAAGCACACAACAAAGACAAAACAAAGACACAGGCGCCCGGAGAGATCAACTCATCTCCTGCCTACGTACCTCATCTGGTATGAGGATCAGGGCGACGTAGTTCCCCTACGCAGGGACAAAAGGATCTAGCCTAACCAGATAACGGAGGGAGACACAACTCTAGGGAGACTACGACTCGAGCCTAGATGTTGTCATGCAAAATCGTCCCTAAGTTAAGGTTTCTAGCTAACTGGCACAGGGAGCCAGCCTATCCTAATCATGACTTGCACAGGAAGCAAGCCACACACACACTTAACTTGCACAGGAAGCAAGCCAAGCAAAACCTAACTTGCACAGGAAGCAAGTCTAAACCAACCCTAACTTGCACAGGAAGCAAGTCAAACAAACATACAAGCTCAGGTAGCACACACTATACACAAGCAAGTGGCTCAAACAAGGGTTAGGTTTTAGTCGAGGGGTCATATCAACCTCAACAAACAAACCTCTGGAACTGGGTGAATGTGCTCTTAACCTTGCCATTGAGGGGCTAAGGTGAAGCAGATGAAAGGTGAGTGAAGATAAGACTTCACAGCTCTTATCCCTGGCCTGGGAGAGCTTAAGACAAGAATGTGTGGGTTCAGAAAGTGGGAACCCTTCTACACATTTGATACTGACTCAACTGTACAATTGTACAAGATCTTGGGTTTGTATCTGCAATGCATCAACACAGTGGTGTGAGCAAAACAGATGACACACAGAATAGCAGGGGATAGGTTGCATATCCCTTGGGTTCTGCCAATTGCCTCTTCACTTAGGAGGTCTTTGACTATGTACAAGGACAAAATTAAACATCCACAAACATTGCCTCTTAAGGAGGACTTCAGACAGTTGCCTGGCCAAGTAACAGGCCAGGTCTTCCAGACTACATGAAGTTAGGAAGTTGTACCTCAATGCAAATTGCTTATACAAGCAAAGCAAAGCAAAAGTTCACAAGGAACTGAGCAACTAAAAGCACCTGAAACAGTCAAGCAGATGTTAGTATGCAACTTCAAAACAAAGCAAAAAGAAACAGACATCAACAGTTAATTGGAGGCAAATGGATATGCAAGGCACAAGGCTTAAGGCATGTGAGCCAAGCCACCTACAAAACAAACAAGTTAGACAATGATATTTAAGCAAGCTCAATCAAAAAGAGTTGGTCTCATTGGTCATTTGTTGGTCAACCTGAAAACATAAGCTCAAAGGTGAGTAACAGGACCACTAGGGCAAGCCTAGGGTCAAAAAAGAATGAGAAAGTCAAAACAGCAAATGAAAGTCAACCAAAATCAAGTTCAAACATTTAAGAAGCAAGCTCAATTGGTTTCATGTTCACATCATGCATCATCATCATTTCATAAACAAAAGAAGTCAAAGCATGGCAAATGAGAGCTCATAGAGGTCAACAGAAAGACTTGCATCAAAAGTCAACTCAAACATTTCCAAAAATCAACAAATAAATCATGATCAATACTAACACATAGCATGGTAAGCATGTCAAATTTCATCTCATTTGGACAAGTGGAAGGCAGTCAATGAAAATCAGAAAGTCAAAGCAATTTTGAACATGCTCAAGGAAGTCAACCAAACATGCATCAACTTAGAAAAATCATAAATCGGAGATGGTGTATGATAAATGAATGGGACCAAAACCATGTCAAAGATTAGGATGCCTAGTTATCTCATGTAAAATTTCATGTCCATCTAATAAAGTATGAGAATTTCACAAATGAAATGGGAACATGTGTCACAAAAAGTCAACATATGACTAAACATGGGAGAAAATCTCAAACAATTAGGAAAATGGCACAATTAAATCCAAGAAATATCACAAGTCAACTAGACATACAAGAGTAGGTTCATGCAAAAAATCAATCCATTTGGAGGTCAGGAAGCATGGTATCAAAAATCATGAAGTTGGACATCAATGGTGTGACACAAATTGTCACACCCTAATTCAAAAAATCATATCTCACAAACCAGCAATGATAAATTCACAAACTCCACACCAAAATCACCATGAATGTGTCTAGTTTAAGCACAAAAAATTTGGGAGCCATTGGATAAAGTATCACCATTTCACAAATGTTTTGGCAACAGGTACAAAATATGAGCACATGTCACAAACCCTAATACCAATTAAAATCCATTGATCACAAAATTCTGGAAAAATCATGATAAAAAAGTAGAGATCCATATGAACACAATGCAAAAATTCCCATGAGATTTGGAATTAAAATGGATGAGATATGATTTTTCAAAGTTTGATGATCAAATGAAATTAAAATGGAAAAGAAATAACTTAATTCAATGTGTCACATGCCACGAATGGCAAACTTGTAATTCCCAGACCACTTAAACAAAACGCGGTCGTTTTGGCAAAGGAAACGAAATGTTTCTATTGGTCCGTGCCCATGCAACAGTAACAAATTCATAAAAAAACCCTAGCCCAGGAATTCCGCAGGAAAATTCGCGGCTGGCTATGAAGGCCGCACGTGAATCCGCAGGTAACTGGGCAGCGTTTTTACAGCAACGCATTCATCATCTTGTTCATCATCATCGTGAAAAACTTTTCCAGAAATGGCAAACCAGCATATTAATGGAAACGGCAAACAACACACATCATGAATTCAACAACCATTAGCATGGAATCGAGCCACATAGCATGCATCATACAAAACAAGTTTGAATCATCAAATTTCCATTCAACATTTCTTTCAAAATACACCACCATTTTTAGTGCTTCAAAGCTCAAAATGACCATGGCAAGGAGGCCTATCTAATGCATAGCATAGTTTTAAGAAAGGAGGGAATCGAGTTCTTACCAAAATTGAAGGACAGTCGTGGTGCAGTTGTTTTTTGGTGGTAAATGCTTGAAACAGATGTCCCCAAGGTCTTCAAATAATGAATGATGAAGAAGGTTCGCCTTGAAAACGCTTGAAAAAGCTTTAACCAAACTTTGCCATGGATGATGCTTGGAAAGAACAGTCGGGTATAAGCTTCTTACAGTTGTGGAAATGAAGTTGCAATGAGTTTAAAATGATGGTATGAGATGAATTATCCAAACCCTAGCTCGAGTTCTTTTGGTTTTTTGACAGAAAGTTTACAAAATGAAGAATGAGCAAAATGAGAGAGATGGATTTTCTTCTGTTAGAATGTGGCTGCTACTAGGGTTTCTTCAGCAAGAAAATGATGATTATATATGCTGTTTAATGGTACAAAGCAAGCTTCATGAAAATATGGAAAGGAGTTGGTAAAAGTGTACTTTTTTTTCAATTTTCAAGCAACTTGGCATGGGTGTATGTACTTGCACGAATTTGACTTTGAACATGTCCAAAATACAATTTCAGATCAATTCCCAATGGCCAAAATGATGGAAAAGGTTTATTTTAAAAAGTCAAAATTTCACTTCACTTGAAATTAATTCAAGTAAGTCAAAAAATGCCATTTTGATCCATAAGGTTTTGGTACATGAAAGTTACATTTTTGGAAAGAGGGGATCAAATGTGACTTGTAGGAAAAAACCCCACCAAAAATGGCCAAATGGTTTGGGAGATATGGCCTTTTGAAGTTCAAAAATTTCTGAAAACGATTCGATCATAACTTGCCAACCATACATGGGAATTGAGTGTTCTTGGACTTTTTGGAAATGGGAGAACAATATCTTCAACTTTCATGTTGGGAAAAAATTCATTTGAAGCTTGTATCATGATGTAAGTTTGAGGATCAAGACTTTCCATTTTGGGCAGGTTTCAGTTACAGGTCCAGTTTCCATTTTTGGAAATTTCTGATCTGGCTTCAAATTCTTCCATGATGGTGTTTGACATGATATATGAGGACTATATGGACATGAATGAGACCTCTCAAACCAAATCCATCCATCAAAACCATAAAATCAGACACAGTTGACCAAGTTTGACTTTTTAGGGTTTCTGGCAAACTGTGCATTGACTGATGACTTCTGAACATCCAATCCTTGACCTAAATACTTCAAATGGATCCCCAAGTCATGTGAACATGTTGGACCAACCCTAGGGCCTTGGCTCAATGGAATTTGTACTTGCTTGCTTGACTGACTGATCTCCTGACCAGTTTGACCTAATTTCTTGATTGACTTGCACTTGAGGCAAATGGGACAATGCAATGCTATGCAGTGGACCATGATATGCTATGACCTAATATGAGAATGTATGTACAATGACGGGTGCAAATTTGAGGTGCTACACTTAGGAACCTACGAATGGGTAGTGATGCCTTTTGGTTTAAAACATGATGGGGAAACCTATCAAAGAGCAATGAATTCCCACAACTGTTGGACTTAAGATTTTGTGAACAATAGGGAGAGATGATTGTTTCTTGGAATCTTTAGGATTTTTAATCTTGGATGCCATTGATGATGAAATGAAGAAACTTTGATTGTTGAATCTTGCTTATGAAGAAATGAAAGGTTTATTTTGCGCTTTAGAGAGAAGAAAGAAGTTAAGGAGATTAAAAAGTAGAGAAAGAAGTGAAATGAAGTATTTATAATGGAGTGAGGAAAACATTTCATTTCAACCATTGTGACAGTTGTCAAGATCGTGGGATACATGCTGATTGGATAAGGATTGATGGGACGATTGTAGTTGGCGTAACCCACTATCTCCTAGGAAATAGGGGTTTGATGATTAAGTTTTGGGTTTTTGCACGTCTCGATGAGACATCTGAAGCGGCATGGTCATGATTATCATGACGTCATAGCAGTAAATATGCTTTAGTGTCGAAACGTTTAAAAAAATGTCTTCTTCTCCATAAAAATGATATTTTTTGGGGGTAATTTGTCGAATGGGATTTTGACACACATAAATGTTAGGAATTGGTCATAAATGTTTTGTAGAAGAATATGGTGACTTAGACAAACAGATTAATGGGAATTTTTCGACGAAGGAAGTTGTGGTCTAGGACTTAGAAATATTTTGGCCTTATCCATTTCTTGAAGACGCATGGAGGGTTTTGAGCAGCGGAATGCATGCAAATTGAAGACGTGGCATCTTCTGGAGAAAAGACTGTTGAATAACACTTATTTTTGATTTAATATAAATAGGACACCTAGCCATTAGGAAAGAGGTGTTCAACCTTGTACAAAAACTCTAAATTTACTCAAAGTACATGTGCGTGAGAAACGAGTATTCCTGAGTGAAAATGTACGTGTGAATACCAGATGTTATACTTGTAATCAAGTCATTTGCGATTGTGTCATTTACATTTACTACAATGTACTTTGAAGCCAATTTCAATATTTAAGATTTTGTCATTTATTTTGAAGTCATTTACTTTGCAAGCCTTTACTTCTGCATTTTTTTTTAAATTGCAACATTCCATTTAATAACTTTGAAGAATGTTGTTGAAATATTCATAATTAACAAACCCATAAACTAAATAACAACACATGTCCTAGGATCAATCTAGTCGATCCTATAAGTAATCAAATATATTTAAATTTGAAAGACTAGCGCTTGTTTATCAATTTCGACGATAAACAACTATTCACTTTATGCTTTTATTTTAGCATCTCATATCATATTGTTTGTGCTTATGCTATTTTCTCCTTGTTCACTTGGACCTTTGTTTATGTTTATGTTCTTTTTTCCTTTGTCCATTTGGACTTCTTTTTCTTGTAAAGACATTAATAAAGAGAAAAAAATCCTAAAAAATTGGTTCTCTTAATTCATGGACTTGAGGTTACTATCATTGGCATTGTTGTGGAGTTATGGACTTAGAAGTAGGATCTTCACCCTTGATTTTGGAGTTTGCGATTTAAGACCTTGGGATTCATCTGGTACCTTTGATTTTGGTCTTCTTTTGAAGACTTGCCTTGGTTACTTTGGTTTCATCTAACACATTAATTATTCTTTGCTTATTTGACTTGCTTGAGGCCTAATTCAAATGAGGGAATTATTGTTTGACTCATGTCATAAAGCTTGCTATCTCTTGGTTAGATCTTTCCTCTCTAGCTTTTAATTTATGTTCTAGGATAGCCTCTTCATCTCCTCCCCTTCTTTGATTTTCAAAATCTTCTCTTTCTTTTTTTTCAAAAACCTTCTTGTTTTCAAACTTGAACCACTTTCCCAATAAACCTTGAATTTTATCAACTGATTTTCAAAATATATTCTTAATAAATGCTAATACATCTTAAGCATATCCAAACCAATTTCAAAGGACTTAAAAAAATATAACTCATTCAAACTATTTTGTGCCCTTTGTGCACTTTTTCTTTTAATTTTTTTTCTCAAAGTTTAGACATGAGTCATTTCCATAGTTGAGAGGTAATTATCATATCCCCATAGTATTGGTGATAATTCTTTTCCATCTAAGAGAGCCAGTGGTATACTTGTTGATCTTTATCCAAGTTGGAGTCCTTCTCCGTGGTGATGCAAAGTTCTCAAACTCATGGGTGGCTAGTTGAGTGTTCTCCTTAAAATAACAAAATGTCTTTTCATTTAAAAATGAATCAAAACAAGCATATTTGTTATTTTTTCCATGAACTACGGGGTTTTGATCCTCCATTACACTTTGTAGGTACGTAGGCACGAGGCTTAGGAAGTCTTGGCAAACACAAAAATTATAAAAAACATTTCTCTCCTCATCTCCCCAATCTTTTACAAACAACATCATATTAAAGGCAAAATGCACAGATTTTCAAAGAGGTTTTATAGAGCACTACTGATGTGAGTTAAGTTAATCAATTGCTTAATCTCAATTTTTTTACCGTTACACATACAACTTCTGAAAACAAAATAAAAATAGTACACAAACAACAAAAATGAATATTCCATCTTAATAAAACAACAATAGCAACAAACAACAATAACTAAAAATACCTGAAAAACAACATTACACTATACCTTAAGTCTCAAAAACTATAATAATAACAATAACAACAACGACAACAACAATAACAACAACATCAACGACGACAACAACAACAACAACAACAACAACAACATCATCATCATTATCAACAACAACAACAACCATGATAGCGACAACAACAACAACACCAATCATGGAGAAATTTTTATATACCAGAAATATGATGAGAGACTCAAAGAAAAGTGTTGGTTTGAGGTTCGAGCTTCCTTCCTCCTTGGAGAAGATGAAGAATGGTGTTTCAGTTTGTTAGGTAGTGAAGAATGCGTTCCTTTCATTCGTTGGAGAATAATAGTGTTCCTTTCGTTCTCTAGGGCGCAAAAAGTGAATGAGACTTAACATTCTGATGAAGGAATAAAATATTGTTTATAGTTTTCATCTCGATTTTTGGAAAAATCGAGGGAGCATAACCGAGGTGAAAACTAGGTTCAATTTAATTAAATAAAATATTTTTTTGAGTTTTCATCTCGGTTTTCTAGAAACCCAATGGATAAGATGATTTATAAAATAAATGCGTCTTTTTTGTTCTAAATAAAACATAAAACTGTGAGAGCTGGGAATCGGAGCTCAAACTCTTAGCAAAATTTTATATCGATTTTATGCAAAATTGAGGTATAAGATTTAATTTTAACAAAATAAAATAAATGACACGTTCCAGATCATCTAACCTCAGTTTTTCAATAAATAGGGTGAAAGCTTTGTCATGAAATGTATTATTTGTAGTAGTGTTACTACCTCATTGAGAATGGGTTCTCAGACAATTTTCAAACTCTTGGGTTCTTATTTCCCTTTGTAGTTTTTAGTAACACAAGGAAACATGAGTGACATGCCTTCATGCTGGTGTCAACCATTTGTACCACATTTGTCTCAATATGGTGCATGATTTTTTGAAGAACCACTATTGATACCACACCTAACCATGCTAACATATGCCTCATAATTATCCAGTTATACACACACTTACAATCTATTACCAAAAATTAAGCTTTGAAGGTCTTTCTCATCATTTACATTCCTAAGATGATCAATAACTCCATGTATCCCCTAGGTTTAATCATGGAGTAGTTGAACCCCTGGAAATCACTATCATTATGAGGATGTAGATTCTTAGTGAGTTACACGGCGAGGAATAACTCAGATGTCGCGAGAACTCCCTCGATCCATTAATACCTAATGAACATCGACATTCTCCATAGAAACTCTAACTAATTGTGGAAAATGGAGATTTACGACACCATTAACGAACTATTCATCATAAAAGGATAACACAATTTTATTTTTCTCCCCATATCATTATAATTGTCTATCAATTGTTGAAATTATCTTTTTCATAAATCTCTTTACGGGGTGACACGCTTCTTGCTCTTGACAACGTGAGTGACCCCCCAAGTGACTTCACTTTATTGATTTTTCCTCCCTGAGGCATTGATAAAAAGGCTTTTCGAAGATGTCTAGACTTGTCTGACAACATTTATAATGGTGAGAAAATCATCCTGACTGGTTTTGGGAAGTGGTGTGTTCCCCAAAATGATTCTTTCATGCCTTTCTTCTGTGCTTTTTTCTCGCAGAAATAAAGGAAGCCTTAAGATTTCTATAGGATGTGGGGGTTCTGAATATGGAAGCACCACATCTTACAGTTGTGGGCCTTGAAGACGTGAAACACTTCGATTAGAGTCGTCTCATTTCTAGAGCAAAAGAAACATTTCTAGGTTGTACCTCCATAATGTGCTTTGTCTCTTGAGTTTGAGCTATTTGTTCCAAACAATTACTTTTCTTCTTGATAATATAATGTCGTTGAACAACCATCATGAGATCTCTGAGAATGTCATTGACTTCCTAATCGAAGAATATATTTATTGTGTATGTTCTCCATAAATTTGTCACCGAGTTAGAAATAAAGTGAAAATATTAAGGACATTTTTCAAAGATGGTGCCCAATATTATAAAAAGAGTTTTATCTTCCAAATTGCTATGATGATGATAATGTCTTCGACAACAATCGTGATCTACTGAATATCGACAAACACTCTAACAATCAAGTTAGAAATAATCATGGTATAAGATTTAGAATCTTAAAATAATGTGCATCTCAAATTTGAATTATTTGTTAAATATTATAGCTGGATTTAAAGACCTACAACCTTTAATTAGAAAAAAGAATAATTAGAAGAACGGAATTGGTTACACGTATGACGTATGTATGTCATTTTATTACCAGAGATATTAAGGTTCAAGATTCAATGGTGTTAAAAGAAGTATTGGTCTACTTTTGGTGCGAATATGTTAGAGGAGAATAAATGAGCCTTTGGTGGGTTTTATTTATTTATCTTGTTTGATTCGGTGGAGAGAGGATATAAACATAGAATCATATGGTTTCAAATCAACTTTTCAACATGGCCACTGCAACGTATAAATGTGAAAAAGTTTTTGTACAAAAATGACATCAACAAAAAAAATATTTACATATTTTTCAATTTATATATAAAAAATAAATACACACTTGATTGGTATAAACTAAAAAAATACGGGATATCAAAAACATCGAATTCGTAAAAGTGAAATTTTATCATGATTTTTTTTCCGAATAACACATTTAAACTTTGAGTTTGTTGAATCTTTTAGCATTTATAAATTTATTTAGCTAAAAGAATGCTAACTCGGTGGAATATTTGAAAACTATAAAACATGTCTATGATGATTTTTCGATAAAAAGAATTGTTTAATAGTGAAATACTTAAGATTTATTTTAGAAACAATTTGAAAGCTTGTTGTAAATATACACTATACATTTTAAGAATTTGAGAGAAAATGACTAAACACTTTGAAAGCTTAGAAATCAAGACTCAACTTTTGAGAATAAGAATTTCATCTTTTACTCATTGTTCGACATGTGTAATACTCTTATCTCTATTTTTTATGTCAATTTTTGTAAGTTGCTAAATCTTTTAGGGTAAGATAAAGATAAGCCTTCTTTAAAATTTGTATTTGAATTCTAATAATACTTATGCAATTGATTTTTTTTTTGTCTTTAATATTTGATTCATATGTTTAATATTTTTACTACTAGATTATTTTCAAATTATATTTGTTTTGGGTTGGCCAACTGTGCATAAAGACCAACTCAATCCACATCACCATCACATGAACCTACCATGGAGCACGTTTCTCCTTCAGTCAAGTTCGTTGATCTTCATCTATCAAACAATTCAGAAACGCATACAACAACATATCCTATAGAAGTATGACTCTGAGTCACACCCATATATGATTAATATCACACACTTGCAAAGATTTATCTCAATCTCTTACTGACTTGAGCATCAGAATGCTCAGTTTTTGTTTGTACTATCTTTGTCATTGGACAATCATCTTGGTCACACCAGAGGTATCATCATAGTGATCTTCATCACATAACACTAATATTTTACAAATTTGTCTTTGTGATAACGTCGTGATAATCCTTCCTGGTCTCAAGGGCACCACTTGGGAAGTTATCCTTATGTTCTAGCCAGACATTAGGACACCCCCAAACAACATAGCTTCCAGCTTCCTCCTTTTCGCATAGTAAGGGCTTGAAAGAATCATTGGAGTTTGTGGCCTCAAACTATATCCATTTTCTTCTAACTTATGTTTCTCTTCCCCCTTATCCATAAATTCCCCTTTTGGAATCTCAAAGAGCATTTTATGCGTGGAAAGATTAAGGGAAGGACAAAGAAAAGTCATCTTTGAAGTTCTTTAAGGAATCTATGTATGCGTTAAAATTTTTACAACCCTTCTTTAAAGATGCCAACCCACGAGGATGGCAAAATCAACAAATTCCCTCAGAATTTAGAATTAATAAAAGAAAAAGGTTAACGTTGGATGATTTTTCTTATATTCACACACGTATAGGAATATAGGAATCAAATCTTTCTAGACCTCTTTATAGGAGTAGTATGGAACAAACTAAAGAAACAGAAAGACATGTCCAACCACTTTAGAAAAAGGGTTAGGTTGAAAATAACTTAGGTCCTTGTGTCATGCCAATCATTTTAATACCAAATAAATATGTCAAATGGCGCATATGTATTAATTTTGTACCCTTAATCACATTACCATTAAGTATACGCATATTCTACCTAGGTATGATGATATGTTAGATGAATTAAACACTTCTCGTGGATTTTAAAAAATTGACATAAAAAGAGTTTATCATGAAATTCATATTAGAGAATGGGATGAGTGGAAAATGGATTTCAAAATTAAATTTGGTCTTTATTGCTATACAAGTGACCCTAAATACAAGAACATCCGTGAATTGGTTCAATTGTAAAAAGAGTTGAGTTATAAAAACAGTTAAGTCAATTTTATAAAATAAACTGAGATTAAGTAGTAGAATAATTAAATAGAAGAATATTAGTGATATGAAAAGAAGGAAAAGTAACAAAAAGATATAAAGAACAGAAATATAAAGAGATAATGAAATATAGAAATGCACAAAAAAATTATACATG
Organism: Lathyrus oleraceus; assembly: GCF_024323335.1. Taxonomy (NCBI): domain Eukaryota; kingdom Viridiplantae; phylum Streptophyta; class Magnoliopsida; order Fabales; family Fabaceae; genus Lathyrus; species Lathyrus oleraceus. Next base: position 383,984,693 of record NC_066580.1, on the reverse strand, counting down.
TTCGACCTAACCACTTGACTTAATCCTCTCTCTAATAGTTTCCTCTTGATAGTTTTAACTATAATGACATGCGAGATTTTCACAAGTTATGCCCACAAATCTTCTTATAACCAAATAGGAGATTGTATACTTGTTAATCCCTAAACTAAACAACAGTTTTTCACCAGTTGAGCTCATAAACAAATCAAAGATTTTACCTGGCTAATCTCAAGAACCAAACAAGAGCTTTTCACACGATGAGCTCACAAATCCAACAAAGATCTTACCTAACTAATCTCAAGAATCAAACAAGAATTTTTCACAGCTGAGATCACGAACCAAACATATATTTTTCCTAAATAATCTCAAGAACCAAACAAAAGCTTTTTTAACTAGTTAAGCTCAAGAACCAAATAATAACTTCTTCATAAAATATAACATAAGAGACAACACCCTCTTGAGTAATTTACAAGAATATCACAACACCAGCACAACAAGATGAAGTAAAGAAATAAAAAAAGATGAAGTAAAGAAATAGAAAAAGATGAAGTATAGAGAGTAAAAAGTGAGAAAGTATTATTTCAAATATATTTTTTGGTGTAAAACGAAATGAGGAGAAGCCCTTTATTTATAGGATAAAATTTGGCTCCAAAAGAAAAATGATTCACGGGCTTTTTAGTGATCTTAATCATTTAACCCTAGTTGTTAATCGATTAGCCAAACAAAAAATTGAAAGTATTTTAATTACGTCATCACTAATCTATTAAAGGAACCTCTAATCGATTGGATGCGTTAAAGATTTGTTAATCAATTAGCCCTAATGTGGTAATCAGTTAACCAATATAAAAAGAACTCCTAATTGATTAAATGAATCTTTAATCCCTTACATTTTTAGGTTATTTAGTAAAGTAAGAGAGACTTCAAAAACATTTCAAGTGTGTGTGAGCTACCTATGTATTTTTATGTTTTATTATATTTTATTTTAATTTTTGATTTTTTTTAATTATTGTTAATCTAAAAAAATAAAGTTTGTATTTTTAATTATTATTTTAATTTTCGAATTTTTAATCTAAAAATCAAAATTTGTATTGTTTTTTTCTTCAAACTTTTGTTTAATTTAATTATTATCATATTATTTATTTGAACATATTTTTAATCCAAAAAATAAAAAATTTAGATAAAATCAAAAAAATCATCAAAATCTTTTTGTTATTATAAATACATTATTTTTATTATTATTTTTATTCATAAGTAAAAATTCATAAATTTTTTTGAGGATATCTTTAATATCTTTATTATTAGTATTGATCCTTTTAATTATTATTGATTTACTATCATCAATTATCCATATTATTATCATCAAAGATTAAATCAAAAAATTTATTTTTTATCATTTAATTATTAATTTTCGTATTTTTAATCAAAGCATATTTTAAAATATTATTTTTTCATTAAAATTATGATTTTATGCATAAAATCTCAAAAAATCATAAAATAAAAAGATTTAAAATATTTTGTTCATATTTATTTTAGGATGGTAGTTCAATGTCATTTAATATTTTATTTTAGGATAGTAATTTAAATTGATTTTTAATATAAAAAATAGTTAGAGATTTTTTTTAGATTATTCTATATTTTTTTTATTTTGAAAAGAATCAACATGACTAGTTTCTAAAGCTAAAAAAAATGAGTTTATTTCTTAATTTCGTTTTTTGTTTTTAGACAATTTTTTAAAAAAAATATTTTTATTTTACTTTTTTGTATTATTAGTAAAAAAAATCAGAAAAAGGTGTCATTAATTTGATTGACTTTATTTTTAGCATTTTTTAAAAATATAAACATAGAATTTTAGGAAACATCCAATCAGTTAATAAAAATAAATGAAATCCAAATCAAATGAAATATGTTTTTGCGGACTTTTTGATTGTTTTAACTAATTGTTTGAATCAAAATTAATTTTTTTCTTCTTAGTTTAACTTTATTTTATCTATAAATAGCACCTATGTTCTACACTTTTTCTCATCCACAATTTTCAAATCTACTATCCCTAAAGTTATCGTAAAGGATGTTGTTGTTTAGACTTGTTTTTTGGAACTGTGGTGTAAATGGTATGTTTTGAGGTGTGTTCGTATCAAATCCCTACTTATTTCAAATAAAATGTTTCAAATACAAAATAAAATAAAAAAACATAATAATTTTTTAATTGAATCTAAATTAATGTCATAAATCACTTTTTTAAAGTTAGTATCATAAATCTATTTTTTTTAGTATCATGACTAAAATTGGGCATAAGCAAAAGGTATAACTTGTTTCGAATTAACAAAAATCATAATTTATTTTAAAACTACTGACAAAAACTAATTTTCAAATCAAGTCATAACGTAGCCATTTTTATAAAAAAACTTTTTACTAGTATCATAAAATATTCTAGGATTAACCTTATATATCTCTTTTTTACTGAATCTTTTAAAATTAATAAGGTCTAAAAAAATCAATCCATCACAATTGTTTTTTAACATGTTTGATAATTGACCATCCATGGTAACAACAACACAAGTCCAAATATGTCATGGAAAGTAAGAAGATTCAAACATCAATCAAATTGATAATACAAAAATTAAACTATTTTTTGTAATTAAAAAAAAACTCTCCGCTTGTAAATAATCCACCTATACAAAAATCATCTAACTAAAAATACAAAATATTTAATTAAGCATAATTTAAATTTAAATTAATAATTAATTAGTATAATTGAGAATAATTATATTAATTTGGAATTAATTAGTTTAAAAATTGGGATATCTCCTTTCAAATAATAATGAATAAAAAATAGGATTAATTATGAGATATTATTTAATTAGAGAATTAGGGTTAAAATTATGGGATACATTTTTATGATTTTAGGGATAAATAATCATGAATATGATATTTTGTCACTTTATAATCATATAATATTGTTATGGGTTTATTTTCTAAAATTAAAATAATCATCATATTTTTGTAAATTAACTAAGGGATAATATCGGGATAAGAGATATGTTAAATTGCATCTTATTTAATTTATTTTCCCAATCAAATTAAATTTTTACAATTGAATAAGTGATAAAATTAAGGGATCCAAATATGGGATTAAACATGGAATAAAAGTCTAGGATTTTCAAGGGATAAAATCAGGGATAAAATTGGAATAAGGGTTATATCTAATATTATAAAATTTATTTTCTTAAAATAAATTAAATATTATCTTCACAAACAATCAAGGGATACAATCAAATTTAACACACTTAAAACTATAAGTCCTCTACCCTAGTGTATTAAGTCATTTTCTTAAAACCAATCACTTCTCTGTCCCAAAACAATCAACCAACCAACATTTTTTAAGACGAACTACGAGGATCTAATCCTTCAATAAATTTGAGGGTACGTAGGCACAAAGTTGTAAGTGCGAATACAATAATCAAAACAACATTTTTAGGTCTTTCTTTCTCAATTATCTAATATCTCTTAAAAAATAAATAAATTTCTATAAATAAATAAATAATCTACAAGTAATGAATGGCAAGCAAATATCCCCTTAGGCATATAATAATCCTAGACTTATAAGAGGATCTCATTGAGTACAATGGAGATAATAGGTGCCTAACACCTTCTCCTTACTTAACCGACTCCTGAACCTAGTATCTCACCTTAACGGTTAGGTTTTATCATTATTTCCCCGTTTCTTAGGAACGAATAAAGGGTGTTGGCGACTTTGTCATTTTTCCATCCGCGACAGTTGGAGACTTTGTTGGGGAGTTCTTATACTTTCCCTAAAGAGAGTTCATTCTAACCTCCGATTTTAGGGTTTTGTGTGTTTTCTTGGTATGTTTGCTTTTATTTATTTATCTGTTTTTACTGCTTCTCATTTATTCATTTTATTTTAAATTTTATCACTCTCTTATATTAAACTTTCATTGGTTGGGATTGATACTATGTGAGAAGTTAAAACCCAAGCTCGAGAAAAAATATAAGCTTAAGTAAAGGGTCGTCATTTCTCAGCCACCGGGGTTTTCATCCTGTAGGGTCTTTGATGACAATTCCGCCTATAATAGATCAATTCAAAAAGTTTGTCATGAGAAGGTCATCACTTCTTCATGATAGAACTTTCAGTTCGGTCCATGACTCTGGGGACCTCTTCTAGAACCCTCTTAACTTAGGATGACCTTATGTTATCAACCTGCAAAGGTTGTTACTAAGGTCTCGCCTAGACAAGACTTATCCCGAAGGATTACCGTAGGAAGACTTGCTCATTCTCATGGTAAAACAAGGGTATAATCCATGACTCTAGGACTATTATCTTATCCATAACTTTATATCTTACAAGTGAGGGGAGTGGGTAGTCTAACCTAAGATCCGACCTAATCTTAAGCAGTCTACCCAACATAAGGCATACTTGCATGATTATCCCCACAAAAATATTTAAAGTTAAGAAACATTCATATCATCATGCCATTAGCATCAAAATAAAGCTTTTACATATATTTACCATCCTTTATGGAACTTCAAAATATGTTGTAGGTACTCAATGAAAATGAGTAAAAGGACAACTCTCCGCATTAAAGGCAACCATGCCAGATCTCCAAAGTTTAAAGATTCTTCAGGGGCTGATGCTCAACTCCATTCAGCGAAAGTTTACACTCAAATATGGGGGGATTCTTGATCTCTTGAGAGTCCATGTGATGGTAGAGGCAGTCACTGCCTTAGCTCAATTCTACGATCCACCCTTGTGGTTTTTCCTCTTTCAAGACTTTCTCCTAGCCCTGACGCTAGAAGAGTTTGGGTTATATGTAAACGTCCCTAAAACAGAAAGGGACCCTACATGGGAATGGGGCATAAAATAAAGCCTAAAGACTTGGCTATGACTTTAGGGATACCCCCTGATGACCTTCTGTCACATTATAAAGAAGATAGGGCCGCCTAAGGTCTCAGGAGGAGTTACTTGGAAGGGGTATCCCGGAGAATGATTGGGGCAGAAAGGTGAGGGTCTTATATTTACGTCGTGGCTTTAATAATATTTGGGATAGTCCTCTTCCCTAATGTGAGTGACTTCGTGGATTCCGCTGCCATCATGAAGTCACTCACATTAGGGAAGAAGATTATCCCAAACATTATTAAAGCCACAACGTAAATATAAGACCCCCACCTTTCTTCCCCAACCATTATCCGGGCTACCCCTTCTAAGTAACTCCTCCTGACACCTTAGGCGTCCCTATGTTCTTTATAATGTGACAGAAGGTCCTCAGAGGGTATCCCTAAAGTCATAGCCAAGTCTTTAGCCTTTTTTTTCTGCCTCATTCCCATGTAGGGTCCCTTTCTCTTTTTGGGGACGTTGGCATATAACCCAAACTCTTCTAGCGTGGGGGCTAGGAGAGAGTCTTGAAAGAGGAAACACCGCAAGGGTGGGTTGTAGAATTAAGATAAGGCAGTGACTGCCTCTACCTTCATAGGGACTCTAAAGAGATCAAGAATCCCCTGATATTTGAGTGTAAACTTCCGCTGAATGGAGTTGGGCATCAACCCCTGAAGAATCTTTAAACTTTGGAGATCTGACATGGTTGCCTTGATGCGGAAAGTTATCCTTTTATTCATTTCCATTGAGTACCTACAACAGATTTTGAAGTTCCCCAAAGGATGGTAAATATATGTAAAAACTTTATTTTGATGCTAGTGGCATGATTATATAAATGTTTCTTAACTTTAAAGATTTTTGTGGGGATAGTCATGTAAGTATACCTTATGTTGGGTAGGCTACTTAAGATTAGGTTGGATCTAAGGTTAAAGTATCTAATCCCCTCACTTGTAAGATATAAAGTTGTGGGTAAGATAATAGTCCTAGAGTCATGGATTATAACCTTGTTTTACCATGATAATGAGCAAGCCTTCCTACGGTAATCCTTCGGAAAGAGTCTCGTCTAGGCGGGACCTTAGTAACAACCTTTGCAGGTTGATAACATAAGGTCACCCTAAGTTAAGAGGGTTCTAGAAGAAGTCCCCAGAGTCATGGATCAAACTCAAAGTTCTATCATGAAGAAGTGATGGCATTCTCATGAAAAAACTTTTGAATTGATCTATTATGGGCGGAATCGTCATCAAAGACCCTACAGGATGAAAACCTCGGTGGCCGAGACAGGACGACCCATTACTTAAGCTTATATTTTTTCTCGAGCTTGGGTTTTAGCTTCTCACATAGTATTAATCCCAACCAATGACAGTTTAATATAAGAGAGTAATAAAATATAAAATAAAATGAATAAATGAGAAGAAGTAAAAATAGATAAATAAATAAAAGCAAGCAAACCAAGAAAACACACAAAACCCTAAAACCGGAGGTTAGGATGGACTCTCTTTAGGGAAAGTATAAGAACTCCCAAGCAGAGTCGTCAACTGTCGCGGCTGGAAAAATGACAGAGTCGCCATCACCCTTTATTCGTTCCTAAGGAACAGAGAAATAATGATAAAACCTAACTGGTAAGGTGAGATACTAGGTTCAGGAGTCGGTTAAGTAAGAGAAATGTGTTAGGCACCCCTTACCTCCATTGTACTCAATGAGATCCTCTTCTAAGTCTAGGGTTATTGTATGCCTAAGGGGATATTTGATTGTTATTCATTAATTTTAGATTATTTATTTATTTACAGAAAGTTATTTACTTTTTAAGAGAGATTAGTTAATTGAGAAAGAAAGACCTAAAAATGTTGTTTTGATTATTGTACTCGCTAGAGTCTTACAACTTTGTGCCTACGTACCCTCAAATGTATTGAAGGACCAGAGTCTCGTAGTTCGTCTTAAAAAATGTTGGTGCGTTGGTTATATTTATCCCTTAAAAATTTCTCACGCATCGGGGACGGAGAAATGATTGATTTTAAGAAAATGCCTCAATACACTAGGGTAGAGGACTTATAGTTTGAAGTGTGTTAAATTTGATTTTATCCCTTGATTGTTTGTGAAGATAATACTTAATTTATTTTAGGAAAATAAATTTTAGAATATTAGATATAATATTAGATATAATCTTTATCCCAATTTTATCCCTTGAAAATCCTAGACTTTTATCCCATGTTTAATCCCATATTTGTATCCCTTAATTTTATCCTTTATTCAATTATAAAAATTTAATTTGATTGAAAAAATAAATTAAATAAGATGCAATTGAATATATCTCTTATCCCGATTTTATCCCTTAGTTAATTTACAAAATTATGATGATTATTTTAATTTTAGAAAATAAACCCATAACAATATTATATGATTATAAAGTAACAAAATATCATATCCCTGATTATTTATTCATAAAACCCTAAAAATTTATCACTTAATTTTAACCTGAATTCCCTAATTAAATAATATCCCATAATTAATCCTATTTTTTATTCATTATTATTTGAAAGGAGATATCCTAATTTTTAAACTAATTAATTCCAAATTAATATAATTATTCCCAATTATATTAATTAATTACTAATTTAAATCTAAATTATGCTTAATTAAATATTTTGTATTTATAGTTAGATGATTTATCTACACGTGAATTATTTACAAGCGGGAAGATTTTTTTTAATTACAAAAAATAGTTTAATTTTTGTTTTAACAATTTGGTTGATGTTTGAATCTTCCTACTTTCCATGACATATTTAAGTTTGTGTTGTTGTTATCATGGATGGTCAATTATCGAACATGTTAAGAAATAATGGTGGTGGATTGATTTTTTAGACTTTATTAATTTTAAAAGATTCAGTAAAAAAGAGATGTATAAGGTTAATCCTAGAATATTTTATGATATTAGTAAAAAAAAAAAAATTATAAAAATGGTTACGTTATGACTTAATTTGAAAATTAATTTTGGTTAGTGGTTTTAAAACAAATTATAATTTTTGTTAATTGGAAACAAGTTATACCTTATAACTTTTGGTTATGCCAAGTTTTAGTATGATACTAACAAAATTCATCACACAATATTTATTTACTAAAAAATAGATTTATGATACTAACTTGAAAAAGTGATTTATGACATTAATTTTGATTCAAACAATTAATTAAAATAATAAAAAGTCCAGAAAAAACATTTTTCATTTGATTTGGATTTCAATTATTTTTATTAATTAAATTGGATGTTTACTAAAATTCTATACTTATATTTTAAGAAATGCTAAAAATAAAGTCAATCAAATAAATGACACCTTTTTCTGAATTTTCTTTGGACAAATAATACATAAAAGTCCAAAATAATATTTTTTTTAAAAATTGTCTAAAAAGAAAAAAATGAAAATTAAGAAATAAACTCTTTTTTTTAGCTTTAGAAATTAGTCATGTTGATTCTTTCCAAAATAAAAATAAAAATATTATAGAATAATCTAAAAAAGAACAAAAGCTCTAAATCTTTTTTGCATATTTTTTTATATTAAAAATCAATTTAAATTACTATCCTAAAATGAAATGTTAAATGACATTGAATTACTATCCTAAGATAAATATAAACAAAATATTTCCAATCTTTTTATTTTATGACTTTTTGAGATTTTATGTATAAAATCATAATTTTAATGAAAAAATAATATTTTAAAATATGATTTGAATAAAAATGCAAAAATTAATAATTAAATGATAAAAAATGATTTTTTTTATTTAAAGTTTGATGATAATAATATGGATAGTTGATTATAGTAAATCAATAATAAGTAAAAGGATCAATACTAATAATAAAGATATTAAAGATATCCTCAAATTTTTTTTTTGAATTTTTACTTTTGAATAAAAATAATAACTGATAATAATAAAAATAATATATTTATAATAACAAAAAGATTTTGATGATTTTATTGATTTTATCCAGATTTTTTATTTTTTGGATTAAAAATATGTTAAAATAAATAATGTGATAATAATTAAATTAAATAAAAGTTTGAAGAAAAAAACAATACAATTTTTTTTTAGATTTAAAATTCGAAAATTAAAAAAAAAATTAAAAAATACATATTTTATTTTATTTTTAGATTAACAATAATTAAAAAAATTGAAAGTTAAACTAAATTTTAATAAAATACAAAAATAGATTTATAAATTAAAAATAACATAATTAATACAAAAATAATTTTTGTAATTAAAAAAAAGTTCCAAAAAGTGGTGAGAGTGAGATTTAAAACATATGATACTTGCTATTTTAATTTTGGAAAATAACTTAAATATTAATTTTGATGGTGTTGATTAGGAGTGAATAAACAATGTAATCTATTTTAGAAAGAATTTGTTTAAGAACTATGTGATGACTCATAATTTTTTTTGGATGGGATATTAGGACCTCTACTGATAATGACAATAACATAAGAAGGAATTCTATAATAATTAATAATGATTCATAATTATTTTATTTTAATTTTTATAAACTAATGACTAAATAATTAATAATAAAGATGGTGGAAACAAGATTCATTTTATTAATTCATTTTTTGGATAAAAAAGTTTCATGGTTGCTATTTGCAATAATAATAATAATAATAATATAATGATAATTATAAACTAATAAAATTCAACATGTTATTACTAATAAGCCATTAACTAATACTAGTAATGCTAAATAATAGATGTATTAATTTCAATCAATAATGACAACAATAACTATTCACATTAATAATAGTAATAAAAAGAATTAGAATATTTTGATTGATTTTATTTATTTATTACTATTTTATTTATTTATTTATTTTTGGGATCATTTTTTTACTATTTTGGATAAAAATAAACAAATATAATAATACTATAATGATAATTATAAACTAATGAAATTCAACATGTTATATTACTAATAAGCCATTAACTAATACTAATAATGCTAAATAATAGATGTATTAATTTCAATCAATAATGACAACAATAACTATTCACATTAATAATAGTAATAAAAAGAATTAGAATATTTTAATTGATTTTTATTTATTTATTTATTTATTTATTTATGTTTGGGATCATTTTTTTACTACTTTGGATAAAAATAAACAAATAAAAAATTAACTATTATTTAAAATATATGTTAATAAAAATGAGGAAAAAAAAAGAAGCAATTTTTTGTGGTTTTTTTACATTTTTAAAATGATGCCAAAAATAAAAAGTAGAGATAAAGTTAAGAACAAAAAGGAAAAAAATACAAAAATATGGAAAATGTGGGATTCAAACCCGTGTTCTTGCACTTGCAAGCCTTACACATGTTCTCTTACCAATTATGCCACTAGAAAGTATATGAAGGATGGGCAAAATTTAGGATACGATACCCTGGTATCTTATAGCTTTACATTAAAATGATCACTCAGACACACTAATATTAGGACCATACGAGCCTTTGCACTTCCTTTCTTTCATAACTCTGAAGCTTCAAGTCCCTTTCTTATATTGATCATTGACTTTAGAACTTCATTTGGACCTTGAGTCTTCTGATTGATGAGGACTGACAAGGCTTGGGATATCTTCATGATCAAATGTCATCACTAGAAATTGTTTGATAGTTGTCACCATTGACTTCACTGAACATCATTTAAACTAAGGTGTTGGTATCCTTTGATATAGCTTTGACCTTTGTCCTTAAAAAGATCATCTTGGCCGTTTGATCCATCTTGATAATAAAGACTCCACTAAATTATGTTTGACATAAAGTGTTTTCATCATAAAAACCCATTATATCATTTGAAGAAATAAGACCGGTAAGACAGCTTGTCTGGATAAAGACCAAGAAAGAAATAAGACCCCTGACGAACTTACTTAAAGCAAGACCAAGATGCAACATGATGCATGATATATGTAAGACCCCAATTTTGACCCTAAGACCCCTCGTGTTATCTCATCATATGCATTAGCATTGGGATCACAACTTGGCATCCTCCCCACCCCTTATTCATTGGGTTTGCATTGGGATAGGTCACCAAGAACATTTGATTGTATCATACTTATTTTTATTATTTACTAACCAAAATACCAAAAAATATGCCATTGTATAGTTTAACTTTTTTGTAGGTAGTGTGCAAGCCCACCTATGCTCTATCAAACTCATATCTAGGGTTTGAGACCCTCAATGCAAGGAGCTCAATCAAGAATTGGTCTACATTGGTTCTAAGTATCATATATGGATCCCCATGATCTCCACATATTATTTTGATCAAGAAATCATCAAGAGTTTGGAGTTAGTTTGCCTTGGAAACCCTAATTCATATGGGTATCTTGTGTAACTTCTTCAACAACTTTCCTCAATAATTGATCAAATATTTGAAGGGATACTTTACATTTCATCATCTTATGCATATATGATCCTCCATGAGTCCCAAAAGTCAAGAAAATGTCAAGCTAGCAAGTTGGTTCATGGTGGTTGACTAGAGAAAATCAACTAGTCAAAACTGGGGCTCCCTAGACCCTATCTCCTACAATTTTTGTCATATGAAAATGATTCCAAGAGAAAAGTTACTCAAAATGACATTTCAAACAACTTTTATGTTGAGTTCAAGAGCTATTTTTGCTTGGAAAGTCATTTTTTATGGTGAAAGATTATAGGTCATTTTGTCTAAACCCTAATTTGGAGGTCAACTTCTCAAGACCATAACTTGCTCATTTTTTATGAGATGGAATCCATTCAAATTGCATGATCAAATTAAAGATGTCTACTTTAACTTTGATGTTTGGAGGAGGTGAAATTTCAACATTAAAATACATATGCCAAGAGGAAACATTATAGGTCATTTTGGACCATTACTATTGAACAAGTGATTTTCCTCAACTTCTAAAATACATAAATCCTTCATGCCAAATCCAAACGAGGTCCAATTTATGACCAAATTGAAGAGGTTTGAAAGAGATACAACTTTTATGAAGGAACTTTTCTCATTTGAAGTCCATAGAAAAAGTTATTCAAGGTGGAAGAAGTGAACATTTGACTTGGGACTTAGAAAATTTTCAAAATCTTATCTGCATAGATTTGACACTTGTGACATTTCTTCACAAACTTGCAACAGTCAGATTCCATGTCAGCCAATAGTAACTTGCTCGCAACATCTTCTTAGTCATAGCATGTCCATTGGAGTGAGTACCAAAGGAACCTTCATGGACTTTGTAAGACCCCAATTTTGACCCTAAGATCCCTCATGCAAATTCATCATAAGCATTAGCATTGGGATCATATCTTGGCATCCTTCTTCCCCCTCTTTCATTGCCAATTTTGACCCTAAGACCCCAATTTAAAATACATATGCCAAGAGGAAACATTATAGGTCATTTTGGACCATTACTATTGAACAAGTGATTTTCCTCAACTTCTAAAATACATAAATCCTTCATGCCAAACCCAAACGAGGTCCAATTTATGATCAAATTAAAGAGGTTTGAAAGAGATACAACTTTTATGAAGGAACTTTTCTCATTTGAAGTCCATAGAAAAAGTTATTCAAGGTGGAAGAAGTGAACATTTGACTTGGGACTTACAAAATTTTCAAAATCTTATCTGCATAGATTTGACACTTGTGACATTTCTTCACAAACTTGCAACAGTCAGATTCCATGTCAGCCAATAGTAACTTGCTCGCAACATCTTCTTAGTCATAGCATGTCCATTGGAGTGAGTACCAAAGGAACCTTCATGGACTTTGTAAGACCCCAATTTTGACCCTAAGATCCCTCATGCAATTTCATCATAAGCATTAGCATTGGGATCATATCTTGGCATCCTTCTTCCCCCTCTTTCATTGGGTTTGTTTTGGGAGAGATCGTCAAGTACTTTGTGATTGTATCATACTTGTATATTATCATTTTACTAACCAAAATACCAAAAATATGTCTTTGCATTTGCCTAACTCTTTTGTAGGAAGGGCATGATCTCCATTGATCTATCAAGTTCATATCTAGGGTTTGAGACCCTCATCACAAAGAGCACAACCATAGATTGATACAATAATTATTATGAGCATCATATATGAGTCCCATTTATTTCTACATGTTATATTGATCAAGTTTTTTTCAAGAGTTTGAGGGTGATTTGCCTTGGAAACCCTAGTTTGACTGGCTATCTTGAGTAACTTCTCCAACAAGCTATTTCACCAATTGATCAAATTTATCAAGGGACACTTAAAAATTCATCATATTATGCATATATGATCTACCATGAGCCTATAAAGTCAAGAGAATTGGAGATTAGCAAGTTGGTTGATGGTGGTTGGCCAGATGAATTCATCTGATCAAAACTGGGTCTCCCTAGACCCTATATCCTACAATTTTCACCATATGAAAATTATTCCAAGAGAAAACTTACTCTAAATGACATTCCAAACAACTTTCATGTTGAGATCTAGAGCTAGTTTTTCTTGGAAAATCATTTTCTATGTTGAAACATTATAGGTCATTTTGTCTAAACCCTAATTCGAAAGTCAACTTCCCAAGGCCATAATTTGCTCAATTTTTATGATATGAACGATTTCCAAGTTTCACAATCAAATTCAATATGTCTACTTCAACTTTTATGTTTGGAGTGAGGGCTAATTCAACTTTTATGAACATGTGATATGAGGCTACATTATAGGTCACTTTTGACCTATACCATTGAACAAGTGATCTTTCCAAACTTCAAAAATGCATAACTCTATCATTTCAAATCCAAATGACGTGAAATTGGTGACCATTTTTAAGGTATTTAAAATATATATAACTTTTATGAATACACTTTTCCCATTTGAATCTCACATAAAAAGTTAAGCAAGGTGGAATATTGAGATATATGGCTTGACACTTAGAAAAAATTTCAACATGTTGAAATTTCCAAACTTCCACCTCAAAATTCATCATGATAAAAGCTTCAAATGGAAAGGTTTTGAACATTAAAGTTGTTCCTTTTGATCTAAACTTTCCAAAAAGTCCAAGTTCATCCAATTTGGACAAGAATTACTAGGGCTGCGCATGACATGAACATGGTATCATCATTTGGCAAAGATCAAACTTCAAATCTTCACACACACTTGCCTTGCAATCCAAGTTGATTTCGGACCCTCTCACACTCATTTGTAGACCTTAAGCAATGATCTCAAAGGCTTGTACAGGCCCATGCACCCATGCATAAGAATTCAAGACACATTCGCGCCAGCTTTGATCCCAAACCTCTAACCCTTCCATTTGAAAGGATAATCCTGAGAATTTCATTTGAAATTGAGTTTGAATTCTCATTGTTTTGAGATTTAAAACTCCAGGGATCCAAGACCTTTTGCGCATTCCATTCTACTTCTGCAAGCATTCTGAGTGAGATCAAGCACAAGCCGGAGCAAGAACAGTTGAATCCAGACCTACATCGAAGGTATTTTCCATAAATTGTCATCTCTTCGATTCTCTCTCAATCTTGCTCAATTCTCTTGATTCTTTGGTTGTCTGAAGTCCTACCAATATAGGCAAGAAGATTGAGTTGCTTAGAGGTCAAATCGAAGCAACTCAGTTGATACATCTCAAAATTCAACTCCTCATATCTTTCAATATATGTGGAGTTAGTTAAAATTGAGGTCAGATTCGTGCTCTACGCCATTTTCCTTTCAGATCATGTCCTCCTTTTTTATTTTAGTGATGGTTGAGGGTGGACCAATCCGGTGAGGTCCATCGGAGAAGAAGACCGGAGCTACAACTCCGACCATGTCTCCCAGACACGTGATCTTGTTATTTTGTTCTAATCTCACGCGTCCATTGTGATTACCAAGTGTGTGGCACGCTGACTCGCGTGTATCATGGAACACGTATTCTAGGCCACTTGATCTGCCACCTCAATTAATGAGGGAGATCAAGTGGCTCACTTTTTTGGTTATTTTCTGATTTTCTTTTATTCCTTTTATTTTCATTCATTCATATTAATTTTAATACTGATCCAAAAAATATGAGAGTTTCACCAAAAAAATTCTTCTTTCATATTCTGAATTAAAATTATTTTTTGGATCATTATTAATATTTTTCATGATTTAATTGATTTTTCATTTATTTTTAATTGTTTAAAAATACTTTTAAGTCTTTTAAAATTCTGAAAAATTTTCTCCAAGGTC
Source organism: Lathyrus oleraceus (assembly GCF_024323335.1). Lineage (NCBI taxonomy): Eukaryota > Viridiplantae > Streptophyta > Magnoliopsida > Fabales > Fabaceae > Lathyrus > Lathyrus oleraceus. The sequence goes on along the minus strand of NC_066580.1, from coordinate 383,969,642 downwards.
CTCTGACCTTGTTTGACCTATGATAAATCTCATGGCCATTTATTTGGTGTTTTGATGAGGTTTTAGGAATTTGACAAACCATATTTAATTTAAATGTATTATTTTAGTATTTTCAATTGGAATAAATGTCCAATAAATTTGTTGACCAATTGTGATGACTTGTTGGTGTTTGATTCTTGTTGTTAGGCCTTGGTCAAGATTGATTTGACTTTGTCAAATTAATATCATTGGATTTAGGGGATTGATGGAATGTACATTCCATCTACCAAAATGAATGAATGATATTAATTTGGTAAAAGTTCTCCTTTGATCAATTTGTGATTTCATTCATTCCCCTCCCTCTTCATCTCATTCTCCTTCTTTATGCATTCATCTCATTTGGCATATGATATCTCAAAGTCCTAAAACTAGTTGATTGAAAAATTAACATGAGTATGGATGAGATTAGGCCACACCTTTTGCATATTCTTTTTGTGTGTGGTATGTTTCATGAGCATAGTTCATAATACTATGTCTCTAACATGCATTAACACCCAAATTCTATTGCCCGACCTCAAATAGTTGTGACTTTTACATAAGTCCAATTATGATTGCTTAACATAACGCTAAATTTGTGACATAAAAGGCATAGCATTCTAGTTAGTGAGATTGTAAGTCTCCCCTTTTTCATGGTATTATGTGGAAACTTGGCCTTTTTTCCTTCCTTTGGGAAGATATCTTGGCTCAAGGATCCATGCTTGTGATAAGTGGGTCGAGTGTTCTCCAAAGAATGTCTAAGAATAAAAAGTTAAACCAAAACAATACTAACTTCTAACCTATTAACTACTAACTTTTAATTTCAAGCCATTTACTTTAATGCCATTTAATTCTAGCTTTACTTCATTTGCCATTGTTCATATCATTCTAATTGTTTATGTTAATGCAATTTGCACTTTTTCCACTTGGACCATATTGTGTGATATATTTTATTAGTTTTGATTTGAAAACTTCTTACTTTTTGGGTTTTATTCGTACTTTTTTCCCTTTTCCCTTGGAAACAATAAAAGTGCGATGGCGACTCTTGTCATTTGATCTCTAGCTTATCCATAGCTCGATGATCATGAATTTACCGCTACAGACTTCATTCATCAACGGGCCTGCTTCGTGTCTATCCACGCATCTGAGCAAAACCATATCAAAATTTCTCTTATAAAGCACATCACCATTCAAGTAGAAGTTGCCAGCTAATCTCCTCAAAGTCTTCTTATCTTTCAAAGATGCCCCATGCGGGTAAATTTAACTTTGGAGAAAACATTTAATACCAAAATAACACGGCTTCTCATCTTTGACTTCTTCAATAGCAAACACATGAGCTGACTTATCAAGACGGATCACAGTCAAATTAGGAACTTCATTCCAATATTTCACCATGATCATTGAAGCCAACATTGCAAGAGCATCTGCCATCCGGTTTTCATCTCGAGGGATATGATGAAATTCAACCTTTGTAAAGAAAGTTGAAATCCTCCTTGCATAGTCTCTATATGGTATCAAACCGGGTTGATTCGTCTCCTAATCACTTTTGATCTGATTCACAACCAAAGTTGAATCTCCATAGACGTCTAAATACTTGATTCTGAGATCAATGGCCTCTTCAAGCCCCATAATGCAAGCTTCATACTCAGCCATATTGTTTGTACACTTGAAAGTCAATCTAGCTGTAAATGGAAAATGAGTGCCTTGAGAAGTAACAATCACTTCCCCAATGCCATTACCATACTGATTAACAGCTCCATCAAATATCATGCCCCAATGAGAACCAGGTTCTGGCCCTTCTTCAAGCAATGGTTCATCATAATCTTTCATTTTCAAGTACAAGATCTCTTCGTCGGGGAAATCATACTGCACTGACTGATAATCTTCAATCGGTTGGTGAGCCAAATGGTCAGCCAAGACACTACCTTTAATAGCTTTTTGAGATCAGTATTCAATATCATACTCGGATAACAACATCTGCCAATGGTAAATCCTCCCCGTTAAAGCAGACTTCTCAAAAATATACTTGATTGGATCTATTTTGGATATCAACCAAGTTGTATGATTCAACATATATTGGCGCAGGCGCTTAGCAGCCCAAGCTAATGCGCAACAAGTCTTTTCAAGCATAGAATACCGAGTCTCACAGTCGGTGAATTTCTTACTGAGGTAGTAAATAGCATATTCTTTCTTTCTAGTTTCGTCTTGCTGACCAAGAACAAAGCCCATACTCTCTTCAAGCACAGTCAAATACATGATCAAAGGTCTTCCTTCAACAGGCGGAGACAGAATCGGAGGCTCAAGCAGATACTCTTTGATACTGTCAAAAGCTTTTTGGCAGTCTTCGGTCCAATCACAAGACTGATCTTTCCTAAGAAGCTTGAATATAGGCGCACATGTGGCAGTCATGTGTGAAATGAATCTTGAGATATAGTTCAAGCGGCTGAGAAAACCTCTAACTTGCTTCTCAGTTTTTGGCGCAGGCATCTCTTGTATTATTTTGACCTCGGCAGGATCAACTTCAATACCCTTCTCACTGACAATAAATCCCAACAACTTACCAGAACGAACACCAAAAGTACACTTATTGGGATTCAAGCGGAGTTTATACTTCCTCAAACACTAGAATAACTTCAACAAATACTCAACATGTTCTTCTTCATCACTGGATTTAGCAATCATATCATCAACATAGACTTTGATCTCTTTGTGCATCATATCATGAAAAAAGAGTGGTCATTGCTCTCTGGTAAGTTGCACCAGCATTCTTTAAACTGAAAGGCATCACTCTATAACAGAATGTTCCCCAGGGTGTAATGAATGTGGTTTTCTCCATATCCTCGGGTTCCATCTTGATCTGATTATATCCGGAAAATCCTTCCATGAACGAAAAAACTTTGAATTTAGTTGTATTGTCTACCAACATATCAATGTGTGGCAGAGGGAAATCATCTTTCGGACTAGCTTTGTTGAAATCTCTATAATCGACACACATACAGACTTTTCCATCCTTCTTAGGAACAGGCACAATATTGGCCACCCACTGCAGATACTCAACAGTAACAAGGAAATCGGCATCAATTTGCTTTTGCACTTCTTCTTTGATCTTCACTGTCATATCATGATGAGTCCTCCTCAATTTCTGCTTGACTGGTGGGCATTCTGGATTCAACGGCAATCTATGCTCCACAACCTCAGAATCCAAACCAGGCATGTCGACTAACTCAATATGCTCTTCGAGTGGTTGAATGGTTTTTCCTGGTGCTCAAGTAGACGAGATAACTCATCAGACACTTCTTTATCACCTTCTTCCTCAACCTCAAGCACAGGGAATTCAAAGTTCGGAGAAAGAGTAGGATCATTGTATTCAATGGGTTTAGAAATCAACCTGCATGATGATTTGATATTTTTATTTTAGAGAAGTGAATTGTGATCAAATATTATGTAGATGGACAATTATTATTTATTTAATTATGTTTTATGTGATTACCATTTTTCAGAAAAGAAAAAAAGTAAAAATAAAACATCATAGACGTGGATGAATAGAATTACATTTTATTAATGATCAATTTGAAAGATTTCAAACAATGTTCACTTCTCCCTTAGGAAAAAGAGAAGGATTTTCAAAAACAATAAAGCAATTACTTAGAGCGATGAACAATAACAGGAACGTCGACAGCGATCCAATTGTTGCAAGCTTTTCCATGCGTCACAAAATTGGTGCAGTCTTCATCTTCATCATCCTCAATCACTGCAACTGAGTGTTGTTCGTTACCATGAATGAACCCTCCGCTATGTGAACTGGGTTGCACATCTTCAATAGACGACCCTTGCTGAAAACCCAAACCAACACGATTCTTGTTCTCGACGACCTCTACCATCTAGCCCCATTGATCAGACCTACCATCTTCAACAACTTTCTGCGCATCCTTAAAAGAGGACATAGGTGCCCCAACTCTCTTTTCTTCAGCAATAGATAGATCTTGGAATGGAGTTCCAATCTCATCCTCAACTTCAACATACGAGAAAGAAGATAGATGGCTCACCAACAGAGCCTTCTCTCCACCCATAATGACGAGCTTACCATTCTTCACAAATTTCAATTTCTGATGTAGAGTTGACGTAACAGCTCCCGCTTCATGTATTCATGGCCTTCCTAACAAACAGCTATAGGCCGGGTGGATATCCATTACTTGGAAAGTAATTTGGAAATCACTCGGACCTATCTTCACCAGAAGGTCTACCTCACCAATAACAGTCTTGTGAGAACCATCAAAAGCTTTGACGATCATGCCATTGTATCTCATCAGAGCTCCTTGATACGACAATATGGACAGGGTTGACTTCGGGAGTACATTCAATGAAGAACCAGTATCAACCAACACATTGGACAACGCATCCTCCTTACAATTCATCGATATATGCAATGTTAGGTTGTGATTTCTTCCTTCCTCAGGAAGTTCTTCGTCACAAAAGCTCAAATTGTTGCAGGAAGTGATATTAGCCATAATATGGTCAAACTGATCTACTGTCACATCATGTTACACATAAGCTTGCTCCAATACTTTTTGCAATGCTTCTATGTACGCTTCATAATTTATAAGCAGAGACAATACTGAAATTTTGGAGGGAGTCTTAAGCAGCTGCTCCACCACATTAAATTCACTTTTCTTAATCAAACGAAGCACCTCATCATCATCATTAGGCTTCAAACTGCTGGATTCACCAGACTGACACTTTGGAGCACTAACCGGATCTACTACAGGCACTTCCACCTTCTTACTGACATCCTCTACATCCTTTGGGAAAACAGGACCAAACACACGACCGCTACGGGTCACCTTTTCTATATCGGAAATATTCACAACAGAATTAGTCGTAGATAATGGAACCTCTTGACCATTCTCTACCATTGTCGCATTATACTGATATGGATCAGCTCTATCGGATGCATACGGGACTGGACCCGCTAACCGTATTACCAACAACGATACCGATCTGTTGTTGTTGTCACTGTTGTTGCTATCAAACTGAATTACCGCCCGCTCAGGGGTCTTGAACACTGGCACTATTACATTGACATCATCTATATCCCTTGACTGTTGAATCTGGATTACATTCTCATCCATCAACTTCTGGATATCTCTCTTGACAATCAAACACCCACGGGGGTTCACACTGCAGATTGTATAACTGGCATGGTCATGCTCACAATCACTGATGGTGCATAGGGTCTTATGCATCTCAACCAAAGATCGACGAATACGTCGCACATCAAATACTCGGAAACTTCCTGGACAGCCATCTACCATATTAATAGAGGAATTACCATGAGCAGGCAATGGGTTAGCTTTCACATTCGGCGCACGGTCCACAAAGGACACCGTCCCACTCTTTACGAGCTTCTAGACCTCATATTTCAACGGATAGCAGTTCTCAATATCATGGCCAGGAGCCCCTTGGTGAAAGGCACAATGAAGCTCTGGCTTATACCACCATGGAAGTGGTTCTGGAATTTGCGGCGAATTCCTCGGTTGGAGAAGGTTCTTGAGAACCAAAGATGGGTACAATCCAGCATAGGACATAGGAATGGGGTCAAAAGAGACCTTCTTCCTCTCAAAATTCTGTTTTTGTTGATTATTGTTGGTGTTGTTGTTGTAGTTGTATGTTCTTTGTTGTGGTTGTTGTTGACGTTGTTGTTGAACTGGCATTCATTGATTGTTGAAAAACACTGGAATAATAGATGATACTTGATGATGATGTTAACGGGGTTGCGGAATTCATCTGACATGAGGCCTCCTCTGCCTCCCAACTGATACTGCATTGGTCTCGCCTTCCTTCTTCTTAGGAGAACTGTTACCATACTTCTTGCTTGAAGATACCTCTTCCTTAGATGATCGTCCCTCACGAACACCTTCTTTTAATCTCATCCCCATATTTACCATTTCGGTAAAGTCACTGGGGGCACTAGCAATCATTCGCTCATAGTAAAACGAGCTCAGGGTCTTGAGGAAAATCTTGGTCATCTCCTTTTCTTCCAACGGAGGGTTGATCTGAGCAGCAAACTCCCTCCATATTTGGGCGTACTCTTTGAATGTCTCTTTGTCCTTCTGAGACATCGACCTCAACTGGTCCCTATATGGCGCCATGTCCATATTGTATTTGTACTGCTTCGCGAATGCCTCACCTAAATAATTGAATGTGCATACACTTGCACTATCCAGTCCCATGTACCACCTCAGAGTGGCACCAGTCAGACTGTCCTGAAAGTAATGAATCAGTAATTGATCATTATTAGTTTACATTGACATTTTCCTGGAATACATGACAAAATGGCTGAGTGGACAGGTGTTTCCCTTATACTTTTCAAAGTCAGGGACTTTGAACTTCATCGAGATCTTGAATTTGGGCACCAAGCAAAGCTCCGCAACACTCTTACCAAATAAATCTTTTCCCCTCAAAGTCTTAAACTCCTTTTGCAGCTTAAGGAATTGGTTTTTCATCTCGTCCATCTTTTCATAAACATTCGGACCCTCAAACGGCTCGGAATGGTAGGTGGTGTCCTCAACACATGGCAGTCAATCGGGAAATCTCGTCCTTCAACTCTCAGTTCATTTGTTCCAAGTGTTCCATGATTCTCGAATGATTGGCGCGAGTATTGTCTCGATGAGTCAGCTTGGTTGAAGCACAGAAGAATAACCAATAAGACATTTGGCGGAAGAAAAACCTGTTATGCAAATGATGCATGAAATTCAATGCTTTGATTGTTTTTATTTTCAAGGTACATACTGTTTTATTTGCAAATATATAATAATAACAATTGTAACAATTTGATTGACCAAAAAAATCTCTTTTATTTATATAATTTGGAAGGATTACACTGAGTAAAATTTCAGAAACCAAAAATACAAAATACAAGAGAAAAGGAAACTAATCATCCTAAGGATCCCTAGCAACAGTGTCAGAGGATCTGGCTGCAAGCGCGTACTTCCTTCGGATGCGTCGAATCTAGGACTCAAAAGAAATCTTCATCTGAGCCTTCTCGAGGACAAGCTGATCTACAATCTTCTTCCAAGCAACGGAAGGCTGAGGCATACTAGAGGAAGAAAGACCATCTGGTTATCTTTGTCTCTTCATTTCTCGGTCTTCTAGAAGCTCAATAAGTGCATCTCTGTCCTTAGACTCAAGCTGTAACTCCTCATGCTTTCGGCTTAAAGCATGAAACCGCTCTTCCCACATATCCTTCTCTTGCTTCATCTTGGCGAGTGCGCCTTCCAACTCCTCTACATCTTGGTTAGGGAGAGTTGATGGCTCAACCACAATCATAGACATAGGTCTCTCACAAGCATACAGCATCTTCAATTCCAAAGCTCTCTTCTTTACCCAAATGGTGTAAGCTTCCAAAGCTACACAGTTGCACGGACTAAGCTTGGATCTTCCTTTCCTATGCACATTATGCCAAGCATGTACCATCTTATGCTTAAAAAGTTAGGGATCTTTACCCTCTTGATAGAAAAGACTTTCTAACTGAGTGTTATTAGGTTTGTCTCTCAAGGGGAACCCAAGCTGACGATGAGCCAAAGCAGGGTTGTAGTTGATTCCTCCTTGTGTACCAATGAGAGGAACATTATAGAATTCACCACAACTATTAATAATCTCCAAGCTACCCAATGAAGAATCATACCAAACTATATCATCATTAGTGAGAGACATAAGTCTCTGAGACCACCTTAGACATTGTTTGTTCTCCACAAAAGCAGGCGTCTGAGGCAAGTGCGAAACAAACCATTTGTACAGAAGAGGAACACATCATACAATAGTTCCACCACCTTTAGAATTCCTTAGATGCAAAGAGAAATACATATCACCCAGAAAAGTAGGCACAAGATTTCCAATCAAGAAGATTCTAATGGCGTTAACATTAACAAAACCATCAATGTTAGGGAACAAAGCCAACCCATAGATGAGCAACACAAAGATAGCTTCAAAAGGATCCACACTACCAGCTTGAGAAAAGGCAGTAGCTTTCCCAATAAGGAACTCAGAAGTCAACCCAAATATTCCTCCTTTCTTCACCCAATGAGCCTCAATCTCATACTTCTTCAGATGAAGAGCTTCAGCTATAATATGAGATCTGGGAATCTCCGCAAATCCACTAAAAGGCACCTTGTCAGAAATAGGTATTCCCAAGAGATGGGCATACTCCTCCAACGTAGGCACGAGCTGATAATCGGGAAAAGTGAAGCAACGGTAGAGAGGGTCATAAAACGGAACATACACACTCAAGAGTCCTTCAACTACATCAGCAGACAAAACAGATAGAAGCTTCTCATGACGTTGCTTGAAGTCTAAGGGATCTAATACAAAAGATGATAACTTCCTTAGCTCTTTCGAATCTGGACATCTGAAACTGTACTTCTTAGTGTTCCTTCATCCACAATCCATGGTCTGAAAATATTTGCAAATAAAACCTCAGTTCCTTGAAGTCACTTTTTGTGTGATGAATGTCATGATGCGCATGAATGCATAAATGCAATAATTACAAGTAAAGGATCACACACAAGGCAAACAAACAAAGGTTAAAGGATACATCAATTTATTTTCAAGATCAATCATCTATTTTGGTGGATTATGGTTTTCACCTTATCAACATCCAAGTTCCATTGATATTGACAAGACTTGATTGGATCAACCAAGAATCAAGGGTTTGTTGTGAGTCACGAGCATGGAGTCAGGTTAAGAACCATCTCAAAGGAGTGTACTAAGGATAAAAACCTATAGATCATGTTCTAAAAAAGTTCCCAGAGTCTTAATTCCATCTATCGGATATTATAGGTTAGGATGACTGACTGATCAACCCATAATATTCTCAAGAGAAACTCGTCTAAGTGTAGTATCGTGTAACAACTATTATCAAGTCTACACCTGAACAGTCTCCGCACTACGTCCTAAATAGGCCAAGTTGGGTTAAATGTTCTACGGTCCTCAGCTTCTCGGACCCCAAATCAGAGAAAGTAATGCCTAACCACAAATAACTTGTGTGACATCAATAGCTCCAAAGGGGTCTCCACTTAGTAGACGGGTCTCATGCCAACTTGTTAAGGACTACTCCACACAAGTCGAACATGACTATACCATCCTCCTATCTTAAGTGCACTCAAGTTCAGGTTAGAACTTATCTCACCACTCAGAGATCACCAAGCACAATAAGCAGATTATATCATACAAACAAATATACAAACATCAAATACACAATTATATATACACATAAAAAAGTAGGATAAACCCACTGAGGACTACTCCCCAGCAGAGTCGCCACTTAATTTCTGTAGCGGTATATTCATGACCATTAAGCTATGGATAAACTTAACGTCAATAAAACCAGAGTCGCCACCGCGCTTTTATTGTTTCCAAGGGAAAAGGGAAAAGTAAGAACAAAACCCAAAGATAAGAAGTTTTCAAATAAAAACTAATAAAATGCCAGAGATTACAGGTAAGGGGGTTGGTTACACAGAGGGAAGGTATTAGCACCCAAAGTGTCCTAGGTACTCCTAGGGAGCCCTTTTTTGTGTGTACATGTGTTTTGGTATGAAAAGATGTTTGCAATAAATAGAGTGTGGGAATGTGAAAAGAATTCATTAATTATATTTTTGTGTTTGACAAGACCTTCAGACTTGTCCTACGTACCAACATAAAAATGAGGGATCAAAACCTCGTAGTTCGTGGTATCAATTTCAAAGTGAGTGAGTTGCTTTTAACAAAATTTTAAGTTTAAAAGAGGCACCAAAAGCCTAAAAGAGTTTGAATGGGTGTTAGTTCTTTTTGTCTTTTGAAATTTTAAGTCAATATGGTAAAGAGTTTGAATGGGTGTTCATTCTTTTTGTCTTTTGAAATTTTAAGTCAATATGGTTAGATTCATTTACAAATTTGGTTAAGAAAAAGAGTTTAAAAATGCAATGGCATAAGGCCAAAGTTTCTAATTTGCAATAAAGAGTCTAAGTTTAGAAATCACAAGCAAAGAAGATTTTAAAAGGAGGGAGAGATTTGAAATTAAAGAAGTGGGAGAAGATGAAGAGACTAATCCTAAGCAAAAATTTAAAAGTTAAGAGTTGAAAATATCTGACCAATGGGATGCAATCCAATACACAAGAATGTCATATAGAAACCCAATTTTCCCTTGGACTTTAGAATCAAGCAATAACAATACAGACATAGCAAGATGAAGAGCAAGGCATCAAATAAACATAGCCACGTCCAAGCAAGCAAATCCATAGTCTTCTTCATAATCTCCCATGCATCAGATGACATACTCCTTGAATGGCTCAGAATAAGGCATTAGACACAGGTTCAAAGTAACAACTTCATCAATACCATGTAGCAAATGAACTCAAATGGATCTCAACACTTGCATCAGATGGAAATTCAATTCACAAGCACTTGGTTTCAGAAAACTTGGCATTGGCCAAGTCCTTTTGCATAGGGAATGTTGCCTAATTCTAAGTCCAAGTCTCAGATCAAATCCAACCGTCCACACAAATCCTTTCTTAGAGCTTTTTGTTGTTATTATGTACATTAAGGTCAAAAGACCACAAATACAAACAACATACACAAACAAGTATATATAATCACAATATATGGCTAAAATGATCAAAGTGAAAATGGCATTAAGATAAACAAGTTAAATGGTATGAATAATGGCAAATGATAAAAGACTTGAATTTAAAGTGCATAAAAGTAAATGGCTTGAAATTATAAGTTAGTTAAATGTTATTTGATTAGAAGTTAGTATTGTTTTTGCTTTTCAATTGTTTAAGTCATTCTTTGGAGAACACTCAACCCTCTATTCACAAGCATGGATCCTTGAACCAAGACATCTTCCAAATGAAGGAAAAAAGGCCAAGTTTCCATACAATACCATGAAAGGGGGGAGACTTACAATCTCACTTACTAGAATGATATGCTTTTAGGTCAAAATTAAACGCCATGTTAAGCAATCGTAATTGGACTTATGTAGAAGTCACAACTATCTGAGGTCGGGCAATAGAAATTTTAGTATTAATGCATGTTATAGATATGGTATGATGAACCATACTCCTAAACCATACCACACTTAAAAGAAAATGGCAAAGGGGTGGACCTAATCTCACACATACTTGTATTGGTTTATGAACCAATTAGCCTTAGGATATAGAGATATCATAGGTCAATGAAATGGATGGGATAGAAAGGGATTGAAGATGAAGAGAGAGGGGAAATGAGACAAACACAAATTGGACAAGGGAAGGATTTTATCAAATTAAAATCATTCATTCATTTTGGGAGATGGAATGTACATTCCATCAATCCCCTAAATCCAATGATTTTAATCCAACAAAGTCAAATCAACTTTGACCAAAGCCCAAACAACATAGTCAAACTCAACAAGTCAATATAAATGGCTCAACATAATTTATTCACAGTTAAACAATTAAAAATCAATTAAAAATGCATTAAATTAAATTATGGTATATCAAAAACATAAAACCTTTTCAAAACACAAAATAAATGGCCAAGATATTTACCATAGGTCAAACAAGGTCAAAGGACCTTGGAGAAAAAAATTCATTATTTTTGGAAACTTAAAAGTATTTTTAAACAATTAAAAATATATATAAAAACAATTAAATCATGAAAAATATTAATGTTGACCCAAAAAATAATTTTAATTCAGAAAATGAAAGAGAAAAATATTTGAATTTTTTTGGTGAAAGTCCCATATTTTTTGGGTCAATTTGAAGGCAATTAAAATAAAAATTAGAAATTACAAAAAACGTGGACCACTTGATCTCCCTCATTAATTGAGGTGGCAGATCAAGTGGATCAGAGCACGCTATCCATGTGTTCCCTAGTCAAATGTCTCACACGCGTGGTAATCACTTTGGATGCTCAGGATTAAAATGATTTAAACGGATCATGTGGTTCAGAAGGATGCCATCACATCGCCGGAGCCAGAGCTCCGATCTTCTTCTCTGGTGGACCTCACCGGCAGGTCCACCCTCAATCATCACCAAAATGAAAAAGGAGGACATGAATTTAAAGAAAAAATGCTCAGGAGCTCGAATCTGGCCTCAATTTTGTCTAACTCCAAGTATATAGAAAGATACAAGGAGTTGAAATTTGAGGATCATGATCTGAGTTGCTTCGATTTGACCTCTAAGAAACTCAATCTTGTTGCCTACATTGGTAGAACTTTAGACAACCAAAAATCAACAAGAATAATGGAGAATTGAGTGAGAATCAAAGATATGAAAAATTCTGAAAATCACCTTCAATGTAGCTTCAGATTGGCACGATCTTGCTCTCAATTATGCTTGACCTTGCTTCAGATGCTTGATCGAGTGGAAATGGATCAAAGAGAAGGAAGGACTCTTAGAGTTTCAATCTCAAAAACAGTGAGAGATTCAAACTCGATTTTCAAAGAAAAACTTCAAGTTTATCCTTTAAATGTGAGGGTTTAGGGTTGCTGATTCAAACCTTGCGCGTCAGGGTCCTTAATTTTGAGCAATAGGACTTCTATTTATAGCCAAGGAGATTGATATTTGCATACTTCCGTTTTTGGCAAAAGTTGGAAACCTTACTTGCATGCTTGCATGGGCGTGTGATAGGCCCATCAAATGATGCACTTAGGTCCAAAATTATGTGTAAGCAATGCTGAAATCATGTGAAGGGCCATGCAATCGTGTATGAAAAGTGGAGCTTCAAATCTTCCAAATGGTCCTTCAACTTTAAGCCATGCGTAAGTCATTCATACTTTGTCCAAATGATACGAATTTGGACTTTTTGGAAAGGTTAGATCAACAGGAACAACTTGAATGTTGAATACTTTTTCATTTGAAGCATGGATCATGATGAATTTTGAGGTGGAAGTTTGGAAAATCAAACATATCAAAAAAAATCTAAGTATTAAGCCATATGTTCACTTCTTCCACCTTGAGTAACTTTTTCTATGGACTTCAAATGAGAAATGTTCCTTCATCAAAGTTGTATCTCTTCTAAATACCCTTAATTTGGTCACAAATATGACCTCATTTGGATTTATCATGAAGGAGTTATGCATTTTATAAGTTGAGGAAAATCACATATTCAATGGTATTGGCCCAAAATGACCTATAAGGTTTCCCTTTATCACATGTATTTTAAAGTTGAATTTGCACTTCCTCAAATCATCAAAGTTGAAGTAGACATGTTGAATTTGGTCATGTAAATTGAATGGCTTTCATATCATACAAATTGAGCAAGTTATGGTCTTGGGAAGTTGACCTCTAAATTAGGGTTTAGACAAAATGACCTATAATCTTTCACCATAAAAAATGACTTTCCAAGCAAAACTAGCTCTTCACCTAAACATGAAAGTTGTTTGGAATGTCATTTAGAGTAACTTGTATCTTGTAATCATTTTCATATGACAAAAAGTGTAGAAGATAGGGTCTAGGGAACCCCAGTTTTAACTAGTTGAATTCCTTTGGTCAACCACCATGAACTAACTTGCTAGCTTGATATTCTATTGACTTTTGGGATTCATGAAGGATCATATATGCATAATATGATGAAATGTGAAGTATCCCTTAAAATATTTTACCAATTGGTAAAGAAACTTGTTGAAGAAGTCACATAAGATACCCAGATGAATTAGGGTTTCCAAGGCAAAGCAACTCCAAACTCTTGATGATTTCTTGATCAAAATAACATGTGAAGATCATGGTGATCCATATATTGTACTTAGAGCTATAGTAAACCATTTATTAATTGAGCTCCTTGCAATGAGAGTCTTAAACCCTAGATATGAGCTTGATAGATCAAAGGTGAGCATGTGCACTACCTACAAAAACAACAAACTATGCATTGACATATTTTTGGTATTTTGGTTAGTAAATAAAGAAAAAATTAAGTATGATATAATAAAATTTGCTTGGTGATCTCTCCCAATGCAAACCCAATGAATGATGGGTGAGGAGGATGCCAAGGTGTGTGTTAGTGTAAGCCCTAGAGGTCAATACTTTTGGTACTTGTATCGAATTATTTATTAATAATTAAAAGGCTTTTTCTTTATTATGTTTGTTTAATAAAGTCCCTAGAATAGCTAGTCCGTTTAATGTATCAAGTATGACTTAATCATGAGATCACATTAAACATAAGGACATTATTCTTAAAGTATCCGTAGTCGAGCTTTATTGTGAAGTGGGATAACATTAAAGCATTAAGACTATTATGTTTGAAGACTGATGATCACATCTCATGGATCATGGATAAAGAGTTATCAAGTCTTAAACATAGGTATGAATATTAAGAGTAATATTTATACCGAATTGACCCGCTATGAGAATACTATATAGAAAGTTATGCAAAGTGTCATAAGTTATTCTCATGGTGATAATGGTGTATACCACTCTTCGACCTGAAACCATTATGGATCCATGATGTAGAGTCGAGTGCTTTATTGCTGATCCAACGTTGTCCGTAACTGGATAACCATAAAGACAGTTGATGGGTACTCCACAAAGCATGCTGAGGGACATGAGTGTCCTAGATGGAATTTGCCCATCCAGCGTAACAGGATAAATGTCTATGGGCCCAATATTGAACTGGACAAGGATGACACGGTCTATACCTTGTGTTCAATATAGACATAAGGGCAAAGGGGTAATTATACACATAATTATTATCACAGAAGGTTTTGTCAGATCACATGACATTTTCGTGACTTGGGTAGCAGTGATGTGTTGCTAGATACCGTTCACTGTTTATTATGTTAAATGTGTGATTTAATATAATTGCCAACGTCGCGAAAACCTACAGGGTCACACACAAAGGACGGATTGATGAGAGATAGAGTAACTAAGGAACATTGTAAGGTACGGTGTAGAATACGAAATATGGTAAGGTACCAAATACTTAAGTGATTTTGGCATATTATGAGATATGGGCCAAAATACACTTAAGTGGGCTTTTTAGCTTGAAGCCCACACATGTGGTTCTATAAATAGAACCATTGGGTAGAAGCATTGTCACTCAAGTGAAGACTTGGAATTTCATTTCCCTCTCTCTCTCACTCAAAACCTTCATTCGTACCAGCTAGCACTGAGATTGAAGGAACCCGTTCGTGTGGACTGAGTAGAGACGTTGTCATCGTTCAACGTTCGTGATCGCTCCGTGGATTTGTATCCAAGATTTTGATCGTTACAAGAGATCTGCACCAAAGGTTTGAATCGCCACAAGAGGTAACGATTCTATGACTGATCATGCCCATTCGTAAGGATCACTAAATGGAGAAATTTTTAAATTCCGCTGCGCCTTGGATGGCAATTCTCCTTCAGTGTGATCCCAATGTTAATGCATATGATGAGAATAGCATGAGGGATCTTAGGGTCAAAATTAGGGTCTTACACTGATACTTTAAAAATAGTGTCATTATGTTTAATGGGATCTCATGATTAAGTCACACTTGATACATTAAATGGACTAGCTATTCTAGGGACTTTATTAAACAAACATAATAAAGAAAAAATCTTTTTATTATTAATAAATAATTCGATACATGTACCAAAAGTATTGGCCTATAGGGCTTACACCAACATTTACCATGCATGAAAAGTAATTTTCTCAGCATATGGCAGTTGATCGAAAATAACTACAAAGTGTCAATTGAAAACAAGATGATGAGAGTTCTCGACTCAAGTGGAAGGTTAATCTTGAAGGCTCCCATGTCTCAAAATAGAAACTTTAAGAGTGAACTTAATATGATGGAGCACAAGTTCCTTGCAACTGTAGCTAGCAGGGATGAATGGATATGGAACTATAGACTTGGCCATCTCAATTTCAAAGACATCAGAGATCTGAAAAGAAGAAATATGGTTTCAGGGTTACTAGAAATTGACATTCCAAATGAAGTGTGTGATGAATGTATGCAGGCAAAGCAGCATAAGAATAACTTCAGCAAGGATGCAGGAAGCAAGTTGAAGGAAATTCTTGAAGTCATATGCTCTTATATGCTTGGTCCTATCTAGGTGAATTCGATTGGAGATAACAAATACTTTGTCACATTCATATATGATTTTAGTAAAAAATTATGGGCTTACCTGATCAAGAAGAAAAGTGATGTGATTGAGGTATTTGCAAAGTTTAAATCTATGGTCAAAAGTCAAAGTGGTTGAAAGCTCAAGATTATAAGGAATGATGGTGGTGCAGAATATGTGTCGAAAGACTTCAACATATTATGTAAGAAAGAAGGGATTATGCATGAGGTGGTGCCACCCTAAACTCTATAACAAAATGGAACTGTTGAAAGGAAGAACAGAACCACGATGAATATGGTAAGAAGTATGTTGAAAGGTAAGCATTTACCCAAAGAATTACGGGGAGAAACTATGTCGACTGCAACATACATACTCAATAGATGTCCGATGAAGAAGCTAGAAGGAATCACGTCAGAAGAATGTTGGTTTGGTGTCAATCCTAGCTTAAGTCATCTTAAATTATTTGGATATATAGCATATAGACATGTGTTTGATCAGTTAAGAAGAAAACTTAACGACAACTTGAGTCAAATGATCCTAATATGATATCATTTGATTGGAGGGTACAAGATGTTCGACCCAATGAACAAGCAAGTAGTGATCAGAAGGGATGTGATCATAGATGAGATTAAGGAATGGGATTATACTGAAAATGTAAAGAAAGATTCAGTGAGAATCTTATGTGAAGAACTAGCAAGTGAAGTCAAAAGAGAAGTTCGACAAGAAGAAGTCAGCGGTCAAGCAAGCACAAGCAGACCTTAAAGAACAAGACACATGCCTACAAGGTTGAAAAAATGTGTGATTATATCAGATGATGTGGTCAATGATGAAGGTGAGCTAGTACACTATGCTTTCTATGCATACGTCAAACCAGTCAATGCAGTTGAGGCATTGAAAGATTCTAAGTGGATGAAAGCAATGAATGAGGAACCGAAGTCTAACGAAGTTAACAACACTTGGTTACTTATCGAATTGCCTCTAGGCAAGAAGTAACTCAACACAAGGCAAGAATTGTGGCGAATGGATTTCTTCAGAAAGAAGGAATCGACTTCGACGAACTTTTTGCTCCTATTACAAGGATTGAAACAATCAGGTTGGTTGTTGGTCTAGCTGTTGAAAAGTATATTTTCGACAAATATTTTAATATCGTATCCACAGAGATTGGTTGTTATTACCGTCGTTCTATAATCCAAATTTTTATAAGTTTAGAATGTAACCAAGTTGTTTTGTTTGAAAAGTTATCTTTTGAGTAAAATGTCACTAAAACAATAAAAATAGTTTTAATCAAATGTAAAAGGCTTGGCAAGATTGGAGTTCACTATTCAAATTGCTTATGATTCCTTATGACAACTATATAGATTTAAGATTGTTGATGATGTCCAAGTATCCTCTCAATATCATTCATGTCTAAATGATATTGTGATAATCACTATATTAATCTTTAGACGATTTCTCCACCTAACTATCAATATAGCAATCTTTAATGGTTGATACAAAAGAAGAGTAGTGAATAAATCTATTTCTACAACTTATTCACTACTTGAAAATATATTTTATGTCAAGACTTAAATAATCTCTTTCAAAAACTACTCAAATCTAATATTCAACTTAGGGCAAAAATATCATTCAATACATCAACAATCTTTTATCATATATAAGAGTCAAATGAAATACATAAACAAATAAGAATAGCTACTACCTCCAATCTTGACAAAATGGGGTTTAGCTCCTCATCATCATTTTGGAAAGCAAAAGGCAATGGTAAGAAATCTGTTTTTCTCTTATAAAATATCAAACTATCAATTAATGAACATTTTCCATTTTGTTTTCTAAAAGGGTTGACCTTTCCTAAAATGCTCATTTTCATCTAAAACTGAAAAGCCCCCTAAAACAGATACAGAATTGGCATACACAACTGGCATTGAAAACAGCACCCTTGGCAAAACAACTTGCTGGATTCGCAAGGTTCGCGGCGCGAAGGGAGATCGCGGCGCGAACTGAAGCTACTTCAGCTTCCTTGCCTTGCAAGCTTCATGCAATGATTCTTCCAAGTGTAAATATTCAAAAATAGGCCTCCAATTTGCATTCAACACTTCTTCCAACTTATGATTATGCATTCCGAAGCTCTCTTGACCAAAAATTCTACAAAACTAACAAATATGTGAAATAACTACTCAAAATAACATCAATTAAACTTAATTGCATTTATACAAAATAGTGAGAATAAAAGTGTGTAATTACATCAAAAATTGGTAAAAGGGACCAATAAAATTATATAAAAAGTAGTACTAATTGGTCCCTAACAACTCTCCCCAACTTAGCATTTTGTTTGTCCCTAAATAAACGTTTCCACCAACACAACCAAAGCAATGACACAAAAGATTGAAACAAGGATTAACCAAGGACATTCAAATGGTTCAAAAGTGTATGGCACTTTCTCAATCCACCTATCTTAATGCTAGACAAATCATGAATAAGAGCAATGGTTGGGTGCAAAAATCATACCAAGGAATTCAAAGCCAAATATGCCAAAATTGAATCAAACTCACACACACATCATAATAATGATGAATAAACATGAAGGTTTACTTTCACTCATCCAAGCAATTAAATCAACAACAACTCAAATCATGCGGTCATCAAAACAAATACCAAATCATGTGAAAAATGAGAATCAAGAGGTCTTTCAAGGGTTGTAATGTGGCTTGGGTTACAAGAAAGGATATGATTAAGAGAATTCAACAAAATTGCCTACCTTAAGGGAACATTCCCATACATGCAACTCTACACAATTTCCATTTCTTTGATCCCCGTCTTCTTTCTTTTCTTTTTCTTTTTACATCCACAAAACCATGAGCCTTTTCTTTGTTTTTTCTTTCTTTTCTTTTTCTTTGCTCTATGGTTTCAAGGGTGATTTCTTTTTCTTGTTTCTTTTCATATTTTCACCCTTTCATAAAAACTCACTTCTCCAAGTTTCTAATCAACTCTTTTTTTTATTTTACTCTCCCCAACTTTAGATTCCAAAACCAAATTTATTCAATACTGCTCCCTACTTAGACATAAGCAAAAGGCAAAATTTGCAAACAACTCGGTTTGAGGGTTCAATTGACACGAAAGAAATTAGGATTCATTTATTCACAAAATTTTCAATTGATTTTACACTTATCAATCAAATGAATCCTAAAGTAAGCTCAAAGGGGGTTAACTAAGGATTACTCCTCACAAGGTTCGTTGATTCAAAACTTTTTGGTCAAGTGGTTTTTCTCAACAAACAATGCCTCTATTATTTTCAATATTTTCACACAAAAATAGATTGATGCATGATTTAGCATGATAAGAATGAGTTAAAATAATGTTCGGTTTCCCGCATTTTAGTGTACAATGGAAAGCCTCCTCACAATTGGTTAAGTCCTATTTTGATTCAAAAATGACATGTATTTCAATGAATTTATGATATGGAATTTGCACACATCATCAAACTACTCATGTTAAGTCTAGAAAGCGATAAAGTGTACCTTGAAATGCCGACACTAATTCTTATCATCACCACTCGAAGTGTCCTATGCTTCTTTCTTTGCGAACATTTCATGGTTGCTTTAAGCTTGACTTAAGAGTAAGAAGAATTAAACAAAAAAATTGTTGGTAAACCAATTTCATTGTAACACACTTAAATCTCACAGAGTATTCATGCAGTTAACCAGACAAATTAACAACCCAAAGTTTTGGTGAACTAGAGCCACCTAAAAGTACAACCAAAATTCAACAAAAGCAATAATAATACAAAGAAAACTCAAAATAAAAATAAACTCTAAAATTCAACAAACTCCTCAATCTTCCTCCTCTTGGCCACCGCCAACAGATCCAAGGACGTCCTCCATCTCATCGTCAAGGGTCGCACCACCTCCTGCACCCCCCATAAAAGCTAGCCTGCCCTCAGGCCAATAAGCATAAGCAACATATTCCGCCTGGGAAGGAAATGTGTGGGCTTCAGGTGCAAGGAAAGTGTTCTGAAATTGTTGCTGCATAGCATCAAAGATGAATGATTGAGACCTCCTAGAGGCCTCAAATCTCTCACAACAATAATTAGAAAACACCATTTGATCGAATGCTGGAGTAGTGCGGGCTCGGGGTCTAGAGGACGAAGTCCCAGCTCCTTCGGCTCTGTCCATCTGGCTCTGGCAGAACCTATTCAGATAAGTATCATTAATAACACTAGTAATAGACAAATGTACCTCATCTGGAATGGGAACATGCGCCCTTCGGCAAAGTCCCATAATCAGCCCCGGATATGCAAGAACACCTGCTTTACCACCAAACTTTGTTCCGCTCGTAGCCACCTTGCGCATTTCTCCCGCAATAATGGATGCAACATCAATAGACTTGCCAATCATGATGTAATACAATAAACACCCTACATCCAAAGGGATAGTGGTGTTGTGGCTCCTTGGTCGGATATTGTTCAACAGCAGCACCAAAAATGCTCTTCCAGATTCAGACTTTCTCTCTTCCATGACTTTGGGAACCCTTGATCATTTAAGTCATACGTCCTTCCTTCAAGGCATAAGGTAGCGTTCACCGTTGGAAGGTCCCAATCGTTGGCCAATTCCTTGGCATGATACTCGCACCGCTCATTCTCTCCCAAGGTGAGAGGATTACCTAGATACGTATTAATTGCATCTCTACCGAAAGAAATAATCTTGCCTCTCACTCTTGTTTGGTAATGGAAAGCTACTCCCTCTTCGAGATGCAGAGCATTGGCATAAAACTCTCGCACAATATCGTAATTTATTGCCGACTCTGGTTCACATAGCTTGCCCCATCTTCTCCTCTCAAAATTCGATACCAAATTCCGATAAGTTCCACCCGGCGACAAGCGGATGAATCTCTCGGGTTGGATGGTTCGCTTGATTAACTTGTCAAATCTTTCTTCATGTTCATCACTTGTGAACCGTATCAATGAACGAGAAGGACCGGAATACATGGTTTTTGTTCTTTTAGACATCTGCAATAAAAATCAGAACAACCACACAACAAACCATAAGGGAAGTTAGCAATCAAAAGCATAAAACATGAGACTGGAATTTCCCAGTTCGCGGCACGAAGGCCCGTTCGCGGCGCGAACCCTACGAACCAGGAAAATTCCAGGAGCCTTCTAGGGCTTCTAAGGTTTGCACCACCAACAGTCATAACCACAATCCCTAACCTACTCCTAATATGAATCCACTTTAGACATGCAAGGTTATTTCTAGTATCACATTCCAATCTTTGCAAAACCCTATTCTTACCTAAGTGAGAAACCAAAAAGGAATGGGAAGAGAACAAACATACCTTGTTGAAGTTGAATTGGTTCTTTGTTAACAAGTTGGGATTTGGGAGATGGAGAGGGAAATTTTTTAGTTTTGGAAGTTTTGGAAGTGGGAGTGGAAAAGTTTTTGTTTTGTGAAAATGAGAGTGGACAGAAAAATAACCTAAACATAACTTAAGTGGTTCTGCCACGCTCAGTTCGCTGGGCGAACTTTATTCGCGGCGCGAACTAAAGCTTTCCATTCAGTTCGCGGGGCGAAAGCTGATCGTGGGGCGAATTGAAGGAATTTCTAAAAAATTAATTTGCAGTGGACAGAACTCAAGTTTCACAAAAATTAACACAACAGAATATCATAACAATCAGAATTGACAAAATATAAAATGCAGACTTACAACGTTAGGTTGCCTCCCAACAAGCGTTTTGTTTAACGTCGTTTTGAGCTCGATGGTTCAATGATTCTCTTCACGATCCGACTTTGTTGAGCAACTTACTCAAGGGCTTTGTTGTCTTCAAGAGGTTCTTGATGAGCCTTTGATAAAATCCGATACCACCTTTTTTCGGAACTACTTGCACCAGACTCGCCCATTCACTATCGGAGATAGGACAAATCATCCCGGCCTTCAATAGTTTGACAATTTCCTTCTTTTTCAGCACTCGTATCAATTGATTCTCCTCTTTTGTGGACAAGGTATTGCTAATGATCACCGGTTTAGTACAATCATCACCAAGGAACACATACTTCAAGTGTGGCTCTAGTTTTGGCTCTTCCACTTTCTTTGTCATATCCAAGCCTTTGTTTGTCTCTTCATGATAAACAAGCTCTCCACAAGACTTTAATTCATGCAACATTGCTTCAATCTCTTTTCCTTCATTTTCGGTCGAAACTTTGTAGACTCCGATAAGAGATCTCTCTGATGGATTAGAAACATCAACCTGGTTTGCGATCTCCACTAGTTCCTCCTTGGTGGCATCGATTCGGGAAGAATCATGCTTATCATTATGATGCTTTTTGGTTTCAAAAAGATTGAAGGCTACCTCTTCATCTTGCACCCTTACTTTCATTAGTCCATCATC
The DNA here is from genome assembly GCF_024323335.1 of Lathyrus oleraceus. Classification (NCBI taxonomy): domain Eukaryota; kingdom Viridiplantae; phylum Streptophyta; class Magnoliopsida; order Fabales; family Fabaceae; genus Lathyrus; species Lathyrus oleraceus. The sequence continues at coordinate 383,947,196 of NC_066580.1, read as the reverse complement.
AATGTCAATCATCATTCGGGCTGTTTTCATGAATGGTCTTCCAAGAATTAGAGGAACATCACGATCCTCATCCATGTCTACTATCACAAAATCTATCGGAAACAAGAATTTGTCCACCTTCACTAACATGTCCTGAGCAACTCCATATGGTGAAGTGGTAGACTTATCGGCTAGTTGTAAAGTCATCCTTGTAGATTTGATCTCAATATTTCCCAATCTTTTAACAATGGATAGGGGGATTAAATTGATGCTAGATCCCAAGTCAATCAAGCCATTACCAATGTAGGTGCCTCCAATGGTTACCAGTAAAACGACTCGGCCCGGGTCGGATTCCTTCCTTGGGAGAGTTTTTTGAATTATGGCACTACAACGTGCATCAAGCAAGATTGTCTCGTCTTCCACATGTCTCCTTTTCTTTGTGAGAATATCCTTCATGAACTTTGCATACCGTGGCATTTTCTCTAATGCGTCGACAAATGGAATATTTATTTGAAGTTGTTTGAATATGTCAATAAACCGTGCATAATGTCTAGCATTATCCTTCTTTGATGGTACGTGCGGATAGGGTAGATGTTGAACTGGAATGACACTCACTCCTTTTTCTCTTTTTTTCTTCTTTCTCGGTTCGATTTCCTTCTTCATTTCCACTTCACAATGTTGTTCTGCTATCAATTGCTGGTTCTGCTTTTTTCGCGGCGCGAAGGGATATCGCGGCGTGAACTGAACAGTTTCTGCCACTTTCTCCTTTTCACAATCCACATCCTCATTTTCATATATAACACTCATCTCCTTCTCTACTGTAATCTCCTCACTTTTTTCACTTGTCAACTCTCTACCGCTTCTAGTAAAAATTGCTTTACAATGCTCCTTTGGATTAGTTTGAGTGTTAGCGGAGAAGGAAGACCCCACAGTTTGTTCCGACAATTGTTTCGTAAGTTGACCTACTTGGTTTTCCAAATTCTTGATTGTTGCCTCGTTGCTCTTCTGATTTGCCATGGAGGCTTGCATGAATTGTTGGAGAGTGTCTTCTAGCTTTGAATTTCCTTCTTGCGATTGTTGTTCTTGAGAATTTGAGTGTTGATAAGGACTTTGTTGCTGAAAATTTAGGTTATTGAACCTTGATGGTTGATAACCTTGATTGTTTCTTGGATATGAGTTGTTGGGAGGTTGTCTTTGATAGCCTTGATTTTGATTGTTCACATAACTCACTTCTTCTAGTGGAGGGCAAAAACCGGTTGGATGATCTCCTTGACATAATTCGCAACATGCTACTTGATGTCGAACTTGAGACCCTTGAATTTCCTTCATTTGTTGTGGAAGCTTGGCCATTTGTTGAGTAAGCAACTCCACTTGTTGAGAAAGTAGCTTGTTTTGAGCAAGAATGGCATCATTGGTATTTAACTCAAGAACTCCCGGTTTACGTTGTGAAGGACTACGGTCATGTTGACTTTGACGATCATTGAGTGCCATCCAGACAATAATGACTTTAGCTTCTTCCGCATTCTTTGACATAAGAGAACCACCCGCGGTAGCATCCAAAAGTGTCTTGTGAGTTGATTGGAGCCCATTTAGAAAAATATGGATTCGAGTGAGCTCATCAAAACCATGGCCCTTGCATTTTCTCAACATTGACTTGAATCTTTCCCAAGCCTCATTTAGAGACTCGTTGCTTCCTTGAGTGAATACCGCAATAGCCGTTTTGGCTTCCATGAATCGGGATTGAGGGAAATATCTTTCTAAGAACTTTTCTTCTAGCAAATTCCAATCCGTCATCACTCTTGGTGCTTGATCAAGGTACCACTCTTTTGCCTTTCCCACTAAGGAGTGTGGGAACATCCTCTTGAATAATGCTTCTTCACCCGTTTCATCAATTCCCGTAGAACCCACAATCTCAGAATTTGATGAGATGGGTATACGGATCTTCATGGTCCATTCCGGTGAATGGATTTGCATAGAGAAGTTGGAGGATTCCAGTCTTCATCTCCGTATTCCTTCCTCCACGAGCAAATTGAGCATTCCTTCTTGGACTATTAGCGGACATTTCGGTAGGAGTGTCATCCGCCATGTTTCCGTCACAAGCCTCTACAACCACTTCTTCAATTTGAACAAGTGCGGAAGTAGATGCTTCTTATCTCCGGTTCCTCTCTTCGGCTAGTTTCCTTCTTCTTCGTGTTTTGCTATTGAGCTATCGAAGTGTTCTTTCAATTTCGGGATCGAATTGAAATTGCTCCTCGGTAGCTTTTCCTCGCATGCACTAGAATCTATCAAAACTAACAAACCAAGCGAAACACAAGAGTGATAGTAAGTACAAAACTTAAAACAATGAATTATTGCAATGCTTGTAATATCGAACACCAATCCCCGGCAACGGCGCCAATTTGTTGAAAAGTATATTTTCGGCAAATATTTTAATATCGTATCCACAGAGATTAGTTGTTATTATCGCCGTTCTATAATCCAAATTGTTATAAGTTTAGAATGTAACCAAGTTGTTTTGTTTGAAAAGTTATCTTTTGAGTAAAATGTCACTAAAACAATAAAAATAGTTTTAATCAAATGTAAAAGGCTTGGCAAGATTGGAGTTCACTATTCAAATTGCTTATGATTCCTTATGACAACTATATAGATTTAAGATTGTTGATGATGTCCAAGTATCCTCTCAATATCATTCATGTCTAAATGATATTGTGATAATCACTATATTAATATTTAGACGATTTCTCCACCTAACTATCAATATAGCAATCTTTAATGGTTGATACATAAGAAGAGTAGTGAATAAATCTATTTCTACAACTTATTCACTACTTGAAAATATATTTTATGTCAAGACTTAAATAATCTCTTTCAACAACTACTCAAATCTAATATTCAACTTAGGGCAAAAATATCATTCAATACATCAACAATCTTTTATCATATATAAGACTCAAATGAAATACATAAACAAATAAGAATAGCTACTACCTCCAATCTTGACAAAATGGGGTTTAGCTCCTCATTATCATTTTGGAAAGCAAAAGGCAATGGTAAGAAATCTGTTTTTCTCTTATAAAATATCAAACTATCAATTAATGAACATTTTCCATTCTGTTTTCTAAAAGGGTTGACCTTTCCTAAAATGCTCATTTTCATCTAAAACTGAAAAGCCCCTTAAAACAGATACAGAATTGGCATACACAGCTGGCATTGAAAACAGCACCCTTGGCAAAACAGCTTGTTGGATTCGCAAGGTTCACGGCGCGAAGGGAGATCGCGGCGCGAACTGAAGCTACTTCAGCTTCCTTGCCTTGCAAGCTTCATGCAATGATTCTTCTAAGTGTAAATCTTCAAAAATAGGCCTCCAATTTGCATTCAACACTTCTTCCAACTTATGATTATGCATTCCAAAGCTCTCTTGACCAAAAATTCTACAAAACTAACAAATATGTGAAATAACTACTCAAAACAACATCAATTAAACTTAATTACATTTATACAAAATAGTGAGAATAAAAGTGTGTAATTACATCAAAAATTGGTAAAAGGGACCAATAAAACTATATAAAAAGTAGTACTAATTGGTCCCTAACACTAGCAAACATGAAAAAATGGCATATGTGTCAGATGGATGTGAAATGTGCATTCCTGAATGATCCCTTATATGAATAGGTTTATGCCGCACAACCAGTTGGGTTTGTGAAATAAGGTGAAGAAAGAAAAGTATACAGGTGTAACACCTCAAAATTTGCCCTCCTCTTCTTTAAAAAAAAAAATAATAATAAAAAAATAAAAAAAATGCAGGCTATGAGCCGACCTATGGTCGACCATAAGGGTCAGCGCATGGACCACGGGTCAGCGCATAGCAGGCTATGAGCCGACCTATGGTCGACCGCTCGCGCGAAAACTCAGTTTTCTGAGTATTTTCCACTGTGTGAAGTTGTTTTTTGGTTGTTAAGTTAGTTATTTTCCAAATTTTGTTCACACACCTTATTTTCACTTAATCACAATAAACCAATTGCTAATTGCACTTTCAGTATGATTAGTACAACATATAAATACCATAATCATAACTGTTTTCTGTTAATCACATTTCACAATTTCAGATCTAACAAACTTTCCCTCCAAAAACCTCTCAATTTTCTCCAAATCTTTTCACACTTTTTCATCATTTTTCATTGCAATTCATCAATCTTCTTGTTGTTTCTTGTTGGATCCATCATCTCCAAGTGCTTGTGTACATCTGTTTCAACAAAAATCTTGGCCAAAGCATTGAGGAATTGGAACTGTTGCCTCCAAGAACATTCATGGCAGTTTGAAGATTCTACAATCTGGAGCTGTTTTGGACTGAAAGAACTCTTCTATTCATCTTCCCTTGCATTAAGCTTCATCTGTTTTCATCTTTCACAGCTCACAAGTCACGAATTCATCACTGCCATCATCATAAGGTTAGATTTCGATTTCAATAATTGCTAAAATCATGATATGGTTTGTGTAGATCTAAGTTTGTAGAGTAGAATGAAACTTGAATCGTGCGTTTTGGTTGAGTATTAAGGAAGAAATCTGGAATTGAAGTTTGATGTTCAAATGTTGTTTTGATCGATTCATGCTGTGTAGTTAGAATTAGGAAAAATTAGGTTGATATTCATGATGTGTGTTGAGAGATCTTTCCAACGGTGTATAGATTGTTGAATTTGGTTGATATTTGTTCATATTGGATTTTTGTGATGAACGCGTGAGGAAGACGTCCAGGAATTGCCAGAACGCGTTTTAGATCCGTATGCTTGTTACTGTTCATGCGTAATTGTGTTTGCGCGCCAAGCATTTTGAATGAAGTCACAGTCCAATTCCGTGTGATGTGTCTGCTTTTCATTATTTTCATTCACATGTCCATGTATTCATCACCTTGGTTTCATCATTTTTTTTATTTTTCTTCCATGTTTAAAAATTCATAAGTAATTCATTTTTAATCCAAATAATATGCAATTTTTTGCATTATTCTCCTTGTGATGTGTAGTTTTTTATGGTGATTTTTATTATTTTTGTGCACTTGTGGAAAAATAAATTGCCTAGGGATTGCTTGAATGTATCATTTGTGTACCATGCTTGCCATTTCACTCATAAAATGATGATGCTTCTATAGAAATTCATGAAATTTTGCATGCCTATTCTTGACTCTTCGCTGGTGATTTTGATGTATGGTTTTCAATTTTTGGATCCCTGGTTGATGAGATATTAATTTTTGATTAGAGGTGTGACAATTTGTGTCACACCATGCTTGGCAAATTTCATGATTTTATTTGATGTGCTTAGGGACATTGTATTGAGCCAAATATTTGCATGATTGTGAATATGGATGTTGAGAATACATGTGAATTTTTCTGGATTTATTGATGGCATTTCCTATTTGATTAGGAATTTTCTCCCCTGTTTGGTCATTTGTTGATTTTTTGTGACACATGTTTGTATTTGCTTTGTGAAATTCTAGTCATTAATTGGATGAGTGTGAAATTTGACATGTGACTTCTAGACACATTATAGGTCATCTTGGCTTTGATCCCATTCATTTATCATGTTTTGTCACTGTTTTATGATTGGTGGAAGTTGATGCTTGTTTTGATACCTTGTGTTGGTTTGCTTGAACTTGTCTGGACTTTATGATTTTCATTGACCTACTTCCCTTTATCAAAATGAGCTGAAATTTGATATGCTATTCATTCAATGTGTTCTGTTTAGACTTGAATTTTTGTGGAATTTATTGAAATGTTTTGATAATGATTTGATGGTGATCATTCTGTTTGGTCCTTTGAGGTTGCAAATTGCATGTTTTGTGCCTTTTCTTTCATGAAATGATGATGATGAATGATATGAGCATGGGACCAATGGGATTTGTTTCTAATTTGTTTGATTGTGATTTTGATTAATTTTCACTTGCTGTTTTGGATTTTTCATCTCCTTTTGACCCTAGGCTTGTCCTAGTGGTCTTGTTTCTCACTTTTGAATTGTGTTTCAGGTTGAGATGCAAATGCGTTAAGGAGAAAAATGCAAGTTGATTAAATTGAGTTTGGTTGCTTGTTGTAAACTAACTTGTGTGTTTTGTAGGATGCTTGGCTCACTTGAGTTGATTGTGCTTTTCACATTGCATTGTTTGATTACATTGACTGTTGATTCTTAACTTGTCTGTTTTGACTGTGTGATTGGTATACTGACTGTACTTGATTGATTTCAGGTACCATAGTCGCTTTAGTTCTTTAAGAACTTGTTGTGCTGCTGCTTGGTTGTATAAACCAGTTGAGGTAGACTCTCTTGTCTCCATGTAGTCTGGAAGACCTGGCTTGTTATTTAGCCAGACAACTGTCTGAAGTCCTCCTTAAGAGGCGATGTTTGTGATTGTTTAACTTTGTCCCCAAGCAGGAAAAGACCTTGATTAAGGCAATTGGCGGAACCCAAGGGATGTGCAATCCATCCCCCGCTATTCTGTTGAGTCGTCCCTCTGCTCACACCACTGTGTTGATGCATTGGGACATTAACCCAAGATCTTGTGCATTTGTACAGTTGAGTCAGAGTCATGAGTGTAGAAGGGTTCCCCCTTTCTGAACCCACACTCCTTTGTCTAAAGCTCTCCCTGGCCAGGGATAAGAGCTGTGAAGTCTCATCTTCACTCACCTTTCCTCTGCTTCACCCTGACTCTCAATGTCAGGGTTAAGAGTGAACACTACCCTGTACAGCTGGCTTGCTCTTGCAGCCTCACCCTTGTTTGAGCCTCACTTGACTGGATATAGTGTGTGCTACTTGTGAATGTTTGATTTGTTTTATTTATGCTTGCATGCTTGCTTTGCCTGGATAGGATTAGCTTGTTGTGGTGCAAGTAGATAGTGAACCTTAACATAGGGCAATGATGCATGATAACATCTAGGCTCGAGTCCAGCTCCCTAGTAGTGTGTCTCCCTTTGTTTCTGGTTAGGAGATAGTTTCTCCCCTGTTTAGGGGAACTACGTTGCCCTGATCCTCATACCAGATGAGGTACGTAGGCAGGAGACCGTGCGAGGTCTCTCCGGGCACTTTTTTTCTTTTTTGTGTGTGTTTGCTTGACAGTTGCTAGGCTCGAGTTCCCGACTCCTTAGTAGCTTGTTTGCTTGTTAACCCTTTTGTGTGTCAGGATATGGATGTAAGCCCAGCGATTGGCTGTCCGTATCCTGATTGTGTTTGTTTGGTTCGGAAGCCGATGTAAGTCCAGCGATTGGCGTTCGGGTTCCATGTTTGCCCGTGTTTGTGTGTGTCTAGTTTGGCGTGCGTGAGCCGAACTACGGCAGCTCTGATTCTCGTTCCAGACGAGATACGTAGGCATAGGACGCGATGTCCTAGCGAGCCCTCTCCCCTCTTCCTCCACCTGTGTTGTCTTCAGTGTGTGTGTGTGATGTTTGTTTAGCAACCTTTTCTTTCTTTTAGAGCGTGGATCCCGTCGAGTACGACGGACGTGAGGGGTGCTAATACCTTCCCCTTGCGTAACCGACTCCCGTACCCATTCTCTTTGTTCGTGAGACCATGCTTTTCCCAGGTTTACTCTGAGCGTTTCCTTTCCCTTTTTTGGGATAAATAACGCACGGTGGCGGCTCTGTGTTGTTTTTGTTTCAGCCCGCCGGTTGTTTTTCGCGGATGCGACAACAGGCTGCATAAAGCCCTATGTGGACTTAAGCAAGCTCCAATAGCTTGTAATAAGAAGATAGATAGTTTCCTAAGGGAAAAGCAATTCATGAAGTGCACAACTGAACATGGAGTATATCTAAGAAGAATCAAGCATGAATTACTTATGTTGTGTCTCTATGTCGATGACTTGTTAATAACAGGTAGATGCAAGAAAGAGATCGAAGACTTCAAAGGTGATCTTAGCAAGGAGTTCGAAATGTATGATATGGGTGACATTTCATACTTCCTTGGAATTGAATTATACAAGAGTAGTAGAGGTTTAATGATGTATAAAAGAAGGTATGCAAGCGAGATACTCAAAGTATTTGAGATGGAAGACTGCAAGGCAACTTCGACACCTGATGAACCAAGATTGCAACTGTCAAAAAAATCAAAAGAAAACGATGTTGATCCAAGTCAGTACATAAGACTTATTGGATCATTGAGATACCTTTGTCACACGAGGCCTGATCTAGCATACAATCTAGGTATGGTGAGAAGATTCACGTAGAAGCCAAAGATATCACATCTAGCAGCGACGAAGAGGATATTAAGGCATCTGAAAGGAACTCTCGACTATTGCATTTTTTTTCCTGCAGCTGATAAAATAAAATAATGCAAACTAGTGGGTTACACCGATCCAAGTTGGTGTAGTGATGCTAAGGATATAAAATCCACAGTTGGCTATGTGTTTATGCTAGGTGGTGCACCAGTTGCTTGGAACTCAAGAAAAAAACCAATAGTGGCATTGTCATCGTGTGAAATAGAGTACATAGTTGTTTCTCTCTATGCATGTCAAGCATCGTGGATGGTCAATTTGGTCGAAGAAATTACAACAATGAATCATGGAGAATTTACCATGAAGATCAACAGCATGTTTGCTAGCAATCTGGCGAAGAATCCGATAGCACGTGGAAAAAGTAAACACATTGAAATAAGGATCCATTATCTTTGAGAGCAATTAGCAAATGGGTAGCTGAACTTTGAACACTTCTAAACTGAGAATCAGATTGCAGACATCATGACGAGTAAAGAACAATAGGAGTAATCAATCAAAAAAGATAGATTCTTGTTCATTTTGATTTGGAATTCTCCATAAATTTGGTGAAATTCCAACATCAGGAATTTGGCCAAATTCCAACAATAACAAAATATAATTCAATACTCAATAAGAAAAAAACAAAACTAATAGTTTACTATTAAATAAAATAGTTATTCAAGATCCAATTTCAAAGAATAAGCAGAGTCACTAAAGTAAAGAATTACATCAACAACAAGAAAGAGTTGCAACAATTACAACACTAGATCAAGTATCGAATCAAGAAAAATATTAAAAAGAAGAAACTCATCAACATCAACTAGCAACAACAAAGCGACACATGCAGGAACTATAAGATATGCAATTACCTTAACATCATGGAAACAATTTATAAAATACATATTGAGAAGATGTGAAAACAATCTAACATAACAGCTAAGCAGAATAAAAAATAATAAACAAATATTTTTACTTCAAAACTTGAAGATACAAACAACCACAATTCATATTAGATTACTAGGTGTAACACCTCAAAATTTGCCCTCCTCTCTTGGGACTAGCTTGACATATTGCATTGCATTTCTTAGGTCATTAGTCATTAGCATGTTGCATATCATGTGTCTACATTGAGCAAGTCATCCTCCTAATTCTTGGTCAGAAGATAAAAGGTTGATGTATGCAAGCCTGAGGGTTTCATTGATTGAATTGATCACTAATCATCTGAGGATGTGTGATTCAAATTAGGGTTTCTTGGTTCCTCAAGGGGGTTGAGCTTGATATTGGTTGCAATGGCACATCATCATTATCATGGTTTTGTCATCACCAAGAGATTGATCAGATACCTTGAGATTAGGGTTTTGACCTCTGGTCAACCCTAATCATCTGCATTGTGCCAATCAGGGCTTGGCAAGGAGATGAGGTTTTCAATGGATATGGGGATCATTTTATGATTATATTGAGCTTATGGAAGATAGGGTTTCATCATTGAGCCATTTCATCCGGAGTTTGAAGCTCAACTTGATCAGTGCATAGCCAGATTCATCTATTAGTCAGAAAAGTCAACTGTGGTCAACTGTGCCTGAATTCATGGATTTGGAGGAGGGAGAGGGTTAGAGACACTTCATTCATGTCTAAACAAGTTTCATTTGACATTTCAAAGATCAAGAATGAAGAAAATAAAGTCAGATGGAAACTTTCCAAAAATAGAAAGTGATTTGTAATTGAAAATTGCCAAAAATGGAAAGTTTTTCTCCTCAAAATTACGTGTTTAAAAATGCTTCAAATGAAATTTTGTCCAACATGAAAGTTGTAGATCTTGCTTCCACCTTTCCAAAAAGTCCAAGAACACTCATTTCTCATGTGTGGTTGGCAAGTTATGATCAAATCATTTTCAGAAAAAGTTGATTTTCAAAGTGGCATAACTTTTGAATGGAAAGGCCAATTTGGGTGATTCTTTTTTGAGCAAACCACATTTGACATGTACTTTCATGATGCATTATCACATTTCATCAAAAATCATCATAGCAAAATGGCATTTTTCAAGTGAACTAATTTGCATTTTGGTGGGAAAAATAGTGATTTTGAAAAATACATGTCATTTGCATACCAAACCACTTCTAACACATCATAAACATCATTTTGGACTTGCTTGAATGGTTTTTGCACTGTTACATTGGCTGCATTGTGAAAAGGGCATTTTTGCCAAAACACATGAAAGTGCATTTCACTAATTCATTTGATTTTGCTAATCTTGATTAACAATTGGATTAGGAAGTGGTATATATGCTTAATTGTAACAGAATTCACATAATCACAATTCACAATCTCAGATCTAACAGAAAACTCATCAAATTCTCTCAATTTTCTTCAAACTTTTTCACACTTTTTCCATCATTTTCATTGAAATTCTTCACTCTTCGTGCTTGTTTTTGTGAGATTCATCATCTACAGGTACTTGTGAAGAACTGTTGAGCAAGATCTTGGCAAAAACATTGAGGAATTGGAACTGTTATCATCAAGCTCATCCATGGCATTTTGACAATTTTTGGAACTGGAGCGTGCTGGAGCTACAAAACCTCTTTCAATCACCTTCCTAAGCTTCAATCAACATCTGTTTTGGCATTTCAACGCTTGATACGCACGAATTCACAACTGTCCTCGAATTAAGGTCAGTTTTTGAATTCAACGATTCTCAAAATTAATGCATGATTCTTGTAGATCGTACTTAGTAGATAATTCTGAAATTCGTTTCACTGATTTTGGTTGAGAAATGAGAGAGTTACGTGAATTTAAACTTTGATGCATGATAATGTTTTGCTTCGATCCGTTCAGATTAGGAAGAGTTAGGTCAAGATAATTTGAGATTGTGAATGTACACAGTGAGACCTTTCCATTGATGTATGGTTTGTCCAATTTGGTGACAAAAAGTTTTTGAGTGATGAATGTGGTGATGAATGTATGAACGTGTGCAAGAACAGTTTGAAAATTCAAAAAAACCTGATTTAGATCCATTCGCGCGGTACTGTTCATGAAGTCTCGTGTTTGTGCGCGCTGCCTTATTTAAATTGGACCACTGTTCGATCCTGCTGTACAGCATTCCTCCTTGGCCTAGCGGTTAGTGAGAGCGCCTGTGACCACTACGTATAGGGTTCGAGTCCGCGCTATGTCACTTTTCCACTTTGCCTTTTCCATTAATTTTCATTATGCTTTCATGTGCTTTACATACTTGTTCAACTTTTTTTATTTTTTCCTCAACATCAAAAATCCATATCTGACTCGTTTTTAATCCAAATTTGATGCAATTTTTTGTGCCATTCTCCTTGTGATGTGCTCTATTTTATGGTGATTTTTAATAATATTGTGCACGGGTAGATTTTGAAAATGCTTAGGGTTTGCTTTGACATGTCATTTTGTGCACCATGTTCACTCTTTTGTTCATGAAATGATGATGCTTCATTGGAAATTCATGAAATTTTGCATGCATGTTCTAGACTCATTTCTGGTCATTTTGATATGTGGTTTGTAATTTTTGAGTTCCTGGATTGAGAGTTATGACATGATCTTTGTAGGTGTTACATTTTGTGCCATGCCATGCTTTGTGCAACTTCTTGATTTTATTTTCTATGCTTGTTGAACTTGAATTGAGCTGGATTTTTGCATGAGATTACATATGGATGTTGAGAATACATGTGAATGTTTTCTGGAATTTTTGAAGGCATTTCCTATTTGATTGGGATTTTATTTGCTGTTTAGTCATTTGTTGACCTTTTGTGAGACATGTTTCCATTTGATTTGTGAAATTCTGGTTATTAATTGGATGGATGTGAAATTTAACATGTGTATGGTAGACACTTTGAAGTGCATCATGGTTTTGGTCTCATTCATTTATCATGTTTGATTGCTGTTTTATGATTGGTTGAAGTTGATGCTTGTTTTGATGCCATGTATGAGTTTGCTTGAACTTGTCTGGACTTTATGAATTTCATTGACTTGCTTCCCTTGGTCCAAATGAGCTGAAATTTGGTATGATTGACATGTTATGGATTCTGTTTGATCAGGAATTTTTTGGGGATTTATTGAAATGTTTTGTTATTGATTTGATTGTGATCATTCTGTTTGGTCCTTTGAGGTTCTAACTTGCATGTGTTGTGCCTTTTCCTTCATGAAATGATAATGATGAATGATTTGAATGTGGAATCACTTGGGTTGGTTTCTTGATTGTTTGATTGTGGTTTTGGTTAATTTTCACTTGCTGTTTTGAATTTTTCACCTCCTTTTGACCCTAGGCTTGTCCTAGTGGTCTTGGTTCTCATATTTGAGTTTGGCTTTTCAGGTTAAGAGACAAATGCTTTAAGGAGATTAATGCAAGTTGATTGAGTTTGGTTGCTTGTTGTGAACTAACTTGTTTGTTTTATAGGGTGCTTAGCTCACTTGCTTTGGGCTTGTGCTTTGCACATGGGATTGATTGCATTGTCTGTTGGCTCTTATGCTGTTTGTTTTGACTTTGTGATTGGTATACTAATTGTGCTAGATTGATTTCAGGTACTTTAGTTGCTCTGGTTCTTTTTGAACTTGCATTGGCTATTGCTTGGTTGCTTAACCAATAGAGGTAGAATTCTCTAACTCCATGTAGTCTGGAAGACCTGGCCTGTTACTTGGCCAGGCACCTGTCTGAAGTCCTCCTTAAGAGGCAATGATTGTGCTTGTTTATATTTGTGCCAAGCAGGAAAAGACCTTGATTAAGGCAATTGGCAGAACCCAAGGGATGTGCAATCCATCCCCTGCTATTCTTGTTGAGTCGTCCCTCTGCTCACACCACTGTGTTGATGCATTGGGATATTAACCCAAGATCCATGTACAGTTGTACAGTTGAGTCAGAGTCATGAGTGTAGAAGGGTTCCCACTTTCTGAACCCACACTCCTTTGTCTGAAGCTCTCCCTGGCCAGGGATAAGAGCTGTGAGGCACACCCCTCACTTTTATTTCATCTGGCTTCACCCTGACTCTCAATGTCAGGGTTAAGAGCTAACATCACCCTGACACAGTTGTGTTGCTTTTGCAACTTAACCCTTGATTGAGCCCACATCTGTCTGTATATAGTGTGTGCTAACTGTGAATGTTTGATTTGCTTTGTTTATGCTTGCATGCTTTGCTTTTTCCTGGTTAGGATTAGCTTGCTGTTGTGCAAGTAGATAGAAACCATAACATAGGGCAATGATGCATGATAACATCTAGGCTCGAGTCCAGCTCCCTAGTAGTGTGTCTCCCTTTGTATCTGGTTAGAATTTCTTTCCCGTTCAGGGGAACTACGTCGCCCTGATCCTCATACCAGATGAGGTACGTAGGCAGGAGACCGTGCGAGGTCTCTCCGGGCACCCTTTTTCTTTTTGTGTGTGTTTGCTTGACAGTTGCTAGGCTCGAGTTCCCGACTCCTTAGTAACTTGTTTGCTTGTTTCTTCTTGTGTGTCAGGATATGAATGTAAGACCAGCGATTGGTTGTCTGTATTCTGATTGTGTTTGTTTGGTTCGGAAGCCGATGTAAGTCCAGCGATTGGCGTTCAGGTTCCATGTTTGCCTGTGTTTGTGTGTGTCCTGTTTGGCGTGCGTGAGCCGAACTACGGCAGCTCTGATTCTTGTTCCAGACGAGATACGTAGGCATAGGATGCGATATCCTAGCGAGCCCTCTTCCCCCTTTTCCCACCTGTGTTGTTTTCAGTGTGTGTGTGTGTGATGTTTGTTTTAGCAACCTTAACCTATCTTTTAGAGCGTGGATCCCGTCGAGTACGACGGATGCGTAGGGGTGCTAATACCTTCCCTTCGCATAACCGACTCCCGATCCCATTCTCTTTGGTCGCGAGACCATGCTTTTCCCAGGTTTACTTCGAGCGTTTCCTTTCCCTCTTTTGGGATAAATAACGCACGGTGGCGGCTCTGTGTTGTTTTTGTTTTAGCCCGCCGGTTGTTTTTCGCGGATGCGACACTAGGTTAACCTGAACCGGAATAAACTGTTGTGAGAAAACATAATCAGCATGAGCAAACGATAATTACCTTTTCATAATAGGTTCCTTTCCAAACTTTCTGATACAACTCAAACTTTCAAACAATAACACAAAAAAAAAACACATTATTCAGTAATTCATCCACAAAACGTATTAGAACAACATCACAAAGATGAAGGTTCATATTAGAACAACAAAGTGAAGTTAGGGTTCTAATTAGAACAACAACACAAAGAGCAATTACGGTTTTAGCATACCTCAATCTTCGAAACTTCAATTCAATCTTTGATACCTCATAAATACAACCCTGACAAAGTAAAATACATAGAAGAAATTAGTGTTTGAATTCCAGGGAGAACTGTTTTACATTTTTTCTAATCATAAGCTGTTTTGCCTCGGCTAGGCCGTCTCTACATCAACGAATAAAAATAGTTTAAAACATTAGCCTTGGTTAGGATGTGTCTAATAAAACAAAAAAACTAATATAATTAAAATAAATAAATAAATTAATAAATACTTAGCGTCGATCAAATCCGACACTAACTTTAAAATAAATAAATAATTAACCTCAAACGAAAAAAAATGAATTTTTTTACACACTAATCAAATTTTGGGATGAATAACTTAGAATGGGCTTCAACCAACGCTAATATTTTGATAAATAAGTAACTAAATTAATAAATAAATATGTAATGTCGGCTATTGGCTACTGGAGACACTATTCTTTTTTATAAATAAATAAGTATATCATTACAAAAATAAATAAATTAAGTGAAAAGAAGTAGTATCAGCTAGGCCGTGTCTAATTAGTCAATAAAATTAATATAAAAATGAAAATAAAAGAAAATGACTTGTAGCATGGACTTAGCGTGGGTGAGGTTGCCGCTATTTAAGCTATTTAGCATCGGTGTCGGTGGTCGACGCTAATTTTGGGCCGCTAAAATTTAATTTTCTAGTAGCGATCATTACGTTAAATTGATAGCAATAGCACAATGACAAAAAAATAAAATAAAACTACATTCGCCAACCAAGATTTTTGTGATCAACAAGATGGTCGAAACCCAAGATAAAATAAATTAAAAATTAAAAGTTTATCTTCTTCACGTCATTACCAATCTTCTTCGTTAAACCATCATTCTTCTTTAAATCGTTAACCTTATTCAAAAGTGAATTAGTCACTTCCTTTGAATATTTCTTTGAATGTTCTGTCATATTCTCATCACACCAATAAATAAAGAAAAATCTTTCATTGCAATTGAATAATACAAAAATGCATAATTATTACCTAGAAATTAGGGATTACCAAGAAATTAGTGATTGAGAAGGATGAGTATACAAAGTAAAAATTAGGGATTAAGATGTACCTTGTATAAGCCACATTCATATAACCTTCGATCAGGAATCTGAGATGTCCTTGCACCATAGGTGGTGGATCAAACCCACACTAACATTGCATACTTGTCCTCCTAAAATGAGAGAGGTTGATCGATATTTACACTGATTTCAAATGCCAATTGCAAGGGAGACGAAAGAGGTAGATGAATGATGATGATTAAATGTCGTATGAATGTAGTTGGTAATTTTTTTCCACTAGGTATTTGCAGCTTCATATAAATTAGGGGAATAAATAATACACTACAAAAAAACACTCATTATCCATGTGGTATTCACGCCACAAATAGAAATATCACATTGCAAAACACAAATTTGCGACATGAGCAAACACACCGTAAGAGTGTTAGTCGCAACCCAGTGCCACATGAAACACACGTTGCAAATTTTCCACGTGAAAAACACGTCACAAATTTGCCACATGATATTCACCTCACAACTCTTTAATCCTCTCTCTCTCTCTTCACAAGTCACAAGTCATATTTCTAATCTCTCTCTCTCTCTCTCTCTCTCTCTCTCAATCTCTCTTAATAAAACTCAAATAAATGTGGCATGCATTTTTAACCATAAAATACGCTATAACTTATTTATTTATGGCACACTATTCAAAACTTAATTAATCAATGGATAGAAATCTTCAAATTCAAAGAATTGTTAAAACAAGCCTTCTGACCTCCACTTTTGCTTCATGAAACCACTTCAGTCTCATTTCCAACTTCCACCTCTGCTTGTGGCTTCTTGCAGAGCATGAGATTTCTAGCTCCAAGTAAACCAATTGTATCCCATGGACTTAGAGCTGCAAAAACATCAAACATAACACACAATCATCACTCTCACTTTCCAACACACATAATATAAACACCATAATTTAAGTTCTAAACACATTATTTGAAAATTCCCCTGGAAAAAAATAGGTAAGACAACACAAACAAACATATACCAAGCATGTTTTTAGATCCATAAACAACACAAAGGAACAAAACAAAATCAATGGAGAGCAAAACAAATCACGAAAAGGGATTGAGGGATGGAATACCGAAAAAAACAAGAATGGTGGTTGTTGAAGCAAGTATGTGGTAAGGGGTTTTCTGGAGGGTGAGGACGGCCCCAGGGCTACATGCCACAAGATTTGTGGAGGAGGGAGGCAGAAACGATAAATGTATGCTAATTCAGATCTCTTTGAATCTCTTTGCTTCCATTTTTATTCTTGGTGATGTTGGTAAATGAAGATGGGAGGAGTTATAAAAATGGTCAAACAACCTTTTGTTGGAACAATTTTGGTTCTACAACTGTCCTTAAGTTTTGATGATATTAGGGCGTAAGAGAATAATTTTGCACTTTAACTAGTTTACTGAGTGTGCAGAAAAATTAAAACAGATTCTGACTATGAAGATGTCCATACTCAGAACCAAAGAATAGAAGCATTCAAATAAATCAACTTTAATGTATCAAGTCAATGTTATGAATAGAAGTTCTCTAGACTGAATCTGATATATAGCTCTGACTACCTGCTTGCGAAAGTCTCAGAACCCAGTTGTCCAAAGACTATATTTGTTTTATCAAGTTCTTATGACAGACTTTGGAAATGCTACGCAAGCTTCAACCATAAATATCAGAAGCCTCTGAATGGAAGTTGTCCTAAAGTCAACAAAAAAATTGATGTGACATAACTATAAAGTCTCAAAACCCAGTTGTCCAAAGACTATATTTGTTTTATCAAGTTCTGATGACAGACTTTGGAAATTCTACGCAAGCTTCGACAACAAATATTAGACGCCTCTGAATGGAAGTTTTCCAAAAGTCAACAAAATATTTGATGTGACATAAGTACAAAAGAAAATCTACTTTTTCCATAAAGTATTGTACATTGTGTCAAAGAAGTCTTCTGAGTCCAACCATCTCACCAACTACAGGCTATAACTCCACTCTAGTGTTTCATTTGAAGTGATCTTCATATACCGAATACTTAGAGGACATTTTCATCTTCACCTCCAACGGATCTATTTTTGCATCTAAAAAAAGGACTTTGGAGATTGAAGAAGGTGACCGACTTTGATAGGCGCAATGAATATTGATCAATGCTCACACTCAGGAAACATATACAAAAATAAGAAGTGTTGCTTACACTTATACACTTAGAACAAAATCTCATTGAATATTCTTGTTAAGTGTAATACTTGATTGTAAACTTGTGTATCTGCTTATCAGAAGCATCTTATAAACACAAAAATTATTATTACAATTTTGATTGTAATCCTCAAGCGACTAGGTTAGTTCGGACTCTTGAGAAGTCAATAACAAGTTGTTATTGAGGTTGAAATCTTCTTAAGTGACCGAGTAGGTAAGGTCTTAAGGAGTCAATGACCATCAGTTTTTTAGGAGAACAGTTGGGTCAGAACTCTGAAGAAGTTCGTGATAGGTTATCATTTCATTTGTAATCAGGTTTGATTATTAGATTAATTCCTTGTCTAAGGAAAATCACCCAGGTGTGTGGATTGCAGGTAACCTTATTAACGGGGAACTAGGATAAAAATACTTGAGTTCTTTATCATTATGTTTATTGTTTTTAGCAATTGTTTTGGGTTGCGAAAAAATATCATTCTTGAAACCCAATTATGTTGGAACAAGATTTGTTCATGCTTCTAAAAGGTTTTGATGATAACGAAGTATTTAAAGAACAATAGGTTTTACTAATGGTTTTCTAGTATGCAGGATCAAAAGACATTAACCTTGATATGAATCAAGTTAATCACTTAGAAGAACCATTAAAGGGAAACAAAGTTGTTATAAATCTAAAAGATCATAACCAAGATTTCAGACTCTAAAGAGTCTACTCAAGTCTTTCAGATGCTAAACTTAAGCTTACTGGAAATACAAAGATCAGCAAAGCTCTAAAGACTGGAATTGTTTGAAGCAAGCATACTCTATTTTAAAGGAATGAATTTGCATCTTCTGAACAAGCTTCATCAGCAATTCTGAAGATACTACTTCAAAGGAATTTGTCTATATCAAGTCATCGACTATGAAAGTGTTCATCTAGACTAGTTCTGATCAAGACTCTAATGAAGGCAAACTCAGAACTTTGAACTCTAGACTCTGAAGTCTCATTCCAACCAGGTTCTGAAGACATACTTTAGCTCCTGATCGTGCTTTAACTAATTTTATAAAAAGCCTCTGATTTAAGAAGCTAAGTATAAAGAATAAATAATGACTCTGAGAAAGCTTCAACAAACGTCTATAAGAAGTCCCCAGTCAGAAGCTATCCAAAGAAGATCACGTGACAACGGTATACTACTTTAATCATCATAAAGTTATATTATCAGGATCTTATCTCTCCAACTGCTCTAAAATCAGCTTTGCTCCTCTTAACGTATTTATGCTAGCTGAGTTTCTATCTCACTTTATTATACACCAGCTAAATACATTCAATGGCTTCTTGTACCATTAGTAGTTTCAATCTTCAATGGATATGTTTTCAGCATCTATTTAAAAGAAGAAAATTGAAAACATTTAGTGTTGCTCAAGATCTTCAAGTAGATCTCTCAAAGAGAATGAATGTGAGTTAAAGAATATGTGATTGTGTTCACAAAGATGTGATACTATTTTACAGTATGGGTTGAGAGAGAGAGGGGGGGACTGTGTTTACTCAGAAAACACAGATAAAAGAAACACACTAAATAGAAAATATAACCACAAGGGTTAAGTGTGTGAGAGCAAAGTGAAAATGATCAAGAAGATCATTAGAACAGAAAAGCACAACAAGAAGGAAATATGTGCAAGAAGAGAAGAAGAATGAAAACTTCATTCTTCCACACTTAGGAGCAATCAACTTATATTTTTCTAAAAAATGTGTAAACTTTATGTATCTGTTTAACCAAGAAGCACACAATTAAACACAAGGTCAATACCAGATTATGATGTTAATAGAAGTTGAAGACTCTAGTCGTTGTGCTCAGAGTAATTCTATTTCTGTTAGATTGAGCAAATAAGTCTCTTGCTGGGTGCTTGAGCAAAGAAGTCTCTTGCAGGGTGCTCGAGCATTGAAGTCTCATGCTTGCAGGCAGAGAAGGAAGTCCTGAATGGGTTATTCAGGCATTAAAGTCCCATGCTTGGGGGCAAATCAAGGAATTCTCGATCAGGGTGATTGAGCATTTAAGTCTCATGCTTGCGGGCAAATCAGGAACTCTTGAACGGGTTGTTCAGGCATTGAAGTCTCGTGCTTAAGGGCAGAGCATGAAGCCTCGATCTAGGTTGATTGAGCAGGAAGTCTTGAGTTTCTGGCTTCAACAATTGTAATCAATATAAGTATAGTTAAAAGCTCTTGTGCTGCAAGGGGATTGGACTACTTATGTATTTACATCCCGTTGTACAAGTACCTCTGAAGTCAGACTCTGATCTGATTCAACCTCTTACTTATATCAGGATCTAAGCTTCACACCTTAGGTTCTGAAACAAGGCTAAGAAAAGGAATTAAACTTTTCACTGTTGTTACTCACTCTGGTTCAGAAACTGATGTTCCAGAATCAGAAGTGAAAAGAGATTTTTAGGCATACACAATTCAACCCCCGTTTCTTGTGTATTTTTCTCACCTTCAAATTCACCCCCCCCCCCTCTCTTGTGTTTCTTGAACCTTCAATTGACATCGGAGCTCCCGTTCTGGTATTGACAACTTTGTGTCAAAACACTTAACCATGGTAGATAAAGATCAAGCTTTTTATTGAAAAACTGTGATATCTACCAGTGGTGAGAAGTCATATTCAAACAACAATGATCACTGCTCTGTTAAACCTCCAATCTTTGATGGAGAAAAGTTTGTTTACTGGAAGGATAGAATTGAAAGTTTATTCCTTGGGTATGACATTGACCTATGGGATATAGTGTTAGATGGTTACACACATCATCTAGATGACAGCGACACTAAGCCTGAAAGAAGCAAAATGAGCGACCAACAAAATAAGGATCATAAGAATCATCATAGATCCAGAACTATATTGTTGAATGCCATTTCATACTATGAGTATAAAAAGATAACAAACAGAGATTATGTTAAGTCTATATTTGATTCTTTGAAAATGACTCATGAAGGAAATGAGCTAGTTAAAGAAACTAAAGCCTTGGCTTTAACCCAGAAATATGAGCCATTCAAAATGGAAGAGGATGAAATGGTTAAGGGAATGTTCTCAAGATATCAAACTTTTATAGTTGGATTGAAAGTCTTGAACAAGGGTTATACCATTGCAGATCATGTAAAGAAAATCATCAAAAGTCTTCCTAAGAAATGGAGACCAATGGTGACAATTCTAAAGGTGTCAAAGGATCTGAACAAGACTACTTTGGAGGAACTTATAAGTTTTCTGAGAAGTCATGAGATTGAGTTGGAGGAAGATGAGCCTCAGAAAAGATTAAGTTTATGGCTATAAAATCCAAAGTAAATCAGAAAAGGCCAAAGCTCTTCAAGCTGATAAAGAGGAGTCTGAAGAAATTTCTAAAGACGAAGATGAATTATCATTACTCTCCAGAAGGATCAACCATCTCTGTAATAAAAAATAGACAAAATTCAGAGGTCACAAAAGGATAGGTGGACATGCTGAGTCAACCTATTGGCAGAGAAAGACTGGAGTTGATCAAGATGTCACTTGCTTCAAATGCCAACAACTTGGGTATTACAGAAAGAAGTATCCTAAACTCGTGTCAATGAAGAAATTTTCCAGAGAAAAGAAGAAAATTTTTATGGCTACCTAGGAAAACTCGGAAAGTTTAGAAGATGGTTCTGAAGAAGAATCGGCGCACATGGCACTGATGGCTAGCCCAAAGACATCTGACTATGGATCAAAATTAGATTAAGACTCAAATGAGGTATTCTCTAATCTAACTCATTCTAAAGTTGAGTCATGTCTCACTGAAATTCTTGAAAAGTTTTAGAGTCTTCAGAACAACTTAAATAATTTGGACAAAAAATCTATGCAACTGACATTGAAGCCATTATTAAGCTGAAGAAAGAAAATTCTAATCTGAAAGAGAAGCCTTCTATTCTTGAAAAAAGATATCTCTGTTATAAAAAGCAAGAGTAAATAACCTGAAAAGTAAATTCCTTCAGAAGCTCCTACGGAATCTGATGATGTCATAAATAAATATGACATTGCTTTTCAGAAGTTTCTTGCACGAAACATAGACAAAAGAAAAATGGCTTCCAAGATCTATGGAGTAAGCAACAATGGGAAAATACGTCTTGGTTATGATCCACCTAAGCATTCTAGAGTCAAACCTAAATCTAAACAAAAGGCTACGAAATCAAAAGCTCTATACTCACATTTCACTTATGCACACATACATGATTATGCATAACAAAAACCCCAGATTAAGAAAAACTCTAAGAAAACTAACAAAAAAATGACCCAAAAGGATATGGGTACCTAATGAGATAAAATAATCAATGTTGTAGACATATTTAGCAGCAGAGTTGAAACATTAGTCATGGTACCTAGACTCTGGATGCTCACGGTGCATAATGGAAAGAAGGCATATGTTCCCAAGTCTTGAACTTAAACCTGTAGGGATTGTAGGTTTCAGAGGCAATCAAAAGGGGTTGCTTAAACTAGTTTTGATTCTAAAGCTCTAACGTGTATCATGTTAGGATACTCTGAACGCTCAAAAGGCTATAAAGTGTATAACACTAAAACCAATATTGCTTAGGAATCAATTCATGTTAAGTTTGATGATAAGCTTGACCCTGAAAAGTTAAAGCTTGAAAAGTTTGCAGATCTGAAGATCACACACTCAAACTCTGAGGGTGTTCAACTTGAAACAAAACAATCAACATCAGAAGTTGGTGATATATCAGAAGATATTGACAGACCAGTACCTCAGAAGAATCTCATGCAAAGACTTTCTCACTCTGAATAACTTATTCTTGGTGACAAGTCAAAACCTGTCAGAACCAAATCTTCATTCAGGCAAGATGAATAAACTCTTCTAGGATTGGTGTCTATTATAGAACCAACATCCATTGTTGAAGCTCTTATGGACTCTGAATGTATTTTGGCAATGTAATAAGAACTCAATCAGTTTTCCAGAAATGATGTGTGGGATCTATTGAAAAACCAAGTGGTTTTCATAAACAAGCTGAATGATCAAGGAGTAGTTAGGAACAAGGCTAGACTAGTTGCACAAGGATATAGTCAACAAGAGGGAATTGACTATACTGAGACTTTTTCACCAGTTGCCAAGTTAGAATCTATTCATCTTTTAATTTCATTTATTGTTAATCATAGTATTATCTTATATCAAATTGATGTTAAAAGTGGATTTCTGAATGGTTACATAACTGAAGAAGTTTATGTCTATCAACCTCATGGTTTTGAAAATCATAAAAATCCAGACTTTGTTTATAAACTTAAGAAGTATTTGTATTGTCTGAAACAAGCTCCCAGAGCTTGGTATGAAAGGCTCGACAATTTTCTTTTGGAAAATGATTTATCAAGAGGTAAAGTGGATACAACCTTGTTCTGTAAAACCTTTAAAAATGATCTTTTAATAGTTCAAATCTATATTGATGATATCATTTTTAGTTCTGCTAATGCCTCTTTCTGCCAAGAATTTTCCAAGTCCATGCAAGTAGAATTTGAAATGAGTATGATGAGAGAATTAAAATTCTTTGAATTTAAATTAATCAAAAGTCAAAAGGATCATACATTCACCAGAGAAAATATACAAAATAACTTCTGAAGAAGTTTGATTTGACTGAATGTAAAATTGCTAAAACTCCAATGCATCCCACATGCACTCTTGGAAAAGATGAGGAAAGCAAAAAGGTAGAACAACATAGTACAAGTTAGTAGGTTTTTGTGATGCTGACTATGTTGGAGATATACTTGAAAGAAAAAGCACAAGTGGAAGTTGTCAGTTTCTGGGTGAAAATATAATCTCATGATCCAGCAAGAGACAATCAACTATTGCATTACCAACAACAGAAGCTGGATAAACTGCAGCCATTGGATGTAGCACCCAGACCCTCTGGATGAAAAGTCATCTAGAACATTATCAGCTAAGTGAAAATAACATCCCTATATTTTGTGATAGTAATTATGTTATTTGTTTGTCTAAGAATCTCATTTTACATTATAGAGCTAAGCATATTGAGATCAAAAATCATTTTATCAGAGATTATGTTCAGAAGGGTATTATAAGCTTAAAACATATTGATACAGACCATCAATGGACTAATATTTTTACTAAACCCCTTGCTCAGGACAATTCTGTTTTTATTCTGAGAAATTTGAAAATAGAAATTTGTCCTGATTAAAAAATATCTCATTATGTGCAAACTCTGATGGATTAAAAATGAGATTCTGAGACTTTGTATGTTTTTAACTCTGAAACAGTCAGGCCTCTAATAGTTAGATGATTTTCTAGCTCAGAAGGTCCAAGTTAGAATCCCTATGGGTTTCTCTGTCTTATGGACTCTGTGTTTCTAATTTTTAATGGTGTAGTCAAGCACTGTTGCATGTTTATAAAGTAAGACAAATGTAATACATTAAAATCATTTAAACGTTTGATGTGACTCAATGGGAAAATATTTCTTGGTTTAAGAGAAAATCTCTTCACTTATCTCCCATTGTCAGTTTTCATGTGAACTTAATATTTTTTTTATGTTTTTTCCTATGTCTTTTCATATGTCTTGTCGTTTTCAAAGTTTAACCTTAATAGCATATGACAAGCATGCTTTGTTGCATGTCTTGGTCTAAAGGCTATTACCACTACATGCAATGGTTCCTATTAAGTATTTTCCTTTAGGCTTATACCTATTCCTTCCTATCTTCTTAACTCTCTATTTCCTTCTCTATTTAAACTTATATTTATCTCTTTTTAGTTCTCATCCCAATTTACACTTGCTAAAATCTTCCTCTCAAATTTTTCTTCACCCCTCAAACCTCAAACAATGTCTTATGTTTGTGGAGTTACATATCCTCTCACCATTATCTGTGAAAAATTCATTGACTTTGGCGAATTTAAAAATCACGGTCTGGATCTTCTAAGTCATGTTCGATCCCAGAAGTGGATGGATTACTTTAACATGTTTGAAGGGCCCATTTATCCTATTTTCATTGGAGAATTCTAGATAAATGTGTCCCTCGTCCAACATAGATAAGATGCTTTGTACATTAAGTCTAATGTTTTTGGAATTCCTATTTCAATAACTTCTACTCTGATTTCTAGAACAATCATATGCGAGGAAGTTGGGATTAATATGGACAGGTACCCAAGGACAAGTCCACTCTTTTAGAGAATTCCAAATAAGATCCTTGCCAACAAGGATAACTTGGAAAGTGTCTCATATCTTCTTCCCCAGTCGAAGATCTGGCATTAGCTGCTGGTGCAAACTTTTAGCCATGAGAAGATGCACTGGAAACACTCGCATATATTGACAATCATTTTATCTTCTTCATCTTATTGGGCACTAGAGTTAACCTTGCCCTCACAATCTTCAACTTCTTGAGACAAAATATTATTGCCTCTCACGGGGGAGTATCTTCTCTCATACCTTTTGGAAGAGTCTTGTCTGAACTTTTCCTTTAACAATGTATTGTTGGGAATGTGCAGGAGTTAGGGATAATAGAGGCTCTGGAGATCTCCTGGAGTCAGAGGCTGGATGCAGCTTGGGACCCTCTACAGTTGGATTCTCTCCGCTCTAGTTTCTCCTTTCCATGTTTTTCTTTTCTTGGTGTCATCTTGTTTATTTTTATCTTTTTTTTGTATAATTTTGTTCATTAATGAATTTTTTTCTTTAATTTTTTATTCTCTCTTATGTGTTTATGTTTACTAATATGTGTTTATCTTTTTTATCATGACAAACCGGGGAGAAAATGAATATGATTTTGATATATCTTGTAACCCTAATATAACCCAAGCATAGCTAAAATTTACTCATCACTAAAAAAAATGATCTAAAGAGTGTGTTAACATTAATATTTTGAAGAGGTCAAGAAAAATGACTCTGAAGAATTTAATCTAACAACTCTGAAGAGAAAATATTTTTAAGAGTTTCATGGAACCATGATTCTAAGTCTTAAATTTATGGGGAGCTTGTAAACTTATTTATGAAATTTAAAACTAAGAATGATGTTCAAGCCAAGAAAATTTTCTTAGTCTAGAATTCAGGGGGACTACAAACTTAACTATGAACTTTAGATGATTGTCAGTAGGGAGCTTGCAAACCTCACTCGAACAATCAAGCTAAGAAAATTTTTGAAGTCTAAAACTTAGGAGAAGCTTACAAATCTTACTCTGAATTTTAGCTTGCTTATCTGATTTGAGATTTTATTGAAACAAAAATTATTTTGAGTCTTAAACTCAGGAGGAGTTTACAAACCTCACACTGTAGACTTAAGTTCAAGAAATAATTTTTAAAGTATAAAACATAGAGAAAGCTTACAAACATATCCCTGAAGTTTTATAAATATGATTGTTTGTTGAATAAAAATTATTCATCAAAATACATGAATTTGTCATCATCAAAAAGTGAGAGATTGTTATAAAAAGTTTGGTTCTACAACTATCCTTAAGTTTTGATGATAACAAAGTGTAAGAGAACAATTGTTTACTCTAACCAGTTTGTTAAATGT
Organism: Lathyrus oleraceus; assembly: GCF_024323335.1. Lineage (NCBI taxonomy): Eukaryota > Viridiplantae > Streptophyta > Magnoliopsida > Fabales > Fabaceae > Lathyrus > Lathyrus oleraceus. The sequence goes on along the minus strand of NC_066580.1, from coordinate 383,920,981 downwards.
GTAGAAAAATTGGAACAAATTTTGACACTGAAGATGTCCATACTCTAAACCAAAGAATAAAAGCGTTCAAACAAGTCAACTCTGATATATCAATTCAATGTTATGAACAGAAGTTCTCCATACTGACTCTAATATAAAGCTCTGACTATATGTTTGCGAAAGTCTCATAACCCAGATATCCAAAGACTATATTCATTTTATCAAATTTTCTGATGACAGAATTTGGAAATGCAACTCAAGCTTCAAAAACAAATATCAGAAGCCTCTGAATGAAAGTTGTCCAAAAGTTAACAAAAGATTTGATGTGATAAAAGTATAAAAGCAAATCTACTTTTCCCATAAAGTATTGTACACTATGTCAAAGAAGGCTTCCGCGTCCAATCATCTTTACCAACTACAGGCTACAACGACACTCTAGTTTTTCGTTTGAAGTGATCTTCATACAACGAATACTTATAGGATATTTTCATCTTCACCTCCAACGAGTTTATTTTTGAATTTATAAAAAGAGGACTTTGAAGATTGAAGAAAATGACCGACTTTAATATGCTCACTGAATATTGACCAACGCTTACGCTCAGGAAACATATACAAAAATAAGAAGTGTTGCTTACACTTATACCCTTAGAACAAAATCTCATTGAATATTCTTGTTAAGTGTAATACTTGATTGTAAACTTGTGTATCTGCTTATCAGAAGCATCTTGTAAACAAAAAGTTGTTATTATAATTTTGATTGTAATCCTCAGGCGACCAAGTTAGGTCAGACTCTTGAGAAGTCAATAACAGGTTGTTATTGAGGTTGAAATCTTCTTAAGCGACCAGGTAGGTCAGGTCTTAAGGAGTCAGTGACCGTTAGTTTTTTTAAAAGAACAGTTGGGTCAGAATCTAGAAGAAGTTCGTGATAGGTTGTCACTGCATTTGTAATCAGATTTGATTTTTGGATTAAGTCATTGTCTAAGACAAATCACTCGATTGGGTGGACTGGAGGTAACCTTGTTACCGGCGAACCAGGATAAAAATCTTTGAGTTCTTTATCATTTTGTTTATTGTTTACCCAATTCAAGCCCCCCCCCCCTTGTGTTTCTTGAACCTTCACCTTTTAATTGGCGACGTGTTTTACACTTCACTACAATTTTTTTGAATTTTTTTACTTTTTTTCATGTGAAAAACTGGTTTTCATTTTATCATTATTATTTTAAATGCAAATGAGTTGCAACGTGATTTTCACGTGATAACTTCTCTTTTTAGTGACGTGATTTTTACGTAGTAATATCACGTCGCTGGAGACTTATGGCGATTGTTTAAAGTTCCACCTTCCAATTTTAAGATTTATTTTGATAGTTTATTCCCTTTTGTTTAATTGTTTTTTTTATAAGAAAAAGATTTGTTTTTTTTAAATATCATCTAAATCTAAAGTAGTTTTAATTATAGATTTGTTAAAATTATTCATAATTATTTATTAAGGAAATAAAAAAATTAAATAAATTTATAAAAAGTAAGTATTGTAAACAATTATTGATCGAAAAATAACAATATTTATTAGCTTCATTGAAATGATTAAAAAGAAGAAAAAAATTACATTTAAAAAAATAGAGATAATAATAATTTATTTTATTTTAAATAAAAATAATATGTCAATTGAAAAGTCAACCGTCTAATTATACATCATCAATAAATTGTCATGCATTAATCAACATTTTTCCTTGAAATGGGATGGAACCAGAATTATTTAAAAACATGATAAGTAGTGTGATTTCGTGAACTTGCCAAAATAGGATATTAAAATTGTAATTAACCGATTAAATATTTAATGGGTGAAATTTGCTTAATTTTTTTTTTTTGTCTTTCTAACTGGATCGTATGTGCTGCAAAGAAGACCGAAACTTTCGTTGTTTTATATTGTGATGTCAGAAAAATGATAACATCCATGCATCCAAAAATAAAAGTGATGACATATCTCTGATGGTGTCGTTAGAATGACAACATATATGAGTTATATTATTATTATATTATTCAAAAACATTATAAAATAAATAAATGTATACCAATTAGTGTCTTAGAAATGATAACATAGTGAAATTGTTACAGGACATGACACCTTATGTCATCACCAATATTTCATATAAACTGAAACATCATGTACCATAAATAAACAAATGTGCTGTCTTTCTCGTTAAAGTGTTCCATCCATTTTTATAACATATGGTTCTATCTCAGAGGAGTGAAACTGAGAACACAAGATTGATTGGTATATTTGTTTGTTGCTAGTTTATTTTGTGTTCTCAGGTCACCCCTTTGAATCAACCTTGTTAACCATAGTTTTGGATTGTCACTGCAATTACAATGATGATAATGTTGCAGGTTGCTCTTTGAGGTTCTTTGGAGGCAAAAGTTTTGATTCAAACAATGGTTGAAATCGTGTGAAAGGTATACAGATATGTCAATGATGTTACTCCTATACTTCATTTTTTCCACTAAAATACTCTATGCCTTCCTTTTATTGGAAAGAAAGAAAGGCAAAAAAGAGTTTATTTGTCTTTTTTTGTAATCAAAGGGAGGTGTGGAGTAGAGGTGTAAAAAGTAAAGTATGAGAATAATGTTATTGCAAGTGGATGCAGGAATTAGCACAATTTAACTGCTCAATAGCACCATTGTGTAAGCCCTCCTAAATCTATTTATATATATTATTTCCATTTTGTTTTTCTATCTAAACATTTTCGTTTTTCTATATTATTTTAATAAATTTACTTTTATTTACATGTGATGTTTATGCATTAGTAGTTATCTTCTTTTCATCCGCTGTAAAAAATGTTAAAGTTAATTGCAGAATAAGTTGAGGGTGGCTAGAAAGATCATCTGCAAGTACAATCCAATCACTCCATCAAGGAGAAAAAGGCAATTGGACTCGTCGATTTGAGGATATTATAAATCTGCAAAAATGGATATAAATATAATTATCTACTAAAATAAAGAATACGAATATATATATATATATATATAATTATTATACACATGTTAATATATTAATTTTATTAAAAACGTTGTGTATATTTTAATATAAATATTTATTTAAATTTAACAATAAGATTTTTGAATTTTTTTAATGTTATTAAATTTTAAAATGCTAAGATTATTTTTTATTAAAAATGAGAATAAATGAGTATGTCAAACGATATTTAGATATTCATAGAGTATGGATACAAATAGAAATGTTAATGCTCACACGGATATGGATTCGGCTCGGATACTTCAAGACGTACATATGAAGACAAATACTTTAGTATTCTACTCAATCCCTATTGATTGTCATCTCACGTCTTTAATTTCAATAAAATGAAATACTACAAAATGGAATCTCCTACCATCAAAATTTATTGTCAAGATATTATTATTTGTATATCTTGATTGTACGGTTTGAAAAAATATATTTAATATTTTTTAAAAATTTTAGTTTTAAATCAGAACCATTCAGTTTTAATCTGATAGTCAATTATGCTTGAATGCTAAAAGTGATTTTTTGGTTGCAGACAATTTAGGTTAAAATACTACATAATATAGCTGTATGAATTTCAGCGGTTGGATCAAACAAACTTATAGCAAGTAATCGTCCTTTCTTATCTTTTTCTGCCATTGAAAAATATTTAGGAGCTTATGTAGAATTACCAATTAATAAAAATTTATGTAGAATTACCAATTAATAAAAATATATGTGGTATAGTGAAAATATGTGTGATTTTATTATTCATCAATTCTCGATTTAACTGAATCAAATCTAAATCCCATTCGAACGAAGTGCAAATCTCCATCTTCAGTCCAATTGCTCCAAGTTTGAAATCAAACCCTTTGCATCTGACACACTAGACGATGACAACTTCCAAAGCCACTTTTTCAACATTAAAGCAATGTATATTGAATAAAAATAGATTTTGGGAAGAGAGTGAAAGAATAGGATAATGTTTTAAAAAATAATTTTTTTGTTTCGGTAGTGAGCAAAGACTCTTTATATAGAAGAAAAATTGGTTGAAACTGGCTTCTAATCAACTAGGCTGTGACACCAATGAATTAGGCCTAGCGAATGATGAAATATTTAAGTCATTAGCACATTCTAATCGATTAATAGGGTTCCTAATCTATTAGGATGCAGGCTCGCTCCTAACCAATTAGATGCAAGCTCTAACCGATTATACAACAAGACTTTGCTTTCCTAATTGGTCAGGACATACCTGTAATCAAATAGCTAAGGGCCATAAGCTCTTTTTAAAGAGATTTTGTAATAGACAGAGATTTGAAAATACTTATGTGCGCACACATGTGTGCGCATGTGTGTGTGCACGCATTTCCATAGTACATCAAGAGTTACACTTGCTTATTTTATACACTATTGATCAAAACAAGATAAAATAATAAAGCGCGAGACCATGCGAATTTTCACATCTTCAATTCCTTTCGATGTTGATCTTGAAATTTGGCTTGACTTATTTTTTCTCTCAGCATTAGAAATTAATCAACTTTTATTTTTGATAACTTGTGTCTTTTATTCTTATGATACTTATGATCATTTTAGCTTTAGTCTTTTTTCATCATAAAAATTGAAAATACCTTTATAACATGCATATCATGTACAACACATTGTATTATTCATACAATATGGACTTGAACAACTATTTTGGCTAAGATTAACACCTCATATTTGCAACATTCAAAGTCTTCAAATATTTCAAAAGACAAGCATATTGTCGAGATACCCGCCTTAGAGAAATACTACAAGTTCAAATGGGACCCTCAAAACTTCACTTACATGATTTGACGAGTCGACAAGGTTTTAGCCAATGTTAAGAAAGAATATGAACAAATTGTCAACTTTAATATTTGTAAGCACTAGGATGAATGTTATTTGTATTGAGAAACAAATGTGAGTTTTAATTCTCACATTGTTTAGAAAAATGGAGGTTGAACACTTTATAAGTAAGATGACCCATAGACCTATCACCCTAAGGTTTTTGGTGAATATGTGGTGTCTCTCTCACTTATTTGGGTGAGTCTTTGATATTTATGTGAATGTTTGACCCTATGTGAATGTTTCCCACTCATGATGACCAATTAGTGGTATTAAAGCCCGGTTCAAGTAAGGGACCGACTCCTTGTGTCGAAAGTCTTCCTGACGTGATGGTCAGGCGGCATGTCCTGTTGAAGTGTCCATGACGAGATAAGGGTGTCTCTCAATGGTGGTACAAGTATGTGGATGAAATATCTTCCTCTTGAGGGGGAGTATAGTGAATGGACTCACATTTGAGGGGGGATATTATTGAGAAACAAGTGTAAATTATAAGTCCCACATTGCTTAGAAAAGTGGAGGTTGAGCACTTTATAAGTAAGTGGATCCATACACATATCACCTTAAGGTTTTTGGTGAATATGTAGTGTGTCTCTCACTTGGTGAGTCTTTGACCTTTAGGTGAATGTTTGACCCAATGTGAATTCTTCCCTATCATGATGATCAATCAATTTGAACCTTCGTATCTATAAGGATCCATGCCTGAAACCACCGCATATGTCTTACTTTCGTCATCCAACTCTAACTTTCTATGGAGGAGCCCCACATGGTTTCATTGTGGCAATAATATTTTGTGAAAGTATTTGATTCTCTCCGGGTATTAAGATAATTTTATTTTTACAGAAAATTCCTTGCCTTATCTTTTTCATATTACTTCCTACATAAGTTGAAATACCTTCACCAAGACACTAAAGAGTTATGATAGCTCTAAGAGGAAGTTAGAGTCTTTCGAAATACATCCCAAAAGATAAAACGAAATTTTTGAAGAAGGTTCTTTTTCTAGTCCATATTATCCCTTTAGGTTTTGTTGGTGTGCTTGTTTTCATTTATTCCGTCTATGAAGAAACATCTCAAAGAGCTAAACTTTTAAGACAATCATACAAAAAAATATTTGTAGAATTTTTTTACCATTTTACTACTTTGCATGTGACTTACATGGTGAGTACTAAAATTTGTATTTTCCCAAGTTAATAAATCTATATAGATTCCCAGTCCCAACATTGTGCAATAATAAAGTGGGGTACTTCCCACCTGATGTAACTTCACCTTTTACTTCCGCATAAATGCAATTTGTGCTATATGTAGATAACACATCGAAAGCTCTTGGTTCATCGGATAGACCTTTCTAATTCTTTTTCCTTGCATATCAATTATGTAAGTACTAATATTTACTCTCCTCTCTTAAGAATACTTATAATTTATGTGTCATGCTTTATTTTCGTCATGCATTTTAAGTAGACTTCAAGTACTGCGTGAGTTATAGCTCTAATAGACCTTTTAGGTTTTTAAATTTTTAGGTTGTTGAACCTTTTTAATGAGATAAAAGAGATGTTTTTTAAATCTCAAGACATGAGTTATTTTGACTAGTCCAGTACGTTTATGGTTGGATTCATCGATTGTGCAACCAATACGTTTGGCTAATTCTTTTGAAAACCATTTGAAATAGGTTTTGTTGAGTTAATCACAATCTATTAAATTATGATTGTATTTGAAGATCAATAAAACCATAAAAAATTTCAAACAAAATCGATTGCAGACAAGGTGTTCGATAATCTGTCTCAATAGTATTTTTGTGTGTTTTATCATTGGAAATAGTCTCTACTTTTAGCACTGCATTCAATTGGATGTGGTTGAAAGTTTGTTGATCAAATGTGTGTTCATTATCATACAATGACTGCTATTACGCATATCCGAGCTTTTTGATAGCATTTTGGTTAGACGATTTGATCCAGGTTACTCCCTCTAGATCGTTGCCTATCGTCTAACAAAAAGTTTTAAATCCTCAATTAACAGACTTAGATAAACATCTATGTCGTTTCTAGGTTGTCTTGGTCCATAAATCATATTTAACATCATATACTTGCGCTTCATGCACAACCAAGGAGATAGATTGTAAATCGTGAGAAGAACAGGCCACGAAGAATGGTTGGTGCTCAAACTACCAAAAAGGTTCATTCCATCTGTGGCAAGCCCGAGCCTAAGGTTTCTTGGCTCAAGGAAAAATTCGGGAATCAGTGAATCAATTTTCTTATATTGCAAAGAATCAGTTGCATGGTGAATGTTTCCATCATATTTTCTTTCATCTACATGCCATCTAGTATTCTTTGTGTCATTTGCATTAGAAAAAAGTCTCTTTGACCTCGAAATTATTGGCAAGTACCATAACACTTTAGCCGGAGGACGCTTCTTACTAACATTATCAATGTCATCACCATTGTTGTTCTTCAACTTGTAGCGGGACTCACCATATTCTGGACATTGATCTAATTCTTTATATTATTTTATGTATAATATGCAATCATTAGAGCATGCATGTATTTTGACATACTCAAAATCCATTAGACACAATATCTTCTTTGCCTCATAACAAGGATCCGACAAATTGTTATCTTCTGGTAGCATTTGTTTCAACAAATCAAGCAAATTTGTGAAACTTTTATTCGACCACCCATCTTTTGCCTTCAGATTAAACAATTTTAACAACACATACATTCATGTAACGTGCACCCCTTATATAAAGGCACATCTTTGTCAATACGTAAAGTATCATAAATATGGGCTTCATATAAGACGATTCTACAATATCACGAATCATATCTTCTAGTCGATCATCCATATCACTTCTTCATCCATCTGTGACGTTGCATTTTGATTATTATCCACTTCTCATGCCACATCCATGTTGTATAATTTTGACATATTCCATCACAACATAGGTGATGTAATATTTCTTTCTTTGACCGTTTTATGATATTCCCGCAAACAACACAAGGACAATAAAAAATACCATTATTGTCGGGAATATTTTTTTGAAAAATTCAAGGTATTCAAGAACTCCTTTCTCATACAGCGGACCTAATCTATAGGCTTTCATCCAACTATGATCCATAACAAATTTTGAAATTTATATCAAAAGAATAATGTGAATGATAACCTAATGTTACACCCACAACATCCTAATATGATTATATGCATATGATAATTTCTGAATGAAATATGAACACGGCAACACCAAAACATAAACATATTCATAAGCATCATAATGTATGAATAAAACATAAACATATCCAACACCAAAACCTAAAGCATATTCATAAAACCTGAATAAAACATGAACATGAAAACATGAACAATACACATGACAATATAAATATACACATCCTAGTGAAGAACATAAACATTCAGAAGCGCCATATAGAGATAATGGTAAATAATCCTTACGAAGAACATAAACATTCAAACACGTTAGAGAGACATAATGGTAACGTACTGTAATTCGAAGAGGATGACGATTTCCTTTCCATAAATGATATTCGTTTTCAGAAATGAATGAAGATGGTGAAGGTTTCGCTATCATTATCGTCTTGTTCGCTAAGGCATCCTTGTGTGTTATGAACGAAACGAAGTACCTATTATCTTTTAATTTTATGGGGGGAAAATTCACAATGGTCGCAATATTCAACCGTAGTAAAATATTGAACATATAACCACAATTGGTCTAAACAACCGTAGTTGCTATACTTTCAATTTTTAAATAACAATAAATGTGAAGGGACACACGCTTATTTTTATTGAAGAAAAGGAAAAATGTTTATGTTGGAACTCGAAGCTTGTCATCCAAACTCTATGACCAAGTTTGTTTTAAGGAACCATGATGAAATGTTTCTTTATAAAATAAAAAGACACGTGCGTACAAAATGTGATATGACGATGGAGCAAAAATGGTTGTTGTAATATTGTGTCATCGAAGGTATATTTTCTAGTATTGCTAGTAGCAAGAGGAATTTTGCAGAGAGCAGGTATTGACTACTTAGAAGTGTATGCTTTAGTTACTAGATTGGAAACAATTAGGTTGGTAGTTGCCTTGGCTTGGAAGAAAAGTTGGTTGACATACAATCTTGATGTGAAATCTGCATTTCTCAATGGACCATTAGATGAAGAGGTCCATGTCACACAACCTCTAGGTTTTGTGAAAGAAGGGAAATAAAAGACGGCGTATAGATTGCACAAAGCCGTCTATAGCCCCAAATAGATACCAAGGGCATGAAACAAGAAAATTGACTCGTACTTGGTGGAATTGGGTTTTACCTAATGTATATTTGAATATGGTGTATTGTGTAGTCCAAAGGAGGTGACATAACAACCATATGTCTGTATATTGATGATTTGTTGGTCACAAGAAACAATATTAAAAATATGGGCAAGTTCAAGCAGCTGATGATGAAGGAATTTGAAATATTAAATTTGGGAGATATATCCTATTTCTTAGGCATGAAGTTTCTAAGAATTGGAAGAAATATGATTCTGCATCAAAGGAAGTATGTTAAAGAAGTTCTTAAGAGGTTCAACATGCTTGAATCTAGCCCTACAGCTTCACCTATTAAAGCAAGCTTGAAACTTGAGAAGAATGGAGATGAGGAAAAGGTCAATGCAACCCTTTTTAAGCAGGTAATAGGCTCATTAAGATACATATGCAATAATATACCTAACGTAGGCTTTGCACTTGACTTGATAAGCAGAGATACATGGATGATCCAAAGGTATCACATATGAAAGTTGCAAGGAGAATTCTAAGGTACCTAAATGGAACAATGAATTTTAGTCTCTTGTTTCCTAGCAACACAGGTGATGATGGTGCAGTAACCACATGCTATTCAAACTCAGATTGGTGTGTAGATAGCTATGACATAAGGAGTACAACATGCTATTTTTTCAAGATTTTTGGAGCACCAATCTCATGGTGCTCAAGGAAGTAACCTGTTGTGGCATTGTCTTTATGTAAAGCTGAATATATAGCAGGATCCTATGCAGCATGCAAAGCAATCTGAATTGAATCAATGCTGAAGGAATTAAAAGTTACAGTTAGAAAACCATTTTTTCTTCAATTGGATAATAGGTCAACTATCAAATTGACAAGGAATCATATTCTTCATGGAAGGAGCAAACACATAGAAGTTAGATTTCATTTCTTGAGGGATCAGGTGACTCAAGGAAAGCTTGAAGTAAGACATTGTTCAAGTGAATCTCAACTGGCTGACATCTTTACCAAAAGATTGAAAGTTGATAGATTTCCAACTCTTAAGCAAAAGTTATGAGTGATTCAATTCAATAGTTAAATTGTTTTTGATGTTTTGATGTTTTGTTATAATACTTATAATGAACTATAAGAGAGTACGTTGTTGGCTAATCCATTTAAGGTAGTTAAAATGTGGTTAGTTAGTTAGTAGTTATTTGGGTCAGTTACTTGTATTACAAGTCACACAACATTTGTATATAAGAAATGTGTTAAGTTTGATTTTGAACTAACTTCTCCAATAATAATAAAAACTCTTCTCACACATGTCTTAGACATCTTCTCTCAAGCTTCACAAAGTGCAGCAGTTCCACTGACAAAATCAAATAAAATACTATAAAAAAATATTAAATTGTATATAATGTATGAAACTCAAGTGACAAAATTAGAAGAAAAAAAAAACAAAACAAAACATAAAGAATAATTTTAAATATATTTGTAGTGAAGTAATTAAAAATATTAGATTTAAATATACAATGATTCTTGTAAATATATCACGTTTTAGTTCTAATCCTTATAACTTTTTATTTGGTTTTGCTATTTATAAATATTTTTATTTTCCTTTTGATTTTGTTTTTGTTTATTATTTTGCTCCCTGCAAAATATTTTAGGGTCACACACATACACAAAAATACCTTGATCGACAAGACAAACCAAAAGAGGAGGGATTGTTTCTTTGTGAAAGTTCAAATCAAAGTAAAGTCCATGGAAATGAAAATGGAACTAGACAGTGAAAAGAGAGAAGAAAACACACAAGAGAAGGATCTATTCAAAGCAGCTGAAGAAGGAGATTCCTCAATCTTCGAATCTTTGTCCCCTCAATCACTCTCCAAATCACTCTCTCTAAGAAACGAAGACGCTCGCTCTCTTCTCCATGTCGCCGCTTCTTCTGGTCACTCCAAGGTTCCCTTTCCCCTTCCTCAAATGGGTCGCTTCCGTTTTCATTCAATCTCATAAAAATTTAATCTTTTTTGTATTTGTATCAGAACCCCAAATTGGGGCTTTTAGTTAGTTAATTGAATGTTGTTGTTTTAATTTTTGTAGTTGTGGATGAGAATTTTTCAGGTGGTGAAGATATTATTGTCTTGTGATGAATCGGCTGAGGTGATAAATAGTGGTGATGAAGAAGGATGGGCACCGCTTCATTCTGCTGCTAGCATTGGGAATTTGGACATAGTGGAGGCTTTGTTGAACAAAGGTCTCTCTTTAATTTACTTTATTAACTTCTAAGAGATTTAGGGAATGTTCAGTCTTATCAAATATACGCCATGGCGGTTTTTGCTCTCGCCGAAATGATAAATATAGGCCGATATTGCGGGCATAATTCGTTATAACAGCGCCGCAAAACAGCCGGTATGGCGGGATTTTGGCTCATTGCCATGGACCACCATCGACTACACTTATATAGTCTTAGTCCTCCAAAACCTAACTCTCAAACATACTTTGAGGGTCTATTCGAGATTATCTATTGGTGTAAACACTTGTCAGATTGTTTGGAAGAGCCGATGAAAACAGCCTATAACATGTCCATATAATATTTTTAACTTATTTCCCTAAGTTCTTCAGTATAGCTCATGAAAACAGCTTATAACTTATGTCAAAACAGTTATATTTGGTTATGTAAGTAAATAACTTATATATAAGCACTTATGTTTTTTTTATTGTCGAAATAGGGCCTATTGTCTAGTGTAATATTTGTGAGCCTTTGTTGTGTCTCGTGTCACGTTCCTGTTTTTATGGTTCTCAACTGCTGTTTACTGTTAGTTTTTCTTGTAAGTCGATTGAATATGCAAGCTGCATAACTTTTAAAGGTTTACTGATCTAGTAATAAAATGCAATACCAATAACCTATACCCTTCATATTTCATTTACAATATATAAATGAAGTACCGACATGGACACGCCTGATGACACAACGCAAACACCGGCACATAAGCACTTGTAATAATTTGAGAAAATAGAAGCAATTGTATGCAATCACAAGTGTCGGTGTTGGGCACATGCACACCTTCAATTTGAAGCGTTAGTGTTATATAGGTAGAAAGATTCATCAACCCTCTTGACCGTTCTTATTCTTCATTTTTGGTAGGAGCTGATGTTAACATAAAAAACAACGGGGGACGCACTGCTTTACACTACGCAGCCAGCAAAGGTCGGATGAACATTGCTGAAATACTCATCTCTCATAATGCCAAGATTAATTTAAAGGACAAGGTAGCAGCATGAATTCATTTGATTATTTGTGGACACTATGGTTTCAATTTCCCCCATTTTTCATTAGAATAACATTATTAAAGATGACATTACGATAATTAGCATGTATCCTGTAAATCGTAATATGATCAGGTTGGTTGCACTCCGTTGCATCGGGCAGCTAGCACCGGGAATTCTGAGTTGTGTGAATATTTGATTGAAGAAGGAGCAGATGTTGATGCTGTTGATAGAGCTGGTCAAACTCCTCTAATGAATGCCGTGGTTTGTTATAACAAAGAGGTATGCTCATTAGTGCACTGCTCAATTTAGAGGGTATATAAATCATATTTCTTATCATGCTTTTGTCGATTACGTTGACGCCTAAGTTACACATGCCGTTAATTGATCACAAGTGTCAAAGCATCAATTTTTGTAACACTTAGCTCATGACATTAGAATATCTGAAATCACTATTTTACACAACCTAGGGTCTTGGATCCACCATTGATTGTCGTGGTCTAAATATCTATCGTCTGTTCGGTTTACAGGTAGCTCTTCTTCTTATAAGGCATGGAGCAGATGTGGATGTAGAGGACAAAGAAGGGTACACAGTGCTTGGTCGAGCTGCGGATGATTTTAGAGCAATATTAATTGATGCTGCCAAGACCATGCTTGAGTGATCCAAACACAAGATAATGAGAAAATTGTCTGTAATGCAATATAGAGAATCATTATGATGTAAAAGAAACAAGGTTTTTGCTTAACATCTGTTTTATTTGTATGACCGGTTAGAGAATTGAATGTTCTGCATTTTCACCAACCAACCTTGCATTTGTCTCTTTTTAACAGGATTGGTGGTTGTTTCTCACTAACTTGTTGAAACACTTATGTTTATAGCTATACCTAACACTTATATTTAAAGTTTAAGTTTGAGTTGCAGTATGTCAGATGTTTATTTTTATATCTAAGTTTGACATTTTCGAAGGTTTGATTAGTCTCTTAGTTTATTTAAAAGTCTATTTTATTTGAATAATTATAAATAAGAAATTCATCTAATATTTAACTAACAAATTAAAAAATTAATGAAATTAAATGCTTGTTTATAGATTTATCTAAATTTATCTAAAAACATGAGATTTGTGAGAAGTTATAAAAATAATTTATGACATACTGTAACTCAAGTTTATAAGGATATCTAAATTTAATTTTTATATTTTAATTCGAAGTATAAAATATAATATATATATCCAATAATAATAAAGTTATTCTTATTTATTTAAATTTGTTGTTCTGATAGGTCAGAGAGTTTTTTTTTGTTATGATATGTGGTCTAATCTTTAGCTAAGTAGGTTTAAAAAAAGTTTAGGTATTTTCTTTTTAAAAACAAAAATCTACTTTGACTTGAATTTGTGTAGGTTATGAAGTAAATTGTCAACCCTGTTTTTTTTATACCATTTTTTTTGTTTAAATAATATTTTAATTTATATTTATGTGAGTTGGTCTATTTTTCATTTTAGTTTCGATGTCTTTTTTTATTGAAAAAGTCCTTAAATATTAAATTTTATTTGATTTTAATCCCTAAAATTAAAATCCACATGAAATTTTTCATATAGATTTTAATTTTAGGAACTAAAACAAAAAAAATTAAAAAAAAAAATACATGAACGAAAATAAAAAATAAGACTATTTTAAACCTATTTTTGTAAAGCAGTATAAATGTGAAATTAGTTTGATTTTTATCTAATTAAATTCTATATGGGAATACTTTAACTATTTTTCTAATTAAATTTTATATTGTCACTATGCAAAATAAATAATATATTTTTCTAATTAAATCTTATTTGGGAGGACTTTTAATTAAATCTTTCTACTTCTTATGTCTCTATACCATACATTTTTTCTCTATAAGAGCATAAATGCAAAATCAATTTAATCTTCATCTAATTAAATCTTATATGGGAGAATTTTAACTACTTTTCTAATTAAATTTTATATTATCACTCCTACTTCTTATGTCTTTATACCCTATCTTTTCTCTATAGGAGCATAAATGCAAAATTAATTTATTTTTATCTAATTAAATCTTTTTCAGAATCAGATTTACCAACCAGTCTTTTCTAATTTTTCCAAAGGATATCCTACCAAAAAGTCTTACTTACCCCTAACATTTCTCTATATCCATCATCTTGACTACATACAGGAACAATCAGAAACACATTATTAGAAAAACATGTCTCTTGTTCCTATGACTCATGTGGCTCTCTTGCCAAGCTCTGGCATGGGCCATCTCACTCCATTTCTCAGGCTAGCTGCACTTCTTCTCCATAACCAATGCCATGTAACTCTCATAACCCCTCAACCAACTGTCACAAAATCAGAAGAAGTTCTTCTCTCTCAGTTCTTCTCTTCTTTCCCTCAAGTCAACAAAATCGAGTTTCATCTTCTCCCTTCGAATGAAAATGATGCTTCCGCCACTACCGACGCTTTTTACCTCCAATTTGCATCCATTCGTAGATCTTCACACCTTCTCTCCCCTCTTCTTGCTTCACTTTCGCCGCCATTATCGGCGTTCATCTATGACATGACGTTGATTTCACCTATTCTTCCTATTGTTGAAAGCCTTTGTGTCCCTCATTATATCTTGTTCACTTCTTCAGCTACTATGTTCTCCTTCTTCTCTTACTTTCCTTCCGTGGCTGCTTCTGCGTCTTCTTCTGATGTTGTGGAGATTCCAGAAGTTGCTGCCATACCAAGATCATCCATCCCTCCACTCCTTCTGAAGCCAAATAGTTTATTTTCTAAAATTTTCATGGAGGACAGTCCTAAGCTCAAAAAACTTCATGGTGTTTTGTTAAACACTTTTGAAGGACTTGAAGGAAATGTGCTAAAGGCTCTTAATAATGGAAAAGTGGTGAAGGAATTGCCACCTATCTATGGAGTTGGTCCTTTTGCACCTTGTGAGTTTGAAAAAATTGAGCAAAATGGAGTTGCTACTCCGTTAAGCTGGCTCGACGATCAGCCGGACGGTTCGGTGGTGTATGTTAGCTTTGGGAGTAGGACTGCTATAGGAAAAGATCAAATAAGAGAGATAGGAGAAGGGTTGGTGAGAAGTGGATACAAGTTTTTGTGGGTGGTGAAGGAAAAGAAAGTTGATAGGGAAGAAGGAGAAGGGTTAGATGAGGTATTAGGATTTGAGCTTATGAAGGGGATAAAGGAAAATGGATTGGTAGTTAAGAAATGGGTGGATCAAAGTGAGATTTTGAGTCACAAAAGTGTGGGAGGGTTTGTGAGTCATTGTGGTTGGAACTCAGTGATAGAGGCAGCATGGTTTGGTGTACCAATCATGGGGTGGCCTCAAATTGGAGACCAAAAGATAAATGCTGAATTGATTTCAAAAGGAG
This sequence comes from Lathyrus oleraceus, assembly GCF_024323335.1. NCBI lineage: Eukaryota > Viridiplantae > Streptophyta > Magnoliopsida > Fabales > Fabaceae > Lathyrus > Lathyrus oleraceus. The sequence continues at coordinate 383,905,257 of NC_066580.1, read as the reverse complement.
GGTGGGGTGTGTGGAAGAAAGAATGGGGGTGGGAAGGTGAATGTGTGGTGAAAGGGGAAGAGATTGGTGAGGCTATAAAAGAGATGATGAATAATGAATCTATTGGTATCAAAGCAACACAAGTTAAAGAGGCTGCAAGGAATGCTATAAGTGTTGGTGGTGGATCTATGGTTGCTATTCAAGAACTAAAGGAAGTGTGGAAGAAAAAAGTTGAAAATAATTGAGGGTCTATCTATGTTTTGGTTGTAGGAGTTGATTCTAGCACTATAAGAATTAGGATTAAGTATTAATTTCTCATTATTCAAGTTGTTTTTTTTTTCATTTTCTTTAGTAATATTTAAGATGTGGTTAGGGGAAAATAAATAACAAAATTGTTACATGAAAACCCCAATATTCCTTGAAGTGTAATATCTAGTTTGTTGTTACATGTAAAATTGTTGTTTATTCCTTCGAGTAGAGTAGATGATTAATTAAGATTGTGTTTAATTTCTAATCAACCATATTTTAAATGTGATTAATTAGATGTGTGTAAAATTAATATATATCATTGCTGAATAAATAGTGATGGTAAATAGGGATGTCTAACTCGCATATAATCGTGAATATAATCTTTCACATAGCGAGTAATTTAATAGATATCCACGAATAAAATAAATAAATATTTAAATATATTTATGATAATGGATATGAGTTTAATGATATCCGTATCGCAAATATTTGTATCAGTTAGTAAATTATAAAAATTAGTAGTTTATTATATTTTTTTTTTCATCTTTAAAAAAATTAGTCATATATATATATATATATATATATATATATATATATATATATATATATATATATATATATATATATATATATATATATATATATATACTAAATCTTTAAAAAAATCACATTCCATACCAATTATATTACTCATTTCATATTAATCATTTCATCTTTTCTCAGTCAATCGATATCTCTCCTCCTACTCATCTACCGTCTCTGATCTTCCATCATTAGTCACAATCACAATGTCTTTTATTTATTTGGTTATAATAAAATATATGTTATGTTTGAATCTTATTATATTTTAATGAAAAAAATAATTATGATAAAAATTTATTGTTATATATATATATATATATATATATATATATATATATATATATATATATATATATATATATATATATATATATATATATATATATATATATATATATATATATATATATATATATATATATATATATATATATATATATATATATATCCATAAATACTATAAAATTCGTGGATTAGATACTCGCATAAATTTAGGACAAATATGACCGACACTGTTATCCTAAAATTTGTCTTCATCAATATTTAATTATATCTCTAATGGTAATCATGTGTTTTTCTTCCACTATTATAAAAAAATAATCTATTTACGTATAAAATATAAACTAACATGTTAGTTGATATTGGCAAGACATGTGATTAAGTAATAGATAAGCTAAAGTGGGTCAACCAAATCTTTTAAAAAACATTGAATGGTATATCTCCAATCGATTACGTCATATCATTTAATATTAATATATTTAATTATTTATTAAATAATACAATTGTTTATTGTTTTCAAAATATTTTACATTGACTGTAACCTTACTTTTAATTATATTAGAGTATAATTATAGGTGGTGTCCGACATATTCCAAAGCCATGTGTGAGAAAATAATATATATATATATATATATATATATATATATATATATATATATATATAATTTATTTATTGATATATTAAAATAAGAATTATTGTCAAATCATAATATTTGTCACATCATATTTAATTTGATGTGTCATCTTCTTAAATTATTTTCAATTATCATTTTCTCATATCATCTAACACAATATATTTTTATTTTCATTCTCTATTTTTTTCCGTAACTCAATTCATTCATTCATAATTGAATCAATCATAAATTTTTAGTAACCCTTCAATTTAATTAGCAATATATGTCATGCATGTTGAAAATTCATCAAAATTTATAGAAAATTCCGCTGCAATCTTGATGAACAAGATTCAATTACGCAAATCAAATTCCTTTTATTCTTCATTATTCACTCGAGTGAATCAATCAATCTTGATTATAAGATGATTCTCATTGCACAATTGTTAATGGAAGAAGATAGAAAAAATGAAAGTGGAAAAGAAAGAAATTAGGGTTTAGGTAAAATAGGGAAAGAAGAAAAGGTTTTCTACTTAACTTCTCTCTGCTTCCAAACTGAAATTTTATTCTTTGCAACTGAAAGTAGTTATACAATGATATGGGTTACTCCTTATTTATAGATTTGTATTTACTTGATCCTTAAGTAAAGCCCAAAATATCTAATTCTGCTAACACTTCAAAATTAAACCTAAGTCGAAATTTCTGTCGAGCTACACTACTTCGACGTTTCGACAATATAATGCATTTCAACAACTTCATTACTTATGTTGGGCAACCTGCTTTGATATAAGGAATTAAAATTCAATGCACCACCCAATTCATTGTGTCCAAATTATCTACATTCATCATATACCTTAACTTCTTGAATATTTTGACATGTACTCCTTTCGTCATAATATCTGCAATCTGATTCTCAGTTCTGCAGTGTTCCAAGTTCAACTTCGCGTCTGCTACTTGCTCTCAAAGATAATGGAATCTCATTTCGGTGTGCTTGCTTCGTCCAAGTGCTATCAGTTTCTTTTCCAGATTGATAACAGGCATGTTGTCGATCTTCATGGTAATTGCTCCGTGATTCTTCCCTGTAATCTCTTCAACCAAATTCACCATCCACATTGCTTGACATGCACAAAGAGAAACAACCATGTACTCTGATTCACACGGCGACATTGTTACTGCTGGTTCTTTTCTTGAACTCTAAACAATTGGTTTACCATCTAACATAAACACATAACTAGTTGTGGATTTTCTATCCTTAACATCACTACACCAACTTGAATCGGGTGTGTCCCACTGACTTGCATTCTTTTCCTTCATCATCTGCAGGAAACAAAATTCTATAGTCGAGAGTTCCTTTCAGATACCTTAGTATCCTCTTTATTACTGCTAGGTGTGATACCTTTGGCTTTTGGATGAATCTACTCACCATACCTACATTGTATGCTAGATCAGGCCTTGTGTGACAAGGGTATCGAAGTGATCCAATGAGTCTTCTGTAATGCGTTGGATCAAAATCATCTTCATCTGTTTCTTTCGACAGTTGTAATTTGAGCTCAGCTGGTGTCAAAGCTAGGTTGCAATCTTGCATCTCAAATCTCTTGAGTATTTCTCCCGCATATCTTCTTTGGTGCATCATTAAGCCTCTACTACTCTTGCAGAAATCAATACCAACGAAGCATGAGATATTTCCCAAGTCTGACATTTCAAACTCCTCACTTAGGCCATGTTTGAAGTCTTCGGTCTCCTTCTTGCAACTTCCTGTTATCAACAGGTCATCGACATAGAGACATAGTATAAGAAATTCACTATTGCTTGTTCTTACATATACTCCATGTTCAGTTGTGCACTTCACAAATTCCTTTTCCCTTAGGAAATTGTCTATCTTCTTATTCCAAGCTCTTGGAGCTTTCTTAAGTCCATACATGGCTTTATGCAACCTGTATACCTTACTTTCTTCAACGTATTTCACAAACCCAAATGGTTATGCAACATATACTTCTTCATCTAAGGGATCGTTCAGGAATGCATATTTCACATCCATATGACATGTGTACCAGTTGTTCATGTTTGCTACACCAACAACCAACCTGTTTGTTTTAATTCTAGCAACAAGTACAAAAACTTCTCGAAGTCGATTCCCTCCTTCTGAAGAAATCCTTTCGCCACAAGTCTTGCCTTGTATCGAGTTACTTGACCTTTGGGATTCAACTTCACCTTGTATACCCACTTCACATCGATTTCCTTCTTGCCTTGAGGAAATTCGACAAGTGACCAAGTGTTGTTTACTTCGATGGACTCCAGTTCCTCATTCATTGCTTTCATCCACTTCGAATCCTTCAATGATTCAGCTGCATTGACTGGTTCGGCATCTACATAGGAAGCATAATGTAAAAGCTCACCTTCATCATCGAACGTCTGATGTAATCACACATTCTTGCAACCTTGCAGGCATGTGTCTGGTTCTTTAAGGTCTGTTTGTGCTTTCTTGTCCTCTGACTTCTTATTTTCGAACTTCTCCTTAGACTTCACTTGGTGGTTCTTCACATAAGATTCTCATTGAATCCTTCTTTACATTTTCAGTATAATCCCATTCCTTAAGCTCATCTATGATCACGTCACTGCTGATCACTACTTGCTTGTTCACTGGGTCGAACAACTTGTAATCTCAAGTCGAATGATATCCTATTAGGACCATCTTACTCGACCTGTCATCAAATTTTCTTCTCAACTAATCTGACACATGTCTATGTGTTATAGATCCAAATACTTTTAGATGACTCAAGCTAGGCTTTACACCAGGCCAACATTTTCTGGCGTAATTCCTTCTAGCCTTTTCATTAGATATTTGTTCAAAATATATGTTGTAGTCGATACAACTTCTCCCCATAATTCTTTGGATAAATGCTTGATTTTAAACATACTTCTCATCATATTCATTATGCTTCTATTCTTCCTTTTTGTAGTTCCATTCTGCCGTGGAGTGTAGGGTGGAACCACCTCATGCAGAGTTCCTTCTTTCTCGCATAACATGTCGAAGTCTTCCGATAGATATTCTCCACGACTATCAGTCCTCAGAATCTTGAGCTTTCGACCACTTTGTCTTTCGACCATATATTTAAAATTGGAAAATACTTCGATCATTTCACTTCTCTGCTAGGTTGAGTTGCAATGCACTTGTTCTCCATCATATTAAGTTTAATCTTGAAGGTTCTATTCTGAGACATTTGAGCCTTCAAGATTAACATTCCACCTGAGCCTAGAACTCTCATCGTCTTGTCTTCGATTAACACTTTGTAGTTCTTTTCGACCAACTGCCACATGCTGAGAAAAATACTTTTCATGTTTGGTATGTACAGTACATTGAAAATCACTTACCTCTTGTCATCTTTCCTCATAATCATAACATCACCACTATCTTCAACTGCTAGAGTATTGTTATTTGCAAATTTTACCAAGTTCTTCATTGAGGGTTTCATGTTGACAAACCAATCTTTCCTACCAGTCATGTGTGATGAGCATCCTGAATCCAAGTACCGTTGGTCTTGGAATCTTTCTTCATCTCTTGTTGTGACCATCAATAACATATGTTCTTCTTCATGCTTTACAAACTTTGCATCAGTTTCTTGATTCTTCTATTCTTCAGGACAATCACTTTAGTAGTGATCATACTTCTGACAGTTGAAACACTGAATGTGACTTTTGCAGGTTTTCGACAAGCACCTCTTCCTCTACCTACACCACCACCTCTTTGGTTGCTTTGGTATGAGGACTTCCTCTGATTCGACCAGCCTCCTTCTTGCTGATTTTGACCATTTGAATTGTTGTAACCTCATTTACCTTTATTGTCTATCCACTTCCCTTTAACTTTCTTTTCTCTTGCTGATTGTGCATGCAAAGCCATATCACTCTTCGACTTGCCTGCAACTCTTTCATCAATTATTTGTTCATGAGATTAAAGCGTCCCTTGAAGCTCTTCCTTCGTCAATGTTGACAAATCTTTCGACTCTTCCATGGCTACTATCACGTGGTCGAAATTTGGAGCCAATGACCTCAAGATCTTTGCAACAACTGATCTTAATGTCAACACTTCTCAATATACCTTGATTTGATTCACCAGATTTGTAACCCTAGTGAAAAAATCAGTTATGCTTTCATTGTCTTCCATCTGAAGTAATTCATACGTTCTTTTGTGAGTTTGTAACCTCACGTCTTTCACCTTTTCTGCGCCTCCAAACAATTTTTCCAAAATTTTCCATGCTTCTTTTGCTGATTCAACATAACTAACCTTTTCGAAATTATCTATATCAACACTTTGATGGATCATAAAGAGAGCCTTATAATCTTTCTTCTTCAATTCTTTGTGTGCAGCCTTTTCTTCATCTGTTGTGTTCGCTGCAAGCGGCGTCACTCCCCCCTTTACAAGATCCCAAAGATTTTGATAGCAAAAGACAATCTTTATCTTCTTGCATCAATTCTCGTAAGTCTGATTCTTTAGAATTGGGAGACTCGCCGAAAAATGCCTGTTTGGATGATTCATCATGATATGCTTCCAAGAATGGCTTAGCCAGTGCTCTAGATACTAGATGTTGGAAATTCATCAAAACCTATGGAGAATTCCGCTGCAATCTTGATGAACAAGATTCAATCACACCTATCAAATTCCTCTTGTTCTTCACTCTTCACTCGAGTGAATCAATCAACCTTGATTGCAATATGGTTCTCGTTGCACAATTGTTAATGGAAGAAGAAAGAAAAGATGAAAGTGAAGAAGAAAGAAATTAGGGTTTAGGAAAAATAGGGAAAGAATAAAATATTTTCTGCAGAGCTTCTCTCTGCTTCCAAACTAGAATTTTATTCTTTGGAACTCCAAATTAATTATACAATGATAGGGGTTACTCCCTATTATTTGGGTTTGCTTGATCCTTAACCTAAGCCTAAAATACCTAATTCTGCTAACACTACAAAATTAGATCTAAGTCAAAATTTCTGTCGAGGCACACTACTTCAATATTTTGACAATACAATGCATTTCGACAACTTCCTTGTCTCTGTCGAGCAATCTACTTCGACACAAGGAATTGCAATTCAACAATGTTTAAACATTTAAAATTTATCTCATGTCAAATTGCAGTAACAATTACTACAATACATAATTCTATACTAATTTAGTTTTTTATTTTCCCTGTCTTCTTTTTTGTTGTTCGATTATCTTATTGCTATTTTATTTTCACTTTCTTCTCGATTTCAAAATGAATCCTAAATACCATATGTCACACCCCGATTTTGACCCTGAATCCCGATTCAATATATTCATCATAGTTGTTGCACCTCTACATAACATACCATGCATTCCATACCGCATAGTGCCTAGAATATCAGTCGAAATAATTTTTTCGAATCTACAGGCAAACCGGTTAAATTAATCGACGGATGTGCGTCAAATCAATGGACGAAATTTTTTAAAATCAAGCTTCCAGACATCAGCTTTATTAATCTATGTTTCGTGTAGTTTAATCTAGTATGCTCAATTTATTTTTCAGCTAATTTTTCGGCCACTTTTTGATCAGCTCGAGCCTGTTTAACCGGTCAAAATTTATTTCAAAATTAAAAGAAATGTTGTATTTTTCCAATAAGTTTATTTCGCACTGATCATTTTGGTACATTCATTTTAATTTTTCGAACATTTTTGCGCCCGACTTTTTTCATTTTGAGTTCGTATATTTTTATCTTTTTGTCAACATGTTCATAAAAAATAAATAGAATTAATAAAATAGTTATTTTAATTTTATCTTATTTTACTATAAACATTTCATTTTTATTTGACATAGTTGTTTTAGTTTTATTTTGATTTCAAATAAATATCTAAAGGGTAGTTTAGACTTTTAAGTTGAATTTGTAACCCTAGAAAACAGTATAAATGCAAGAAAAGGAGGTGTCCACCTCCAATCCATTTTACGAGCTCCAACCTCTTACTCAATAGATAATATCTTAACATAACTTTTCCTTAAAAAACTATCATACACCAATTTCAAACTATCACATTCTTCTTTTTTTATCACCTACTCACCTCACCATACACACTAATAATATCACTAACATACTTCATCTTCATCTCACATTTTTTTACTACACAATTTAATAACAAAAACTCATAAAAAATCACATTTTCTCATACTCTCACTTACAACCTTCATTTAAACTCCAAACAACCTTCATGTAAAACAACCATAAAATTTACTCTCTCCATGAATCAAAATCAAGAACAACCTCACATTTAACCATTTCTTCTCATAAAGACAAACATTACTACCTTCATATAACAACAACACTCTTCATTATATGGTTAACTATTGTCATACCCCAATTTTGTCCGGCCATATTTAAATTTTCATAAATCTGATTTCATTTTTAATTTGCATCGTACGCACAGCATAACATGCATTTCATCATAAATAAAACCTAAAATATCAGTCAGAATAAACTTATTGAAAAACACAGACAAACCGGTTGATTCGTTTCTCAAGAACATGTAAAATCAGCGGGTAAAAAGTTTCAGAATTAAAATTACAGACACCAGTATTATTAATCTACCGTTCATGTAGTTTAACCTGGTGTGCTCGTTGTAATTTTTAGAAGCTGTCTCAGTTGCGTTTTGATCCGCCTAAGCCTTTTAACCGGTGCAAACTTATTTCAGAATTTGAAGAAACGCTGTATTTTTTTAATAAGTATATTTTGTGCTGATCATTTTAGTGTGTCTGATTTAATTTTTCGAGCAAATTCACATCCGACTTCTATTTATAATCGGTAACTATTTTTCTTGTTTTAATCATTCAATTAAAGTAATTAGAATTTATTAACTTAAAATATTGTTTAGAAATTTATGAAGACCACATTTTATTTAATAAGGATTAATTTCAAAAAATATAATAAGGTTGCACATTGGATTCTTTGTGATTGCCAGTTGGTATTCTCCACTCCAACGGATATATAGTGACAACTAGCATTGAGGGAAATGAGGAGGTCACTCATTACTGACCAACAGACTCTCTCTCGTTTACTCTCTCTTTCCAACAAATAAGCAAAAAAAAGAAATAAATAAGAGGACACATCCCTCACTCCCACTACAGACTCTGAGAAGGAAGAAAAAAAGAAAAATTAAATTAACAAAAAAGCTTTTCCTCTTCGTCTTCCAGATCCACCCCTTCATCCACGCCTCCGCACAACACCAATACCCACCACCATAATCGCGACTCCTTCAACCTTTTCTCTCCATCTGTTTCCGTTGAAAACCCTTCCACTTCCATTCACCTCTCCACACTATAATCTGTACCTTATTCTTCTTCACGATGCCACCTCCACCATTGTCACATATCCTCACCAAACCACCTCTCATCTCCACCGCGGAGAAACCGTCACCGAAACACCATCCTCATCCACAACCCAACTCGAACACCACAAACCACACAACCGCCACCTTTTCTGTTTCACTCCCACGACAACTTCCGGCCAACCGCCATAGCCGCCGTGAGAACCACCATCCCAAACCTCCATTCAACCGCTTCGCAGTTCTATCTCCCTCCGACTCCGATTTTGACGCCGTCAATATCAACAATCTCAAACTTCATTAAGAGAACAAAAAAGAAGTGGAGGTGATTCTCGGTCAAAACAAATCCGGTGAATCACAACTCGCGCAAAATCATCGACGAATCTACTTTGAATACACATTGATTACTTCCTCCAGACAACCGTTCCATAAACCACAACACCCTTCTCAATACCGCTCATCCATGTTTTGCTGTGAATCACTACCTTGTGATTGATTACAAACCATTGCCTAATCATCTTCTAATGAAGTTAATCCTTCCAATTTTGCATTTATAAGTTGGATAACTAACTGACAATTTGAAGTTTCCGTTTCTGGGCACTACCGGGACACCGTGAGGATGCTGTTTTGATGAACATCGTGACACCACGCGCAACTATCCCTCATCACGGTGACTGCTACTTCATTTTACAGTGACACTGGTTTTCGTTTCCAACATTACCACTCGGTTCGTGTTGTTGTTTGTTTTTCACAGCGTTGGTGTAAGATTTAGAGGCGATTCGCGATTTGGATTAGGCACCAAGGTTGGAATAAGCACAAGCCGAATTCAAGCGCGAGGAGAAGTTTATGGATGGTTAACAAGCTCATACCGACACCGTTGAAGCAGTGCGACCGCACGCAGTCAGGTAATCATTTTGTTAAGATTTCATTGGTGCATCACTGCTCATACTCTATTTGTCAGTTGTATGGCTTATTGTTGTGTTGCTTTTGTTGAGTGTTGTTGGTACCGAATTATTACGAACATGTTTGCGCTGATATAACTATGGATTGGGTATTGTTTGTATGATTACATACTGTTTCTGATCTGGATTTATATTGGACCTCATTGAGTTTGAGTTTTCTTGTAAGAGTTGAACAAGGGGTTTTGAACATCTTAAATGTTTGTGTACTCATACTGTTTACATTCAGCATTTGTTTTTTTAAATTTTCCTGAACATTAGAACATTTTTTTAAAATAAAGCATGAGAAGGGTATAATAGAATTTAAGTAGAGGTTGATACCATATGAGTTGTTGTATGGCTCAAATATTTGATTTTACTATTGTGTAGTTTGAACAATTTAAGTGAGAGATATGAGTTAGAATTTAAGTTTCTATTGTATTTTGAATAACTATGCACACTTGAAGATAACGTTAATTCAATAGAATTACTCATAAAAACTAAATTCATATTATAATGCATTTTATTAGAAGTAATTCATATTTAATTGTACTATTTTCTTAGCCCCTAAATTTGTTAGAGGGTATTTTAGTATTTTCTCTTATTCTAGTAACCCTAGTTTTAGCTTATAAATAGGGTGACAATCATTGTAACTTTTATCATGTTTTATAGCCGTCATTCTCTTAATAGAATATTCATCTTTTATTCTACCTTTGCACCAACAATTGGTATCAGAGCTCCGGTTCGGATTCATTGGGAAACACGGGAAACACGAGTGAACGTGAGGTCTTGTGTGTTTGATTTTGATTCTTAGATTCGTGTTGAATCTTGAACAAAATCTGATCAGAATTTTAATTCTGTGGGTTGGGAAACACTGTGTGAGAAATCTGAGTGTACTGTGCAAGGTAGAAAGATGAACGGAAACGGCAACATGAACACCAAACTTCCAGTATTTGACGGTAAAAACTGGAATCGTTGGATGATCCAAATGCGTGTATTGTTCGGTGCTCAAGATGTTCTAGATCTTGTCACTGATGGTTATGTTCCGGTAGCAGCAGATGCGACGGATGAACAGAAAAACGCGCAGAAGGAAGTAAGGAAGAAGGATCAGAAAGCATTGTTCTTCATTCATCAATGTGTTGATGTAAATGTGTTTGAGAAGATTGCAGATTCAACGACAGCAAAGGCTGCGTGGGACACACTGGTTAGATGTTATGGTGGTGACGCATCAATGAAGAAGGTGAAGCTTCAGTCCTTGAGAAAGCAATATGAGAATCTCAACATGAAGAATAATGAGAAAGTTTCTGAATACATCTCCAGAGTGATTCTGATCACTAATGAGATGAAAGCGTGTGGAGAAACTCTTTCTGAAGAAACAATCATGGAGAAGGTATTGAGATCCCTTACTTCTCAATTTGATTACATTGTGGTAGCAATAGAACATTCTAAGGATCTGAGCACAATGAGAATTGAAGAGCTGCAGAGCAGTCTAGAAGCGCAAGAGTTGCGTTTGACTGAAAGAACTTCTGAAAGGGAAGTAGAGCAGCAGGCTCTGAAAGCAACTTCTGATAGGAGGTATCAGAAGCAGTCAGAAGCCAAGAGAAGATCTGATGGTGGTCAGAAGTCAGAAAGCTCAACCTCTGATAGACAAAAGAATGCTCAGAAGGGAAAAGAGAAGTATGACAAGAAGAAAATCCAATGTTACTGCTGTAAGAAGTTTGGTCATTTTGCTAGAGACTGTTGGTCAAACAAGGAGAGAAAATCAGAAGAAGCAAATATAGCCAGAAGTTCTGATGACGAATCTGTGCTATTGATGGCCTCTGAATCTGATGATATGGATCTGATAGACTGGTGGTATATGGACACTGGCTGTTCAAATCATCTTACTGGAAACAAGAAATGGCTGGTTGACTTTGACTCTGAAAAAAGGACAAAGATTAGATGTGCTGATGACAAATATCTTAATGCAGAAGGTATGGGAAATGTCAGAGTGATTCTGAACAATGGGAAAACAGCATTGATTCAGAACGTGTGGTATGTACCTGGCATCAGAAGCAATCTGATGAGTGTGGGACAATTAATTGAGAAAGGTTTCTCAGTTACCATGAAGGACAATCTTCTGAAGCTGTATGACTGCAATCAGAAGTTGATTATGGAGTCAGAACAGGGAAGGAATAGAACATTCAAGGTGAATGTCAGAACTGCAGACTCAGAATGTCTTAGTGCAACAAGTGCTGAGAAGGAGAGTGAGCTGTGGCACAGAAGATTTGGTCATTTGAATTTCAGAAGCTTAAAACATCTGAATTCAAAGAAGTTGGTACATGGAATTCCTGCAATTAAGAAGCCTGAAAAATCATGCAAAGTTTGCATGGAAGGAAAACAACCACGATTTCCATTTGCGTCAGAAACTGCTCCAAGAGCAAAACATGCCTTGGGAGTTGTACATTCTGATGTGTGTGGTCCATTTCCAGTAGCATCGATTGGAGGGAATAAATACTTTGTGTTATTTGTTGATGAATTCACAAGAATGACATGGGTATCCCTTATTAAGTTTAAACACGAGGTGTTTGATGAATTCAAGAAGTTCAGAATGAAGGCTGAGAATCAGAGTGGTCAGAAGTTGAAGATTCTTAGAACTGACGGTGGAGGTGAGTATAACTCCAAAGAGTTCCAGAAGTTCTGTGAGGAGAATGGAATTGAGCATGAGGTTACTGCTCCTTATACCCCTCAACACAATGGTCTTGCTGAAAGAAGAAACCGCACTTTGCTTGATATGGTGAGAAGCATGCTAAAGGAGAAGAAGCTTCCTCAGAAGCTCTGGGGAGAAGCTGTTGCCACTGCAACGTATGTACTCAACCGATGTCCTACGAAGAAGTTGAAGGAAATAGTTCCAATACAGAAGTGGACTGGAGATAAGCAAAGTGTTAGTCATTTGAAGGTGTTTGGTTCTGTTTGCTATAAACATGTTCCAGAAGCCAGAAGACAGAAGCTGGATGATAGAAGCAAAGTGATGATTCTGATAGGGTACCACAGTACAGGTGCATACAAGCTCTATTGTCCAGAAACCAATAAAATTGAATTCAGCAGAGATGTGATTGTGAAGGAATCAGAATCTTGGAATTGGGATAAGTCTCAATCTGATTCTGATGTTAGAACTTCTGAAGAAAGGTCAGAGTTAAGAATTTCTGAAGTTGGAGTAAACTCTGTCGTTGATTCTGACTCTGATGGTGATTCTGACTCTGGAGAAGACTCAGAAGATGAAGGTGACTCTGATGATCCAGACTCTGATGATTCAGACTCTGATGACCCAGACTCTGATGGTAATCCAGATTCTGGTGGCAATTCAGACTCTGGAAATATGCCAGCCCCTGAAGATGGTCAAAGTTCTGGAGGAAGTCAACCATCTGAAGCTAGAAACTCTGAAGCTCAAGACTCTGAACAAGTTCAGAGACCACAAAGAATCAGAAACATCCCCAGAAGATATGCAGAATTTGACATGCTGCAAGACACTGAAGTAGACTCTGAAGGAGAAGTTATTCAGTGTGCCATGTTAGTAGACTCTGAACCCATAAGTACAGAAGAGGCTCTTAAGCAGAAGCTCTGGCTTAAGGCCATGAAAGAAGAACTTGATGCTATAGAGAGAAACAAGACTTGGAAGCTGACAGAACTTCCAAAAGACAAGAAAGCCATCAGCGTCAGATGGGTTTTCAAGCAGAAGTTAAAGCCAGATGGTTCAATTGGCAAACATAAAGCAAGATTGGTAGCCAGAGGATTTCTACAGAAACCTGGGCTGGATTACTCTGAAGTGTTTGCACCTGTAGCAAGACATGAAACAATCAGAATGGTGATTGCAATAGCTGCTAACAGGAATTGGCCTCTGATACATTTAGATGTAAAATCTGCATTTCTGAACGGTCCATTAGAAGAAGAAGTTTACGTGTCACAACCTCCTGGATTTGTGAAAAAAAATCAGGAAGGGATGGTGTACAGATTATACAAAGCTCTATATGGATTGAAACAAGCGCCCAGAGCTTGGAATCTGAAGATTGATTCATTTTTCAAGAGGCAAGGCTTTCAGAAATGTGAGATGGAGTACGGTGTCTATGTTCAGCATACTTCTGAAGGAAATATGACTCTGGTATGTTTATATGTTGATGATATACTGCTGACTGGAAGTTCTGAACAGGAGATAGCCAAGTTCAAGAAAGTTCTGATGAATGAATTCGAAATGACTGATCTAGGCAAAATGACATACTTTCTAGGGATGGAATTCAGATACTCTGAGAAAGGTATTATTTTGCATCAGCTCAAGTATGAATTAGAACTTCTGAAGAGATTTGAACTGGAGAATTGTAAGATTACTGTCACACCTTCTGATACAAATCAGAAACTGGATTCTGACTCTGATGGAAAGGATGTGGACGCTATAACCTTCAAACAGTTGTTTGGTTCTCTGAGGTATTTGTGCAATACCAGACCTGATATTTGCTATTCAGTTGGGATGGTTAGTAGGTTCATGAGTAAACCTAAGTGGTCCCATTACCAAGCTGCTGTCAGGATTCTGAGGTATATCAAGGGAACTCTGAAGTATGGAGTATTATTTCCTTCTGGAAGAAAGGATGAGTCAGAACTTCTGAGTTATTCAGATTCTGATTGGTGTGGAGACAGAGTTGACAGAAGAAGTACGTCTGGGTACTTATTCAAATTTCTGGGAGGTCCCATTTCTTGGTGTTCCAAGAAGCAACCTGTTGTGGCGTTGTCAACTTGTGAAGCTGAATACATTGCAGGTGCTGTTACTGCATGCCAAGCTGTGTGGATTCTGAATCTATTGCAGGATCTGAAGATTAAAGTAAACAAACCTCTGAAGCTGATGATTGACAACAAGTCTGCAATCAATCTTGCCAGAAACCCAGTGTTGCATGGGAGAAGCAAACACATTGAGACCAAGTATCATTTTCTGAGACATCAAGTTCAGAGGGGAGTGTTAGAAGTGGTACACTGCAGCACTCAGAAACAGTTGGCAGATGTTCTGACGAAAGCTATCAAGACTGATCAATTCCTCAGATTAAGGGATGGAATTGGTGTTACAAGTTTTGATGGAATATGAATTAAGGGATGGTATTAGAAGTAATTCATATTTAATTGTACTATTTTCTTAGCCCCTAAATTTGTTAGAGGGTATTTTAGTATTTTCTCTTATTCTAGTAACCCTAGTTTTAGCTTATAAATAGGGTGACAATCATTGTAACTTTTATCATGTTTTGTAGCCGTCATTCTCTTAATAGAATATTCATCTTTTATTCTACCTTTGCACCAACACATTTTCGGTTCTAGCTAGTGTTGAGTAAAATTTTGTTTAGTTTCTAAACTTACTTCTCAGGATATCATAGTTATTGTAGAAGCAAAACTTGATGATTATTTTCTAATGTGTATGTTAATTGATCATATTAAGGATTTCATTGCTTGAAGAATATTGTCATGTTGTGGACTAATTTTATATTATTTTTGTTTATTTTAAGCATTGTAAATAATTTGATTAGTCTACTAATTTTAAAAAAAGGGTAAATAGCAACCGAGTTGTTACTTTTAGTTTCATTGCATGGCGAGAAATCGATTTTTTTTAATCCGCGGATTCGGCAACTTCATGCCGATATGTCGCCAAATTTCAATACATCAATTGTATATTTTCACCGCATTTCGATCTTTACATACGACACTCCAATTTCGTTGTCGCTATGTACAAACCGGTTTGAGCACATTACCACCAATCCAATTCAACTTTTTTTAAATCGACATCGTCATCTACTTCTTTCTCTTTTTAATTATGATTAATTAATTAATTAAATTTTGTTTAATTAGTTAATTACGATCAATTAATTTTAATTAACTTGGTTATTTGATTCAATTAAATAATTTTGATAATTAATCTTAATTAACTTTGATTAATCATTTCAATCAAGCTTTAACCAATTAATTTTGTTAATTAAAAATTGACCGACTTATTTCATCATCATCTTTCACTATTGTTTCATAATCATTTCCAAAACCATTTCAATTTCATCATCAAATCATTAAACCATTTAAAACACAGTTCTTGATTCCAAGTCAAGCCCATTTCCATACCTTTGTAAGTCGATCGCTTTTAAGCATCGCCATCAACCTCGCATAGCTTACTCTTGGGCTTTCTTACAATGAGACCTATTCGGTTATTAATTAATCGAGTAGAAGAATAATACACTAAAATAAAATTCATTTCATTCATAAACACAAAATTAAAACCTTGATCCGATGTCGAGTATTTTCATTAAAAATTAAATTAACGTATCCAATCACAATCAAATACCATTTCATTTGGGAAATGAAAAGGGGGATGGTTTTGAGTTTTCAACTCCTCTCCTCGATTATTTGAATACGAGTTCTCTTACTCGGTTAGTCAAATAGTCGTCGTGTCTAATCCACTTAAGCAAATCAAACTATTTCATAATAACAAAACGAAAAGGGAGATGACTTTGAGTCTTCAATTTTTCTCCTCGATTATTTGAATAAGTTCTCTTACTTGATCAGTCAAATAATTGTCGTTCCTCTATAAACTTCCAAACCCCGATTAAATCAAACTATTTCATAATAACGAAACGAAAAGGGAGATGACTTTGAGTCTTCAATTTTTCTCCTCGATTATTTGAATACAAGTTCTCTTACTTGGTCAGTCAAATAATTGTCGTTCCTCTACTAACTTCCAAACCCATATTAAATCAAATTATTTTCATAATAAGAAATGAAAAGGGAGATGACTTTGAGTTTTCAACTTTTCTCCTCAATTGCTTGAATACGAGTTCTCTTACTCGGTCAGTCGAGCAATTGTCATTTTTCCACAAACATACAACTTAATCAAATCATTTTCATAACAAACTATACGAAAAGGGAGATGGTCTTGAGCCTTCGATTCCTCTCCTCAAATGCTTGGATATGAGTTGTCTTACTCAACCATTCAAGTACTTGTCGTCTATTCTAAAAATACATCAACCATACGTAAACTTATTTTCATAACCACTCAGATGAAAGAGAAAGTGGTCTAGAGTTTTCTATTCCCTTTCCCGACTATTAGGATACGAGTTGTCTTACTCGATTATCCGAGTATTCGTCATCCATTCAAAACACCTTAATTATTATCAAATCCTTTCTATAATTAAGTATGAAAGGGAAAGTGGTCTAGAGTCTTCTGTTCCCTTTCCCGACTATTAGGATACGAGTTGTCTTACTCGACTATCCGAATGGTCGTCATCTAACCAAAAACATCTCAACCAATCAAAACATCCAACATATTAATTCAACTTGTCACCCCAGTGTGACCAAAACTCTTTTCAGAAAGAACATTGCTTAATCCTTTCTAACGCGCGTAACAAACCAATGCTTAAGCCTCCGCCGAGAGTAGACAAGCCAGTGTTTAGCCTTTAGGATGCGATCCAAACAGTTGTTCATTAAAAAAACACCAACCAACCGTAGTTCCCCGAACTACGAATGCTCTGATTTCCTTATTACACCATAAGGATACGTAGGCAGGAGATTGCTGTATCTTCGCGAGCACGCTAATAAAAAACCTCCTCTTTCCCTTTCCGAGATTCCCATCCATTTCTATATTTCAATATATTTATAACCCGAAAACAACAAACAAACATAAATTAACACTCGAAACGCAAATTAGAACTAAAAGGTTCCCATTGAGTACAACAGACGTAAGGGGTGCTAATACCTTCCCCTTACGTAATCCACTCCCGAACCCGAATATGGTTGCGACGACCATTATTCCATTTCCTAAAGGTTTTATCGATATTTTCCTATTGTCGCATCCGCGAAAAACAACCGGCGGGCTGAAACAAAAACAACACAGAGCCACCACCGTGCGTTATTTATCCCAAAGAGGGAAAGGAAACGCTCAGAGTAAACCTGGAAAAAGCATGGTCTCGCGACCAAAGAGATGGGATCGGGAGTCGGTTATGCGAAGGGAAGGTATTAGCACCCTACGCATCCGTCGTACTCGACGGGATCCACGCTCTAAAACATAGGAAAAGGTTGCTAAAACAAACATCACACACACACACTGAAGACAACACAGGTGGGATAAGAGGGGAGAGGGCTCGCTAGGATATCGCATCCTATGCCTACGTATCTCGTCTGGAACGAGAATCAGAGCTGCCGTAGTTCGGCTCACGCACGCCAAACAAGACACACACAAACACAGGCAAACCTGGAACCCGAATGCCAATCGCTGGGCTTACATCGGCTTCCGAACCAAACAAACACACTCAGGATACGGACAGCCAATCGCTGGGCTTACATCCATATCCTGACACACAAAAGGAACAAACAACAAGTTACTAAGGAGTCGGGAACTCGAGCCTAGCAACTGTCAAGCAAACCCACACAAAAAAGAAAAAAAAATGCCCGGAGAGACCTCGCACGGTCTCCTGCCTACGTACCTCATCTGGTATGAGGATCAGGGCGACGTAGTTCCCCTGAACGGGAAAGAAATTCTAGCCAGAAACCAAGGGAGACACACTACTAGGGAGCTGTACTCGAGCCTAGTGTTATCATGCATCATTGCCCTATGTTATGGTTTCTATCTACTTGCACAACAACAAGCTAATCCTAACCAGGAAAAAACAAGCATGCAGGCATAAACAAAATAAAGCAAACATTTTAAATAGCACACACTATATCCAGTCAAGTGAGGCTCAAACAAGGGTGGACTGCCGAAGCAAGTCAACTGTACAGGGTAGTGTTCGCTCTTAACCCTGACATTGAGAGTCAGGGTGAAGCAGATGAAAGGTGAGTGAAGATGAGACTTCACAGCTCTTATCCCTGGCCAGGGAGAGCTTCAGACAAAGGAGCGTGGGTTCAGAATGGAGGAACCCTTCTACACTCAAGACTCTGACTCGATTGTACAAATGTACAAGATCTTGGGTTAATGTCCCAATGCATCAACACAGTGGTGTGAGCAGAGGGACGACTCAACAGAATAGCGGGGGATAGATTGCATATCCCTTGGGTTCCTCCAATTGCCTTATAGAGGTCTTTACCTGCTTGGGGACCAAAGTAAACAATCACAAACATCGCCTCTTAAGGAGGACTTCAGACAGTTGCCTGGCTAAATAACAAGCCAGGTCTTCCAGACTACATGGAGACAAGAGAGTCTACCTCAACTGGTTTATACAACCAAGAAGCAGCACAGCAAGTTCTTAAAGAACTAAAGCGACTATGGTACCTGAAATCAATCAAGCACAGTCAATATTCAAGTCACACAGTCAAAACAGACAAGTTAAGAATCAACGGACTATGTACAAAAACAATGCAATGTGTAAAGCACAATCAACTCAAGTGAGTCAAGCATCCTACAAAATAAAACAAGTTAGTTCACAACAATTAGCCAAATCAAACTTGTATCATTCTCCTTTAAGGCATTTGCATCTCAACCTGAAACACAATTCAAAAGTGAGAAACAAGACCACTAGGACAAGCCTAGGGTCCAAATGAGGTGAAAAATTCAAAACAGCAAGTGAAAATTAATCAAAACCAAGATTTATCAAGAAAAAAGAGAATCCAATTGGTCCCATGCTCATCTCATTCAGTATCATCATTTCATAAACAAAATATCACAAAGCATGCCATTTGCAACTTCAAAAGACCAAACAGAATGATCACAATCAAATCAATATCAAAACAGCTCAATAAATTCCACAAAAGTTCCAGCCTAAACAGAAGACATTCAATGAGTATCATATCAATTTTCAGCTCATTTGGATCAATGGAAGTATGGAAATTAAATTCATAAAGTTCAGACAAGTTCAAGCAAGCCAACACAAGGCCTCAAAACAATCATCAACTTCCAATAATCATAAAACAGAAATTAAATATGATAAATGAATGGGATCAAAACCACAATGACCTATAATGTGTCTACAATGCTCATACCAAATTTCACACTCATACAATTAACCATGAGAATTTCACAAATCAAATGCCAACATGTGTCACAAACAAATCACAAAATGACCAAACAGAGGGAAAAATTCCAATCAAATAGGAAATGCCATCAATAAATCCAGAAAAATTCACATGTATTCTCAACATCCATATGCTCAATCATGCAAAAACTTGGCTCAATTCAACATCCCTAAGCAAGGCAAATAAAATCATGAAGTTCATCAAGCTTGGTGTGACACAAATTTTCACACCTCTATTCAAAAATTCATATCTCCTCAACCAGGTATCCAAAAATTACAAACTACACATCAAAATCACCATCAAAGAGTCCAGAATAAGCACAAAAAATTTCATGAATTTCTTTGGAAGCATCAACATTTCATGAATGATATGGCATGGCATGTACAAAATGAACACATTCAATCAAACCCTAGGCATTTTTAATTTTCACACATGCACAAAAATCACAAAATCACCATAAAAAACTACACATTACAAGGAGAATCATGCAAAATATCTCACAAAATTTGGACAAGAAATGAATTAGTTATGAATTTTACAAGAACATGGATCAAAAATGAAATAAAGATGAAAAAAGAAATGAAATAATATTGAATAATATTCTGAAAATGGCACGGTTGTAATTTTTAAACGTGAGAGCAAAACGGCGCCGTTTCATTTTAATGTGGTGGTGCGCTGTGAGTGGCTCTGAGGCGCGGTAAACACCAATTTGAATGCCAGGCCAGGAAAGAAGGATCTAACGCGTTCATCAGCTTATTCTTCAACAAGAACAATTCCAGAAATTCCAGAAAATGATGAACAACAAATCTCAATCAAAATGAGCAAACTCCATATCACTGGAACCGTCTCTCAACCTAGATCATGAATATGCCATTGGTTTGACCTAATTCTTCCTAGGCTAAGCAAATCGAACGAAAATAGATTCCACATCCAAACTTTAATTCGAGATTTCTCTCTCAATACTCAATCAAATTGAAAACCACAAACAGCATGATGATCTACAATCAAAAACCTATCAAATCCATATCACAATTTCAGCAATTACAGAAATCGAAAATTCACCTTATGGAGATGGCAGAAGTCGATTTGGATGTTTCCACGTGTGAAAAGGTGAAACAGATGCAGTTCCTTGATGTGGAAGTTGATAACAACGATTACCTCAGCTCAAAACAGCTCCAAGTGCAAGAATCATGAAGTTGCCATTGTAGATCAAGCTTTCCAACAGTCCAATTCAGCAAGCTTTGGCCACGAATTCAATGAAACAGTCCTTCACCAAGGCTTATGGAGCATGGATCAAGCAAGAATCAACAAGATTGATGAAGAATTCTTGGAGAAATGATGAAAAATGCATGAAGAAAGTTTTGAGAATTTGGAGAGAATTTGGAGGGAAAAGTTGTTAGGATCTTGAAGAATGAAATGTCATTAGCAATTTCTGTTACAGTTAAGGCTTTATACCACTGCTTAATCAACTTCTTAATCCAAATTATCAAAATCAAAGTGATTAGCAAAAATGAGTTTTCAAGTGAAAGTCCAAAAAGTCCTTTTGCATTTTAGGCCAATATGATAGCAAATGACAGTCCACACAACTTCTAAATGGTATTTGTGAAGTGTTAGAAAAGGCCTTGTGTGCAAAATCCTTGTATTTCACAAAGTCACTTATTTTCCCACCAATTTTCAAAGTGATCACTTGAAAAATGACTTTTTGCCATGCTTATTTTTGATGAATTTTGACCATGCATCATGAAAGTACATGTGAAACAGGGTTTGCTCAAAGAAAGATCACCCAAATTGGCCATTCCATGTGAAAGTTATGCCACTTTGAATTTAGGCATTTTTGGAAAATGATTGGACCATAACTTGTCAACCATGCATGAGAAATTCAAGTTCTTGGACTTTTTGAAAAGGTGAGAGCAAGATCTACAACTTTCATGTTGAACAAAATTTCATTTGAAGCATTTTTGGACATGTAATTTTGAAGTGAAAAACTTTCCATTTTTGGAAACTGTCATTACAAGTCACTTTCTATTTTTGGAAAGTTTTCTCCTGGCTTTATTTTCTTCATTCTTGATGTTTGAAATGTCAAATGAAACTTGTTTCAACATGAATGAAGTGTATCCAACTCTCTCCCACCTCCAAATCCATCATTTCTGGCACAGTTGACTTTTCTGATTGATAGATGAATTTGGCTGTGCATTGATCAAGTTGAGCCTCAAACTCCTGATGAAATGGCTCAATGATGAACCCCTAGCTTCCATAAGCTCAAAATAATCACATGATGATCCCCATATCCATTGTAGACCCCATCTCCTTGCCATGCCCTGATTGGCCCAATGCAACTGATTAGACTGATTAGGGTTGACCAGTGGTCAAAACCCTAATCTCAAAGTATCTGATCAATCTCTTGAATCTCTTGGATGATAACAAGACCATGATGATGAAGATGTATCATAACAACCAAGATCAAGCTCAACCTCCTTGAGAAACCATGAAACCCTAATTTGTACCATACATCTTTAGATGGCTAGTGATCAGTCCATTCAATGAAAAATCCTCAGGCTTGAACCTCTCAATCTCTTATCTTCTGATCAAGACTTAGGAGGATGACTTGATCAATGTAGCCACATGATAAGCAATATGCTAATGACTAAAAAATGCAATGCAATATGTTAGCTAGTCCCAAGAGAGGAGGGCAAATTTTGAGGTGTTACAGCTGCCCCTATTCAATCCACTGTGAACCTGTCGATATGAATAGTCTCGGCTTTCAGATGATCAGGATGAAGAGTGATTGAATACCAAGAACAGACGAATAATTTGCACTCTGATGGGAAAACAATTAACAATGCCTGTCAGAATCGGCGAAGAAACAATCTTGCAGAAAAATCCGTCTGGAACGGAGAACAGTCGGCCTGAATACCGAAACAGAAATGTCTGGATAACTGGTGACACCAAGATAGCCACGGCCTGA
Source organism: Lathyrus oleraceus (assembly GCF_024323335.1). Lineage (NCBI taxonomy): Eukaryota > Viridiplantae > Streptophyta > Magnoliopsida > Fabales > Fabaceae > Lathyrus > Lathyrus oleraceus. Next base: position 383,882,331 of record NC_066580.1, on the reverse strand, counting down.
GCGCCGCCCGTCAGTCTGAATATGGAACACCGGAACATGAGAACATTGATGTCGGTCTGAATACCGGAAAATTAGCCTGAACGCCACTTTGGTCTGAACACCACTTTGGTCTGAACACCACTTCGGTCTGAATACCGGGAGATTGGCCTGAATGCCACAAGCTGCATCGATCTAATTGTCGGAAGCTTCTTCGATCTGAAAATCGGAAACTGGCCTGAACGCCACTTCGGTCTGGATACCGCCTCGGTCTGAACACCGGAAAACTGGCCTGAATGCCATAAGTACTTCGACCTGATCGTCGGAAACTTCTTCGATCTGAAAATCGGAAACTGGCCTGAACGCCACTTCGGTCTGGATACCGCCTCGGTCTGAACACCGGAAAACTGGCCTGAATGCCATAAGTACTTCGACCTGATCGTCGGAAACTTCTTCGATCTGAAAATCGGAAACTGGCCTGAACGCCACTTCGGTCTGGATACCGCCTCGGTCTGAACACCGGAAAACTGGCCTGAATGCCATAAGTACTTCGACCTGATCGTCGGAAACTTCTTCAATCTGAAAATCGGAAACTGGCCTGAACGCCACTTCGGTCTGGATACCGCCTCGGTCTGAACACCGGAAAACTGGCCTGAATGCCATAAGTACTTCGACCTGATCGTCGGAAACTTCTTCGATCTGAAAATCGGAAACTGGCCTGAACGCCACTTCGGTCTGGATACCGCCTCGGTCTGAACACCGGAAAACTGGCCTGAATGCCAACATCGTCAAAAAGGAATAGTGACACATGTCGGGGATAACAAGCCCCGTGCCGGCTACTCTCTGCTCAACCCTAGCCACCGAACACTTTGCGTCTAACTGGGGATTATTCTTTCTTGTTTTTCTTTTTTTGGACCCCGAAACCTCTTTGATTACCATTCCCATCTTCGCTCGACAGAAATTTTGATTCAAAATCACGATGCCAAACTCCTCAGAGTAACACCTTCACCTTTGGGCAAAACCACCTCTCAAACAAATACCACGGCTTGAGACTAGCGTATGCTTGCAATAATGATGCATGATCTTTTTTCCAGCGTAATGCTCCATAATTATGGAAATGCTACGCGATTTTATTATGCAATATGCTATGCTTATTTTATATGATGAATGCATAAAAAGTATCCCCCTCAAGGGACTCTTCTGGGGAGCTCGAGACACTCTGCTGAGGAACTCGCCAACACTCCGATCTCTACCCTGTTGGGGAATAGCACTGCTGCTGGGAAAAGGCAACCCTTGCTAGGGAAAAACCTCCTTTGCACCCGATCCGCTTGGGGATATTGCTGGGGATAAGAACCACCAACACTCTGTGGGGATTCAACTGTCTTTGACTTGCTGGGGATATCAATCCCGACTCCGCTTGGGAAACCACCACACACAGATACTTCCGCTGGGAAAACTGCAACCTTCAGGCCTGGCGACTGGGGAAGCATCAATCTCGCACCTGCTGGGGATAACCATCCTGACCCTGCTAGGGAGACCTTGAATCTGCCGGGGGATTAGTCATTCTAACTCTGTTTGGAGAGATAAGGAAATGTGGATACTGAACACCCGTCGACTCGTCGAACCATGGCGTCCATCATTCAAATCCATTGTCATCTTTCCCATTTTGAGAACTCTCAGACTCCTCTGGACTTTTCTGCTCCATCATCTTGTATTCCAAACCGCTTCGTTCTCGACAGAAAGCGAACTCCTGGGACTTACACAAACTTTTTAATTTTCTGACTTTGAAGAGTCTTCTTGATTAATTCCAAGGATCGCCGTACGCCCTCGCCTTTTCACCATTTCTCCATTCATTCGTCCCTGATTGGACTCCATGGGGATTTCTTTTGTCAAAGCTTCCACATCACAACCTGCAGGTGAGTGAAAATACCTAACAGTACCTGCAAAAGAGATCGTTAGATAAAACCGTGCCCCAGGCGTGTCAAGATCTCAACACTTGGGTCACTCAACCTTCCAAATAAGATTTCAAGCCTCAATCTTATATGCACGCATTGGAAGGGACCTGTATGTCTTAAAATGCAAAATTCTTTATCAAAAATATCTAGATGTTTTTGCCATCAAAGCGGTAATGAAAAACAAAAACAAAATTATTTGACTGAATATGCATTTTATTGATTGGAAATGTGTGGCTCCAACTGAGCAATACAAAGGAAACAATTCCTGAAAAGAGGTAATTGCGCACAAAAGGAAAAATCTATCCTAATGGCAATGTGAAACCCGTGATCTCATCGAGTTCCAACTCGGTTACACCCCATATGTCCTCAGACTCTCCGTGCTTTCTGCCTTCTGAACAAGACGCTTCTGATTGATCCCTACCGGGTATTATCCATGATGCCTTAACCAAAGCGCAAACGATCATGCCTGACGCAGTTGTTCGTTTCAATCCCTCTTTTGCCTGGACCGCCCTTTCGGGTTTTCAGTCCACCGGGATACCCCTTTTTGCCCAAGTCGCCTTTTCAGGTTTTCGACTTGCCGGGTGTACAAATTTTCTTCTTTATCCCTAATTTTTGCCCGAACCTTTTCTTTCTGTTTTTTTGGTTCGTCGGGATGCCCATTTTTGCCTGGACTATTTTCTTCTTTTCGTCCAGCGGGTCTCTTTATACGAAGTATTTTTTTTAACTGCGTCCGCATTCACAGGGGATGGAAAATCCTCGCCATTCATGGTCGTTAACAACAAGGCTCCGCCAGAGAAAACCTTCTTAACCACGAACGGACCTTCATAATTGGGTGTCCATTTGCCCCTTCGATCGTTTTGAGGAGGAAGGATCCTTTTCAGCATCATATCACCCACGTGATATACCCGAGGTCGTACCTTTCTGTCAAAAACACGTTTCATCCGCTGTTGGTATAACTGCCTATGACAGATGGCTACCAGCCTCTTCTCTTCTATCAGGCTCAACTCTTCGTACCGGGTCCTTACCCATTCAGCCTCTTGCAACTTCACGTCCATCAGGACTCTCAAAGAGGGAATCTGAACCTCAATCGGTAACACGGCTTCCATCCCATATACCAATGAGAAAAGAGTCGCCCCATTAGGCGCATCGAAGATCGATACCCAGGATACAAGCTTCATACTCAATCACACCGTCGGTGCCTTCAAACGTTATCCGGGCAGCAAAAGCTTATTCACCTTAACCTCCCCCATCAGACATCAGAATCCGTTTGGATTCAGGGTCAGGCCCCTCCTCCGGGATCGGTTACTCTCAATCTTTCGATCAGAGCACCTCGAGATGTCCTCATCAGGGAATTCAAACTTCATTGGTTGATAACCCCCAATGGGTTGTTGGGCGAGATAATCAGACAATACACCCTTTGATTGCTTTCAGAGAGCATCACAAATCAGTCAATATTCTTTTGCACTCTCGCAACCCGTCCGGTCAATGCTGGATTCTCAAACCCCTACTCGATCGGATCCATCTTGGAAATCCACAAAGTGGTATGAACCAGCATACACTGTCTCAACCGGCGAGCAGCCTATGCCAAAGTACAGCAAGTTTCCTCGAACAGTGAATGTATTGTTTCACAGTCGACAAACTTTTTGCTAAGGTAAATTGCATGCTCTTTTCGACAAGACTCGTCATGCTGACCCAATACACCTCGTAGACCCCTCGAAGGCTGTCAAGTACAGATTAACAATTGCTCCTTTCACAGGAAGTATCTGAATCAGAGGCTCCTGCAACTTATTCTCTTATTTTTCAATGCCCCTTGGCAATCATTATTTCGCCTGACCGTTTGATTTTTTTTTCAACATCTGAATACGAGTTCACCCGTGGCGGTTTAAATGAGATGTAAACCATGACATGTAGTTCAATCTACCACGAGCCTCTCTTTTATGTTCTCGGTTCAGGCATTTCTCTTTTTTTTTTTTTTTTTTTTTTTTTTTTTACAACAGGACCAACCTCGATTCCTCTCTTACAATGAACCCCAACATCTTACCGGACCGCACTCTGATAGTGCACTTATCTGAATTCAACCTTAGTCTGAATTATCTCAACCGGTCCAACAGCTTGCCCCGGTCTGCCAGATGCCCCTCTTCTGGTTTGGGACTCTACTATCATGTCATCAACATAGCATTCGATTTCATGATGAATCATATCATGAAACAAAGTCACCATGGCCCTCTGATACGCGGCACCGGCGTTCTGCTTCTTTAGAGGACGGTCTTCTCTCCATGGTAGCTTGTGCACAATGACATTGGTATCCGAACCTGGCATATCCTGACACGACCAGGTGAAGGTATCCACATGCTCTTCCAACAGGGCTACCATTCTGCTTTCGACTTGCCCCTGAAGCGGCCCCAATTTCACTTCCCTTCTGACCTCGGCGGTGCTTGGAATAACAATCTTAATCCGCTCCTCATGCGGCTGAATCACCTTCTCCTTTTGTTTTAACAACCTGGCTAATTCCAGCAGATCACAATCTTCTTCGCCTTCTTCTTCGGCATGATAGATCGGATTGTCGAAGTCATACAGAGGTGTAACCAAATCGTTATCAATGAGATCCGGAGAATTATTTTTTTCGATGTCGGAACGAGACAAATTAAAAGGGGAAAAATGAAAATAAACATTGCCATTTTTATTTGTTTTTAAACTGCAAAAATAAATGAAAAACAGGGAACACCGCTTTTAATTGAAAAACATCCATTTATTAATGATGCAGAAATGTTGCAACATGAAACATGAGGTGGCCCTTACAATGAACCATTACGTGTCGGGCAACACACATGGCTTTCATGCAGATAAAACTGAAAACAAGAAATATTACTCTTCCAGACGAGCGACAGTGATGATCTTTTTTAGGCCTTCCAATCTCCTGGTACGCACGATTTTATCCACGATTCCAGTTCGCGGTCACTATCAATCTCTTCACCCACTGTATAGGTGTGATCCGAATCTAGCATTCCGGCACTGACAAAGGTGACCGACGGACGACGTCCTCTATTCTGTCCAGACGACCTTTGATCTGGCTGATAGCCAATCCCAAACATGGCTGCCTTTACCACAATGCCTATGATTTTTCCCCAGCCTGGGATCCCTCCATTTCTCACCACCTCCAGGGCCTGTTTGTAAGAAGTAATGAACGGTTTTTTCTCTTTCTCAGCAATAATGGCCTTCTCCATCATGACAGCTTCAACTGCCTGACATGGTGTTTCAAATTGCTCACCATCCATTTCCACCTCCTTCATCTTCTGGGTCATATCCTCTATCAGTACACACCCCTATGTGGCAACGGCCGCACAACAAGTATCAACACTAGAGAAAGCTCCCTCCTTCCTCAGAGGTTTTGAGACCACAGGCCCTGGAGCTTTTAACTGATCCCCATTCGTCAACCCAATCGTCTTCTTATCCTCAGAAATTGCATTCATCCCCATCTGACCATACGCGGGCATGTGATTAGCCTTAACATTTGGAAATTGTGCAAAATTAATGGCCTTGGAATCCACCAGGTCTTGCACAGTATGCTTAAAAGCTCTACAACCCTCAATGTTATGCCCAGACGCACCAGAATGGAATTCACACTTGGCATTCTCATCATAATTAGGTGGCCTCTGATCCGGTCTCAATGGAGCTAATGTCCTCAATTGTACCATTCTGAGATCTTTCAACTTCTTCAACAGAAGAGCATACGACATGGGTGGCCTATCAAATTGACGATCTACCCCCTTTCCTCTTACCTGGTTTCCAGCTCTCTGTGCTCCCTGTTGAGTTGACGGATGTCTCTGTGGTGCAGGTGAACTACCAACAGGAATGGTTGCAGTGACAGCATAAGGGTGATAGCGATCCTTACCGCGTTCTTTCTTTGCTGGCACACCATTTGACTCAACCTCCTTCTTAAGCTGACCACTGCTAGGGGGTTTCTTTGTTATAGTGACTGAGGGATTTGTTACTTCGGATGACGGAGTCCTTCTCAGAACTTTCTCCACCATTAGCCACTTCTCGATCTTTTCCAATCTCTCGGCCATGGCCTTCTGCCCCAGGGCGAGCCCTTGCACAACACTGAACAAATCCCTCACCATCTCTTTCAGCTCGAGGATGTCGGCGTTGGGCGGATTCATCATTCCTGTGTCAATCAAACAGGTTAGAAACTGACACCTGCAAAACAAGAAGACAAGTTATTATGATCATGCATGAATGCAGTGTCCATCCACATGAGGGACACCTTGTCTCTTGATCCTGGCTTCATCGAGACAGATAATAATCCGGCAACAATATTCTGACATTCAGCATTTGATTCCCTCATACAGATCAGAGATATATGATTTAGCAAAATACCCCCAACCATGTGTGTGCTTGTGTGAGTGCATACGGTAAAGCAAATAAAGCTTGAAGATCAATCACTGAATGAAAATCACCATCACATAACAAAATGCACAATAAGTGCCATAGTCATACATCAAATCAGATACCAATTCTCCAAAATCAATAAGGAAATACAAGCAAATGAATTCCGTCAACAGGCCTGACGGTAATCCACAAATAAGAAAGGCTAGCCTGATGAGGGTCCCACAGAAGGCCTTACATCATCAATCATCTTCGCAAACTCTGCGGCGAACCTGAGCTCGGTGTTCTCCTGCTGTAATCTCCCCACCTCTTTCTGGTGAATCTTCATCTGCCTAAAGTAATGATCTCTCTCAGCTATGTAATGATCCCTCTCAGTGATGATCTTTGCTTTCTCTGCTTCCCATTCTGCAGCGAGGACTCTGGCTCTATCATCCCTTTGATCCCTTACGAGAATTTGCCTCCTCCTCTGATCTTCAATAACCTTTGTAGCTCTGGCTAGCTTCTCCTTGGTGACGTCGTGCTCTCTGGTAGATGACGCTAAGGCTTGGCTGACCTTCCCATAATAGGCAGTATCCATCTCAAAGCGCTTTGCCTCCAATGCATGTCGCTTATCTTGATCTTCCATCCTCACTTTGATCTCCTGATTAGCCATCTGAATACGAGCAACACTCATCTCCAATTCAGCTTTCTCTGCAAGCAACCGATCTCTGGCTCTCTTCATCTCGAGGAATTCTTCCATACGGACAGAAGAACGCGGACCCTCGATCATAGGACACCACGGATCACCTCCAGGAAAAGGTAGATGTGTGATCTCAATTCTCTTCCGCAGCCAATCATCAAATGGAGGAAAAGACCGGCTGTTGACCTTGCCAAAAGGAACCTTTCCTTTCCTCTGAATGTTACGCCATGACCCAGATACTTGCCTCAACTTGGCCTGATCACCCTCAGCTGAGAAGTAAAAGGACTCCTGAATCTCTCGTTCGAGAGGAGGAACCTCCATGGCAAACCCCATCTGTCTCCTAAGAAGCGTCGGGTTGTAATTAATGCAACCCTGAACACCTATGAGAGGCACATTGGGAAATCTCCCACAGCTATATATGAAATCCCGTCCAGCCATACCATTATGAGTCCAAGCTATGTCAGCAGCCCGCAAACCCATCAATCTGACCGACCACTTGACCGTAGGATCAAGAGAAGCAAAAGCACCTCGGGAAGGCAAATACCCCATAAACCATCTGAATAGCATCTGAGCACAACACCGGATCAGACCACCACGCCGCTTCTCGTTCCTGTTATGAATCGAGTAATAGACATCTCCGACCAGAGTAGGAATAGGGTTCCTCTGCATGAACAATCTGATAGCATTATGGTCCACAAAGCTCTTTTGATTAGGAAACAGGATAATCCCATAAATGCTCACAGCAATCAAGGCACAAGCCGTCTTCCAGTTACCCACTACAGCATGTTCCTTAACCTTAGCCTCCAAGAAACTCAAATGAAATCCAGGTAATTTTCCTTTCTCCTTCAAACCCTCATTGGTCATCTCCGGACTCAAATAAAGAGCACGAGAAATCCCAAGGACATCAGGCTCTCCCCTAATAGCACAGAAAGGAATCTGATCTCGGATCTGCATACCCAATATACTAGCATAGTCCTCCATCAGAGGCCCCAACAAATAGTCCGGGAACACAAAACATCTCAGACCCGGGTCATAGAACTGGAGAATAGTATGAATGGCGCTTCTGTCACTGTCTGTGAGTCTGAAAACCATCTTCAGGATACCACCGTATGCCTCTCTGAACATCCCCACATGGTCGGGCGTAATCAATGCTATCATATCTCTCAGCTCGTCAATCTCTGGGTTGAAGAAGCTATAGACAACATCGTCTTTCAAACCGGTTCTCATATCTGAGCAGAAAGTCTCTCAACCAGGATCTCGATCAAAATGTCCCTGCATATGGATAAACATGTGTTAGATGCAGGTAAATGCAAGATGTTATGATGCTGATGAATGAATGTAATGCAGTGTGCCATCCTCCAAGTCGTCTGATCATCTGTTGCTCTGAGTCACAGCCCTGATCTCTGAACCGATCACAACCATCTGAGGGAATATGTAACCACCAATCTGACTCAAGGGTTCCGAAATAAACGGAAGATACATCACCATCATCATCAAACAATCTCTGAGCAGATAACCATAACCATCTCTGAATCGGCCCGGGGAATCCTGAAATAAACGGATCCCCACTGATAAATAACATGGACAGCACTCCGGCGTCTCAGCAATAAATGACCATAAATCCGACTTATAAATATGACTCTGATCAACTGTTGAATCGATAGTCACCATCTGAACATGCATTTGAAAGAATCACCCGCCCCTCACAGATAAATTCTAATCAGGTTATCCTAAGGCGGATAATAGTCTCGACAATCGGGCAAAGATACTCAATGGGTTTGCCCTTTCGGGTGTGCCATTGTAGCTCTCCTGAGATCGTCTAAACCAAAGATCCGGGAAATGATCGGTCACCGAAGTCAATAGTTCAAAAGAGGTAACCCAACCAAAGCGGAGTACTCCACAAAGGAAGAGCTCTCAGATGAACCTCGTCCGGCTTGTGGTATGTCACGTTGCAACAATATGCTGATAAAGCAAATGAGGAACGTGAGACCACACTAATCCTAGGTGTACACTCGGGCCTGGGTTTTAGCCCCACTCAGAACACCCACCCCAAAACAACGGAACCACCTGCACAGAGGACGGCAACATGATAGTATGATGCATGCAAATATTTATGCAAATATATACACCATCAGAATAATAAATGCAATAAATAGCAGCACAAGCAACCTAAACTATCCTGGAACGCTAGGAGAGACTCGCTTAGGGAAGATGGACCAGCACAGGTCAACAATCTGTATAGTCCCCAGCAGAGTCGCCAGCTGTCGCATCCGCGAAAAACAACCGGCGGGCTGAAACAAAAACAACACAGAGCCGCCACCGTGCGTTATTTATCCCAAAGAGGGAAAGGAAACGCTCAGAGTAAACCTGGAAAAAGCATGGTCTCGCGACCAAAGAGATGGGATCGGGAGTCGGTTATGCGAAGGGAAGGTATTAGCACCCCTACGCATCCGTCGTACTCGACGGGATCCACGCTCTAAAACATAGGAAAAGGTTGCTAAAACAAACATCACACACACACATACTGAAGACAACACAGGTGGGATAAGAGGGGAGAGGGCTCGCTAGGATATCACATCCTATGCCTACGTATCTCGTCTGGAACGAGAATCAGAGCTGCCGTAGTTCGGCTCACGCACGCCAAACAAGACACACACAAACACAGGCAAACCTGGAACCCGAATGCCAATCGCTGGGCTTACATCGGCTTCCGAACCAAACAAACACACTCAGGATACGGACAGCCAATCGCTGGGCTTACATCCATATCCTGACACACAAAAGGAACAAACAACAAGTTACTAAGGAGTCGGGAACTCGGGCCTAGCAACTGTCAAGCAAACCCACACAAAAAAGAAAAAAAAATGCCCGGAGAGACCTCGCACGGTCTCCTGCCTACGTACCTCATCTGGTATGAGGATCAGGACGACGTAGTTCCCCTGAACGGGAAAGAAATTCTAGCCAGAAACCAAGGGAGACACACTACTAGGGAGTTGTACTCGAGCCTAGTGTTATCATGCATCATTGCCCTATGTTATGGTTTCTATCTACTTGCACAACAACAAGCTAATCCTAACCAGGAAAAAACAAGCATGAAGGCATAAACAAAATAAAGCAAACATTTCAAATAGCACACACTATATCCAGTCAAGTGAGGCTCAAACAAGGGTGGACTGCCGAAGCAAGTCAACTGTACAGGGTAGTGTTCGCTCTTAACCCTGACATTGAGAGTCAGGGTGAAGCAGATGAAAGGTGAGTGAAGATGAGACTTCACAGCTCTTATCCCTGGCCAGGGAGAGCTTCAGACAAAGGAGCGTGGGTTCAGAATGGAGGAACCCTTCTACACTCAAGACTCTGACTCGACTGTACAAATGTACAAGATCTTGGGTTAATGTCCCAATGCATCAACACAGTGGTGTGAGCAGAGGGACGACTCAACAGAATAGCGGGGGATAGATTGCATATCCCTTGGGTTCCTCCAATTGCCTCATAGAGGTCTTTACCTGCTTGGGGACCAAAGTAAACAATCACAAACATCGCCTCTTAAGGAGGACTTCAGACAATTGCCTTGCTAAATAACAAGCCAGGTCTTCCAGACTACATGGAGACAAGAGAGTCTACCTCAATTGGTTTATACAACCAAGAAGCAGCACAACAAGTTCTTAAAGAACTAAAGCGACTATGGTATCTGGAATCAATCAAGCACAGTCAATATTCAAGTCACAAGTCAAAACAGACAAGTTAAGAATCAACGGACTATGTACAAAAACAATGCAATGTGTAAAGCACAATCAACTCAAGTGAGCCAAGCATCCTACAAAATAAAACAAGTTAGTTCACAACAATTAGCCAAATCAAACTTGCATCATTCTCCTTTAAGGCATTTGCATCTCAACCAGAAACACAATTCAAAAGTGAGAAACAAGACCACTAGGACAAGCCTAGGGTCCAAGAGAGGTGAAAATTTCAAAACAGCAAGTGAAAATTAATCAAAACCAATATTTATCAAGCAAAAAGAGAATCCAATTGGTCCCATGCTCATCTCATTCATTATCATCATTTCATAAACAAAATATCACAAAGCATGCCATTTGCAACTTCAAAAGACCAAACAGAATGATCACAATCAAATCAATATCAAAACAGCTCAATAAATTCCACAAAAATTCCAGCCTAAACAGAACACATTCAATGAGTAGCATATCAATTTTCAGCTCATTTGGATCAATGGAAGTATGGAAATTAAATTCATAAAGTTCAGACAAGTTCAAGCAAGCCAACACAAGGCCTCAAAACAATCATCAACTTCCAATAATCATAAAACAGAAATGAAATATGATAAATGAATGGGATCAAAACCACAATGACCTATAATGTGTCTACAATGCTCATACCAAATTTCACACTCATACAATTAACCATGAGAATTTCACAAATCAAATGCCAACATGTGTCACAAAAAAATCACAAAATGACCAAACAGATGGAAAAATTCCAATCAAATAGGAAATGCCATCAATAAATCCAAACAAATTCACATGTATTCTCAACATCCATATGCTCAATCATGCAAAAGATTGGCTCAATTCAACATCCCTAAGCAAGGCAAATAAAATCATGAAGTTCATCAAGCTTGGTGTGACACAAATTGTCACACCTCTATTCAAAAATTCATATCTCCTCAACCAGGTATCCAAAAATTACAAACTACACATCAAAATCACCATCAAAGAGTCCAGAATAAGCACAAAAAATTTCATGAATTTCTTTGGAAGCATCAACATTTCATGAATGATATGGCATGGAATGTACAAAATGAACACATTCAATCAAACCCTAGGCATTTTTAATTTTCACACGTGCACAAAAATCACAAAATCACCATAAAAAACTACACATTACAAGGAGAATCATGCAAAAAATCTCACAAAATTTGGACAAGAAATGAATTAGTTATGAATTTTACAAGAACATGGATCAAAAATGAAATAAAGATGAAAAAAGAAATGAAATAATATTGAATAATATTCTGAAAATGGCACGGTTGTAATTTTTAAATGTGAGAGCAAAACGGCGCCGTTTCATTTTAATGTGGTGGCGCGCTGTGAGTGGCTCTGAGGCGCGGTAAACACCAATTTGAATGCCAGGCCAGGAAAGAAGGATCTAACGCGTTCATCAGCTTGTTCTTCAACAAGAACAATTCCAGAAATTCCAGAAAATGATGAACAACAAATCTCAATCAAAATGAGCAAACTCCATATCACTGGAACCATCTCTCAACCTAGATCATGAATATGCCATTGGTTTGACCTAATTCTTCCTAGGCTAAGCAAATCGAACGAAAATAGATTCCACATCCAAACTTTAATTCGAGATTTCTCTCTCAATACTCAATCAAATTGAAAACCACAAACAGCATGATGATCTACAATCAAAAACCTATCAAATCCATATCACAATTTCAGCAATTACAGAAATCGAAAATTCACCTTATGGAGATGGCAGAAGTCGATTTGGATGTTTCCACGTGTGAAAAGGTGAAACAGATGCAGTTCTTTGATGTGGAAGTTGATAGCAACAATTACCTCAGCTCAAAACAGCTCCAAGTGCAAGAATCATGAAGTTGCCATTGTAGATCAAGCTTTCCAACAGTCCAATTCAGCAAGCTTTGGCCACGAATTCAATGAAACAGTCCTTGACCAAGGCTTATGGAGCATGGATCAAGCAAGAATCAACAAGATTGATGAAGAATTCTTGGAGAAATGATGAAAAATGCATGAAGAAAGTTTTGAGAATTTGGAGAGAATTTGGAGGGAAAAGTTGTTAGGATCTTGAAGAATGAAATGTCATTAGCAATTTCTGTTACAGTTAAGGCTTTATACCACTGCTTAATCAACTTCTTAATCCAAATTATCAAAATCAAAGTGATTAGCAAAAATGAGTTTTCAAGTGAAAGTCCAAAAAGTCCTTTTGCATTTTAGGCCAATATGACAGCAAATGACAGTCCACACAACTTCTAAATGGTATTTGTGAAGTGTTAGAAAAGGCCTTGTGTGCAAAATCCTTGTATTTCACAAAGTCACTTATTTTCCCACCAATTTTCAAAGTGATCACTTGAAAAATGACTTTTTGCCATGCTTATTTTTGATGAATTTTGACCATGCATCATGAAAGTACATGTGAAACAGGGTTTGCTCAAAGAAAGATCACCCAAATTGGCCATTCCATGTGAAAGTTATGCCACTTTGAATTTAGGCATTTTTGGAAAATGATTGGACCATAACTTGTCAACCATGCATGAGAAATTCAAGTTCTTGGACTTTTTGGAAAGGTGAGAGCAAGATCTACAAATTTCATGTTGAACAAAATTTCATTTGAAGCATTTTTGGACATGTAATTTTGAAGTGAAAAACTTTCCATTTTTGGAAACTGTCATTACAAGTCACTTTCTATTTTTGGAAAGTTTTCTCCTGGCTTTATTTTCTTCATTCTTGATGTTTGAAATGTCAAATAAAACTTGTTTCAACATGAATGAAGTGTATCCAACTCTCTCCCACCTCCAAATCCATCATTTCTGGCACAGTTGACCACAGTTGACTTTTTTGATTGATAGATGAATTTGGCTGTGCATTGATCAAGTTGAGCCTCAAACTCCTGATGAAATGGCTCAATGATGAACCCCTAGCTTCCATAAGCTCAAAATAATCACATGATGATCCCCATATCCATTGTAGACCCCATCTCCTTGCCATGCCCTGATTGGCCCAATGCAACTGATTAGACTGATTAGGGTTGACCAGTGGTCAAAACCCTAATCTCAAAGTATCTGATCAATCTCTTGAATCTCTTGGATGATAACAAGACCATGATGATGAAGATGTATCATAACAACCAAGATCAAGCTCAACCTCCTTGAGAAACCATGAAACCCTAATTTGTACCATACATCTTTAGATGGCTAGTGATCAGTCCATTCAATGAAAAATCCTCAGGCTTGAACCTCTCAATCTCTTATCTTCTGATCAAGACTTAGGAGGATGACTTGATCAATGTAGCCACATGATAAGCAATATGCTAATGACTAAAAAATGCAATGCAATATGTTAGCTAGTCCCAAGAGAGGAGGGCAAATTTTGAGGTGTTACACCTATTCCTTCATTGGGATAAATAAAGTTCGATGGCGACTCTGTTCGAACGTAAATTTTTTCCGCGACCATCGCGAGGAATCGTATTTTTCGAGATGTGACAACTGTCACCTTCATTATTTTCATTTGTGTGTTTTGATTTTTTTTTTAATTTTTAATTTGATTTAGTTGATTTGAGATTGATTAGTGTTATTTATGTTGTTTTATTTTCTACTGGTTATTGAAGATCAAGTTGTGAAGTTTGTTTTCCTTTTATTTTATTTTTCGTGTAATTAACAGAGGAAGAAGAAGATGATTGTTCTTTTTACTTTTCCTTTACCTATTTCTGTATGAAAGAGAGGAAGGGAGGTTTGCTTTTTAAGTTCAAACATAATTTATTTTGTTTTGAAAGAAGAGGTGCTACTTTGTTACTGAAAGAGGGATTGTCTCCCTTTATTATCAATCATCATTCTATTTCTTTTTTTAAATAATCAAATAAAATAAAAAGGGAGTGCCACGTGTCTCAAAAGGATTGGTTTTCTTTTTGAGAGAATGTGTTAATAAAAGTGGTCTAAGCCCATGTTAAGTGTTTCTTGCCATTTCCGTTCATCTTGTACTACTCTTTTTTATATATAAATTTTATTATTTAATTTATTTATTAAGGTTAAAATCAAATTAGAGTTTAGTTTTTCATTTGGTTTGGGCTCAAGTCAATTTGTTATTTCCACCCCTGGCCCAATTATTTATATAGTCTCTTTTAGTTTTATTTTATTTGTTCTTGATTAACTAATTTATTTAGATTAACAATTATTTGATTGATTAAATGTTGATTAAATTTTATTTAATTGTTTCTTTTAATTACTAAGTGATTGTTTGATTATTCATCTAGTTTATTGCGTTGCGATCTTTGAGTTAAAACTCAATTTAACTCTCGAAAATCGATTGGGCGTATAGATTTCAGTCCGACTTTTAATAGAGTGATTCATATATGAATCCATTCTAAGTAAGTATGAACTAAATTCGGTTTGCTTTCGATTTTGGTCGGTTTCCGGTCCCGTGGCTTACTCTTGGGCCTTCTTACGATGAGTTTAATTTATTTCGGTTTCGTGGCTTACTCTTGGGCCTTCTTACAATGAGCTTTTAAGCAATATCAACTTAATTTTCAATAATTTCAAACCTTTGTACATTAATCATTTTAAATTTAATTTCAAACCTTTTCTCAATAAAATCTGAAGAAAAAGATTACCCTAGATGGAATATCCAGTAGTAATCCCGAATATTAGGCCCAAGTTGTAAGAGCTTGTAAGCCTTGTGTATTCGCCTTCTCCTCAAAATGCTCCAATATTTAAATCATTTTCATAAGTGAATCTGAAGAAAAAGATTATCCTGGATGGAATATCCAATCGTAATCCCGAATATTAGGCCCAAGTTGTAAGAGCTTGTAGCCATATGTATTCGTCTTCTCTTCAAAACATTTGTAAATATTCAAACGTCTTTTCTCAATAAAATTGAAAGAAAAAGATTACATGGGTGAAAGGTCCAGACGTAGTCCCGAGTATAAGACCCAAGTTGTAAGAGCTTGCAAGTCAGAATAACTCGTCTTTCAAGCCCAAAAATACATCCAACCGATCAAACTATTTTCGCCATCGTGCGATTGATAAAAAAAACCTTTTCATAAATGAAAGACATCTTGTCTTAAGGTGATGTAAACACAATGCTTTGTCCATAATTGTTGAGTTGAGATAAGTGACGTTTTTTCCGAATGTTGATTTGTAAATCCATTCGATGTGTGGTATATGCCTGCTCCTCATCTGTTTTGGGTAAAATAATATTTTTTGTCGATTAATACAATATAGCTTTCGCTAAAATCGACCAACAAACAAACATTTTTCTATCCAGAACTACGTAAGTCTTTAGTTCTCTATTGCACCCGGAGATACGTAGGAACATGATTTGTAAATCTTATCAGGCCTATTAATAAAAAACTTAGATTTAGTCCCCTTCGTTGCAAAATCCAAAAACATTCTTCTCTCTTCTATTCTTTCTTTCCCACCTAATAACTCGAGAAGCCTAACATTTCAAACTAACACTAACGCGCACAACTAACCTAACGGTTCCCGTTGAGTACAACGGACGTGAGGGGTGCTAATACCTTCTCCTTGCGTAATCGACTCCTGAACCCTGATTTGGTTGCGACGATCATAATCATTGTCGTTCTTTCTTGGGTCTTATCGATATTTCCCTTTTCCTTTTTAGGAATAAATAAAGTTCGGTGGCGATTCTATTTAGTCCATCATGCGAACGTGCAACTGCGCTTCGCTAGGTCGTGTTCTCATTTCGGTTCTCAGTTTGGTCCAACACTTTTCCATCTTTTTTACACTTTTTTTTCTTTGAGCAAAATATGAAGGCAAAACCAAACTCCAAACATACAAAATAGAAACCATAAGCCATAAAAACTTACTCTCACCAAACTGCTACTCTAGGTGTCCGCCATAAAAACTTAAATCTTTTTTTTTTTTTTCGTTTTATTTGTTAAGATTTCAAATCCCTTCCCAACCTTCTAATCCCAAATGTCAATTTTTATATTCGTATGGATTAAGAACAACTTGTAAATTGTTTGAAAAATAGAGCATATATGAAATGTATTATTTAAAAAATATATATAGCATGATAGCAAATAATTAATAGATGAATATAATTTTTTTTTTAAATGTTGTAAACCGATCAACCAAACCAAACTAAATGCAACAAAATCAGTTAGTCTGATTTGATTCCATTTTTAAAAAACACTAAAAATCAAATCGATGGATCTCTCTCTCTCTCTCTCTCTCTCTCTCTCTCTCTCTCTCTCTCTCTCTCTCTCTCTCTCTCTCTCTCTCTCTCTCTCTCTCTCTCTCTCTCTCTCTCTCTCTCTCTCTCTCTCTCTCTCTCTCTCTCTCTCTCTCTCTCTCTCTCTCTATATCTATATATATATATATAATATATATATATATATATATATATATATATATATATTATTATATATATATATATATATATATATATTTAAAACTATATTTAATGTTATTATTATTATTATTATTTTATTTTTTATAAAATTTATCTATTATACATATTGTTTGAGTACATGTCATAATTTAAATTAATATTTGTCTTTATATTTTTTAGTACAACAATATTATCTTTCGGTTATAAATTTATATTATTTACTTCTAATGATCTCACTGTACTAATTATAATATAAAAGGAAAAATTAGGATTTAACTTATTTTCATTATCATTAATGAATATTTTAATTCCATTATTTGACAATTAACCCTCATTATTTAGGAAACAAATAAATGCATTTATTTTTTGTTATTTTTTTCATAAGAAATTAAATGCACTTTTTTTCATAAGAGTATATCATGACTCAATAATTTTTTTTAAAAGGTACATTTTGCCATCATAATTATATAAATTTTATTATAGTATTTATTGTTTGATTTCATACCATAAATTTACATTAATATCATTTTTTCTTTGTCAGATATGATATGAATGAATTAAATACTGTATAATTATTTTCATTACAATTTTAAAACAATGTATCTTCAATTTTTTTTCAGTTTTAATTATAGATTTTAATTAAAATATATATTGTTGATTTTATGCCATAAATTTATATTAATATTTATGAATTCGCTGATAACTATAATTTTTTTTTTATTAATAGAAAAGCAAGAAATGCCAAAATATATATATATATATATTACATTGGGATCAATCAGGGAAGAACACATCTAATAAGTCACTTTCGAAAAAGTGATTAACAAAAGGAGAACACACATCAAATAAAAGATATTCTTCCTGAAGCTCAATACAATTATTTGCAAACGCATTGCGCTTCCTTGTGCACATGCTTAATAATAACATCTTTATCATTGGAGATTAGAGACTTAATTTTGGAGATAAGACTCATCCAAATACTACTACCATTATTGTTGGACTTAATCGCCTTCACTACTAATTGGGAATCAATGTTAATTTTGATAGTCTTGAACCCCAAACTAATAGCAAGTAGAAACCCTTCATAAACTCCCCATAATTCCTCCATGAATACATTACAAATATCAATCCTTTTGGAGATACCTCCAAACCATTCCCATTCATTTCCTCGAATAAGCCCTCTAACCATACTCCTAATAACCATCTTCGGACACAGATGCCTACTAAATTGATCATCATAGTTCTTTTTATTATGCCATCTCCAAAGATTATGACAAGAAGTAGCCCATAAAGCCTTCCAATCATCATCTTCATTCCAGCCACAATGATTGTTCAAGTTCATATCTATCCATCTCTAAATTTTCAGAGAAAAAGCTAGCTCTACTTTTAACATGGACCATATTCATCCAAAAGGGCATAACATTAGTACAATCTCTAATAACATGTAAGGCATCCTCCTCCACGTCCTGACAAATACTACACATTGCACTTCCAAGTCCCATGCAGCACTTCTTCATGTTCGTGAGTAATTCGTCTTAACAAAGCATCCAAATGAAACACCTAACTCTCTCAGGAGCTTGAAACTTCCACACTTTCTTCCAAATATCATTACCGTAATTGTGTTCTTGCTCAACAATGACCCCATACATACTTACCACACTATAACCTGCATTCAACACTTGCAGCCCATAACGAAAGTTAGGACCCGCATCAGGGCAAGGCGGCGGGATGCTTGCTATCCACGGCTTGAGAAATTGTCAATTTTAGCTACCATTCATATCAACCAACTCTGCAACCGTTGCATTTACTAACAAATCATGAATTTGAATGTCTAGATCTATGATTTTTATCCCTGAAGCAATTCACTAGACCGCCAAGCATCCAAATTCTCGCCATTCCCAATACTCCAAACACACATCTCATCTACCTTTGGCCAAGCTTGAGTCAGAACTCTTCATGCACAGGGAACCACTATTTCCTCGAAGGACATCAATCCATAACCCACTGCCACCATTTCGAAATTGTCATCCCAGTTTAAGGAGGCAAGCTTTATTCATGTCATAAAGTATTCTTAATCCAAGACCATCAAGCTCTTTTGGTTAACTATATTGCTCAATTTAACTGCATGGTATTTCTTTCCATTGTTGTTATCGCCCCATATGAACTCCCTCTGCAAGCATTGGATTTCGCAAAGTGTTGTTAACATTCTTCGGAAAAAATATCCTCGTTTTGTTTTGACTAACCTCTTGCTCAGACATGTTGCAGAAGATATTTAGAGTCTGCTTAACACAATGTATTTGCTTGGTTGTAGCTTCTCCAAAGAGAAGAATATCATCAACAAACATAAGATGTGACACCGCTGGACCATGTCTACCAACTTTCAAAGCCTTCCATTCACCATTATTTATTACTTGTTGAATAAGATGAGACAACTTATCAACACATAACACAAAAATGTAGAGAGAGATGGGATCTCCCTGCCGTATACCTCTCGATGGACAAAAGAACTGCGATTTGGCACCATTTATTGTATGTTAGTTTCCACACTAGTGATACCATGCATGATCACATTCACCAAGTTCGACGAAATTTTTGTTTCCTCCAAAACTCTCCATATAAACTCCTAGCTCAACTTATCATAGGCCTTAGATAAATCAACTTTAATTATGAAAGAACCTCTCTTTCCTTTCATCTTTCTTATGATATGAATCATTTCTTGCGCTACAATGATATTCTTTTGACTACTCCTCCCAGGCACAAATCATAACTCTGGCTGTTTCTTGCAAGGTTCATTTCTTCCTTTTGATAATTCCATTCTGTCGAGGTGTAATGAGAGCAGAAAACTCATGTGCAATTCCTTAAGTAGTGGAGAAGGGAGACAAGTTTGAGTTCTCAAATTCTATACCATGATCACTTTGAATATGAATGATCTTTCGAATATTTTTTCCTTTTTCTCATTGTCAACGATAACAAAGAGCTTCAAAAGCAACTAATGTATCAGATTTATTATGAATAAATTCAACCAAGGTGTATATGGAGTAATCATTAACACATACTAATACATATATTTTCCCCTCAAGACTCTCAACATGCATAGGTCTTATAAGATCCATATGAAGTAGCTCAAGCAAATGTGTAGTGGTAAAATGTTGAACCTTTTTATGATACATCTATTTTGTTTGGGTTCCCTTCCTATGTGGAGAAACGCCAAAATATTATTAGTGCATTTTTTTCACTTATTTAAGTTGAGAGGATCAATTTAAGGTTGAGAGAGATAGAGAGAAAATACGGATTCAAAAGAGAGAAAAGAGGAGAGACACCTATTCCTGTTTTCCTGCAACCAGTCTCACTAAATCGACAATCTCAGATTCGTTAATCGTCGGATCGAACTCAAATTTGAAGGGAAGGTTTACAACACATGTATCTAAATATTAAAAGTTCAGAATTTCAAAACAAAATCTAATTAGAGAGAGATCTGCTTCGCATTGAAGCTGCATATTTGGGTTATTTTTCAGCTTTTTTATTCTTATTTATAAGCTAGTTTGCTTTGTGATTTGCGATTGTTACTACTAGTTTGTAAATCACTTTAAGATTCTCTTGTACTCTTAATTAATTATAGTGGAGATATTTTTTTGGTCTGGACGACTCGTGATTTTTACTCTCATATTGAAGGGTTTTTCACATAAAAATATCAATGTTCTTTTGAGCCTTTATTTGTTCGATTTTTTGTTTTATATTTGTTGTTGATCCTCAAGGTTCCTACAAGTGTGGAGAATTTTATATCTGCTGGATATTGATCTGTTATTGTGTCTTAATTTCCCATTAGAGTGGCATGAGAGCCCTTGGTTAAGGTCTATTTTACTTGTTCGAATGATGGAGTCAAATACAAAGATGAAGATGGTATTGTTGAATGATTCTAATTACCATTTATGGAAGGACAGGATGAAAGACTTACTATTTATGAAGAAATTACATTTACCAATTTTTAGTTCCGCAAAGTTGGATTCTGTGTCAGATGAAGAATGAGAGTTTGAACATCAACAAGTATGGGGTTTTATTCGACAATATGTAGAAGATAATGTTTATAATCATATTGGTAATGAGACACATGTAAAAACTTTGTGGGAGATGATTGAGTTTTTGTATGCCTCTAAATCAAGGAATAATAAATTGTTCGTGTTGAATAGTTTCATAAGTTTGAAGTATAAGGAGGGGACTTCTATTTCAGATCACTTGAGTGAATTTTAAGGGCTCCTTAATCAGATGTCAGGAATGAGCATCAAATTTAATGATGAACTTTTGAGACTATTTTTATTGTTGTCTTTACCGGAGTCTTGGAAGGCATTTCGGGTTTCTATCACAAGTTCTGATCCTAGAGGTGTTGTTTCTTTAGAAACAACTAAGGGTGATATTCTTAATGAGGAGATAAGAAGGAAGACATATGGTTCTTCATCTCGATTTGAGGTACTTGTCATTGAAAATAGGTGGAGAAGTCATAAAAAGGAACCGAATGGTGGTAGAGAGAATAGCAGAAGCAAGTCCAAGTCACGATACCAGAATCTGGAGTAACATTATTGTCACAAAATAGGACACGTGCATAAGTATTGCTATAAGTGGAAAAGAGATAACAAAGGAAAGAAGGGTAAGTCTAAAAAAAGAGATCATGAAGATCATGATGATGATGTGTTACTACTACTACTAGGGATGATCTTGTTATTCTCTGTGATCATGAGTCTGTTAATCTTGTATCAGACGAGAGCATGTGTATAGTTGACAGTGGTGTTACATTGTATGTTACACCAAGTAAGGATTCTTCGCATCTTATACTTTTGGTGATTTTGGAGTGTTGAATATGAGTAATGATGGTGTATCTAAGGTATTTGGTGTTGGTTATGTTTTCTTGCAAACCAACATGGGGATGCAATTGTTGCTTAGAGGTGTCAAACATGCTCCAAATGTGTGCTTTAATTTGTTCTTTGTGCACATACTTCATGGTTGTGGTTGTGACAATCACTTTGGTTCTGAAAAGTGGAAACTCAACAAAGGTAACTTGGTTGTGGCTAAAGGGGGAAAACTTTCTAAATTATATTGGACAAAAGCTTTGGTTACTAAGGATAATGTGAATGTTATCGACATGGAAACGTCTTTGTGGCACCGAAGAGTCAGTCATATAAGTGAAAATGGGCTGAATATTTTGGCCAAAAAGGATGCCCTTCCTGGATTAAAGAATGCAGATTTGAAGAAGTGTTCTTATTGCATGTCTGGTAAACAGGCTAGAGTATATTTCAAGAGACATCCTCTCTCAAGGAAATCAAATTTACTTCAATTGGTAGATTTTAATGTTTATGGTCCATTAAAGGTAAAATCCTTTAGTGGTGCACTTTATTTTGTTACCTTTATTGATAACTTCCCCGGGAAACTATGGCTTTATGCTTTGAAGATAAAATACAAAGTGTTGGAAAAGTTTAAATAATTTCATGCTTTGGTTGAGAGGCAGACAGGTGAGAAGCTGAATTGTGTTTGTTCAGACAATGGTGGAGAGTATTGTGGACCATTTGATTCCTATTGTAAGCAACATGATATTGCACATGAAAATACTCCTCATAAAACTCCTAATTGAATGGTTTAGTAGAGAGGATGAATTGAACACTAATTGAGTAAGGTGTATGCTCCTTGAAGCTAAGTTGTCTAATCATTATTAGGGCAAGGCATTTTACACGATAATGCATGCATGTTCTTAATCTCACTCCTACTGTTTCTTTGAATAGTGAAGTTCCAGACAAAATTTGGTTTGGAAAGAATATCAAGTATGATAATTTGAGCTTTCCTTGGTTGTAAGGCTTTTGTGAATATTCCAAAGTATGAAATATCCAAGTTGGATGCAAAGTCAAACCTATATATCTTCATCGGCTATTGGCAAGATGAGTTTGGTTACATGTTATATCATCCTGTAGGGAAGAAGCTTATCTGAACCCATGATGTGGTGTTCATGGAAGACTAAACTATTGAAGACGTTGATAAGGTATAGAAGGCTACACCCAAGAAATATATCATTTTGTCTATGTTGATCCAATTTGGTTAACTAGTCATAATCTAAATGTTATTGGTGATGATGATCATAACTTGGAGATGAGGTAAATATTCTAACTAATGATGGTGAAGGGGAAAGTGATATGTCACATGATGAGTGTAAGACCCCAATTTTGTCCCTAAGATCCCTCATGACATCATATCATATCATATCATTGCCTTAAGGATCATTGTGCACCTTGCCTTCTTGCCTGTGGGTGGGTTATCTTTTGAGAGTGGTTCTTGATCACCAAGCATGTTTTGCATTTGTATATCATTGCTTTTCATTTGTTTACTAACCAAAAGTACAAAATTATGTCATCTAACCTTGTTACTTGCAGATGAAGCAATTACAGGTCAAGGCAGTCAATGCATTTCAATGAGTAATAGATGGTGGCCATTCTTGAGAATTTGGGCACCATTGATCATTCATAAAGAGTTCATATGAGTTATGACATCATTTTGAATCAAAATCCCAAGTGGTAGAGGCTTGAATTTCATCAAGGCATTCTTCAGTCAACTGAAACCCTAGCCAGTCAACTGCCAGTCAACTGTGATTTTTGGAGGTGGGAAGAGCCTAGAAATACTTCATTCATGTTCAAACAAGTCTCATTTGACATTTCAAACATCAACATTGAAGAAAATAAAGTCAGATGAAAACTTTCCAAAAATAGAAAGTGACCTATAATTTGGAATTGCCAAAAATGGAAAGGTTTTCTCCTCAAGATTACATCATCAAAAATGCTTCAAATGAAATTTTGTTGAACATGAAAGTTGTAGATATTTCTCTCCCATTTCCAAAATGTCCAAGAACATCAATTTCTCATTTGTGGTTGGAGAGATATGATCAAAACATAGCAAAGTGTACATGGAGCTTCAAACATGCATAACTTCTCAACCATTGCTCCAAATCACATGGCTCTTTTTGCTAATTTCATGTCATGACCTATAATTTCATATTCCTGCATAACATTGCATCAATTCTCATTTCATGAACATTTGCAAAAATCTTGAATTTTGGAGGGAATTTTTAAAGTTTAAAATTGGTAATTCATTTGAACATTCTACAATTGCCAATAGCTCCAAAATGATTTTTTAAGTGAATTGGATCAGCATCACGTGCACTGTTCATTGCCATGCACATGCATAAGGTGATTTTGCCAATTTGTCAAAACACCTTGTTTTCACTAATTTTTCATTACCAATTGATTAATCATGATTAAGTTTGGTTAATTAGAAGTATATAAGTGAAATCATAACAGAAAAACCCTAACCACAATTCATTTTTTCAGATCTAAAATTTTTGCTCTCAATTTTCTCTCAAATTTTCCTCTCATTTCTTCATATCAATTCACAAATTCGTGCTTGAATATTCATCTAGCATCATCATTGATCATTATTCAAGCAAGAATCATTTGAATCCGTGCATCTTGAAGCCGCTCCAAGCAAGAACATCAACAATGGTGGATTCATCAAATTGTTGATTCGTGACCAATTGAGCATCAAGAACTTCTCCAGTATACTACACAAGCTTGCAAGAGAAAGATCCAAGCATTACAAGGCCAGGAACACACGATTTTGAAAGCTGCTCTTCAAGAGGTGTGGAATTCGACTCTCTCCTTTCTTAATTTTGTTGTATGAATGTTGTAGAACTCGTTTGTGTGATGATTCTGAGCTTTATTTCATAAAAAACCATGCCATATTCACTGAGATTCGATAGATTAAAGTTTCATGATGATTTGTTCTTCCACTCGATTCATGCATGTAATGATGTTGTTTGATGGAATTGTTATTGATTATTGATGCCTGATGTTAGATCTACATGATGCAATGCTTAATTTTCATTTCTGGAGATGTTGAAATTTTCTGGAAATTGGATGATGAAGATCATGAAGATCTTCATCGTGTTCTTCATTTGCTGGAAATTACCTGCGAATTTTCTTATGACCTTCATCGCCTTTACTGCGAATTTTCCTGCGGATTCATGAGCTTTACCTGCGGATCTGGCTTTTGCATGCATGTATGTTACGCTAGGGTTTGGTCTAAACGACCGTGTTTTGGTAGCGCGCGCTTTTCCATTTGAATTGGCGCATGGTTCGATCCTGCTTCATGACATTTCCAAATAATTGCCTTGCATTTTATTTCCATTTCCTTCATCCATGTTCATATGCTTCATTCATGTGATTTTTATTTTTCTCTTCACTAAAAAAATCATAACTCCATAAATATGCATCCAATTAATATGTGGTTTTTTCCATTGTTATCCTCACGATGTCTACTATTTTATGGT
Source organism: Lathyrus oleraceus (assembly GCF_024323335.1). Taxonomy (NCBI): domain Eukaryota; kingdom Viridiplantae; phylum Streptophyta; class Magnoliopsida; order Fabales; family Fabaceae; genus Lathyrus; species Lathyrus oleraceus. The sequence continues at coordinate 383,856,864 of NC_066580.1, read as the reverse complement.
TATTTTTCCAGAATTTGTGCTCGGTTAGAATTTTAATTTGCCTAGGGTTTGTTCATGCATATGCTATCTTGTACCTTGCTTGCCATTTTCTTTGTGAAATGATGATGGTTGATCCAATGAATGTGAAAATTGACATGCTTAAACTAGACATCCTAATGGTCATTTTGGTATAGAGTTTGCATTTTTAGTATTTCTGGTTGTTGAGATATGATCTGTTTAATGTAGGTGTGACAATGTGTGTCACACCTTGGCTTGCTTGATTTGTTGATTTTATTTACCATGCCAAATAAATGCCAAATGATGTAATTTTTTGCATGATGCTTCTTATGGATGTCAGGATTGATCATGAATAGTTGTGGAATTTTTGGATCCATTTCTGATTTGTTTGGGATTTTCCTTGCTGGTTGGTCATGTTTGAACTTTTGATGAGTGTTGAACTTTAATGATTTGGGAAATGCTTATGCTTTATCATATGAACTTGAAATTTTGCACATTGTTTCTAGACACATTGAAGTTTATTGTGGTTTTGGTTTGAGTCATTTATCATTTGTCATCTCTGTTTTAGGATTGCCTTAAGTTGATGTATCAATTTGTGCCTCCTTTGAGCTTGTTAATGCTTACCTTGACTTGAGGAATTTCTTTGACATGCTTATACTTATCCAAATGCTTTGATTTTTGGTGTGCTGATCACTTGATGTGTTCTGTTTAGCCATGATTTTTCTTGAGATTTATTGAACATTTTTGGAATTAATATGCCTTTGTTCATTCTGTTTGCCTCATTGTGCTTCCAACTTGCATACTTTGACACGATTGGTTTGTGAAATGAATTTGATTGATGCTATTGACATGAGACCTTTTGGATGATGTTCTAATTTGATTAATCTTGATTCTTGTCAATTTTCATGTTCTGTTTTGGATTATTTCTCCTTCTTTGACCCTAGGCCTTGTCCTAGTGGTTTGCTTCTCATGTTTGAGTTTGTTTTTCAGGTTAAGAAGTACATGGCCTTAAGGAGATTAATTCACATTGCTTGAGTTGGTTATTTGATTGTTATTGACTAACCTTGAGTTGTTTTGCAGGATGCTTTTAGCTCATTTGAGTTGAGCTTGTGCCTTGCACATTGTGGCCTTACTTGTTTGATTGTGTATTGTCTGTTGACTGTTGGATTATCTGTTTGACTTTTTGAATTGTATACTGATTAAGTTGGATTGTTTTCAGGTACATTAGTTGCTTAAGTTCATTTTGAACTTGCTTTTGCTTGGTTGCTTAACCAATTAGGTATACTTTCTCTTCTTCATGTAGTCTGGAAGACCTGGCTTGTTATGTGGTCAGGCACCTGTCTGAAGTCCTCCTTAAGAGGCAATGCTTGTGATTGTTTATCTTTGTCCCCAAGCAGGAAAAGTCCTTTTGATAAGGCAATTGGTAGATAAAAGAGATGTGTAGTCCATCTCCTACTATTCAGTGTGTCATCCCTTTGCTCACATTACATGTTGATGCATTGTGGATCTTAACCCAAGATCTATAGAGTCATTAACTTGTGGAGAGAGTTCCAACTTTCTGAACTCCCACACCTTCTATCATTTGAAGCTCTCCCTGACCAGGGATAGAAGCCATGAGGCACACCCCTCATTTCCTTTTCATCTGCTTCACCTTAACTCTCAATGTTAAGGTTAAGAGCAACATTTACCCCATTCCAGTTGACTTTAAAGTCTAACCCTTGCTTGAGCCTAATTGTTTGTATATAGTGTGTGATAACTGAATCATTGATTGCTTATTGGTTCATTTGTACATGCTTGTTTGTTTGCCTTTGTGCATTTATCATCATTAATTGTTCATTATTGCATGATCATCATCTCATATCTTTGTGACACATCTTTGTTTGTCCATTGAGGAATCAACTGTAAGTCCATTCATTGCCCATTGTTCCTATGATTTGGAAGGGATTGAGTGTAAGACCATTTCATTGGCCACTTATGTCCTCTTTGCTTAGTGCTTTTGTTTGTTTGTTGTATGTGAGGATTCAATTGTAAGTCCATGTTGTTGGCATTTGTTTTCCCATGATCATCTGTTGGAGGTTAGAGTAAGCCCAGATAGATTGGCATCTGACATCCATGTTTTGTTTTGCTTTAGGAGATTGGAATAAGTCCATTTATTGGCATCTGATATCCCTGTTTGTTTTAGGAGACTGGTGTAAATCCATTGATTGGTATCCGGTATCCACCTTTGTTTGTGAGATTGGTGTAAGTCCAGCAATTGGCATCCGGTATCATTTGTTTTGCTTATTTGTTATTGTTCATCTGCTTATTCCTAAGGACACACTTGAATCATCTTCCATATGATCTCAAGAGGTGAACCTTTCTGAGAAGTTTTACACTCCATTACCCATACCCTCTTTGTCCTAAACCTTTTCACATGTTGCTTTCAAACTTGGAAATAAATATTGTGCAAACATCTTCATGTCTTTCCAAATTAGAAACTTGGACCTTAAGTCCTTGATTTTTCACACTCATTTTCTTAACACTTCTTTCTGAATTGAATCTTAATCATACTTTGACCATCTTTTGTGAATACTCATAATCAATTAACTTCACTCATTCAATTGTTTTGTGGCTTCGTCCATTCTTGATATGTTTTCATACATTAGCCATAGGTTTGATTTATCCTAGTTGGTTGATGTTAATCTCACCTTTTGTCCTTAGTGATCGAACTGTAAGACTTCCGTACTGAAAACAGGGTTAACCCCTCTAGTACGTCGAAGCTTTTCTCACATGGTGGACTTGTTGTTTGTATAAGGTTGAGTTTTCTCCCGTTGATAATGAAAATCCTTAGTGCTCTTGTTTTAAAATGAACCCACTCATATTTTGGAAATCTTTTAGCCGAACTACGGCGTTTTGATCCTTACCTTTCATGGAAGGTACGTAGGCAACGGGTTCATCCGTTCAAACACAAAAACAATAAAAATTGTATATTCTTTTCTCATCTTCCCAATCATGTTTGCACAATAATATTTTCATAACAAATAACATTTCATTCAACAAGTGTGAAAAGGGCTCCCTAGGAGTACCTAGGACGTTTTGGGTGCCTAACACCTTCCCATTGCGTAATTTACCCCTTACCCAGATTCTCTGATCTTTTCATTAGTTTTCTATGTGTAAAACTTCTTAGGCTTTTGTTCGCTTTTTAGCCATTCCTTAGGATAAATAAAAGTGCGGTGGCGACTCGATTCTTTGTATGCTTTGCTTTTGGTTTAATCAATAAATCATATAGCGACGAATACACCGCTACAGAAAAGTGGCGAATCTGCTGGGGAAAACATTAGACCTTCCTCAGTGGGTTTTGCCTACTTTTCACCCTTGTTGTATGATATTTGTTTATCTGTTATTTGACATATTTTTGTACAATTTGGGATAACTGTATTGATTGTAATGTTTGAATTGCTTGATATACAATTGCTGTTTGCTTTGGTGATCTCTGTGAGATGAGTTCTGTACCCAAACTCGAGTGCACCTTAGGATAGGAGAATGGCATAGTCTTGTTGACTGGTGTGGAGTATTCCTTAGCCAGTTGACTTGCGAGTCCATTCACTTGGTGGAGGTCATGTTGGATTAATAATGTCACACAAGTTATTTGTGGTTAGGCATTATTCTTTCAATCATGTGCCTTAGAAGCCAAGGACCTTAGTTTACCAAGCCCATCTTGGCCTATTTTAGGACGTAGTGCGGAGGTCGTTCAGATGTCAGATCTGATACGATTGTTACGCGATACTACACTCATAAGAGTTTCTCTTGAGAATATTGTTGGAATACGAGTATTCGTTCCTCCGATAATATCCGAAAGATGGGACGATGATTATGGGAACCTCTGGTAGAACATGTCTGGCAGGTTTAAACCCTAGTACACTCCTTTGGGTGGTTCTTAACCGAGACTCCATGCTCGTGACTCTCAGCAAACCCGTGATTCATGATTGAGTCGTTCAGACAACCTTAATATCAATGGAACCTAGGTGTCGATAAGGTGTAAATCCTAAATCCACCAAAACGGATGATTGATATTAAGGATGTTCGAGCCGATTCATGTACCGTTAATATCAATGGAACTTGGGTGTTGATAAGGTGAAAACCATAATCCACCAAAATGGATGATTGATATTAGGGATACAATGAGCTTTCCCATGACCTTTGTCTGGTGTGATTTGCTTGATCCTTGAGTGTGATTGTTGCATTCATGCATTCATGCATTCATCTGCATTCATGTCATCAGAAAAATGAGAAAGTTTTCAAGGAACTTAAAGGGTTTATTTGCAAAATTTTCAGACATGGAAAGACCAAAAAGGCATACAAAGAAGTACAACTTTATACAGCCTGATGTGAAAGAGTTAAGGAATCTGACATCTTATGTATTAGATCCCTTGGGTTTCAAAGCTCGCTATGGGAAGCTTCTGCCTCTGTTGACTACTCAGGTTGATGAGGGATTGATGAGTACTCTGGCTCAGTTTTATGATCCTCTGTATCACTGCTTCTCTTTCCCGGACTTTCAGTTGTTGCCCACCTTGGAGGAGTATTCTCATCTTATTGGGATTCCGATTCTGGATCAGGTGTCGTTCAGTGGCTTAGAGAGTATTCCGACTGCTCGAGAGATCGCAGATTTGTTGCACATAGATGAATCTTTGATTAAAGCTAACCTGACTACCAAAGGTGGAATTTGTTAGATGCCCAAAAGTGCTTATTTGAGCTATCATATGTGGGCATCTTTCACTCTATTTCCTTGCTAAATTGTCAAAACCACCGTTGTTTTACATGAAATGCATTACATTGATAAACGATCTTGGTACCTTTGATTTGTGTGTTATTGTGCAGGAAGAAGGCATGAAATAATTGAAAATGAAGACACAAGAAAGTTGGCAAAGGAACCAAAGAAAACAAGCATTCATCAGCCTGCTCGCTAGGCGAGCTGCTAGCGAAAAGCTCCAGTAAAATATCAATAAATTCGCTAGGCGAGCTGCTAGCGAAGGTGGTAGCGAGTTCGTTCAGTTTTGGTGAAAAGCGCAGCCAGCACTCACTCGCTAGGCGAGGCTCTAGCGAGTTCCCAGCGAGCATTCCAGTAGCCAAACCTCTCAACCTCGCTGGAGCGAGGGTTGAAGCGTGACCTTCGCTAGGCGAAGGTTCTGTTCGCTAGGCGAAGGTTCTGTTCGCTAGGCGAACATGACAGTCTGAGATAGACTGTGTCTCTGGGCGCAGGTGCCTCAGGTGCCTCAATTAGACCCTCGCTAGGCGAGCCATTCTGCTCGCCTAGCGAGCATGAAAGCCCAGCACAGCTCTATAAGTAGCAAGTGCCACTTTTTAGAGCCATACCTTAGTTTTACCTAATTTTTCCACTTTTGTACTTTCTTAGAGATATTTTACAGCATTGTTCTTGGGAGATTTTATGCCCTAGATTTCATTTCTCTTCATCTTGTAACCATCTTCTACAAAAAGAAGGTGGATTCCCATCCAATCTCGATTATCCGACTTGGATGTTGATCAACCTGCTTCCGAAACTTGCCGACCAAGCTACCATGAAAATGAGTAGCTAAGTCATCCATTTGTCAAGGTTAGATGTAGGTGATTACTAGCTTTGTGTGTAAATGTAAGGATCTTCATGTGTAAACTCTTTAATGGTGAATATATGATGAAAACTTTGTTTCTATTTAAAACTCTTTGTGTTGGTTTATGATCGAGAGATGTTTACCAACTCTTGACCTAGGTTTTCATCCAATCTTGTTTGTTAGCTAGAGATAGTAATGAATGATTTTGTTCACCATAAGGTTGAACCAAAAAGTTGTCATTTTGATAGATTGTGTTCGAGAGAAACAATGGATCAAAATGGGAAAACTCACAATGTGTGTTCGAGAGAAACATATTGGGAGGACTTTGTGAAATGATTTATCATCTAAAGGAGTTTATATGATTGTTGACCGAACAAATACATGCAAAGTGATCATCGAACCCTAACTTTGGCAATATTTCTCATTTATTCAAACCATAATTTTTACCGCAATTTATTACCTTTTTGTGCAAGATAACGTGACAACCAACCAAAACCTTATTGTTACTTAAGCTAAGATTAATACAACCATTGAACGACGGTGATATCTTACAATCCCTGTGGATACGATAACAAAAACCCGACACGTAAATTTACAACTGACAGAATTCAGGGTCTTCCTTCTGATTTCCTCATCGCTCAAGCTACCGTGTATGGGAAGGCCATGAGTGAGGATGCCTTTGAGGCTTTATTTGTGCTGCTCATCTATGGTTTGGTATTGTTTCCCAACTGTAACACCTCAAAATTTGCCCTCCTCTCTTGGGACTAGCTTAACATATTGCATTTCATTTTTTAGGTCATTAGGCATTTGCATATCATGTGGCTACATTGAGCAAGTCATCCTCCTAGGTCTTGGTCAGAAGATAAAGAGGTTGAGATATTCAAGCCTGAGGGTTTCATTGGATTGATCATTAATCATCTGAGGATGTGTGATTCGAATTAGGGTTTCATGGTTCCTCAAGGAGGTTGAGCTTTATCTTGGTTGAAATGGTACATCATCATCATCATGGTCTTGTCATCACCAAGAGGTTCATCATGCTTGATCAGATACCTTGAGATTAGGGTTTTGACCACTGGTCAACCCTAATCAGTTGTATTGGGCCAATCAGGGCTTGGCAAGGAGATGGGGTTTTCAATGGGCATGGGGATCATCACATGATTATATTGAGCTTATGGAAGCTAGGGTTTCATCATTGAGCCATTTCATCAGGAGTTTGAGGCTCAATTTGATCAGTCAAGCTGAAATTCATCTATCAGTCAGAAAAGTCAACTGTGGTCAACTGTGCCTGAATTGATGGATTTGGAGGTGGGAGAGGGTTAGAGACACTTCATTCATGTCTAAACAAGTTTCATTTGACATTTCAAACATCAAGAATGAAGAAAATAAAGTCAGATGGAAACTTTCCAAAAATAGAAAGTGACTTGTAATTGAAAATTGGCAAAAATGGAAAGTTTTTCTCCTCAAAATTACGTGTCCAAAAATGCTTCAAATGAAAATTTGTTCAACATGAAAGTTGTAGATCTTGCTCTCACCTTTCCAAAAAGTCCAAGAACATGAATTTCTCATGTGTGGTTGGCAAGTTATGGATTGATCATTGTCCAAAAAAGTTGATTTTCAAAGTGGCATAACTTTTGATTCACAAGGCCAAATTGAGTGAGGTTTCTTTGAGCAAACTCCATTTGACATGTACTATCATGATCCATCATTACATTTCATGAAAATTCATCACATAAAAAGTGCATTTTTCAAGTGGACTTAATTTGAAAAGTGGAGGGAAAAAGGTGTTTTTGAGAAATATTCATTATTTTCACTCCATTCCTTTTGCACTAGCTCACAAATGCCATTTGAAATTTGCTGCAACAAAGAAATTCCACTGTTACATTGGCATGGCATAAGTAAGGTGAAATGACAAAATTGCCATTTAGCATGAAATTGCATTTTCACTAATTCATTGCATTTTCACTAATCATGATTAGAAACATCATTAACATAGCATATAAAAGGATAATTGTAACTGTTTTCATCTTAACCATAACAGGAGGTAGTGAGCGCTACTCCAATCCAAAACCTTCCTTATTCTCATGCCCCGTCCAAAAGGGAGAATGAACGGCATTACGCCCGGTTCATGGATATTTTTAAACAGTTGCAAATCAACATTCCGTTTGCCGAAGCCTTGGAGCAAATGCCCAAGTATGCCAAATTCATGAAGGACATACTAACAAAAAAGCGGAGGTATACGGAACCGGAGACCATCGTCCTTGATGCGAGTTGTAGTGCCATTATTCAAAGGACGCTTCCTAAGAAAGAGGTTGATCCGGGAAGAGTTACATTGCCGGTTAAAATTGGTGACGTCTATGTCGGGAAAGGACTTATTGACTTGGGGTCAAGCATTAATCTTATACCTTTGTCAATTATCAAGAGACTTGGCAACATTGAGATTAAGTCCATCCGAATGACGTTGCAATTGGCGGATAAGTCGATGACCCATCCTCATGGCGTAGCCCAAGATGTTTTGGTGAAGGTCGACAAATTCTTTTTCCCGGTCGATTTTATTGTTATTGATATGGAGGAAGATAATGATGCTCCGCTCATCTTGGGCCGACCGTTCATGAAGACCGCGCGAATGATGATAGATGTTGATGACGGTTTAATGAAGGTGAGAGTTCAAAATGAGGAAGTTACATTCGATCTATTCGAGGCAATGAAGCATTCAAAAGATAGAAATGATAGCTTTCGCATCGATGTGATCGAAGACGCTATTATGGAGGTTTCAAAGCATATTCATGAGATATCTCCTATGGAGTTAGCTCTTGACGACTCATTGGAGGTTTTCACTGTTGAAGAAGAGCTAGCTCTTGAGGAATGCTTAAAGGAACTTGATAGTTTAGACGACCTACAACCATGGGAAGTAGAGGAGGACAACTTGAAAAAGGAGGTTATTGACGATAAAGCGCCAATTGAATTGAAAGTGCTACCCTCTACTTTGAAATATGTATTCCTAGATGAGACCGAGGCAAAGCCGGTCATCATAAGCAACCTTTTGACAAATGAAGAAGAAGCCTGTCTAATCATTGTGCTAAAAACAAATCAAGAAGCCATGGGTTGGACTCTTTCCGATCTAAAAGGAATTAGTCCATCCTATTGTATGCACAAGATTTTGATGGAGGAGGATTTTAAGCCGGTGGCCCAACCACAACGCCGCTTAAATCCTACCATGAAGGAGGTTGTTCGAAAGGAAGTGGTAAAGCTATTGGATGCGGGAATGATTTACCCGATCTCGGATAGTTCGTGGGTTAGTCCTGTGCACGTTGTTCCGAAGATGGGGGGGATTACCGTAATCCGGAATGACAAGGATGAATTGATCCCCACTAAAGTTACAACGGGGTGGAGAATGTGTATTGATTATAGGCGGTTGAATACCGCGACTCGAAAGGACCATTTTCCACTCCCATTTATGGATCAAATGCTCGAAAGACTATCGGGCCAACAATACTATTGTTTTTTGGACGGCTACTCCGGGTATAACCAAATTGCGGTTGACCCGGTTGATCATGAGAAGATGGCTTTCACGTGTCCGTTTGGAGTGTTCGCATACCGAAAAATGCCCTTTGGGCTGTGCAATGCACCGGCGACCTTCCAACGATGTGTGCAAGCCATTTTTGCCGATCTGATAGAGAAAACAATGGAAGTCTTCATGGATGACTTCTCGGTATTTGGTGGGTCTTTTAGTCAATGCTTGGCGAACTTGAAAACGGTGTTGGAAAGATGTGTGAAGACCAATTTGGTGCTTAATTGGGAGAAGTGTCACTTCATGGTGACCGAGGGGATCGTGCTAGGCCACAAAGTCTCTAGAAGGGGGCTTGAAGTGGATAGAGCTAAGGTTGAAGTGATCGAAAAATTACCTCCTCCGGTGAATGTGAAGGGCATCCGTAGCTTTTTGGGGCACGCCGGGTTCTATCGGCGCTTTATCAAGGACTTCTCAAAGGTGGCTAAGCCTTTGAGCAATTTGCTCGCTAAGGACCAGGTATTTCTCTTGACCGATGATTGTTTGCAAGCTTTTGAAACTTTAAAAGAAAAATTGGTTACCGCTCCAATAATAGTCGCTCCCAATTGGAATGAAAATTTTGAACTAATGTGTGATGCAAGCGACTACGCAGTTGGAGCGGTACTTGGCCAAAGAAAAGACAAAAATTTTCATGCGATACATTATGCGAGTAAGGTTCTTAACGAGGCTCAAATAAACTATGCCACCACGGAAAAAGAACTACTTGCAATAGTGTATGCGCTAGAAAAGTTTAGATCTTATCTTATAGGGTCTAAAGTCGTTGTGTATACCGACCACGCGGCGATTAAATATCTGCTAACCAAACCGGATTCGAAGCAAAGGCTCATCCGTTGGATCCTCTTGTTACAAGAATTTGATGTGGAAATAAAAGACAAGAAGGGGTCGGAAAACTTGGTAGCGGATCATTTATCCCGCTTAGTGAATGTGGAGGTTACCGCGTCTGAAAAGGAAATCCGGGAAGAATTTCCTGATGAAAAACTGTTTAAAGTTCAAGTTAGGTCGTGGTTTGCAGACTTTGCGAACCACAAGGCTAGTGGTTTTGTGCCTTCCGACCAAACTTCGAACCAAAAAAGGAAGTTCCTTTCGGATGCGAAGTATTATGTTTGGGATGACCCATACTTGTTTAAGTTGGGTAGTGATAACCTATTAAGGAGATGCGTTACTGGCGATGAAGCGCAGAGTATCCTTTGGCATTGTCACAACTCGCCTTACGGCGGACACTATAATGGGGGTAGAACGGCCACTAAAATTCTTCAATCGGGATTTTATTGGCCCACTATTTTCAAAGACGCACATACCCATGCGCAAAGTTGTGACAGATGCCAGAGAAGCGGAGGGATTGGTAAGAGAGATGAGATGCCTCTCCAAAATATCCAAGAAGTCGAAGTATTCGATTGTTGGGGCATAGATTTCGTAGGACCATTCCCACCCTCTTATGGGAACGAGTACATGCTTGTCGCAGTCGATTATGTCTCTAAGTGGGTTGAGGCGATTGCCTCACCTCGGGCGGATGCGAAAACGGTGATAAATTTTTTGAAGAAAAACATATTTTCCCGTTTCGGAACCCCCCGAGTGTTGATAAGTGACGGAGGGTCACACTTTTGTAATGCACCTTTGGAAACTATTTTAAAACATTACGGTGTATCGCATAGGGTGACAACTCCGTATCACTCACAGGCTAACGGGCAAGCTGAGGTCTCTAATCGTGAGATTAAGAGAATCCTCGAAAAAACCGTGTCTAATTCAAAAAAGGAGTGGTCCCAAAAATTGGACGAAGCATTATGGGCCTACCGTACGGCCTTTAAAGCTCCAATTGGCCTAACTCCCTTTCAATTGGTATTTGGTAAAACTTGCCACTTGTCGGTTGAATTGGAGCACAAAGCCTTGTGGGTCCTAAAATTTTTAAATTTCGAAAATGAGTTGGCCGGTGACAAAAGGAAGGTGCAACTACTTGAGTTGGAAGAGATGCGCAATGCCGCATACCACTCAAGTTGGTTGTACAAGGAAAAGGCAAAAAAGTATCACGACAAGAAGCTCCGTAACAAAGAATTTGTGCCTGGACAATTGGTCCTATTGTTCAACTCAAGGTTGAAATTGTTTCCCGGGAAGTTGAAATCAAAATGGTCCGGGCCATTTCGGGTGAAAGAGGTGAAGGAGTACGGAGCTATTGTCATTGAAGACATAGACAAGAAAGATAGTTGGACCGTGAATGGCCAACGATTGAAAGTTTATCTCGGCGGTCATGTGGATCGCGAGAGCTGTGCTATACCGCTTGATGCTCCTCTGTGAGCATCACACCGTCGAGCTTAGCCGACGTTAAACAAGCGCTAGTTGGGAGGCACCCCAACATTGTAAGTATTTACTGTTATTTGTGTTGTTTTGTGTTGGGTTTCCTAGTGCTAAAACCTTGCTGCATGAACCGGAAATGCTGCCTTTGAAAAGGCTATTGTTGTCATGCTCGCTTGCTGCTCGCTAGGCGAGGCAGCAGCGAGCTGATTCGCTAGCTGCTCGCTAGGCGAAGCAGCAGCGAGCGCTGCATGACAGCACTTATTTAAATCTCAGCAGGGCACCCATTTTGCCCCCTAACACAAATTTTTTCTGACTTGCAACCTTGCTGAGAAAATTTTTACAGAGCTCTCTACACTCTCTCATTTGCATCACTCTCACTAACACTCCATCTCTATTCGGTCCATTGCAAACCCTGCTCACTTCATTTCAATCAAATCACTGTAACTAAGGTTTGCCCTACTACATTTTCTTTTTGTTTGAACTTTATATTTCCTATTTGAATGTCAATTAGGATAAGTTGTGGTATGGGAGACCTTGGGTTTGCATGTGGGATTTTCGGTTTTGCAAATTGGGATTTTAGGTTTTGGAATTGGGGATTTTAGGTTTTGAATGTAAATATGTAATCCCCAATAGCATAGAACGGTTATTTAATTGATAAATCATTAGGTTCTGATGTTGGAACCATTAGAGTATGGGTTTTGGGAAATATTCTTTGAACATGCTGAAAACCCCCAAAACCCGTAAGGTTCGCTAGCACTCGCTAGGCGACCCTAGGGCGAGCGTTCGCTGCCACTTTGCTAGGCGAAGCAGCAGCGAGCATGACAGTCTTTTGAAAAATGGTTTTGCTATCTAATCTGTTTGGTGTGTGCTGTTTCCTTTTATATTTTGCAGATGGAATCAAGGTCTAGAGCGTCAAAGAAAAGAAAGGGAGCGACTACTTCCCGGACTATACCTATCCAATTTGATAACGACAAATTTGTCGGCCCGAAGCAGGCCGCAAGGTACATTTCTCTGGAGAAACGGAAAATTCTTCCGGAGAAGCGATTCCTCATCAACCCTCAGGGAACGAACAAAACTTTTGCCGGGTTGATTGACACAAAGAAATGGGATCGGTTGATTAATCCCCTGGAGCATTATGACATAGCAACAGTGCGTGAATTTTATGCAAACGCACTGCCTGATGACGACGAGCCCTTTACTTGGGTATCTAACGTGGTCGGGCGTCCAATTGCATTTGATCGGGATGCCATCAACCGAGTCCTTGGGGAACCGCTCCAGCTGGGAGCTGAAGAGAGGGACACATACCATACTGATTTACGGCTTCACCGGGATGTTGAAGCCATTTCTGCCGCCCTGCTATTACCAGGGAAATCTGTTGAGCTGAACCCATCTGGGGTTCCAATGAGGTATCACAGGGAGGACATGACTCCCATAGCTCAACTGATACTGCTTTTGGTTTTAACAAACATCCAACCAAAGTCCCACACCTCTACAGTGCCGATCCCAGTGGCACATTTGGTCCATTCTATCCTCACCAACGTCCAGATCGATGTGGCGAGGATCATCGCTAATGAGCTTAAGTCCGTGATCGAGAGCGGGCTAAAGTCGGGGGCTCGTGTGAATTGTCCCTTAGCTTTCCCGTGCTTGATCATGAGTTTGTGCATTCAGGCAAGGGTGAGACTTCCATCTCGGGGTCAGGTAAGGATCCCACCACCTATCGATGACCGGTACGTGGCCAAATATTGTAGAGCGAAGAATGCCAGAGGCAGTGCAGCTACAGAGAGTACCCGGGCTTCTGATGGTCCTGGTACTTCTACTCCGGGACTTGATCCCTACCTGAGAGTTGTGTGCGATTACAGTTTTGAATGGATGGCGGCATCCCAGAGAGCCATGTTAGATATGCACGACTCTATGCAGCGGTTACAGCTGCAGGGGAGTGGTGCTCATGCCTTGGTGCATCCGAGCTTGGATGGCAATGATAAGAATAAACAAGTGAATGAGGCTAAGGTACATGGTTACCTCCGGCTAGAATTTTAGAATGCATTAAGAACTTTACTCTTTTTTGGTAAATTGAATATTGTCTTTTTGCAACATAATTGAATGAATGTTTCATCTAGGACTTAAAACCACAAATTGTGAGGAAACCTCCATTGTACACTTAAATGCTGGATTCTAATAAGTTTTGTTGATTCATTTGATTCATGCTTTGTCTTTTATTATTTTGAATATGTGGAAGCAATTAGAAATGATCAAGGCACTTGTTTTCTATCGAGCACAACTACATCCAAAAACAACTTACTTGTGAGCAGAGAGAGTATTCGTTAACCCCTTTGAGCTTAAACAGTTGAATCTCTGCTTGAAATAAAGCGAGATTTCAAAAATCTTTTTTTTACAACCCGGAAAATCTTGATTATTGTTCTTTTGCCGTAAAAAGTTAAGAGCATTCACTTAGGGTGAGTAAGAAATAAGTTGGGGAGAATCGGTAAGTACCACAACTCTTAAAAAATAAAAAAAAAATAAAAATAAAAGAAAAACCGAGCAAGCATTGAAAATAAAAATATAGAAAAGAAACATTTGTTTTGTAAATATGATGTGAAAGAAAAGAACAAAAATAGAAAGAATGAAAATGAATGCTTGCTTGGAAGAAAAATAGTGAAAAATAAAAATTGAGTTGTGGAATATGAGTTGTGAAGGTTTCAAATAAGAAACAAATGAAACAAAGTCGAGATGTGTGAATAATATACTGTGAATGTCTCTTTTGCATCGGCACTTTCGTTTCAATGGCCTTAGAAATGACCCTTGTTTGTTAACCTAACCAAGCTTCAACCGAAAAGCCCTTAGTGATCTTTATGCTTCCACATTACCATTTATGATTGTTAGACATTGTATGAATCTATTTGATTTCTTCATTGTTTGTTAGAGAGTGAGATTATTCCCGCGGTTGCAAACGCGTAAATTCTTCATTCCTTATTCGAAGAGGAGAGATAGGGTGATTCATTCAGAATAATATTGTTGTAGATAGATAAATATTTCGCATAAGCTATTAAGTTTTAGTTCTTATGTATTATTTTATTCGAACCGTTGGAAACTTGTATATGCTGATTCGCTTGTGTTTGAGCCGTTTTATCCAACTTCGGAGAAACCTTTTTCTTAAGGCAAATCCTCTTGTCCTTCAAGGGGCATACTTTACTTGAGGACAAGCAAGAATCTAGTTGGGGAGAGTTGTTAGATGCCCAAAAGTGCTTATTTGAGCTATCATATGTGGGCATCTTTCACTCTATTTCCTTGCTAAATTGTCAAAACCACCTTTGTTTTACATGAAATGCATTACATTGATAAACGATCTTGGTACCTTTGATTTATGTGTTATTGTGCAGGAAGAAGGCATGAAATAATTAAAAATGAAGACACAAGAAAGTTGGCAAAGGAACCAAAGAAAACAAGCATTCATCAGCCTGCTCGCTAGGCGAGCTGCTAGCGAAAAGCTCCAGTAAAATATCAATAAATTCGCTAGGCGAGCTGCTAGCGAAGGTGGTAGCGAGTTCGTTCAGTTTTGGTGAAAAACGCAACCAGCACTCACTCGCTAGGCGAGGCTCTAGCGAGTTCCCAGCGAGCATTCCAGTAGCCAAACCTCTCAACCTCGCTGGAGCGAGGGTTGAAGCGTGACCTTCGCTAGGCGAAGGTTCTGTTCGCTAGGCGAAGGTTCTGTTCGCTAGGCGAACATGACAGTCTGAGATAGACTGTGTCTCTGGGCGCAGGTGCCTCAGGTGCCTCAATTAGACCCTCGCTAGGCGAGCCATTCTGCTCGCCTAGCGAGCATGAAAGCCCAGCACAGCTCTATAAGTAGCAAGTGCCACTTTTTAGAGCCATACCTTAGTTTTACCTAATTTTTCCACTTTTGTACTTTCTTAGAGATATTTTACAGCATTGTTCTTGGGAGATTTTATGCCCTAGATTTCATTTCTCTTCATCTTGTAACCATCTTCTACAAAAAGAAGGTGGATTCCCATCCAATCTCGATTATCCGACTTGGATGTTGATCAACCTGCTTCCGAAACTTGCCGACCAAGCTACCATGAAAATGAGTAGCTAAGTCATCCATTTGTCAAGGTTAGATGTAGGTGATTACTAGCTTTGTGTGTAAATGTAAGGATCTTCATGTGTAAACTCTTTAATGGTGAATATATGATGAAAACTTTGTTTCTATTTAAAACTCTTTGTGTTGGTTTATGATCGAGAGATGTTTACCAACTCTTGACCTAGGTTTTCATCCAATCTTGTTTGTTAGCTAGAGATAGTAATGAATGATTTTGTTCACCATAAGGTTGAACCAAAAAGTTGTCATTTTGATAGATTGTGTTCGAGAGAAACAATGGATCAAAATGGGAAAACTCACAATGTGTGTTCGAGAGAAACATTTTGGGAGGACTTTGTGAAATGATTTATCATCTAAAGGAGTTTATATGATTGTTGACCGAACAAATACATGCAAAGTGATCATCGAACCCTAACTTTGGCAATATTTCTCATTTATTCAAACCATAATTTTTACCGCAATTTATTACCTTTTTGTGCAAGATAACGTGACAACCAACCAAAACCTTATTGTTACTTAAGCTAAGATTAATACAACCATCGAACGGCGGTGATATCTTACAATCCCTGTGGATACGATAACAAAAACCCGACACGTAAATTTACAACTGACAGAATTCAGGGTCTTCCTTCTGATTTCCTCATCACTCAAGCTACCGTGTATGGGAAGGCCATGAGTGAGGATGCCTTTGAGGCTTTATTTGTGCTGCTCATCTATGGTTTGGTATTGTTTCCCAACTGTAACACCTCAAAATTTGCCCTCCTCTCTTGGGACTAGCTTAACATATTGCATTTCATTTTTTAGGTCATTAGGCATTTGCATATCATGTGGCTACATTGAGCAAGTCATCCTCCTAGGTCTTGGTCAGAAGATAAAGAGGTTGAGATATTCAAGCCTGAGGGTTTCATTGGATTGATCATTAATCATTTGAGGATGTGTGATTCGAATTAGGGTTTCATGGTTCCTCAAGGAGGTTGAGCTTTATCTTGGTTGAAATGGTACATCATCATAATCATGGTCTTGTCATCACCAAGAGGTTCATCATGCTTGATCAGATACCTTGAGATTAGGGTTTTGTCCACTGGTCAACCCTAATCAGTTGTATTGGGCCAATCAGGGCTTGGCAAGGAGATGGGGTTTTCAATGGGCATGGGGATCATCACATGATTATATTGAGCTTATGGAAGCTAGGGTTTCATCATTGAGCCATTTCATCAGGAGTTTGAGGCTCAATTTGATCAGTCAAGCTGAAATTCATCTATCAGTCAGAAAAGTCAACTGTGGTCAACTGTGCCTGAATTGATGGATTTGGAGGTGGGAGAGGGTTAGAGACACTTCATTCATGTCTAAACAAGTTTCATTTGACATTTCAAACATCAAGAATGAAGAAAATAAAGTCAGATGGAAACTTTCCAAAAATAGAAAGTGACTTGTAATTGAAAATTGGCAAAAATGGAAAGTTTTTCTCCTCAAAATTACGTGTCCAAAAATGTTTCAAATGAAAATTTGTTCAACATGAAAGTTGTAGATCTTGCTCTCACCTTTCCAAAAAGTCCAAGAACATGAATTTCTCATGTGTGGTTGGCAAGTTATGGATTGATCATTGTCCAAAAAAGTTGATTTTCAAAGTGGCATAACTTTTGATTCACAAGGCCAAATTGAGTGAGGTTTCTTTGAGCAAACTCCATTTGACATGTACTATCATGATCCATTATTACATTTCATGAAAATTCATCACATAAAAAGTGCATTTTTCAAGTGGACTTAATTTGAAAAGTGGAGGGAAAAAGGTGTTTTTGAGAAATATTCATTATTTTCACTCCATTCCTTTTGCACTAGCTCACAAATGCCATTTGAAATTTGCTGCAACAAAGAAATTCCACTGTTACATTGGCATGGCATAAGTAAGGTGAAATGACAAAATTGTCATTTAGCATGAAATTGCATTTTCACTAATTCATTGCATTTTCACTAATCATGATTAGAAACATCATTAACATAGCATATAAAAGGATAATTGTAACTGTTTTCATCTTAACCATAACAGAATTCAACATTCTAGATCTAGATCTCCAAAACCTCTTCACTTTTTCTCTCACTTTTTTTCCAAAAATTTGCATAAATATTGCATTGTTCTTCATTAATTCATCATCTACATGCATTATTGAAGCTAATTGAAGCAAGATTTCATCATTTCCAAGTCAAATTTTGGACTGTTAAAGTGAGGTGCAACAATGGCAATTCAAGATTTCATCAAGATCGTGCGTAATTGAGCAACAAGACTTGTTCCATTCACTTCTACAAGCATCATAGAAGTTCTGTTTTCACATTTCAAGGCCTAGAACGCGCGATTTAGCAACTGTCCTCAAATTAAGGTGAGTTTTCGACTTCAACGATTCTTGAAATTGATTGATGCTTTGGATAGATCTTGTTTAGTAGAGAATTCTGCACTTTGAACCACTAAATTTGGTTGAGAAATGAGGAAGTTATGATGATTTGAAGTTTTGTGCACAAACATGTTTTGCTTCGATTTTTTTTTATTTATCAAGAATTAGGAAAAATTAATTTGAGATTGTGAATGTACATTGAAAGACCTTTCCATTGATGTATGGTTTGTGCAATTTGGTGACAAAAAGTTCTTGAGTGATGAATGTGGTGATGAATGTATGAACACATAAGAACACTTGAAATATTTTCCAAAATAGGCTGTTTGATCCTCAAATTCGTGTTTGGTCGTGCGGATGCTGTTATGAACAGTAGCGTGCGCTGGCCTTATTCAAATCGTGGCCTCGGTTCGATCCCGCTGCACAGCGGTTCCCTTTTGCCTTGCCTATTTAATTTCCATATGCTTTCATGTGCTTTACATGCTTGTTCAATATTTGTTTATTTTTTTCTCAACATCAAAAATCCATATCTCACTCGTTTTTAATCCAAATTTGATGCAATTTTTTGCATCATTCTCCTTGTCATGTGCTTGATTTTATGGTGATTTTTAATAATATTGTGCACGTGTGGAAAAATTTATTGGCTAGGGTTTGTTTGAACATGTCATTTTGTGCACCATGCTCACTCTTTCATTCATGAAATGATGATACTTCATTAGAAATTCTTGAAATTTTTTGTGCATATTCTAGACATGTTCCTGGGCATTTTGATATGTGGTTTGTAATTTTTGAGTTCTTGGATTGAGAGTTATGACATGATCTTTGGAGGTGTTACATTTTATGCCATGCCATGTTTTATGCATTTTCTTGATTTTATTTTCTATTCTTGTTGAACTTGAATTGAGCTGGATTTTTGCATGATTTATCATATGGATATTGAGAATACATGTGAATTTTTCTGGATTTTTTTAAGGCATTTCCTATTTGATTGGGATTTTATTTTCTGTTTAGTCATTTGTTGACCTTTTGTGAGACATGTTTCCATTTGATTTGTGAAATTCTGGTTATTAATTGGATGAATGTGAAATTTGGCATGAGTATTGTAGACATCTTGAGGTTTTCCATGGTTTTAGTCCCATTCATTTATCATGTTTTATTTCTGTTTTATAATTGATGGAAGTTGATGTTTGTTTTGATGTCATGTATGAGCTTGCTTGAACTTGTCTGGACTTTATGAATTTCATTGACTTGCTTCCCTTGGTCCAAATGAGCTGAAATTTGGTATGTTTGACATGTTATGGATGCTGTTTGATCATGAATTTTTTGGGGATTTATTCAAATATTTTGGTATTGATTTGATTGTGATCATTCTGTTTGGTCCTTTGAGGTTCTAAATTGCATGTTTGGTGCCTTTTCTTTCATGAAATGATAATGATGAATGATATGAATGTGGAACCACTTGGGTTTGATTCTTAATTGTTTAATCTTGGTTTTGATCAATTTTCACTTGCTGTTTTGAATTTTTCACCTCCTTTTGACCCTAGGCTTGTCCTAGTGGTCTTGTTTCTCACGTTTGGATGTGCTTTTCAGGTTAAGAAGCAAATGCTTTAAGGAGATTAATGCAAGTTGATTGAGTTTGGTTGATTGTTATGAACTAACTTGTTCTATTTTGTAGGATGCTTAGCTCACTTGCTTTGGACTTGTGCTTTGCACATGTGATTGATTGTGTTGACTGTTGGCTCTTATCTTGTCTGTTTTGACTTTGTGATTGATATACTGACTGTACTTGATTGATTTCAGGTACATTAGTTGCTAATAGTTCCTTGAGAACTCGCTTGTGCTGCTGCTTGGTTGTATAAACCAATTGAGGTAGAATTTCTTTTCTCCATGTAGTCTGGAAGACCTGGCCTGTTACTTGGCCAGGCACCTGTCTGAAGTCCTCCTTAAGAGGCAATGATTGTGCTTGTTTATTTTTGTCCCCAAGCAGGAAAAGACCTTGATTAAGGCAATTGGCAGATACAAGAGGTGTGTAGTCCACCTCCTGCTATTCTGTTGAGTCATCCCTCTGCTCACACAACTGGTGTTGAGGCATTGTGGATCCTAACCCAAGATCCTTGTACAGTTGTACAGTTGAGTCAGTGTCATAAGTGTAGAAGGGTTCCCACTTTCTGGACCCACACTTCTTTGTCTGAAGCTCTCCCTGGCCAGGGATAAGAGCTGTGAGGCACACCCCTCACTCCCATTTCATCTGGCTTCACCTTGACTCTCAATGTCAAGGTTAAGAGCTAACATCACCTGACACAGTTGTGTTGCTTTTGCAACTTAACCCTTGATTGAGCCCACCTTGTCTGGATATAGTGTGTGCTAATTGCGAATGTTTGCTTTGTTTTGATTATGCTTGCATGCTTTGTTTTGCCTGTTTAGGTTTAGCTTGCTACCTGTGCAAGTTAGGATAGAAACCATAACTTAGGGATGATATGCATGATAACATCTAGGCTCGAGTCCAGCTCCCTAGTAGTGTGTCTCCCTTTGTATCTGGTTAGAATTTCTTTCCCGTTCAGGGGAACTACGTCGCTCTGATCCTCATACCAGATGAGGTACGTAGGCAGGAGACCGTGCGAGGTCTCTCCGGGCAACTTTTTTTCTTTTTGTGTGTGTTTGCTTGACAGTTGCTAGGCTCGAGTTCCCGACTCCTTAGTAGCTTGTTGCTTGTTCCTTCTTGTGTGTGTTAGGAGACGGATGTAAGCCCAGCCATTGGCATTCCGTATCCTATTGTTGTGTGCTTGGAGTCCGGTATAAGTCCATCAAGTGGCATATGGTTTCCAGTGTGGGTTTGTTTGGTTCGGAAGCTGATGTAAGTCCAACGATTGGCGTTCGGGTTCCATGTTTGCCTTTTTGTGCGTGTGTTTGTTTCGGCGTGCGTGAGCCGAACTACGGCAGCTTTGATTCTCGTTCCAGACGAGATACGTAGGCATAGGATGCGATATCCTAGCGAGCCCTCTCCCCTTTCCTCCACCTGTGTTGTTTTCAGTGTGTGTGTGTGTGTGATGTTTGTTTTAGCAACCTTTCCTATCTTTTGAGCGTGGATCCCGTCGAGTACGACGGACGTGAGAGGTGCTAATACCTTCCCCTTGCGTAACCGACTCCCGATCCCATTCTCTTTGGTCGCGAGACCATGCTTTTCCCAGGTTTACTTCGAGCGTTTCCTTTCCCTATTTGGGATAAATAACGCACGGTGGCGACTCTGTGTTGTTTTGTTTCAGCCCGCCGGTTGTTTTTCGCGGATGCGACACCAACTTCGACAAATTTGTGGATATGAACGCCATTAGGATCTTTTCAGTTCTTAATCCCGTTCCGACTTTGTTGGGTGATGCCTATGTCTCTTTGCATCTGAGGAATGCAAAGGGTGGAGGAGTTATTGTGTGTTGTCTGCCTTTGTTGTACAAGTGGTTTATTTCGCACTTGCCGCAGACGCTTGCTTTCAAGGAGAACAAGGGATGTCTACGGTGGTCTCAGAGACTCATGTCTCTCACTAATGATGATATCTCTTGGTATGATCGCGTGTATGATACTGTTCAGATCATTGACTATTGTGGTGAATTCCCTAATGTGCCTCTTCTCGGTACATGTGGTGGGATCAGCTACAATCCTATTTTAGCACGTCGTCAGCTTGGGTTCCCCCTAAAGGATAAACCTCATAAAATTTTGTTAGAAGGTGTATTCTTTCAGGAGGGTAAAGATCCCCAAGGCCTGAAAGCCAGATTTGTCCGCGCTTGGTGCAATATTCACAAGAAGGGTAGGAATGAGTTGGGTCCGAAGAATTGCATTGCTTTGGAGCCATACACCTCTTGGGTCAGACAGAGAGCTTCCGAGTACCTTATGCCATACGATCATCCGAAGCCTACACCGTTGGATGTGGCTGGGCCTTCAACCCTCCCTAACCAACGTGTAGAGGAGTTGAGAGAAGAAGACCTTTCACGTGCTTGGATCCGTGAAAGAGAGGAATTGCTTCAGCAAATCAAGAAGAAGGACGCTCTGATCGAGTTCCTCGAGCATCAGGTGATCGACGATCCGAATGATACTTGGACTTCTCTGCTTCCTCAGTCTTCCAAGTTCTGGAAGAGGAAGTATGACCGGCTTGCAAAGGAGAAAGCGGACATGGAAGTAGCCTATGAGAGAGAGATCAAGAAGCTTTGTGTTTCTCGTCTTCCAGCATCTCGAGCTTCTAGGGATCCATAGGATGTTTATTTTCCTTTTCTCTTTGTAATTTGATCAAAAATGCTGCACTTCTTTGTCTCAAATATATTTGATGAGATATTTTCCATATGCTATTAAATGCTTAAATATTCAAAAGTTGCAAATAAAGCCCTAAAAAAGTTCCTTGAAAATAAAGAACAAAGCATATGCACGAGAATTACATGCATCATTTTGCATAAGCAGGTATCTTGTTCCTGGTCTTCTTGTCTGTGGCCTAACTCTGTGTTCTTCATTTATTTTGAAGACAAGCTGACTCACCGGTACTATACAAGAGCCAATTCTACCAGAGTGATGGATCAATTTGAGCAAGAGAATAGAGAATTGAAGGAAGAAGTCGCTCGTCTGAGTGCTTTGATGGAGCAGTTTCTGTCTGCTCAGAATCAACCTTCTCCGCCTCCTGCAACTCCTCCCCAGAGGACGGTGATATCTGAAGTTGTTGCTCCGACTGTGCCAGCTGCCAGTGCTCACTTTATGCCGAATGTCATGTCAGTCGGGTTTCCGTGGGGTATGCCTCCGGGTTTCATGCCAGATATTCCTGCACCAACCTTTGCTTCTATGCCGGAATCTAGCCCGGTCCTTGCTGCTGCTCCTCCTGTCGTGCATACCATGCCTAGGGTAGACGACACCATATATCATTCTGAGCCGTCTGAGGGCCCAGATGTCAATGAGAAGATGGACGCAATGAATGACCAATTCCTCGAGCTGTGAAAGGACTTGAAGACCCTCAGAGGGAAAGATCTGTTTGGCAAGTCTGCTGCTGAACTTTGCCTTGTTCCCGGTGTAAAGATTCCGATCAAATTCAAAGTGCCTGACTTTGAAAAGTATAAAGGGAACACCTGCCCTCTTGCTCATCTAGTCATGTACGCCAGAAAGATGTCTACACAAACAGATAATGATCAGCTGTTGATTCATTATTTTCAGGATAATTTGTCCGGTGCGGCTCTTCGCTGGTATATGAGCCTGGATAGTGCAAACATCCGATCCTTCAATGATCTTGGCGAAGCCTTCGTCAAGCAGTACAAATATAACGTTGATATGGTGCCTGACCGTGACAAACTCGGGGCCATGTCTCAGAAGGATAAAGAGACATTCAAGGAGTACGCCCAGAGGTGGCGAGAGCTGGCAGCTCAGATTACTCCTCCGCTGGAAGAGAAAGAAATGACTAAGATCTTTTTGAAGACTCTTAACTCATTCTATTATGAGCGGATGGTAGCTAGTGCTCCCTCTGATTTCACCGAGATGGTGAACATGGGGATGCGCCTAGAGGAAGGAGTCTGTGAGGGACGGTTGTCTAAAGATGAAGGCTCTTCTAAACGGTATGGGGCGTTTAAGAAGAAAGATGGGGAGGCACATGCTGTGCAGTCCCATGCTAAACCCAAGAGACCCTCTGATAAGAGGAAGCCAGTGCGTCATCAGCACCAGGTGGCTAGTGTAGCACCTGTTTTCCGGGATAATTATCAGCATCAGCAACATCAGCAATATCATCAGCAACAACACAACCAGCAACAATCTTCTCAACAGTATCGTCAGCAGCAGCAGCGTCCACAGCAACAGGCTTACCAGCCTCGTGGTAGCACCAGTAATCAAGCCAATATGAACTATGATAGGAAGAAGATCAGCTTCGATCCGATTCCCATGTCTTATGCAGAGTTGTATCCCTCTTTAATAGAGCGGAAGCTGATTACTCCAAGAGATCCTCCGGCTATACCGGTCAACCTTCAATGGTGGTATAAGCCTGACCTGCACTGTGTCTATCATTCTGGCGCTCCGGGCCATGATGTTGAGAATTGCTTCCAGCTGAAGACTAAGGTCCAGGACCTTATGCGATGCGGCATACTGAGCTTCGAGGACTCAGGCCCCAATGTTACAAAGAACCCATTGCCCGAGCATGGGAAATCAGTGAACATGGTCCAGGGGTGCCCTGGGAAGTATAAAGTCAAATATGTCAGTCATATTAGACAGTCATTGGTCGAATTACATCGTCTCCTGTGTGAGTACAGTTATATGGAGCATGACCATGACAAATGCCGCATTTGCTCTGTTAATCGTTTGGGTTGTCGCCAGGTGCGGAGAGAGCTTCAAGAGCTATTGGATGAAGGTACCATAGAGATTCTTCAGAACCGTAATGTTGATGAAGATGAACCAGAGGTGAATGTTATTTCTCCTGTGTTCAAGCTGCCCGAGCCTGTTGGTAGCAAGCCGAAGGTCTCTCCTTCTCTGATAATAAAACCTGCAGGCCCTGTGCCTTATTCTTCTGAGAGAGCTATCCCTTTCAGATAAAATCCTGTTGCTGTGGAAGATGGGAAGGAAGTGTCGTTGCCTTCAACTTCTGTTACTAATATTGCTGATGTGAGTGGATTGACCCGGAGTGGTCGTGTGTTCTCTGCGCCTAAGCCTCAGGCAAGGGCTGTTGCTTCTGATTCTGCTGAGCATCCGGTTGGGACTGCTGTGAATGTTCAGAACCCGGCACTTGCTGTTGCCAAACCCTCCTCTGTACAAAAGACTCCTGCTTCTTCTGTTGGCCCGAGTGGCACTGTGAATGAAGAATGTGATGAGATGCTGAGGCTCATCAAGAAGAGTGAGTGCAACGTTGTAGACCAGCTTCTACAAACGCCATCCAAAATCTCCGTTCTATCTTTACTGCTGAATTCAAAACCTCATAGGGAGGCTCTGCAGAAAGTTTTGGACTTGGCTTATGTTGATCATGATGTCACCATAGAACAGTTTGACAATATAGTTGCAAACATCACTGCTTGCAACACTTTGAGTTTCTGTGACGCTGATCTCCCTGAGGAGGGAAGAGACCACAACATGGCTCTACATATCTCTATGAACTGCAAGACTGATGCCATGTCCAATGTGTTGGTGGACACTGGATCGTCTTTGAATGTATTGCCAAAGACCACTCTCTCAAAGTTGTCATATCAGGGGCCTCCCATGAGGCAGAGTGGTGTTGTTGTGAAGGCTTTTGATGGGTCGCGTAAGACTGTGATTGGGGAAGTTGATCTCCCAATCAAAATTGGACCAAGTGATTTCCAAGTTACCTTCCAGGTTATGGATATCCACCCATCATATAGCTGTCTCCTTGGTAGACCATGGATTCACGAGGCTGGCGCCGTGACATCCACCCTACACCAGAAGCTGAAATTTGTCAAAAATAAGAAACTGGTTGTGGTAGGGGGAGAAAAGGCTTTCCTGGTTAGCCACCTGTCTTCTTTCTCGTATATTGACGCTGAGGATGAAGTTGGAACGCCGTTCCAAGCTTTATCTATTGATGAACCAATTGAGAAGAAGTCTCCTTCATTTGCTTCCTACCGTGATGCGAAGCTGGCCATTGAATGTGGTGCAGTTGCTGGTTTGGGGAAGATGATTGAGCTTGAAGACAATAGATCCCGGACTGGCATTGGCTATTCTTCAGGGGCATTCAATGAGCTTGGGTTGTTCAAGAGTGGAGGATTCATCCATGCTGATCAACCTGAAGAAGCTGCTGCTATCTTGGAAGAGGATGCAGAGGATTTGAACAACTTCATCATACCTGGTGGTGTCTGCCATAATTGGGTCGCTGTAGATGTTCCTACAGTCATCCATAGATCAAAGTAATTGTTCACTTTGTTCAAAACCCTTCTCCCATGCCAAAAGGAGAAGTGATGACATTGTTGGCAGCATATATACAATGATATTTCATTCAATTAATGCATTGTTAAAACATCTGTTTTTCCATTTGTTTTCACTTTTTGCTTTTGCATGATATCAGTGATCACAAAAAACCCATAAAAACAAGAATAAAAGCAATCCTTTTTCATCTGCATAATGGTTTGCTTGTTTAAATTCTGAAGTTTTTTATTAACCAAAATCATTATGCAGGTTGATTCTAAAACCCATTGAACATAATGATCCAACGCCATCTCCCAATTTTGAATTCCCTGTATTTGAGGTAGAGGAAGATGATGTTGAAGGGATTCCTGATGAGATTACCCGTCTCCTTGAGCACGAGAAGAAGATCATTCAGCCGCATCTTGAAGATTTGGAAACAGTTAACTTAGGGTCTGAGGATTGTGTTCGTATGGTGAAGATTGGGGCACTCCTTGAAGAGTCTGTTAAGAAGGAGTTGATCAGCTTGCTACGAGAATATTTCGATATCTTCGCTTGGTCATATGAAGACATGCCGGGTCTAGATACAGATATTGTGCAACATTTCCTGCCTTTGAAGCCTGAGTGTATGCATGTGAAGCAGAAGCTCAGAAGAACTCATCCAGATATGGCTGTGAAAATCAAAGAGGAAGTTCAGAAGCAAATTGATGCGGGGTTTCTGGTGACTTCTACATATCCTCAATGGGTGGCCAATATTGTGCATGTGCCTAAGAAGGACGGAAAAGTCCGTATGTGTGTTGATTACAGAGATTTGAACAAAGCTAGTCCGAAAGATGATTTCCCTCTACCACACATTGATATGTTGGTAGACAATACAGCTAAATTCAAAGTCTTTTCCTTTATGGACGGATTTTCTGGATATAATCAAATCAAGATGGCACCCGAAGATATGGAGAAGACAACATTCATCACACCTTGGGGAACATTCTGTTATCGAGTGATGCCCTTCGGTTTGAAGAACGCCGGAGCCACGTATCAACGAGCTATGACTACCTTGTTTCATGATATGATGCACAAGGAGATAGAGGTCTATGTTGATGATATGATTGCTAAGTCCCGGACGGAAGTTGAACATGTTGAGCATTTGTTGAAGCTTTTTCAACGTCTGAGGAAGTTCAGACTTCGCCTGAATCCAAACAAATGTACATTTGGAGTCCGTTCCGGCAAGTTGTTGGGTTTCGTTGTCAGCGAGAGAGGTATTGAGGTTGATCCTGCAAAGGTCAAAGCAATACAAGAGATGCCTGCACCCAAAACTGAGAAGCAAGTCCGAGGTTTTCTTGGCCGCTTGAACTATATTTCCAGATTTATATCCCACATGACTGCCACATGTGCGCCGGTATTCAAGCTCCTTCGGAAAGATCAGTCTCATGATTGGACCGAGGATTGCCAGAAAGCTTTCGACAGTACCAAAGAATATCTGTCCGAACCTCCGATCTTGTCTCCGCCTGTAGAAGGAAGACCTCTGATCATGTATTTGACTGTGCTTGAAGGCTCGATGGGTTGTGTACTCGGTCAACAAGATGAATCGGGGAAGAAAGAATCTGCTATCTACTACCTCAGTAAGAAGTTTATTGATTGTGAGTCTCGGTACTCTGTGCTTGAGAAGACGTGTTGTGCTTTGGCTTGGGTTGCTAAACGTTTGCGCCAGTACATGATAAATCATACAACTTGGTTGATATCCAGAATGGATCCAATCAAGTATATTTTCGAGAAGCCTGCTTTAACTGGGAGGATTTCCCGTTGGTAGATGTTGTTGTCTGAGTATGATATTGAGTATCGAGCTCAAAAAGCTATCAAAGGTAGTATCTTGGCTGACCATTTAGCGCACCAGCCGATTGAAGATCATCAGTCAGTTCAGTACGACTTCCCTGATGAGGAAATTCTGTATTTGAAGATGAAAGATTGTGATGAGCCTACACTTGATGAAGGTCCAGAACCTGGTTCCAGATGGACAATGGTGTTTGATGGCGCTGTGAATCAGTATGGAAATGGAATTGGGGCAGTAATCATTACTCCTCATGGTACTCATATTCCGCTTACAGCAAGGCTAACTTTCAAATGCACGAATAATATGGCTGAGTATGAAGCATGTATTATGGGATTGGAAGAATGCATTGATTTGAGAATCAAGCATCTTGATGTGTATGGTGATTCGGCCCTAGTTGTCAATCAGATCAAGGGTGAATGGAAGACGAATCAGTCAGGTCTCATTCCGTATAGAGATTATGCAAGAAGGATTTCAACTTTCTTTACAGAAGTTGATTTTCATCATATTCCTCGAGAGGATAATCGGATGGCAGATGCTCTTGCTACGCTTACTTCGATGATTGTTGTGAAGTATTGGAACGAAGTGCCCAATATTGTCGTGATGCGCTTGGATAGACCAGCTCACGTATTTGCAGTCGAAGAAGTACAAGACGACAAGCCTTGGTATTTTGATATCAAGAATTTCCTCCAGAACCAGGTCTACCCGCCTGGGGCATCTGTGAAAGATAGGAAAACTTTGAGAAGGTTGTCAGGCAGTTTCTACCTTAGCGGTGAAGTGCTGTACAAGAGAAATTTTGACATGGTTTTGCTCAGATGCGTGGATAGACACGAAGCAAACCTGTTAATGACTGAGGTCCATGAGGGTTCTTTTGGTACTCATTCCAATGGACATGCCATGGCTAGAAAAATGTTGAGAGCAGGCTACTATTGGCTGACAATGGAGTCTGACTGCTGCAAATATGTGAAGAAATGCCACAAGTGTCAGATTTATGCGGACAAGATTCATATGCCTCCGACACTTCTGAACGTGATTTCATCATCATGGCCTTTCTCTATGTGGGGAATTGACATGATCGGCATGATTGAACCGAAAGCGTCCAATGGACACAGGTTTATTCTCGTAGCAATTGATTACTTCACCAAATGGGTTGAAGCCGCTTCGTATGCGAATGTGACCAGACAGGTGGTTGGGAAGTTTATCAAGAATCATATCATATGCCGTTATGGTGTGCCAGATAAGATCATTACTGATAATGGATCTAATATGAATAATAAGATGATGGATGAGTTGTGCGCTGAGTTCAAGATTGCACACCATAATTCTTCTCCTTACAGACCAAAGATGAATGGGGCTGTTGAGGCTGCTAATAAGAATATCAAGAAGATTATCCAGAAGATGACAGTTACGTACAAATATTGGCATGAGATGCTGCCATTTGCTTTGCATGGTTATCGTACATCGGTACGCACTTCAACAGGGGCAACCCCTTTCTCTCTTGTTTACGGCATGGAGGTTGTTCTCCCAGTAGAGGTGGAGATCCCATCAATGAGAGTCTTGATGAAAGCCAAGTTGACTGATGCTGAATGGATTCAGAGTCGTTATGACCAGTTGAATCTGATAGAAGAAAAGAGATTGACTGCCATGTGCCATGGTCAGTTATATCAGCAGAGAATGAAGAAAGCATTCGATAAGAAGGTCAAGCCTCGTGTGTTCCGAGAAGGTGACCTCGTGCTCCAGAAAGTCTTGTCTTTCGCGCCCGATTCCAGGGGCAAGTGGACTCCAAACTATGAAGGTCCATATGTTGTTAAGAGAGCCTTTTCAGGCGGTGCTTTGATGCTTACAACAATGGATGGGGAGGATTTCACTCGTCATGTGAATTCAGATGCAGTCAAGAATTACTTTGCCTAAAAAATAAAAATAAAAAAATAAAAAATAAAAAAAAGTATATGCAAAAGAAAAACAGAATAGCTCGCTAAGTTGAAAACCCGAAAGGGCGGCTTAGGCAAAAATGAGCGTCTCGGTGGAGAACCCGCAAGGGGGATCCAGACAAAAGTTAGAGACCTGAAAAAAAAAGAGTATATTTGCATCCCGCTAGATTGAGTACCTCACCCTGGGGCAATCTAGGCAAAAATTAGGGATTTGGCAAGTAACTGCATCCTGACAAGACCTTCTGTTTCGCAGTTGTCATTTCGTCAGAGATTCTCGATTCGTCGTCAACTGAAGCTTCGGATACATCGAGATTCAAATTGGTAGAGAAAGGATCATTATGTTCAATGTAGCCCTCTTCCAACATATATCACTGATTTCAAATTTGTACAGATCTATGGAGTCTTGCCATTTGCAGGCTACCATTCCATCAAATCAATTTGAGCTTTTTATCCAATTATTTACACTCTTATTTGTTTCAATTCAACAAATGTTTTGCATGGTTTTAATTGATAAAATGTCATTGTTTTAAACAAATAATTTTTTTTCAAATTGTTGTTTTAAACAAAGTGAACATTCACAATGATGAAAGGATACTTAAGAATTTCTCAGTGCTCTCCCAAGGGTGACATGATTTCCGACAGGTAAGACATTTGTTCATATTCCTGGCATTGGTTGTATCCTCTTTCTTCAGTTTTGTTGTAGGGGTTGTTCCCCAAGCAGAGATTTGTAGGGGTTGTTCCCCAAGCAGATGTTGTTGAAGACTTCATTTTCTTCTCCAGCAGTTTTCTCTCCCCAGCATGGGTGTTTTCCGTTTGGAAGTTTCGGTAGTGGGTGGTTTGAGACCCCGATACCCCATCACTCTCCCCAGTGCAGTCGCTGGAGGAGTTGTTGCTTCCTTCCTCAGCACTGTCGCCAGGTTGTTGATATGATATACTGCATTTTTATGCTATATCTTCCCCTCAGTGCGCTTACCCCTCCAGCAGGGCGATGATCGTGTTCCTCCTCAGCAGTTGTGGGTGTTCTCCTCAGAAGGTGTAGCATTTGGTGGCTGATCCCCAGCTCTCCTCCATATACCCAGTGGGTTCCTTAGTGAATATCCCCAGTGGATCTGCCAGTAGATATGTGGTATGGTGGATCATATCCGTGTGATTTATGGAAAACCCCCAAGAGTTGGTATCCTCGATAGAGTTAGGGTTGCATCTGGGATAATCCCCTCAGAATCTCCGCCAGAGTTGAAACCTCTGTTTCCCCAGTAGGGTTGGTCGGTGATCTATCATCCAGAGATTTGGTTGACTTCCTGATTGCATTTTGATCCCCAGTAGAGTGGCTTATTGCAGAGTCTACTTGCATGATCTATTCCTCTCCCTTAGTGGGTTGTTCCCCAGTGGAGTTATTTTGGAGTTGCTTTCATAGCAGTTCTCGCTTGTGCAGTGAGCTCTTGTTCCCCTGCAGATGTTTTGGGACTTCTCCTATTCCCCAACAGATTTGTCTTTGTGGTCGTTGTTGCCTGTTGTGACTTTCTGTTCCTCAGTTGGGATGTTTGCTGATCCATCACTCAGAGATTTTGTGATATCTCTGATTTTCTGGTTCTCCCCGCAGATCTTTGCTTTTCGGCTTGAAGATCTCCAGCAGATTGGCTTTCCAGTTGGACTTTTCCCTCTGGAAGTATAGTACCGGACGTTTGATTCCTGGACTTGGTGGTGTTAGAATTGTCTGTTTTGTCAACATTCATCAAACATAAATTACGCATATTCATGCATAATCATAAACACTCAGATATTCATGTTGCATTTTTTTTGCCATATAATCTCCTGTTTGTTGTTCCCTGCTAATGGTGATACAGATCTCCCCAATAGATCTACCAAAGCAGATGTCGGGTGTCTAATCTCTCAAAATAGAGTCAGCCCTTAAGCAGAAAGTGTCTATCCTTTCATGCCCTTCCCCACTGAGATACATCCTCGTGGATGACGGTTTTTTCCGTTTCCTCCCAACACACACATTGGGACGGGCTTTCCCTTTTGAGTTATATCCTCATCAGGACGAGTCTTGATTCAGTCCGCCTTTTTGGTTCGATCCTAAATTGGCCTTTTTCAACTGTCTCGTGCTTCCCTGTGGTATAAATGAATAGTTGCTTACAAACCGGCGCTCATTCATCTTATCCTCAGTGGAATTTTTTGGCCTTCTGCCTACAAACCAGCAGTCGTAAGTCCTATCTTTGCGGTTTTCTACCTACGAACCGGTAGTTATAAACCCTGTTTTCTCCCCTAGCAGAGTTAACTTTGTTGTTCATCCCAACCGATGACGGTTACTCTTCTGTGGTTTTCTACCCGGTTTTTGGTAGATGTAATCCCCTCTTTGTGGTTATCTTCATCTAGTATTCGATGTTGATTTTCCTTTGCTTGGATAAGCTGCTTGAATAAGCACTTATATCCCCAGCAAGTCTTTTGTGGATAATTGCCGTATGCTGGCAATTTTATCCCCAGCGGGTCCTTTCACCTTTTGTCAGTGATTGTGTTCCCTGAATCATTGATTTTCATCAATGTATTCCCAGCGAGTCTTCTTTCATTCACCCTCTTGTTGGTAATGTTGTGGCTCCTTGTTGATTGGTCATCATTATATACCTAGTTTGGTATCCCGATGCCTTCCTTTTCGGATTTTATCCTATAAACAACCTACAACCCGGTTCAGGATAATCTTCCTCTCGAGGTTATTATTCACGTTCTGACGGTAATGAATAATATATTTCATTCACTCTTTGGTCGAAGCCTTTCGTGTTTCCCCAGTCGAGTAAGGTTCGTATTCCTTGTGGAATCGAATATCCATCCTACAAACAAGACTGCTTTTCTAGCTTTCTTCAGGATGATGAGTGTTTTGGAACACACACCAATTCACGATTTCGGATTTTATCCTATAAACAACCTACAACCCGGTTCAGGATAATCTTCCATGTGAGTATATTATCCACGTTCTGACGGTAATGGATATTATATCTCGTTCACTCTTGGGTCAATCTTTTGATTGTTTTCTCCGCAGAGTAAGATTCGCATTCCTTGTGGAATTGAATATCCATCCTATAAACAAGTTTGCTTTCGCTCTCTTCAGGATGATGAGTGTCTTGGAACACAAACCAATTCACGATTCCGGATTTTATCCTATAAGCAGCCTACAACCCGGTTAAGGATAATCTTCCATGCGAGGTTATTATCTACGTTTTGACGGCTATAGATAATATATCTCATGCACTCTTTTGTCGAATCCTTTGTTTGTTTCCCCAATTGAGTAAGATTTGCATTCTTTACAGAATCAAATATCCATCCTATAAACAAGTCTGCTTTTCTAGCTTTCTTCAGGATGATGAGTGTTTTGGAACACACACCAATTCACGCCTCGGTCGGTCACCTGTTATATACCTACAACCCGGTATCCTTGGTGTTCCTTCCTTTCTGCTCCCCGTTATGACCTTGGTCCCCTGTGGAGTCATATTTTCCTGAGTTTATATACCTTTTTCAGGTCTTTCTCAGATGTTGGTTGATTGATATCTCTCACCCTTACACAGGTCTTAGATATTCATTCTTCCTGAGTTTGTTACTCACTAACCGGTAACATCTCATCCTTTGGCCTCCTCTGGAAAGTCTTTTCTAGATTTCCCCAACGGAGTTGTGTTTCTATTCGTGTTGCTGTATTGGTGTTCTCCCCAGTACATGCATTTTGTGAGTCAGCTTGAGTCTTTCCAATGGGTGTGTTTTCCTTCTCCCCAATTTGAGTCCTTTACTTCCCAGTAAAGTCTCTAGTCTGATGTTTTGTCTTTCCCTAATTCAGAGTCGTGTCCTGCTCACGCATTCTTTTCCTTTTTTTTTTCTATCCCCAATAAGAGTCCCCGTGAGAGTCTTGTTAATGTCTCTGTTCCTGGTGAGTGTATTACTTCGATGGATCGTCTTTTCTCCTTTGTGGATCCATATTTCCCACAGAGTTTTGCTTCTTTTGCATGCATACATTTGCATCATGAGGTCTCTTAGGGACCAAAATTTGTCTCAGTACTGTTATTTAAGTCCATTCTACCGCGTCGAGATGAAGATTTCTAAACTTCACTTCTCCGGCTAGAATGACCTTAAATAGGGGCATCTGTAAGACCCCAATTTTGTCCTTAAGATCCCTCATGACATCATATCATATCATATCATTGCCTCAAGGATCATTGTGCACCTTGCCTTCTTGCCTGTGGGTGGGTTATCTTTTGAGAGTGGTTCTTGATCACCAAGCATGTTTTTCATTTGTATATCATTGCTTTTCATTTGTTTACTAACCAAAAGTACAAAAATATGTCATCTAACCTTGTTACTTGCAGATGAAGCAATTACAGGTCAAGGCAGTCAATGCATTTCAATGAGCAATAGATGGTGGCCATTCTTGAGAATTTGGGCACCCTTGATCATTCATAAAGAGTTCATATGAGTTATGACATCATTTTGAATCAAAATCCCAAGTGGTAGAGGCTTGAATTTCATCAAGGCATTCTTCAGTCAACTGAAACCCTAGCCAGTCAACTGCCAGTCAACTGTGATTTTTGGAGGTGGGAAGAGCCTAGAAATACTTCATTCATGTTCAAATAAGTCTCATTTGACATTTCAAACATCAACATTGAAGAAAATAAAGTCAGATGAAAACTTTCCAAAAATAGAAAGTGACCTATAATTTGGAATTGCCAAAAATGGAAAGGTTTTCTCCTCAAGATTACATCATCAAAAATGCTTCAAATGAAATTTTGTTGAACATTAAAGTTGTATATCTTTCTCTCCCATTTCCAAAATGTCCAAGAACATCAATTTCTCATTTGTGGTTGGAGAGATATGATCAAAACATGGCAAAGTGTACATGGAGCTTCAAACATGCATAACTTCTCAACCATTGCTCCAAATCACATGGCTCTTTTTGCTAATTTCAGTCATGACCTATAATTTCATATTCTTGCATAACATTGCATCAATTCTCATTTCATGAACATTTGCAAAAATCTTGAATTTTGGAGGGAATTTTTAAAGTTTAAAATTGGTAATTCATTTGAACATTCTACAATTGCCAATAGCTCCAAAATGATTTTTTAAGTGAATTGGATCAGCATCACGTGCACTGTTCATTGCCATGCACATGCATAAGGGTGATTTTGCCAATTTGTCAAAACACCTTGTTTTCACTAATTTTTCATTACCAATTGATTAATCATGATTAAGTTTGGTTAATTAGGAGTATATAAGTGAAATCATAACAGAAAAACCCTAACCACAATTCATTTTTTCAGATCTAAAATTTTTACTCTCAATTTTCTCTCAAATTTTCCTCTCATTTCTTCATATCAATTCACAAATTCGTGCTTGAATCTTCATCTAGCATCATCATTGATCATTATTCAAGCAAGAATCATTTGAATCTGTGCATCTTGAAGCCGCTCCAAGCAAGAACATCAACAATGGTGGATTCATCAAACTGTTGATTCGTGACCAATTGAGCATCAAGAACTTCTCCAGTATACTACACAAGCTTGCAAGAGAAAGATCCAAGCATTACAAGGCCAGGAACACACGATTTTGAAAGCTGCTCTTCAAGAGGTGTGGAATTCGACTCTCTCCTTTCTTAATTTTGTTGTATGAATGTTGTAGATCTCGTTTGTGTGATGATTCTGAGCTTTATTTCATAAAAAACCATGCCATATTCACTGAGATTCGATAGATTAAAGTTTCATGATGATTTGTTCTTCCACTCGATTCATGCATGTTATGATGTTGTTTGATGGAATTGTTATTGATTATTGATGCCTGATGTTAGATCTACATGATGCAATGCTTAATTTTCATTTCTGGAGATGTTGAAATTTTCTGGAAATTGGATGATGAAGATCATGAAGATCTTCATCGTGTTCTTCATTTGCTGGAAATTACCTGCGAATTTTCTTATGACCTTCATCGCCTTTGCTGCGAATTTTCCTGCGGATTCATGAGCTTTACCTGCGGATCTGGCTTTTGCATGCATGCATGTTACGCTAGGGTTTGGTCTAAATGATCGTGTTTTGGTAGCGCGCGCTTTTCCATTTGAATTGGCGCATGGTTCGATCCTGCTTCATGACATTTCCAAATAATTGCCTTGCATTTTATTTCCATTTCTTTCATCCATGTTCATATGCTTCATTCATGTGATTTTTATTTTTCTCTTCACTAAAAAAATCATAACTCCATAAATATGCATCCAATTAATATGTGGTTTTTTCCATTGTTATCCTCACGATGTCTACTATTTTATGGTTATTTTTCCAGAATTTGTGCTCGGTTAGAATTTTAATTTGCCTAGGGTTTGTTCATGCATATGCTATCTTGTACCTTGCTTGCCATTTTCTTTGTGAAATGATGATGGTTGATCCAATGAATGTGAAAATTGACATGCTTAAACTAGACATCCTAATGGTCATTTTGGTATAGAGTTTGCATTTTTAGTATTTCTGGTTGTTGAGATATGATCTGTTTAATGTAGGTGTGACAATGTGTGTCACACCTTGGCTTGCTTGATTTGTTGATTTTATTTACCATGCCAAATAAATGCCAAATGATGTAATTTTTTGCATGATGCTTCTTATGGATGTCAGGATTGATCATGAATAGTTGTGGAATTTTTGGATCCATTTCTGATTTGTTTGGGATTTTCCTTGCTGGTTGGTCATGTTTGAACTTTTGATGAGTGTTGAACTTTAATGATTTGGGAAATGCTTATGCTTTATCATATGAACTTGAAATTTTGCACATTGTTTCTAGACACATTGAAGTTTATTGTGGCTTTGGTTTGAGTCATTTATCATTTGTCATCTCTGTTTTAGGATTTCCTTAAGTTGATGTATCAATTTGTGCCTCCTTTGAGCTTGTTAATGCTTACCTTGACTTGAGGAATTTCTTTGACATGCTTATACTTGTCCAAATGCTTTGATTTTTGGTGTGCTGATCACTTGATGTGTTCTGTTTAGCCATGATTTTTCTTGAGATTTATTGAACATTTTTGGAATTAATATGCCTTTGTTCATTCTGTTTGCCTCATTGTGCTTCCAACTTGCATACTTTGACACGATTGGTTTGTGAAATGAATTTGATTGATGCTATTGACATGAGACCTTTTGGATGATGTTC
This sequence comes from Lathyrus oleraceus, assembly GCF_024323335.1. Lineage (NCBI taxonomy): Eukaryota > Viridiplantae > Streptophyta > Magnoliopsida > Fabales > Fabaceae > Lathyrus > Lathyrus oleraceus. The sequence goes on along the minus strand of NC_066580.1, from coordinate 383,820,180 downwards.
TAATTTGATTAATCTTGATTCTTGTCAATTTTCATGTTCTGTTTTGGATTATTTCTCCTTCTTTGACCCTAGGCCTTGTCCTAGTGGTTTGCTTCTCATGTTTGAGTTTGTTTTTCAGGTTAAGAAGTACATGGCCTTAAGGAGATTAATTCACATTGCTTGAGTTGGTTATTTGATTGTTATTGACTAACCTTGAGTTGTTTTGCAGGATGCTTTTAGCTCATTTGAGTTGAGCTTGTGCCTTGCACATTGTGGCCTTACTTGTTTGATTGTGTATTGTCTGTTGACTGTTGGATTATCTATTTGACTTTTTGAATTGTATACTGATTAAGTTGGATTGTCTTCAGGTACATTAGTTGCTTAAGTTCATTTTGAACTTGCTTTTGCTTGGTTGCTTAACCAATTAGGTATACTTTCTCTTCTTTATGTAGTCTGGAAGACCTGGCTTGTTATGTGGCCAGGCACCTGTCTGAAGTCCTCCTTAAGAGGCAATGCTTGTGATTGTTTATCTTTGTCCCCAAGCAGGAAAAGTCCTTTTGATAAGGCAATTGGTAGATAAAAGAGATGTGTAGTCCATCTCCTACTATTCAGTGTGTCATCCCTTTTCTCACATTACATGTTGATGCATTGTGGATCTTAACCCAAGATCTATAGAGTCATTAACTTGTGGAGAGAGTTCTAACTTTCTGAACTCCCACACCTTCTATCATTTGAAGCTCTCCCTGACCAGGGATAGAAGCCATGAGGCACACCCCTCATTTCCTTTTCATCTGCTTCACCTTAACTCTCAATGTTAAGGTTAAGAGCAACATTTACCCCATTCCAGTTGACTTTAAAGTCTAACCCTTGCTTGAGCCTAATTGTTTGTATATAGTGTGTGATAACTGAATCATTGATTGCTTATTGGTTCATTTGTACATGCTTGTTTGTTTGCCTTTGTGCATTTATCATCATTAATTGTTCATTATTGCATGATCATCATTTCATATCTTTGTGACACATCTTTGTTTGTCCATTGAGGAATCAACTGTAAGTCCATTCATTGGCCATTGTTCCTATGATTTGGAAGGGATTGAGTGTAAGACCATTTCATTGGCCACTTATGTCCTCTTTGCTTAGTGTTTTTGTTTGTTTGTTGTATGTGAGGATTCAATTGTAAGTCCATGTTGTTGGCATTTGTTTTCCCATGATCATCTGTTGGAGGTTAGAGTAAGCCCAGATAGATTGGCATCTGACATCCATGTTTTGTTTTGCTTTAGGAGATTGGAATAAGTCCATTTGTTGGCATCTGATATCCCTGTTTGTTTTATGAGACTGGTGTAAATCCATTGATTGGTATCCGATATCCACCTTTGTTTGTGAGATTGGTGTAAGTCCAGCAATTGGCATCCGGTATCATTTGTTTTGCTTATTTGTTATTGTTCATCTGCTTATTCCTAAGGACACACTTGAATCATCTTCCATATGATCTCAAGAGGTGAACCTTTCTGAGAAGTTTTACACTCCATTACCCATACCCTCTTTGTCCTAAACCTTTTCACATGTTGCTTTCAAACTTGGAAATAAATATTGTTCAAACATCTTCATGTCTTTCTAAATTAGAAACTTGGACCTTAAGTCCTTGATTTTTCACACTCATTTTCTTAACACTTCTTTCTGAATTGAATCTTAATCATACTTTGACCATCTTTTGTGAATACTCATAATCAATTAACTTCACTCATTCAATTGTTTTGTGGCTTAGTCCATTCTTGATATGTTTTCATACATTAGCCATAGGTTTGATTTATCCTAGTTGGTTGATGTTAATCTCACCTTTTGTCCTTAGTGATCGAACTGTAAGACTTCCGTACTGAAAACAGGGTTAACCCCTCTAGTACGTCGAAGCTTTTCTCACATGGTGAACTTGTTGTTTGTATAAGGTTGAGTTTTCTCCCGTTGATAATGAAAAGCCTTAGTGCTCTTGTTTTAAAATGAACCCACTCATATTTTGGAAATCTTTTAGCCGAACTACGGCGTTTTGATCCTTACCTTTCATGGAAGGTACGTAGGCAACGGGTTCATCCGTTCAAACACAAAAACAATAAAAATTGTATATTCTTTTCTCATCTTCCCAATCATGTTTACACAATAATATTTTCATAACAAATAACATTTCATTCAACAAGTGTGAAAAGGGCTCCCTAGGAGTACCTAGGACGTTTTGGGTGCCTAACACCTTCCCATTGCGTAATTTACCCCTTACCCAGATTCTCTGATCTTTTCATTAGTTTTCTATGTGTAAAACTTCTTAGGCTTTTGTTCGCTTTTTAGCCATTCCTTAGGATAAATAAAAGTGCAGTGGCGACTCGATTCTTTATATGCTTTGCTTTTGGTTTAATCAATAAATCATATAGCGACGAATACACCGCTACAATGAGAATCTTGGTGAAACTCCAAAATAATCTCAAGTTCAACTTAGAAGGTCTAACAGGCAAAGACAACCTTCTATAAGGTATAATTTTGATGAGTATGTGACCTTGACTGATGAAGGTGAACCTGAGTGTTTTCAAGAGGCCATGGAAAGTGATGAAAATAAAAAGTGGTGAGATGACATGCATGATAAGATGAAACCATTACATGATAGTCACACTTATGATTTAATGAAGTTGCCTAAAGACAAAGAGCTTTGGAAAATAGGTGGATTTATAGATTTAAACATGAGAGCAACTTTAAGTCTCCAAGGTATAAATCCAGATTAGTGGCGAAAGGTTTCTGTCAAAGAAAGAGTGTTGATTTTAATGATATTTTCTCACTTGTTATAAATATATCATCAATTAGAACCGTGTTTAGTTTGGTTGCTACTCTTGATTTAGAGGTTGAGCAAATGGATGTGAAAACGACTCTCCTTCACGGTGATTTGGAGGAAGAGATCTACATGAAACAACTCAATAGTTTTCAAGTTAAATGAAAATAAGATCACATGTGTAGATTGAGAAAGAGTTTATATGGGTTGAAGCAAGCTCTAAGGCAGTGGTACAAGAAGTTTGAGTATGTTATATGTGATTAAGGATACCAAAAGACTACTTTAAATCATTGCGTCTTTGTTAGAATTTTTTTTAACGATAACTTTATTATCATGTTGTTATATGTTGATGATACGCTTATTGTAGGAAAAAGTATTTTTAACATTAACAAGTTAAAGAATCAATTGGGAGAGTCATTTTTGATGAAAGACATGGAAGTAACTAAACAGATTCTTGACATTAGAATCATGTGTGACATGAAAGAGAAGAAACTTTGGATGTCAAAAGAACATTATATCAAAATAGTGTTGCAAAGATTCAAAATGTAAAGTTCTAAGGCGGTAAGCACTCCTTTTGCTACTCATTTCAAGTTAAGTTCTAATCAAAGTCCTTCAAGTGAAGATGAAGTGTTTGATATGAAACATGTTCCTTATGTGTCTGAGTGGGTAGTTTGATGTATGCAATGGTGTGTACAATACCATATATATCACATGTTGTTGGTACAATCAATATATTTTTTTCAAATCCAGGTAGAGAGCATTGAATGCTGTAAAATGGACTTTAAGATAACTTTGTGGTACTACTTCTGTGAGGCTTTATTTTGGAGGAGATAAGACTATTTTAGTAAGGTACTCTAACTCTGATATGGATGGATTCATGGATTCCATAAATTCCACTTTGGGCTACATGATTAAATTTGCAGGGGAAGTTGTGGTTTGGTAGTCCAAATTGTAAAAGTGTGTAGCACTGTCTACTACAGAGGTTAAGTTCATTGCCATTACCGAAGCATGCAAAGAGTTATTATGGTTGAATAAATTTTTGAAGGAGCTTGGTTTTGTTCAAGACAAATATGTGTTATTTTTTATAGTCAGAGCGTTATTCATCTTGGTAAGAATCCAACTTTTCATAATAGGTCCAAACACATTGATGTGAGATATCATTGGATACTTGATGTTTTGGATGCTAAGTTGTTGAATTTAGCTAATGTTTATACAGATGATAATGGTGTTGATATGATGACTAAAGCATTACCAAGAGGGAAATTTGAAGCTTGTTGTGATATTGCTGGTTTGATGATTTTCTCCACATGGTTGTGAAGGAGAGATATGTTGGGTTTGCGTTCCCTTACTATGTAGAGAAATGCCCAAATATGATTAGTCCATTTGCCTCACTTATTTAAGTGGAGAGGATAAATTTATGGTTGAGAGAGATAGAGAGAAAATAAGGATTCAAAAGAGAGAAAAGAGGAGATAACCTTATTCACATTTTTTTGCAATCGGTCTCACTAAATCGACAATCCTTAATTCATAAATTGTCGGATCGAGCTCAAATTTGGATGGCAGGTTTAGAACACCTGCATCTAACTTTTGACTGTTTAAAATTTCAAAACAAGGTAGGAGCTGAGAGATATCTGTTTCGCACTTAAGCTGCAAATTTGAGTAATTTTAAAGCTTTTTTATTCTTATTTATAAGCTAGTTTTCTTCGTGATTTGCGGTTATTAGCACTAGTTTGTGAATCACTTTAAGACTCTCTTACACCTTTAATTGATTGTAGTGGAGATATTTCTTTGGTCGGACGACTCGTAGTTTTTACTCTCATATTGAGGTGTTTTCCACGTTAAAATATTGGTGTACTTTTGTGTCTTTATTTGTTCAATTTTTCGTCTTATATTTGTTGTTGATCCTCAAGGTTCCTACAAGTAGGGATAATTTTATAAACGTTATGTATTGGTATGTTATTGTATCTTAATTTCCCATTAACAACTTGGTTTCTTTTCCTACCTGACAATCACCACAAATTTCCCCTTCTTCAATCTTGAGATTAGGTATGCCAATGTCGCAGCCTAAAAAATATAGTATGCGAAAAAACAATCGGCGAAAAAGAAATGAAAGAAGAGTCGCCACCGTGCGTTATTTATCCCAAAGGAGGGAAAGGAAACGCTCAAAGTAAACCTGGAGAAAGGAAAGGAAAAGACAAGGTCTCGCAACCAAATCTTGGGTTTGGGAGTCGATTATGCGAAGGGAAGGTATTAGCACCCCTACGCATCCGTAGTACTCTACGGGATCCACTCTTGTTGTTCTTGTCTAAAAGGTGTGTGTAATATCTAATGTACTATTTACTAAAAGAAAAGGGTTAAAAGAAAATGACTCGCACGGATGTCGCATCCACTGCATACGTATCTCATCTAGAATGAGAATCAGAGTCTTCGTAGCTCGGCTACCTATGGGTTAAAGAGAAGTGTGCTCGCTAAGACATTGCGTCTTATGCCTATGTATCTCATCGGGAATGAGAATCAGAGCAAAATATAGTTCAACTAACTACGGGAATAAGGGTCTCGATTGCAACTAGGGCAAGAGAAAGGGAAGGTCTTGATCGCAACGAGGGCGAGAGAAAAGAATCGCAACGAGGGCGAAAACAAACAAGGATTAGTTGTTAGTCGTTAGTCAAACTCGGCAAGACATCGCATCTTGTGCCTACGTATCTCATCTGAACATGAGAATCAGAGTTGCCGTAGTTCGGCTACATAGGGATTGCCATCTGAACATGGACTTACAAAGGAAGACACCAGTTGTGTCAAAGGAGAGTGGGCAATGTGTTCACGTCTTAGCAGCAGGTGTCGTAGCTCGCTGAATCGAGTCTTAGGCAGTTACCTCTTTGCAATAGGACGGATTGACATGCCACAGGATCGGAGACGCACGAAAGGTCTAAAAATGGGGAAGCTCTGCCCTAGAGTTGTCATGCAATTTGGACCTATGAGTTAAGATTTACAAATGGGAACATCTACCTAATGTTAGCATGCAAAGATTGAGGGAATTCTACCTATGTTATCATACAAAAGAATAAGGGAATTCTACCTATGTTATCATACAAAGGAATATGGGAATTCTACCTATGTTATCATACAAAGGGTTCTATCTGATGGGTGCTACCTAAACGGAACAAGAATCGACGAATGGAGCAAGGAGAGGTGCTAGGGATAAGGGTAGATGGCGATGCATGAAGCAATCGACTTACAAGGTTGATGGCGATGCATAAAGCAATCGACTTACAAGGTTGATGGAGATGCATAAAGCAATCAACTTACAAGGTAAATGGCGATGCATAAAGCAATCGACTTACAAGGTAAATGGATGAATACGTGCTGGTTCTGTTAAGTTTTGAAAATGATTACTCGACGTTGGATCGAGGTTTGGATCTTGTTATGAAATGGTTATCGGATGTTCATTTTGTTTCTTGTATTAACAAATGAATAAAGAATGAGAGAAATAAACATTATACAATTCATGGGAGAGGGATACATTTGTAATGAATGGGGATTGTACATGGCAATCAAACAATAATAATATATGCCTCATACAACATACAAGTAGGCCACAGTTAATCAAACAAGTAAGATATAAACAAGTATATAATCAAATCAAATAATCAAATAATGAAATAATGAAGCATTAAACAATGTATGAGAAGTATAAACATATTAAACAATCAAACAATAAAGACATGGATGAAAGAAACAAGTATAAAAATATCAGATGAATAAGACAAGTGAAATTATGCACACAAAGAATCAATGAATAATTTAATCGGGAAATGATGCAAGGATCAAATAAAATCAAGATGAAAGGCCTCTAATATGTGTCACATGAGATGAACAAGGGAGGATCGAAAGATCTCTTCAATTGCCCTAAGCAATCCCTATGTCAAACATCAATCATAGAAAAGTCAACCGAAAAGTCAAGTCAACTTAAAAAATGTCAAATAAATAGTAAATTAATCACAAAAATTATGAAAAGTTAAACTAAGTTAGGTGGGGTCAGGACATCATCATCCCCCAAAAAGATTTCAAAAATAATGAAAATTAGTGTATAAATTAATTGAAATAAAACAGAAGTCAAATGAAGAGTCAACCAAACAAACTAGGTCAAAAATAAATTCAAAATAAATTGAAAATGGGAAATAAAATTCCAATAAAAGGTCAGGTTGACCATGAGACATTGGTCAACCCTCATCCCAAAAATCAGAAATTAAAAATAATTCTAAGTCATGAAAATAAAATAAATGGAAAAATGTGTATTAAAATGGACCATTTGACACAAATAATTAAAATAAAATATTAACATTAAATAAAATATGAAAATAAAAATTAAATAAATTAAATAAAACATTAAGGAAATTAAAAAATATTTTTTGGTATTTTTAGGAATGAATAAAATATTTTTAATAATTAAAGTGAAACAGAATATAAAAATGAGAATAAATAGCATAAAAAGAAATGAGAGAATTGTGAATGGGCCAGGCAAAAAAAGGGGGGCGAATAGCAAAGGTCCAGTCCAGGAAAAACCAAATTCAGCATGTGACATCATTCATTTAAATAAATATGCAGTATTAAAACAATTGGGCAAGGTAAGTTTAAGTCACTAGGTGACAAAAACATGAGCGAACGATTATGATCACGCCACGCATGCACAATCAGACGGCTATGGAGGGGCGTGCATGGCCAGCTTCATGCAACGTGAGAAAACAGCAGTATGCATGCTGGGAACACAGAAAAAAAGGTCACACTTGCTCACCTTCCAACCACAATATCTCAAGCTACGGTTCACGGAACGGCAAGACGTAAAAAGCAAACTTCTAGTACTAAATGAGTAGAGCGTAATGGTCTTTTATTTTATGCAAAATGGTGACTTTAACATGAAGAAAAATGAACAGCAAGGCAAGCATATGAACATGGCTATGAGTGAAAAAAAATATAACATCATGAATTCCAATTCAAAACAAAACCTCATGGTGATGGTCTTATGGACAAGTAGTGCATAACATTAACATAAAAAAGCATGAAGAAAAAAGAGCATGGCATAATGGAGAAGTAAGCATGGTAATGGCATGAATAAGTGTGACAATGGCATGAACAAACATGATGAACAGGCAAAGTATTCATGGTCATGGAAGGTTGGAATAAAGAGATTACCTAGTGGAGAAAGTCCACTACTTCTTGTTGGGATGAGAGGAAAGATAAGGAATATACTTCAATGGTGTTGCAACCTTGAAGAATGGAAAATGGAAGTGAGAAACAACCTTGCCTTTGCCTTGCTCTTGCTTAGGTCGAAAATGTAGCATCCTCCTCTTCTGATTAGGGTTTTAGGAGTTTATATATGTAGGGTTTCAAGTGTGTGGATGGGCTTAGAATGTTTGTTTTTGATTCATGCAAAATGATGCAAAAAGTGGGGTGGTATGAGCAAGTTCTAAAAGTAGAAAAACTTAAGTGAGTGATCATAAAACAAATGACCAAATGAGAAAAAGAGTGTGTTGGTTGGTTTGTGCAACATGACATGGTTTTTCTGTTTTGAAATAAGTTCAAGAGGGTGACTTTATGACCTTGTAACTTGATGAGAACATGTCCAAATGGCAAGGCAATGCAAACAGTAGAAAGAGGGCATGGAACTTAATATTTTTCATGTTGAACACATCTTGAAATGGTGAGTGGGAAGGGGTGGAAAATGGCCATAAAGTTCAGGTTTCATGGCTGCAAAATAGTTGGGCCAGTTTGGCCTAAATGTTGTCAAAAAAATTCAGCCTATGATACCAACTTTAGATGAGTGTATCTTCCAAATCAATGATCCAAATGGCAAGGCAATGCAAACAGTAGAAATAGGGCATGGAACTTAACATTTTTCATGTTGAACACATCTTGAAATGGTGAGTGGAAATGGGTGGAAAATGGCCATAAAGTTCAGGCTTCATGGCTGCAAAATGGTTGGGCCAGTTTGGCCTAAATGCTGTCAAAAAAATTCAGCCTATGATACCAACTTTAGATGAGTGTATCTTCCAAACCAATGATCCAAATGGGGTGGTTCCAAAAATGTGTGAAAGAGGACATATCAAGGTACAACTGTCATGAAGAAAGTGTTTTCAAAAGATGCCTTGAAGTGCAAGAAATCTGGCCCATAAGTCTTGACAAATTTTTGCAAATTTTGGACTTAGAAAAATTTCTAAGTGTTCTAAAATAATGTCTTACTTTGACCAAGCCTAACTTTCTCACTTTTAATCCAAATGAAACAAACTTTATATCTCTAGAAAGGTTGAAACAAGAGGAACAACTTTCATGTTGAAGAAATTTCCAAATGGGGCTTGCATCTTGATGGAATATAGGCTTAAAGTGGGTGCAAAAACCATAAAAACTTGCCTTAAATGGAAAGTCAACTATTTCCAAATTTGGTAACTTTTCCAACTCCTGATTAAACGATGAATCCATGATCCAACCTTGATCAAATTTCACATGTGGACTTCCTTAGGCATGAATTTTGAGATTCCACCTTCAAAATGTCAGGAGTTGACTTTTCTGGCCCCACAATTGACTTTTCTCAAACCGTCTGATTCCCGATTTCATTGATCAATTGAGGCACCTCTGGCTCAAATAAAGAGCTGATTTTTTGCATGTAGATCCTTGTGGACATATGGAGGGCCATGGAAATGAGTTTAACTCAGGGAATCAGAAATAAACCGATTTTATACCAAACCCTAGTTTTAGGGCAAAAATGACTAGGAATTGATTGCACTGATTGCCGATGGATCTTTCTGTGATAATTGTAGATCTTCTTAGGCAAGGATGCCTATATAATCATGACATGAATGAGCCCCCCTTTTCTTCCCATCAAACATTGCCTGTTGCAGATAGCCATGAAACCCCGATTTCTGATCAAATGCAGATGCACACTCTGAGAGCTCTGACTCTTCCACTGACGAACTGCAGACCACCATGAGATACCTGGACCACCTTGAGACCCTTGAGGCTTGCATATTTGGAAAATGAAGTCCAATTCTCAAACTTGCTTTGTGTGGGCTCCTTCTGGTAAGGAGTGATCAATCAAAACCCTGATTTCCCAAGTCACTGATGCAGTATGCAATGAGTATGACCTAGTATGATGTTAATGCAATGTGAAACACAATCCCATGCTTCCAAAAAAATGAAGGGTAAATTTTGGGGTGTTACATCCAACAATAGCCTTCTTAACAATAATCTTCCTCATAATTATAATATTTAGATGCGCAGGTTTTTTTGTGCCATAACTAAGTGTCTTCAATTTTGTAAACTATACAAGATTGTGGTTGATTCCTATCAGAGGGAGGCCACATGTAGCAGTTGTTCGTAGATCTAGACCCCTTCATTATTTAAGTATAATTTCTATCTATGATAATGCATTCAACATGATTAAAATTGACACATAAATCTTGATTGCAGAGTTGACTAATGCTAATAAGATTAGCGTTAAGACCATCAACTAATAAGACATTATTCAAAAAAGGAAGATCGGGACAATCTAACTGTCATTTTCCAATAATTTCTCCTTTAGCACCATCACCAAAAGTAACATAGCAGTTGAAATAAGGTTTGAAATTTTTTAGATAATTTCTTTTACAAATCAAATTTGTATAGAAACCACTATCAAAGTACCAGTCTTCACGAGATAAAGCTCTAGGAGAAGTACATGTTATATGAACCAGAAGCTTAGGTTTGACACACCAAAATTGTTGAGGATGCAAATTAGACTTCACATTCCATTGATGAAATAATTGTTTGTGATGCAGTTGTTTATCATACAATTTATAGAAGTAAGGCCGAATATGACCACATTGACCATAATAATAACATACCCCTAGGTGGGTTTGATAAAAGTGTTAGTTTGTTGGTAATGATGTTTGGTAGGTTGACGTGACATTGATTAACATATTGGTTTTTGTTTATGAACAAAATGAAAAAACATAGTCTTTAGTTTGGATGACTCACCAGTATATCCAATTCCCTTCATGTCCTTTGTAGGTTTTCTCATACCTAAGATAACATTAATATTATTAGCTCCATAATTCAACATGCGAACGAATTTGGTCATTCCATTAAGTTAATAATTGAGATGTCTAACTTCTTTCTTCAATTCAGCATTAATGAGCATGATACGAGTTTTGTCTTATAGAAGGGATTTAATCATTTCCTTATGCCTTTCAACAATTTGGGATTACTCGGGCCACTTAAGATAAAGATTCTTATAGGCTTCAATAAGAACATCACCTGATAAATCATTATCATTGACATTCTCATTATCATCAGGGAAAGCATCATTACATGGTAACTCAGAATTGGAACTTTCTTTGACACAAGTAGTAAATGCCACAACACTGTTTCGTTTATATGACTCACTTTCTTCGTTTGACTCGTCATCAATGAAAGTGGGATTGTAATTTTTTCTTTGATTCCTTCTAAAATAGGTACATTCAACTCGAGTGTGTCCAAATCCTTCACATTTGCGACATTGGATCCATTTGTATTTGTTTTATCTTTCACCATATTTTCCTCAACATTGAAAGTAACCACTTTTTGAATTTTATTTTTTATTATCTTTGGCATTAGTTGAGACATTATTCCCATATCTTCTATCAAGTATTATCATCACCTTTCTGAAATTGTTAGGAAGCATGGAAATATAATCAATTAGATTTTCATCAATGTCATGAGTTAGTTGGTCTTCACAATCAATAATGTCTACTTTGAATGCAATGCCCTTACTTTTTTTTTCTTAGATTTGTCATTTATGGCCATCTCAAAAGTAAGAAATTAGCCATTTGATTTATCAACTTTCATCATTGAGACATCTTGAGCTTCGTCAATGGTTGTAACTTTCATGTCAAACCTCTTGGGCAAAGTTCTTAGAATTGTTCTCACCAATTTCTTCTATGACATATTTTCACCAAGAGAAAAGGTGTTGATAACAATGTCATGAAGGCTAACATTGAATTCAGTGATAGTTTCATCCTTAAGCATCTCCAGGTTTTCAAATTTTGTGTTAAGGATTTGAAGTCTTGGTATACGAACTTTGGAGGTACCCTCATGAGCAACTTCAAGAGTTTCCTAAGCATCTTTAGCACTAGAGCAAGTGTTGATGATCTTGAATTTTTTTGTTAACTCCATTGTAAATACCATTAAGAGTATGATATTTCCCAAGTGCAACTTCATCTTCAATATGCGTCCAATATTTCCAAGCTTCTCATATATAGAGTTATCTTCAATTATGACTGTTAGAGGGGGCCATCCAATGATGACCTCTTTCTAAGTCTTGATATCCATATAATTAAGAAAAACAACAATGTGTGCCTTCTAGTAATCATAATTAGTACCAACAAGAATTATAGGACAATTAGCAAATTCTCCTTCTTTGGATTTGTTCATCTTAAACATAATAGATACCCTGGAACACGCTCACTACTACAAATACTACATTTCATGATGAAGCTTTCAACTCAGTTATTGAAAAACCGATGTCAAATGACCCGAAACGCGCTAAATATTATTTTTTCTAAGAAACATTATCTTTCACCCCGGTTTTCTAGGAAAAATGTTGTTCAGTGTTTGAGCTTCGACTCCTAGCTCCTGCACTTTTATGTTTTATTTACAACTAAAAAGGCGACTTTATTTTTTATACATTTTACGCCGGATATTATCCCTTTGTTGTTGAAGAAAATTGAGATAAAAACTCTAAAAACAATTTTTATTCCTTCAAAATTATAATGTTTTATCTCATTCACTTTTTGCGCCCTAACGAACGAAAGGAACCCATTCTTTTCCAGCGAACGAAAGAGTTTCCCAATACTCATAACCACCACTCTTCTTCTCCAAGGAGGAAGTAAGATTGAATTCTTCTCCGTTGAGTCTCTCATCACAGAAGTAAGATTGAATTCTTCTCCGTTGAGTCTCTCATCACATTTCTGGTATGTACAAATTCTCCATTACTGTTGTTGTTGTTTCCGTTATCGATGTTGTAGACGTAGGTCGTCGTTGTTATTGTTGTGTTGTTATTGTTGTTGTTATTGTTGTGTTGTTATTGTTGTTGTTGTTGTTGTTTCATCGTTGATTTTGTTGCCATATGTGGTTGTTGTTGTTATTATGGTTTTTGAGACTTATAATGTTTACTATAATGTTGTTATGGTATTTGTTGTTATTCCGGTAGTTATTGTTGGTTGTGTACTATTTTTATTTTATTTTCAGAAGCTATATGTGATTATGGATCGTAGTTTAATGAAAGCCAATAGATTAAGTAAAAAGTATGAAAATTGAGTGATTCAATTTATTGATTTTGCAGGAAAAAAAACTTTTCTAAGGAGAAGGGGATTTTTGGTGTTCTTGTAAAATTTGTTGAAATATGCACAAACATCCTAGGGATAAAATATTCAATCATTTAGGTTGTGATGAAATTATTCAAAATTACACGAGATGGGCATGGAAAGGTGGAGTGATAAAAAAGACCTTTGTCACCTACAATTGAAGATGATGATGAATTTATGAATGATATTCTAGAAAACATGATTTGTGGTATTGGGGTAGATGCTTTCAAGAATGGTAATATGGTAGATACTTTGCAAAAAGATATGGAAGAGTCGTTGTATCTGGGATGTAAAAGTTTTACAAGATTGTCAGTTGTGTTAAGACTATTTAATTTTAAGGCAAGAGGTAGGTGGATGGATAAAAGTTTCACTGAGTTGCTTAAATTGTTGCAAGAAATGCTTCTAGAAGGTAACACGTCGTCGAACCGTAGTTATGAGGCCAAGAAGATATTGTGTCCAATGGGTTTGAATTATGTCAAAATACATGCATGTCATAATAATTGAATATTATATAGGAAAGAATATGAAAACTTGAAGGAGTGCCCGAGATGTGGGGAGTCACGGAACAAGAAGAAGATCAATGGTGTTGAAGATGATGATAATGTAACTAGAAATTGTGTTCCTTCCAAGGTGATGTGGTACCTATCGGTAATTAAAAGGTTCAAGAGATTGTTTGCTAATGCAAATGATGCAAAGAATACTAGATGGCATGCAGATGAAGTAGTGTATGATGGAAAAATTTGCCATGTAGCTAATTCATTGCAATGGACGAAAATTGATTCCTTGTTTCTAGATTTTGCACTAGAATCGAGGAACCTTAGGCTTAGACTTTCCACCGATGGAATGAACCCTTTTGGTAATTTGAGTACTAATCATACGTCATGGTCTGTACTTCTCATAATTTACAACCTATCTCCATGGTTGTGCATGAAACGCAAATATATGATGTTATCAATGATGATTTCGGGTCCAAAATAACCAGGAAAAAATGTTTATTTAACTCAATTAATTTAAGATTTAATACTTTTGTGCAAGGAAGGAGTTGGTCTTGATGATGCGTATACAAGTGATAACTTTAAGTTGCATGCCATGTTGTTTTGCATAATTCGTGACTTTCCTGCATACGGTAATTTGTCTGGGTACAACATCAAGGGACATAAAGCGTGTCCTATATGTGAATTTGATACATGCCACCACCAATTACAACATGGAAAAAGGGCTTTAGGCTTTTTATCTTGGGCATCAAAAAATTTTAAGACCTAATCATCCATACCGTAGATCGTAGAAGGCTTTTAATGGAGAGTAGGAGTTTGATTTTGCTTCAAAGCCCTTAACCAGGAAGGAAGTTTATAAAGGACAACAACACATTAAGGTTGTCTTTGGAAATAAACTAAAAGGTAAACAAAAAGGACCCGTGAAGAAAAATAGTTGGAAAAAGAGGTCGGTGTTTTTTGATCTTCCATATTGGTCTAGTCTTGATGTAAGATATTTTCTTGATGTGATGCATATAGAGAAAAATGTATGTGATAATTTGATATGAACATTCAATATTAAATGCAAGACAAAAGATACTAAGAAATCATGTGAAGATATGATGGTGATGGGTATACGATAAGAGTTTGCCCCAAAAGAAATAGGAAATACAACATATTTTCCCCCAGCTTGTCACACTATGTCTAAAAAAGAAAAAAATGTTTGTGATTGTTTGCAGGGTATCAAAGTTCCCCAAGGATGCTCATCAAATGTGAAGAAACTTGTGTCAGAGGACGATTAGTTGGCTTAAAATCTCATGATTGTCATCTCTTGATGCAATAACTTCTACTAGTGGCTATCTGTGACATTTTACCAAGGAATGTAAGAGTAACTATAACCAAATTATGCTTATTCTTCAATGATATATGTAGTAAAGTCATTGATCCTAAAAATTTAGACGAGTTAGAACACGAGGCTACAATTATCTTATGTCAATTAGAGATATTTTTCCTTCCATCATTCTTTGATATTATGGCTCACTTAATTGTCCATCTAGTAAGGGAGATTAGAACTTGTGGTCTAGTATATATTACGGTGGATGTATCCTGTAGAGCGTTATATGAAGATCTTCAAAGGGTATACAAAGAATCATGACCATCCGGAAGCTTCTATCGTTGAACAGTACATCATAGAAGAATCTATTGAGTTTTGTACAAAGTATTTGTCAGAAGCTAACTCTATAGGAATTTCCGAGTCTTAGCATGAGGGAAGATATGATGGTAGAGGTACTCAAGATTTAAATGTTAAAACTTTTATCCGAGAGA
The DNA here is from genome assembly GCF_024323335.1 of Lathyrus oleraceus. Taxonomy (NCBI): domain Eukaryota; kingdom Viridiplantae; phylum Streptophyta; class Magnoliopsida; order Fabales; family Fabaceae; genus Lathyrus; species Lathyrus oleraceus. The sequence continues at coordinate 383,804,725 of NC_066580.1, read as the reverse complement.
GTAGTTCTTCAAGAACATTTGCATATATTGAATAACCTGGCTAAAGTTCAACCTTACTTGACCGCTCTCAAAAGTCTTATAAAGGAAAAATACTCATGGATGAATGAAAAATGGTTGTTGATAGAGCATAACAAAACTTTCATAAGTTGTTTTAATGAAAGTGTTTCTAAAGAGAGTACTTGTGCATCGGAGATAATTAAATGGTGATAATGTATGTCTAAGTTTAATGTAATTACTTGGAGTGCATACGACATTCCTAGATATTCATTCTATACAAAATCAAAAGATGATCGTAGTACCATGCAAAATAGTGGGATCGTGGTTGAATTTGAATCCATTTACTTCTATAGTGCCAAAGATAACAATAATGTATTAGCATCTAGAGCGTACTTTGGGTTCATTGAGAAGATTATGGAGATTGATTATGTTTATTTTAAAGTGCATTTATTTAAGTGCAAGTGGATTGACAATAACACTGGTATAGAAATCGATGAATTAAGATTCACACGGGTTGATCTTTGAAAGACAACTTATAAGAATGAACCATTCATCATGGCAAAACAAGTTTTTTATGTCACTGGTCCTTCTAACACTAGATAGTCAATTGTACTTCAAGGAAACTATCTTCCTAATGAAAATCAAGATTTTAACTACGGGACCCCTTGTTTCGCAACACATGTACGTCAATCATCTAAAGAAAATGATTAAGATGATGTGCATGTTATTCATCGTGATCATAAAAGAGGAATATGGGAAAACTAGTAAGTAAATGTTTTATATCACTTAGGAATTTATAATTATTCATTTTACGCTTTTTTATTCCTTTGACTAAAGATTTAATGTTGTTGTTGATTATCCTAATTGGTTTAAATTGTTGTTCAAATTATAGGTGTTTAACGATCGGTGGCAAATCTTAGCATATAACTTTTGGACAACTAACAAGACTTTCCATTTTGGTAATTGTTTTTGTTGGTTAATCATTTGATTTAGTTTTGTTGCAAAATTATAAGGTTTTTTCAATTTTGAATTTGCATTTAGTGTAAACTATTGTTCTTCCGTGATATGGTTCTGTAATGAAGGTACAATATTTTTGTTTCAGAAATATGCAAAATATGGTTTTGTATTCTGTAACATGGTTCTGTAATTCAGGTACAATATTTTTGTTTCAGAAATATGCAAAATATGGTTTTGTATTCTGTAACATGGTTCTGTAATTCAGGTACAAACAAAAATATTAAAAAAAAACATTTCACCCCTCGGTTTATAAATAAAATCGACGTAATAATATAGGATTATTACCTCGATTTTTAAACAAAACAGAGATTTTATCTTGGGCGCGCCATCAAGCTTTTTAAATAATAAAAATGCAGATGTTGGGGTTTGAACCCATGATCAAATAACTTTACCCCTCAGTTTTTCATTAACTGAGGTGATAAGTGGCATCTTTTCATGTTGCCTAAGTAGCCGAAGTTACATCTCTTTCGCGTGCGACATTAAAAGCGTTATTTGTAATAGTGACCCAACCAGAAAAAGGATTCATACTCTGATGGCAATTGAAATTTTGTTCGATCAGCAACAAAATGTTTCACATAATGTTTGAAATAACATGTGAGACAAGATGATCTGAATTACTCAATGAACAATAAGACAAGAAATAAAAAGGAGACACAAATAATTGGTAATGCAGTTAGGTGCAATTGACATCAACATCTAGAGGGAAGCAACCCGCGCAAAAATAAATTCACTAATTACAAGTAGTCAACAATACATGTTGGTCTCATTTGTGAATTTCAACTTTGTCTCCTCCTGAATATGAGATCATCTCAAATTTACTCATACATTCTCCCAAGTGTTTGTAAGAATCAATTATTTGAGACGTGACACATATCACAATTACAAACCAAATAGTCTACCTCTCTTAGGTATGAAAGACTAACCAAAATAGAGTATTACACGAGAATTACAAAATACAAACTCAACAAAATCGAATGAATCACAGTTTTTTGTTGTAAAGGTGAGTCTTTAAATAAAAAGAAACATCTTTTTATATATAAAATACGATTCAACGAAAAAGCCCTATATAGTATAATTAAAAATCACCGAATTGAAAATTCAACGAATCAAATCTTTTTAATAAAACCAAATCCAATAATAAACTATTATTCATGCAAGATTTGTTTTAATTAAATCTTTTCCATGTTTTGATTAAGAAATCTTTTCCAAACAAATTTAAATTTTAAACTAATTTTATTTTAAGTACCCATATTCACCAAACTTATAACACTAAAAAAAGTCCACATTTTAAATGAAGATATAAAAACCACTTAAGCCATAAATATATCTTAAAACTCCTAACTTTTTTTTATCATTAACAAGAGAAAAAAGAAAAAGTCTTGGCAATATCACAAGTAGCACAAGGTAAAGATTAAAAGTGGAGCCATACTTCAAAAATAGAATAATATAAAAGAAGCAATATCAGCCTTATATTTCTGCTCCCCCTTATCTCCCTGCCGTTTCCTTCCAACTCTTCATCTCCTATAGACAGGAGACTCCACAATCATGGGTTCCTCTTCACTACCATCCTTCATTCAAATCTCAACCTTCTCTCAAAAACTCACCACCCCTCAAAACAGCTCTCACTTTTCTATAACAAAAAGAAACACACAATTCTCCTGCTCCTTATCTCCTTCTCCTTCCCACAACATTCTTCAAAAATCACTTCCTTTAGCTGCTTCAATCGCAATTCTTCTCTGGTCAACTCCTGGTACAATACCCTTTATTTATACCTCTTTCAATGTAGCATGCATTTCATTTCAAGTCACTTTATTGTTTACTGTTTTTTTTCTCTCTTGCAGCACATGCTGGATTCATGTCCGGAATCTCAGGACTAGAAGCTGTTCCTGGTCCTCAGCTTCCTAAGATCGATTTCCTCAGCAGAATAAACGGTTACATCTTTCAAACTCTTATAACACAATAAGATTTTATAAAGCTTAGTGTGATGATGATGAAACTAACATATTTTTCACAGAAGAAAACCAGAAGAGATATGCTGAAAATGATGCAAGAATCAAAGAGTCTCCCTTGGTGAAGAAACTGCTTGAGCAATCTAAGTTGAATAAAGAGAAGTAATTCTTTAACTATTATGATCATAATTGAATCTGTATGTTTTCTGTTATCAGCGAAATAGTATCATTTTGTGTTTTGTTTTACAGGAATAGTAAAGAAATAGAGAACAAGTACTGCTTACGTGGTGCAGAATGGGGAGTTGGTGATTGTTCAGCAGAAGGAATGTCTATAGAGGAGAGGGAGAAGTTCATAGCAATGTTGAAAGAGAAGGTTGGAGAAAAGTAATATGATGCAGCTAGATCATAGAAAAGATAAAATTTTAGGCCTTTTGAGTTTCAAAGTTTTGTTTTTGAATCCTATTTATTATACAATGGACTATTATTAATGTATGATTGTAACAGAAATACTTGCTATAAAATTTGTTACTACGAGTAGTTTAGATGATAGTAGTTTATTGTATATCATTGCCTTATTTTTCACTTTCACTATTTTGATTTTATACACTTTCAAGATTTTAAGTGTTCAAATATGATTGTGATGGTGAAGGCATTAACATTTGTTTAGTTTAGGGATGACTTTTACAAAATGGCATTGGATTTTTCACGTTTTGACAGAAGCACTTGACCTTAGTTTCTCCTCTAATATACTCTCTTTTGATCTCTAAAGATTAGTAAGAACAAAAGAATACAAATGAAAATCTTTGTATAGCACATGATTTGAGGTCATCCTGCCAACAATACTCCATTTGCCTCATGGATGTGACATTTCTAAAATCCCTAGAAAACATTTTGAAAAAATATATTAAGATTTACTCATTAATTTAAAAATAACATTTGTCATGAACATATATTAGTGAAATGATTAAATCAATAATATATAGCTCATTTTTTTATTATTATTTTAAAAAATATTGTATTTTATATTAAAAATAATTTAAAAATAAAAATATTAGTAACATAAATAATTACTAAAAAACAATACATTTTTTTCGTGTTTGGATTCATACATTATTTTAAATATATTTACTTCCATCTTTTTTAATTATACAAAAAATATAATAACACGTGGGTTCGCGCGAATTATGATCTGAAAACTCATGCATTCACACGGGTACTGATGTGTTACGTGTATTTGTTTTTAAAATATAATAAGAATAAAAAAATAGAAACACAAAATTATCTAATAGTTTATTATTTTAAAAGAAAGATATATTTTTATTTATATTTGGAACAAAAATATAGTTATGTATACAAATATTTGAATCAATTGTATATTTTCCCTTAATGTAAATATTAATTTTGACATTTTTTATAAAAATATTTACGCAATCATTTAGTTTTATCAACTAATAGCATAGAATTTGTAAATATTATTTTAATTGCATAAATAAATATTAGTAACATAAATAAATACATTTTATCTGTATTTGAATTCATACATTATTTTAAATATATTTACTTTTATTTTCTTTAATTTGACAAAAAATGTCATAACCCATGGGCTCACCAAATTCTGATCTGGATACTTGTATGTTTGTATGGGTACTGATGCGTTACGCATATTTGTTTCTAAAATGTAATAAGAATGAAAAAATAAAAATACAAAATTATTTAACCAACAAAATATATTTTTTAAAAGAGAAATATTTTTTTATTTATATTTGGAGTATAAATATATGTTTTCCATATATATAAATATTTAGATAAATCGTATATTTTCCGTATGTAAATATCAATTTTATTTTGATATTTTTTATAAAAATATTTATGTAATTATTTAGTTTTATAAATATCAACTGATAACATAGTATTTATAAATATTATTTTAAATATACAAATAAATATTAATAACATAAATAAATATATTATATCCGTATTTTGATTCAAACATTATTTAAATATATTTATCTTTATTTTATTTAATTATACAAAAATTATAATTACCCGTACGCACGGATTCTGGTATTTGACCTAGAATATTGATTAGTTATGCATATTTGATTTCAAATTGTAAGAATGAATAGAAAGAAAACAAAATTGTTTAAATATTAGTCAAATTATTACATAAATAATATATAGCTCAGCTATCTTAAATTAAAAATAATTTTAAAAAAAAAATATTAATAATAGGAATAATAAAAAATAACACATATTTTCGTGCTTAAACTCATACATTGTTTTAAGTATATTTACTTTTATTTTTTTTAATTATATAAAAGAAATATAAAAATATGATATAAAAATAACATAAGATATAAATATAAATATAATATAGATATAAAAATGTAAAAAAAGAAATATAAATATGTAATAAAAATAAAAATATAAAAATATAAAAATGGATTCTACATTATAATAATTGTACAAAAAATACATAAAAATATAAATATAAAAATGATATAGTAATAGTATTATTTATACGAATTAGATGTAATAAATATGAAATTATATATTTCTATAAATTCATCACCATCATCCGTCAATTCATCATCATCTGTCTGTATTACGTTATAGATTTTTAAAATAAAAGTCAAACTTCTTTTAATATCCGGCGTCTATGATTAACTGACGGTGTAAAATCATTTTACACTGTCAGTGTATTTCAATTAAACTCTTCTATAAATCAATATATTTAATTTTTATAATATAAATAATAATGAAATTTATATATCCAATATATTGAAGTAGATGTAAACTTAAATCAATGTTAAATTATATCAAATAAATTTTGACCATTATATAAGTAAAATATTGGAAGATTTTTTTAAATAATCATAATTTTTTTTAAAAATTCAAAAATAATCATAATTTAAAAAAAATTACAAAAATGGGCAGTTTTTAGCCCTAAAGACACATGGGCGCCATCCTAGATGGCGCCTACCCTTAATTGGAGGGCAAGTCGCCACTAGGAGTGGCGCCTACTCCTAAATAATTTTATTTTTTTTAATTTTTTTTAATATGTTTTTAATTATTTTTAAATCTTTTTTAACTTATTTTAAATTTATTAATTTATATTTATTATAAATTATATTAATTTATATTAATACATATATATAAATAATATTATTTACAAGATATATATATATATATATATATATATATATATATATATATATATATATATATATATATATATATATATATATATATATATATTAATTTAATTTATAACTAAATAATATTATTTATAAATTATTAAAATATATTAATTTATATACATGTAAATAAATAATATTATGTATATATTTTTAAAATACACAAGATATATATATAAATATATATTAAATTATAAATATTAATTTATATTAATAAACACAATATATTTATATTAAAATAATACACAAGACAAATATTATAAAGTTTAATTAAAATGCATTATTAATTTGGGATTTTTTACATATTATGCGGTCCCTAGTACGATCCGCACGGGGGAGGTCTAACTACTCGTCTAGACGGCTCACGTGGTGGTGGTGCTTCCCTATTCCCACCCCTAGTCCTAACGCGTCCCCTTGCCCTTTGCCGTTGTGGTTGGGTCGAAGTCCCTTCAATGTTGTAGGAAAGGCGGGTGCCCTCTGCGCCCTCAAAGCTTTGTCTCGGTGGGACAAACTGACTCTTGTTGGATGCGCCCTCGAAATGTGGCCTTTGGTAGTTAAGGGTGGAATCGGGTTGGCTAAAGAACAATGTATGTTGTGGTGTGTAGTAGTCTTGTTGGTAATCCTCTTGTATACCTGTGTCGGGGCTAAGTGGAGGACTGGAAGAGCCCGGGACATCGTCGTGATGGAAGTGTTAGGATTGGTGTTGGTGGGGGGATTGAGTTTGTGGTAGGTGTTGGGACTGTTGATGGTGGTGGGAATGTTGAGGTTGGTGTTGGTAATCTTCATGATATTGAGGTTGAGTTTGTGGTATGTAGTGTTGATTTGGTTGGGGGTGGACATGTGTTGTGGTGGTTGTTGTTGGTAATATGGTGGTGGTTGTTGTTGTTGGTAATACGGTGGTGGTGGTTGTTGTTGGTAATATGGTGGTGGTTGTTGTTGTTGGTAATATTGTGGTGGTTGTTATTGTTGGGAGTATTGTGGTGGTTGTTGTTGTTGGAGATATGGTTGTTGCATTCGGGGATCGTCCAAATAGAACGGGTCAGACACAATCATTTCTGGATTTGTATTTGCTCTATACCAATCCACATATTCCTTTGTCGACTTCATTGCGTTGGGCGCCACCGGAAATTGTAGAACATAGTGGGCACGCTCTTTCCACATTTTACGGAACTCCTTTATAAATGCCTTCCAATTTTGGACATACCACTGGTGGCTGACTTTTTTAAGATGCCAAGGTTCCAAAGACATTGGGGGGCCTGGGATTTCTTGATGCATTCCAAATTGCAGTTTGACACGGTTACTTTGGTGCATCTCCACAGTGGTGAACCGCATGATAGCCGTTTTTGCTGTCCAATCAGTTGCATCTTCGGGGTTGGGTTGATGTTCCAATCCCAAATATGGTCTCCAAATAAACTGCAAAGAAAAAAATAAATATGTTATTTATTGAGAATGCTTGATATTAATAAATTAGTTAGAAGATGAATGATTTAGTGGTAATACTGTTGGTGTAAGCCCTAGAGGCCAATACATTTTGGTACTTGTATCGAATAATAAAAGGCATTCTCTTTATTATGGTTGATTAATAAAGTCCCTGGAATAGATAGTCCGTTTAATGTATTAAGTGTGACTTAATCATGAGAACACATTAAACATAAGGACACTATTCCTAAAGTATCCGTAGTCGAGCTTTAGTGTGAAGTGGGATAACATTAAAGCATTAAGACTATTATGTTTGTAGACTGATGATCACATCTCATGGATCATGGATAAAGAGTTATCAAGTCTTAAACATAGGTATGAATATTAGGAGTAATATTTATACCGGATTGACCCGCTATGAGAATACTATATAGAAAGTTATGCAAGGTGTCATAAGTTATTCTCATGGTGATAATAGTGTATTCCACTCTTCGACCTGAAACCACTATGGATCCTAGATGTAGAGTCGAGTGCTTTATTGCTGATCCAACGTTGTCCGTAACTGGATAACCATAAAGACAGTTGATGGGTACTCCACAAAGCATGCTGAGGGACATGAGTGACCTAGATGGAATTTGCCCATCCTGCATAACAGGATAAATGTCTATGGGCCCAATATTGAACTGAACAAGGATGACACGGTCTATGCCTTGTGTTCAATATAGACATAAGGGCAAAAGGGTAATTATACACATAATTATTATCACAGAAGGAATTGTCAGATCACATGACATTTTCGTGTCTTGGGTAGCAGTGATGTGTTGCTAGATACCGCTCACTGTTTATTATGTTAAATACATGATTTAATATAATTGCCAACGCCGCGAAAACCTACAGGGTCACACACAAAGGACGGATTGATGAGAGATAGAGTAACTAAGGAATATCGTAAGGTACGGTACCCTTAAGTGAATTATAGAACATCGTAAGGTACGGTGTACTTGAGTAGAATACGAAATATGGTAAGGTACCATGGGCTTAAGTGATTTTGGGCATATTATAAGATATGGGCCAAAATACACTTAAGTGGGCTTTTTAGCTTGAAGCCCACACAAGTGGTTCTATAAATAGAACCCTTGTGCAGAAGCAAAAATGGCGGTTGCATTATTTTCGTTTTCTATCACTCTCTCTCTCTCTCACTCAAAGCCTTCATTCGTACCAGCTAGCACTGAGATTGAAGGAACCCGTTCGTGTGGACTGAGTAGAGACGTTGTCATCGTTCAACGTTCGTGATCGCTTCGTGGATCTGCATCAAAGGTTTTGATCGTCACAAGAGATCTGCACCAAAGGTTTCAGTCGTCACAAGAGGTAAATATTCTATCACTGATCATGACCATTCGTAAGGATCTCTAAAGGAGAAATTTTTTTAATTTCCGCTGCGCTTTGGGTCGCAATTCTCCTTCAGTGGTATCAGAGCCACTTACGAAACCATGACTCGGATAGGTGTTTAATTTCTGTATTAATATGATTAAAAGACAGAATGAATCAATTAATTAAACGGGTAATTAAATTTGGCATCATGAGTGTACGAGTTGGATGATTGATGTTGACTATGCTTCGGAATCCGACATTAGTATGGTGAAGCAGCGATACATCGATCGTCCATAGGTTACGCAATTGAGACCGATCAACTTATATATGATATAAGTAATCCTAATGCAAAGTACAGTATATTTGATATACTGTTTCTATTTCATTCATTCGAACACTAAATGATTGTTTTCCTTTGAGCGATCAATGGTCATTTGCTTCGGAATCCGACATTAGTATGGTGAAGCAATGACATGTTGATCAATCATACTGAATCAACAATCGAGGTGTGTTTGACGGTCTGAAATTGGCGCATTAGGGTTGGTGACGGCGCAAGGGTTGTGCCGTCAAGGAGTTGTCAATTTAGGGTTTTTGGAACACGTGTGTTGACTGTTTCAAAGTTTGTTAATTGGTCGCGTGAAGCTCGTGTGACGAGCATAACAAGCGTAACAAACTGGATGCGTAACGGTCGTAACAAGACGCGTGACGTTCGTAACAGACCCATAGATTGACCTGTGACGGTCGTAACAGACTCACAGAATTTTAGGCATTTCTGTTTTGACCTGTGACGGTCGTAACAACCCTGTGACGCTCGTCACACTCACATTGCCTGTGACGGTCGTCACACGCCTGTGACGGTCGTCACACGCCTGTGACGGTCGTCACACTCCCCCGGCTAACTCTGCGTAGTGTGATCGGTCGCCGAAATTTAATTTGGTTTTAATTAATTAAAGGAATTAAAATTAATAATAACAATGTGTTTATTATTATTGCCTTGTGGTGATCAGTTATGGCCTTAGTCTTTCTTTACTTTGTTTTGGTTTTTTTTTAAATACGACCTGCGTGTCGTGCCTCTCCTTTTGATCTCTTAATGTAACTTCTTTTCTCATCTCAAACCCTCGTATGTAAAACGAGTTTCTTCTGGAATGTAATACTGTGAAGAAAGAGAAGAAGACAATGTTATGAAGAAAGAGAAGAATTCAAGATCAAAGGAGGACAACCTTGAAGATCTTGCTTGGAGAAGCTTAGAGAAGAATTCAATACTAAAGGAGGACAACCTTGAAGATCTTGCTTGGAGAAGCTTAGATCGTTATTAGGTTAGCTTAGGTTCTCTCATTGGCTTGGGAGAACAATTGCGCTAGGGGCCATAACTGTTTCATTGTGTATGTATGTTAATGCATGTGAATGTATGTTGATGCATGTGAGAGACGATTTATATGATAAATAAGTCGGTGAGATCATAACAATTGCAATTCCCTCAAACTAAAATATTAAGTTTATGCTTTCCAAGTTTTAACACTCATCAAGACTAGTAATGGATAATGTAGGTTTCGCCTACGCGAGGTGCATGATCTATATATTAGTAAGGTGCGATGGAATAATTGTAATATCCAACTGTTAAAACAATGGGTCAAACTTAACTAAACAAATTATAATAATATTATATGTGTTTGCTTTCCAAGTTTTAGCACTCATCAAGACTGGTATCGGATATGTAGGTTTCGCCTACGCGAGGTGCATGTTTTGTATTAGTCAAGGTGCGATGGGATAATTGTAATATCCAAATGCTAAAACGATGAGTCAAACTTAATTATAATTTTATTATATATGTTTAGAAGCAAGAGTTGGGAATAATCCATATGATGGATTGGAATAAGGAGTTATTCACCCAATTGAAATTTTCGAGAGTTGTATGAGATACAATTGGAAGGAGTTCCTACCTAAATAACCTAGTTTTATGTAATCCGCCTACGCGGACTTAGAACGAAGTGAAATATGGATCTCGACCCACTAGAAAATCTTCCAACGGGATTTTCCGAATCAAATGATGAGGGTCATTTGTTTTGAGTAAAATAGTGGGAGCATATTTGATTAAAGGCCTAATTAAATATGTCAATGATACTTATATTTTCTTAATCCTTATGTAGATAACCATGACAGCAAACACCTCTAACAACATCTTGAGATCAATCCTTGATAAGGAAAAATTGTCTGAGACAAATTTTCTGGATTGACACCGAAACCTGAGGATTGTCCTCAAACATAATAGAAAGCTGTATGTCTTGGAGACACCTGTTCCTGAAGAGGAACCTCCTAGTTCTGCACCTAAGGCAGAAAGAGATGCTTATAAGAAGCATGGCGATGATGCCAATGAAACTGCTTGTCTCATGCTGGATGTCATGAACTCAGAGTTGCAAAAGAAACATGAGAGCATGACAGCGTTCGATATGATCGAACACATGAAGATGCTCTATCAAGAGCAAGCAAGGCATGAGAGGTTTGAAGTTTCAAAAGCCCTTTTTCAAGGAAAGTTAGCTGAGGGAGCCCCTATAAGTCCCCATGTGCTCAAGATGATTGGGTATATGGAAAAGCTTGAAAGGTTGGGTTTTCCCCTCGGAAAGGAACTTGCGACTGATTTGATCTTGCAATCGTTGCCAGATAGTTTCAGTCAATTTGTCCTAAATTTCAATATGATTGATATGGACAAATCTCTTCTTGAACTGCTCGCCATGTTAAGAACTACCGAGCAGAATCTGAAGTCAAAAGGGAAGTCCATTCTGATGATCGGAAATGGAAAGAGACAGAACAAAAGGCCCACCAAGCAGGGTGATAAAGGGAAAGGCAAGGAAGTTGCCAAACCCAGATCCAATGTTGCTGCTTTGAAGCCTAGTGGAGGCATGCACCTTCTTCCATTGCGGTAGGACCGGACACTGGAAGAGAAACTGCCCAAAGTACTTGGAAGATGACAAAATCTCCATTCACAGAAAAAGGTGAAAGAGCTGATGATCTTTTGGCCCTCATACATACTGATGTATGTGGACCACTGAACATTCCAGCCAGAGGAGGTTTTTCAGTACTTCATTTATCGATGATTTCAGTAGATACGGTTGTGTGTATTTAATGAAACACAAATCAAAGTCCTTTGAAAAGTTCAAGGAATTCAATAATGAAGTACAAAACCAACTAGGTAAGAATATTAAAACTCTTCGATCAGATCGAGGCGGTGAGTATTTAAGCCTAAAGTTTGATGACCATCTAAAAGAGTGTGGGATCCTATCCCAACTTACTCCTCCTGGAACACCCCAATGGAATGGTGTATCTGAGAGAAGAAATCGAACCCTGTTAGACATGGTCCGATCCATGATGAGTCACGCCGATCTTCCAAACTCCTTTTGGGGACATGCACTATTGACAGCAGCTTACACACTTAACCGTGTTCCATCCAAGAAGGTTGATAAGACACCACATGAGATATGGAGTGGTAAGAAACCACATATGTCTTACATGAAGATTTGGGGTTGTGAGGTTTATGTGAAACAACAAATTTCAACTAAGCTTGAGCCCAAATCTGACAAATGCTTATTTGTGGGGTATCCTAAAGAAACAAAAGGGTATTACTTCTACAATCCTTCTGAGGGCAAAGTGTTTGTCGCTCGAACTGGAGTTTTCCTAGAAAAGGATTTTATTTCCAAAGGAACCAGTGGGAGGAAAGTAGAGCTTGAAGAAATTCAAGAATCACAAAGCATAGATACACCTATGGAGGAATTAGAGCAGGAAACACAAGAAGTTGTGGAAGAGCAACCTGCTCAAGTAGAACAAAACCAGCGTAGGTCAAGCAGGATACGTCAACTACCTGAGAGATATGGATATCTCATAACTGATCAAGGTGATGTATTACTCATGGATCAAGATGAGCCTGTGACCTACCAAGAGGCCATAACTGGTCCCGAGTCTGAGAAGTGGCTAGAAGCCATGAAATCTGAAATGGATTCCATGTACACAAACCAAGGTTGGACCTTGGTAGAGCCTCCTGTAGGAGTTAACCCTATAGGATGCAAGTGGGTCTTTAAAAAGAAGACTGACATGGATGGTAAGGTACATACCTATAAGGCAAGACTGGTTGCAAAAGGATATAAACAAATTCATGGGATTGACTATGATGAAACCTTTTCACCAGTTGCAATGCTTAAATCTGTTCGGATTTTACTTGCTATCGCTGCATATCATGATTATGAAATATGGCAGATGGATGTCAAAACTGCTTTCCTTAATGGAAATCTTCTTGAGGACGTGTACATGACACAGCCTGAAGGATTTGACATACCAGAGGAAGCCCAAAAGATATGTAAGTTACAAAGATCAATCTATGGATTGAAGCAAGCTTCCAGAAGCTGGAATCTTCGTTTTGATGAAACAGTAAAACAATATGGATTCATCAAGAACGAAGATGAGCCTTGTGTCTACAAGAAGGTTAGTGGGAGCATGATCGTATTCCTGGTATTATATGTAGATGACATATTACTCATTGGAATCGATATCCCTACCCTACAACAAGCAAAGTCTTGGGTGGGGAAATGCTTTTCTATGAAGGACCTAGGTGAAGCAGCCTATACATTAGGAATTAGAATCTATAGAGATAGATCATAAAATGCTCGGCCTGAGTCAGAGTACATAGACAAGGTGCTGAGACGCTTTAATATGAATGATTCCAATGGTTATGTGTTTTGTTTAAATGGTGGCGCTGTGAGCTTGAAAAGTTCAAAGCAAGATACAGTTGTTGATTCTACTACTGAGGACGAGTATATTGATGCCTTAACTGCAACAAAGGAAGTTGTTTGGATCAATAAACTTGGCATAGTCCCTAGCATTGTGGATCCCATTGGTCTCTATTATAACAATGGTGCTATCGCACAAGCCAAGGAGCCTAGATCTCACCAACGATCCAAACACATACTTAGACGTTGTATGAAAATATGTAAAGTACCTACACTTGACAATTTAGTTGACCCACTGACAAAGCCTCTTGCGCAGCAGAAGCATGATGGCCATACTAGATCAATGGGCATACGGGGTATGCCTGATTGGCTCTAGTGCTAGTGGGAGATTGTTGGTGTAAGCCCTAGAGGCCAATACATTTTGGTACTTGTATCGAATAATAAAAGGCATTCTCTTTATTATGGTTGATTAATAAAGTCCCTGGAATAGATAGTCCGTTTAATGTATTAAGTGTGACTTAATCATGAGAACACATTAAACATAAGGACACTATTCCTAAAGTATCCGTAGTCGAGCTTTAGTGTGAAGTGGGATAACATTAAAGCATTAAGACTATTATGTTTGTAGACTGATGATCACATCTCATGGATCATGGATAAAGAGTTATCAAGTCTTAAACATAGGTATGAATATTAGGAGTAATATTTATACCGGATTGACCCGCTATGAGAATACTATATAGAAAGTTATGCAAGGTGTCATAAGTTATTCTCATGGTGATAATAGTGTATTCCACTCTTCGACCTGAAACCACTATGGATCCTAGATGTATAGTCAAGTGCTTTATTGCTGATCCAACGTTGTCCGTAACTGGATAACCATAAAGACAGTTGATGGGTACTCCACAAAGCATGCTGAGGGACATGAGTGACCTAGATGGAATTTGCCCATCCTGCATAACAGGATAAATGTCTATGGGCCCAATATTGAACTGAACAAGGATGACACGGTCTATGCCTTGTGTTCAATATAGACATAAGGGCAAAAGGGTAATTATACACATAATTATTATCACAGAAGGAATTGTCAGATCACATGACATTTTCGTGTCTTGGGTAGCAGTGATGTGTTGCTAGATACCGCTCACTGTTTATTATGTTAAATACATGATTTAATATAATTGCCAACGCCGCGAAAACCTACAGGGTCACACACAAAGGACGGATTGATGAGAGATAGAGTAACTAAGGAATATCGTAAGGTACGGTACCCTTAAGTGAATTATAGAACATCGTAAGGTACGGTGTACTTGAGTAGAATACGAAATATGGTAAGGTACCATGGGCTTAAGTGATTTTGGGCATATTATAAGATATGGGCCAAAATACACTTAAGTGGGCTTTTTAGCTTGAAGCCCACACAAGTGGTTCTATAAATAGAACCCTTGTGCAGAAGCAAAAATGGCGGTTGCATTATTTTCGTTTTCTATCACTCTCTCTCTCTCTCACTCAAAGCCTTCATTCGTACCAGCTAGCACTGAGATTGAAGGAACCCGTTCGTGTGGACTGAGTAGAGACGTTGTCATCGTTCAACGTTCGTGATCGCTTCGTGGATCTGCATCAAAGGTTTTGATCGTCACAAGAGATCTGCACCAAAGGTTTCAGTCGTCACAAGAGGTAAATATTCTATCACTGATCATGACCATTCGTAAGGATCTCTAAAGGAGAAATTTTTTAATTTCCGCTGCGCTTTGGGTCGCAATTCTCCTTCAAATACATCTTGTGCTCGGAGACGATCCAAGAGTTGACGATAAAATATTATTTTATTTTTCGGGGTAAGACTGTAATCTAGTCCAGTTGCAATGAACCTAAACAAAAAAGATAAATAATATTATTTACAAATATTTATAGAATAAATATACAAAATGAAATAACATCATAAATTTACCTAGTTGCGTAGGTGTAACACCTCAAAATTTGCCCTCCTCTCTTGGGACTAGCTTAGCATATTGCATTTCATTTTTAGGTCATTAGGCATTGCATATTTGCACATCATATGGCCACAACAAGAAAGTCATCCTCCTAGGTCTTGATCAGAAGATAAAGAGGTTGAGGTGCAAGCTAGGGTTTCATGGATTGATCACTAGCCATCTGAGGGTTTGTGCTTCAAATTAGGGTTTTCTGATTCCTCAAGGGGTTTGAGCTTTATCTTGGTTGAAATGGTACATCATCATCATCATGGTCTTGTCATCACCAAGAGATTCATTGAGCCTGATCAGATTCCTTGAGATTAGGGTTTTGACCTCTGGTCAACCCTAATCATCTGCATTGTGCCAATCAGGGCTTGTTAAGGAGATGGGGTCTATATTGAGATGGGAGATCATTTATTTATTATATTGAGCTTATGGAAGCTAGGGTTTCATGGTTGATCCATTTCATCAGGAGTTTGAGGCTCAAGATCATCAATGCACAGCCAATTCATCTATCAGTCAGAAAAAGTCAACTGTGGTCAACTGTGCCTGAGATCAAGGATTTGGAGGTGGGAGAGGGTTAGAGACACTTCATTCATGTCCAAACAAGTTTCATTTGACATTTCAAACATCAACAATGAAGAAAATAAAGTCAGATGAAAACTTTCCAAAAATAGAAAGTGACTTGTAATTGAAAATTGCCAAAAATGGAAAGTTTTTCACCTCAAAATTACATGTCCAAAAATGCTTCAAATGAAATTTTGTCCAACATGAAAGTTGTAGGTCTTGCTCTCACATTTCCAAAAAGTCCAAGAACATGAATTTCTCATTTGTGGTTGGCAAGTTATGGATTGATCATTGTCCAAAAAAAGTTGAATTTCAAAAGTGCATAACTTTTGATTCACAAGGCCAAATGGAGTGAGACTTTTTTGAGCAAAATTCTTTTGATCCCCTCTATCCAAAACAAGCATTACCTGTCATGAAAACTCATCACATAAAAAGTCCATTTTTCAAGTGAACCAATTTTGAAATTTGGAGGGAAAAAGGTGTTTTTGAGAAATAAGCCTTGTTTTCACATGATTCCACTTGCATCAGCTCACAAACATGTTTTAAAACTTGCTCAAACCAGAAATTGGCACTGTTACATTGCATTGCACATGTGTGGGTGAATTGACCAAATTGCCATTTAGCATGAAAACTTGATTTTCACTAATCCATTGTAATTACACTAATCATGATTACTAACATGTTTAACAATGCATATATAAACTAAATTGTAACTGTTTTCTGATTAGCAACAACAGAATCAAGATCTAGATCTGAAAATCTCCAAAATTCTTCAACTTTTTCTTTCATTTTTTTTTGCAATTTCTTCACAAGCCTTGCCAAGATCTTAATCCATTCATCATCTACATGCATTTTGAAAGCTAATTGAAGCAAGATTTCATCACTATCAAGCCAAATCGTGGACTGTTAAAGTGAGGTGCAACAATGGCAAATGGAGATTTCATCAAGATCGTGCGTAATTGAGCAACAAACCTTGTTCCATTCACCTATCCAAGCATCATAGAAGTTCTGTTTTCACATTCCAAGGCTTGATACGCGCGATTCAACACCTGTGCTTCAAAGAAGGTCAGATTTCGAGTTTGATAATTCATGAAATTGTTTGATGCTTCTTGTAGATCTTTCTTAGTAGATTATTCTGCACTTTGTTCCATTAAATTTGGTTGAGAAACGAACAAGTTATGTTGATTTGAAGTTTTGTGCTCAAATATGTTTTGATTCGATTCTCTTAAATTAGGATGAATTAGGCTTAATGAATGTGATATTGTTGATGTACGTTGTGAGACCTTTCCATTGATATAAGGTTTGTGTGATTTGGTGAACATTTGTTCTTGAAGTGATGAACATGGAAGAACACGCGTATGAATGTTGAAAAGTTTCCAGAATTTGATGTTTGATCTTCATGTTCGCGTTTTTGCCTGGCCGGTGGTGTTAGCACTGTAGCGCGCGCGTTTTTTAAATACCTACCTGCTTCGATTCTCCACTAGGACAATTCTCTTTTGGCTTTTTCCATTTTTTCTTCATATGCTTCATGAGTTCACATGTTTGTTTCATTGTATTTTTTTAATTTTTTTCCTCATTCAATAATTCATAACTTCATAACCATTAGTCCAAATTGACTGAAATTTTTTTTGCCATGATCCTTGTAATCTCTACTATTTTTTGGTTATTTTTATTGAAATTGTGCACGTGTGGTTTTTAATATGGCCTAGGGTTTGTATGAACATGTGTTTGCTTGCACATTGCTTGGTATTTTGATCATGAAATGATGATGCTTAATTGGAAATTCTTGAAACTTTGCATGCTTATTCTAGAGACCTTAATGGACATTTTGGCTTTGAGCTTGATATTTTATCATTCCTGGATTGTGAGATATGATCATTTGAACCTAGGTGTGACAATTTGTGTCACACCATTTCTTGCTTGACTTCTTGATTTTTGTTACCATGCCATATGAACTTGAAATGAGCTGAAATTTTTCATGTTGATATTTCTGGATGTTAGGTTCACATGTGAATTTTTGTAGAATTTTTGGATGCATTTCCAATTTGATTGAGAATTTCCTTTCTGTTTGACCAAATGTGGACCTTTTGTGAGTCATGATCTTAAATGTTTTGTGAAATTCTGGATATGTATTGGATGGACTTGAAATTTGGCATGTGTATTATAGACACTTTAAAGTTTGCCATGGCTTTGATTTGGTGCATTTATCATGTTCCTACTCTGTTTTGTGCTTGCTTGAAGTTGATGCATGATTTGGTGCCTTGTATAAGCTTGTTTAAACTTGTGTTGACTTCATGAATTTAATTAACTTGCTTCCCTTGGTCCAAATGAGTTGAAATTTTGTGTGTAGATCATGTTGTTAATGCTGTTTAGACATGAATTTTTTGGGAATTTATTGAAATGTTTGTGAATTGATTTGAATTGGATCTTTCTGTTTGGTCCTATGAGGTTCTAAATTGCATGCTTTGCACTATTTCTTTCATGAAATGATAATGGTTGATGATATGAATGTGAGACCACCTGGATTTGATTCTTATTTGATTGATCTTGATTTTGGATAAGTTTCATGTTCTGTTTTGACTTATTGATCCTATTTTGACCCTAGTCTTGTACTAGTGGTTTGTGTTCTCACATTTGAGCTTTGTTTCAGGTCAAAGAGCACAATTGCTTATACTTGATGATGTGCACTCAATTGGGATTGGTTTATTGCTTGTTTATGACTAACTTGAGTTTGTTTTTTAGGCATTGAGACTTATGCTTAGGCCTTGTGGCTTGCACCTATGTGCATTGATGCTTGTTATCTGTCTGTGCTGTGGACTTGTAATTTTCTGTTTGGCTTTTGTTTGTCTGGTGTACTGAGTATGTTGGATTGATTTCAGGTGCCTTAGTTGATATAGTTCATTTTGAACTTGCTTGTGCTGCTGCTTGGTTGTGTTAACCAATTGAGGTAGAATCACTAACTCCATGTAGTCTGGAAGACCTGGCCTGTTACTTGGCCAGGCACCTGTCTGAAGTCCTCCTTAAGAGGCAATGCTTGTGCTTGTTTATCTTTGTCCCCAAGCAGGAAAAGACCTTTGTTAAGGCAATTGGCAGACACAAGAGGTGTGTAGTCCACCTCCTGCTAATCTGTTGAGTCGTCCCTTGGCTCACATTACATGTTGATGCCTTGTGGACCCTAACCCAATATCCATGTACAGTTGTACAGTTGAGTCAGTGTCATAAGTGTAGAAGGGTTCCCACTTTCTGGACCCACACTTCCTTTGTCTGAAGCTCTCCCTGGCCAGGGATAAGAGCTGTGAGGCACACCCCTCACTTCCACTTCATCTGGCTTCACCCTGACTCTCAATGTCAGGGTTAAGAGCTAACATCACCTGATACAGTCGGCTTGCTTTTGCAGCCTAACCCCTTGTGTGAGCCCATTTTGTCTGGATATAGTGTGTGCTATTTGTGATTGTTTGCTTTGATTGCTTTGCCTGTTTAGGATTAGCTTGCTGCCTGTGCAAGTTAGGATAGAAACCATAACTTAGGGATGATATGCATGATAACATCTAGGCTCGAGTCCAGCTCCCTAGTAGTGTGTCTCCCTTTGTATCTGGTTAGAATTTCTTTCCCTGTTAAGGGGAACTACGTCGCCCTGATCCTCATACCAGATGAGGTACATAGGCAGGAGGCCGTGCGAGGTCTCTCCGGGCACCCTTTTTCTTTTTGTGTGTGTTTGCTTGACAGTTGCTAGGCTCGAGTTCCCGACTCCTTAGTAGCTTGTTGCTTGTTTGTTCTTGTGTGTGTAGGAGATGGATGTAAGCCCAGCCATTGGCATTCCGTATCCTCTTATTGTGTGCTTGGAGTCCGGTATAAGTCCATCAAGTGGCATCTGGTTTCCAGTGTGGGTTTGTTTGGTTCGGAAGCTGATGTAAGTCCAGCGATTGGCGTTCGGGTTCCATATTTGCCTTTTTGTGCGTGTGTTTGTTTCGGCGTGCGTGAGCCGAACTGCGGCAGCTCTGATTCTCGTTCCAGACGAGATACGTAGGCATAGGATGCGATATCCTATCGAGTCCTCTCCCCTCTTTCCCCATCTGTGTTGTCTTCAGTGTGTGTGTATGATGTTTGTTTTAGCAACCTTTTTCTATCGTTTGAGCGTGGATCCCGTCGAGTACGACGGATGCGTAGGGGTGCTAATACCTTCCCTTCGTATAACCGACTCCCGATCCCATTCTCTTTGGTCGCGAGACCATGCTTTTCCCAGATTTACTTCGAGCGTTTCCTTTCCCTCTTTTGGGATAAATAACGCACGGTGGCGGCTCTGTTTGTTTTTGTTTTAGCCCGCCGATTGTTTTTCGCGGATGCGACAGCTGGCGACTCTGCTGGGGACTATAAGATGTTGACATGTGCTGGTCCATTTTCCCTAAGCGAGTCTCTCCTAGCGTTCTAGGATAGTTTAGGTTGCTTTTGTGCTGCTATTTATTGCATTTATCATTATTCTGTTGTGTATATATTTGCATAAATGTTTGCATGCATCATACTATCATGTTGTCGTCCTCTGTGCAGGTGGTTCCTCTGTTTTGGGATGGGTGTTCTGAGTGGGGCTAAAACCCAGGCCCGAGTATACACCTAGGATTAGTGTGGTCTCACGTTCCTCACATGCTGGTTGGGCATGTTGTTGCGACGTGACATACCACAAGCCGGACGAGGTTCATCTGAGAGTGCTCTTCCTCAGTGGGGTTTTCCACTTTGGTTGGGTTACCTCTTTTGGACTATTGACTTCGGTGACCGATCTTTCCCGGATCTTCGGTTGAGACGATCTCAGGAGAGCTACAATGGCACACCCGAAAGGGCAAACCCATTGAGTATCTTTGCCCGATTGTCGAGACTATTATCCGCCTTAGGATGACCTGATTAGAATTTACCTGTGAGGGGAGGGTGATTCTTACAGATGCATGTTCTGGTGGTAACTTTGATGGTGACTTTTGGTTCCGTTGATCAGAGTCCTATTTATAAGTCGGATTTATGGGCATTTCTTGCCGAGACGCCAGAGTGTTGTTCGTGTTATTTATCAGTGGGGATCCGTTTATTTCAGGATTCCCCGGGCCGATTCAGAGATTGTTATGGATATCTGTTCAGAGATTGTGTGATGATGATGGTGATGTACCTTTCACTTCCGTTTATTTCGGAACCCTTGGGTCGGATTTGTGTTTGTTCAGTACCTCAGATGGTTGTGATCAGTTCAGAGATCAGGCTTCAGTGCAACAGATGATCAGATGACTTGGAGGATGGCAATGCATTGCATTCATTCATCAGCATCATCACATTTTGCATTTACCTGCATCTAACACATGTTTATCCATATGCAGGGACATTTTTGATCGAGATCCTGGTTGAGAGACTTCTTGCTCAGACATGAGGCCCGGTTTGAAGGACGATGTGGTATACAGATTCTTTGACCCAGAGATCAGTATGCTGAAGGATATGATAGCTTTGATTACACCCGACCATGTGGGGATGTTTCGAGAGGCATACGGTGGTATTCTGAAGATGGTTTTCAGACTCACTGACAGAGATAGGAGCGTCATTCATACTCTCCTCCAGTTCTATGATCCTGGTTTGAGGTGCTTCGTCTTCCCAGATTACTTATTGGGGCCTTTGATGGAGGATTATGCTGGTATCTTGGGCATTCAGATCAGAAATCAGGTTCCTTTCTATGCTACTAAGGAAGAACCTGATATTGGAGGAATTTCCCGTGCTCTTTATTTGAGTTCAGAGATGGTTAAGGGGAGTCTGAAAGAGAAGGGGAAGTTGCCTGGTTTTCATCTGAGTATCCTAGAAGCTAAGGCTAAGGAGCATGCTGAGTTGGGTAACTGGAAAGCTGTCTGTGCTTTGACTGCGATTAGCATTTATGGGACCATCCTGTTTCCTAATCAGAAGGGCTTCGTGGATATTAATGCCATCCGTTTGTTTGTTCAGAGGAATCCTATTCCTACCTTGATCGGAGATGTCTATTACTCGGTCCATAATCGGAACGAGAAGAGGCGTGGGGGACTGATTAGATGTTGCACTCAACTGCTATACAAGTGGTTTATGGGATATTTGCCTACCCGGGGTGCTTTTGTTCTTCTTGGCCAAAATGTCAATTGGGCGACCAAGCTGATGGGTTTGAGGGCCAAAGACATAGCTTGGACATACAGTAGCGGGGTTGGACAGGACTTCATCTGCAGTTGTGGGAGTTTTCCCAATGTGCCTCTTATAGGAGTTCAGGGTTGCATTAACTATAACCCTACACTTCTTAAGAGACAAATGGGATTCGCTATGGAGGTTCCTCCTCTCAAGAGTGAGGTTCAGGAAACTTTGTACTTCCCAGTTGAGGGCAATCAGGCCAGGTTGAAGCAGGTATCTGATGCATGGCGCAGTATTCAAAGGAAAGGCAAGTTTTCTTGGGATAGAGCCAATAACAGGTCTTTTCCTCCGTTTGATGACTGACTCAGTAAGAGAGTGGAGCTCACTTGTCTACCGTTTCCTATGGTTGATCCTTGGTATCTGCTGATTGAGGAATCTCCTTCTTCTGTTGGTATGGAAGAGTTCCTAGAGATGACGCGGGAGAGAGATCAGTTGCTTGCAGAGAAAGTGGAATTGGAGATGAGTGTCGCTCGGGTCCAGATGGCTAATCAGGAGATCAAAGTGAAGATGGAAGATCAGGACAAGCGACATGCCCTGGAAGTGAAGCGCTTTGAGATGGATACTGCTTACTATGGGAAGATCAGCCAAGCTTTAGCGTCGTCTACAAAGGAGCACGACTTCACTAAGGAGAAGCTAGTCAGAGCTGCAAAAGTCATTGAAGATCAGAAGATGAGGCAAATTCTCGTAAGGGATCAGAGGGACGACAGAGTCAGAGTCCTCATCGCTGAGTGGGAGGCATAGATGAAGATTAAGGAAGCAGAGAACGTGAAGATCATTGCTGAGAGAGATCATTATATTGCTGAGAGGGATCATTACATTGCTGAGAGAGATCATTACTTCAGGCAGATGAAGATTCACCAGAAGGAGGTGGGGAGATTACAGCAGGAGAATACCGAGCTTAGGTTCGCCGCAGAGTTCGCGAGGATGGTTGATGATATAGGGCCTTCTGTGGGACCCTCGTCAGGCTAACTTTCCTTATTTGTTGGATTACCGTCAGGCCTGTTGACGGAATTCATTTGCTTGTATTTCCTTTCTGATTCTGGAGGATTGTATTTGATTTGTATCAGCTTTGATGTATGACTATGGGGCTTATTGTGCATTTTGCTATGCGATGATTGTTTTCATTCAGTGATTGATCTTAAAGCTTTATTTGCTTTACTGTATGCACTCACACAGCACACACATGGTTGGGTGGTATGTTGCTAAAATCATATATCTCTGATCTGTATGGGGAAATCGAATGATGAATATCAGAATGTTGCTGCCGGATTATTATCTATCTCGATGAAGCCAGGATCGAGAGATAAAGTGTTCCTCATGTGGATAAACACTGCATCCATGCATAATCATAATAACTTGTGTTTTATTTTGCAGGTATCAGTTGCTAACGTGCTTGATTGTTTCAGGAATCATTGCTCGTGCTCGTAGAGTTGTACCTTTGCACTCAACACGTCCTCACACATACTTCACTAGACGCAACACTCCAAGACTGATGGATCTACCAAGTGCAGATGTCCTCGAGCTGAAAGAGAAAATGAACGAGTTGATCAACATCATGCAAGGTTTTGCAGTTGGTCAGAAAGCTCTTGCTGATAAAGTAGAAAAGCTCGAGCGGGCTTCTGCTGCTAACAGCGGTGTAAACCTGGATGGTGTCTCCAACCAGGGGCTGGGTGGTTCCAGAGATGGTGGAAAGAGGACGACCGTGGGTATAGTGAACAATGCCGGTGGTTTTGGTGTTGGTGTAAGCCCTAGAGGCCAATACTTTTGGTACTTGTATCGAATTATTTATTAATAATAAAAGGCATTTTCTTTATTATGGTTGATTAATAAAGTCCCTAGAATAGATAGTCCGTTTAATGTATTAAGTGTGACTTAATCATGAGAACATATTAAACATAAGGGCACTGTTCTTAAAGTATCCGTAGTCAAGCTTTAATGTGAAGTGGGATAACATTAAAGCATTAAGACTATTATGTTTGTAAACTGATGATCACATCTCATGGATCATGGATAAAGAGTTATCAAGTCTTAAACATAGGTATGAATATTAGGAGTAATATTTATACCGGATTGACCCGCTATGAGAATACTATATAGAAAGTTATGCAAAGTGTCATAAGTTATTCTCATGGTGATAATAGTGTATACCACTCTTCGACCTGAAACCACTATGGATCCTAGATGTAGAGTTGAGTGCTTTATTACTGATCCAACGTTATCCGTAACTGGATGACCATAAAGACAGTTGATGAGTACTCCACGAAGCATGCTGAGGGACATGAGTGTCCTAGATGGAATTTGCCAATCCTGCGTAACAGGATAAATGTCTATGGGCCCAATATTGAACTGGACAAGGGTGACACGGTCTATACCTTGTGTTCAATATAGACATAAGGGCAAAGGGGTAATTATACACATAATTATTATCACAGGAGGTTTTGTCAGATCACATGACATTTTCGTGACTTGGGTAGCAGTGATGTGTTGCTAGATACTGCTCACTGTTTATTATGTTAAATGCGTGATTTAATATAATTGCCAACGTCGCGAAAACCTATAGGGTCACACACAAAGGACGGATTGATGAGAGATAGAATAATTAAGGAACATCGTAAGGTACGGTGCACTTAAGTGGAAACGAAATATGGTAAGGTACCAAATACTTAAGTGATTTTGGCATATTATGAGATATGGGCAAAATACACTTAAGTGGGCTTTTTGGGCTTGAAGCCCACACAAGTGGTTCTATAAATAGAACCCCTTGGGTAGAAGCTTTGTCACTCCACTCAGACAGAAATTCAAGTAGAGACTTGGAATTTTGTTTCCCTCTTTCTCTCACTCAAAGTCTTCATTCATAACAGCTAGCACTGCAATTGAAGGAATCCGTTCGTGTGGACTGAGTAGAGACGTTGTCATCGTTCAACGTTCGTGATCGCCCCGTGGATCTGTATCAAAGGTTTTGATCATTATCAGAGATCTTCACCAAAGGTTTGAATCGCCACAAGAGGTGACGATTCTATCACTGATCATGCCCATTCGTAAGGATCACTAAAATGGAGAAATTTTTAAATTCCGCTGCGTCATGGATGGCAATTCTCCAACAGTGGTATCAGAGCCACTTACGAAACCATGAATCTGATAGCTGTTTTTGTTCTGTAATAATATGATTAAAACAGAATGAATCAAAGGTTAAATTGAGATCGATCAAGTTACATATATGTGATATATGTAACCCTGGTGCAAAACACATTATATATGATATAATGTTCTTGTTTCATTCATTCAAAACCTCGATGATTGTTTTCCTTTGAGCGATCAATGGTCGTTTGCTTCTTGATCCGACATTAGTATGGTGAAGCAATGACGTGTTGATCAATCATACTGAATTAACAATCGAGACGTGTTTGACGGTCTGAAATTGGTGCATTAGGGTTAGTGACGGCACAAGGGTTGTGTTGTCAGAGAGTTATGCGATTGGGGTTTGAACGCACAAGAGTTGTGCTTCCTAAACACTTTTTGGAACAGTGTTAACCGGTTAACGCGTATGGTTAACCGGTTAACGGAATGCGAAATAAAATTTTTGAGATTTTTTAACAGTGTTAACCGGTTAACGCATATGGTTAACCGGTTAACGCAAGGCGGAAAACAGTTTTCCAAGACATTTTCAAACAGTGTTAACCGGTTAACGCATTTGGTTAACCGGTTAACGCAAGGCAGAAAACAATTTTTTCAGATTTCAAAACAGTGTTAACCGGTTAACGCATATGGTTAAACGATTAACGCAAGGAAATTTTCGCCCATTCGGCTAACTCAGTGCTTTAAAAGTGTCAAGTGTTGATACGAAAAGCGACATCGATTTTAAATGAATTGTTCATTAAAATATGATGATCGGTCGTCGAAATTTAATTTGATTTTAATTAATTAAAGGAATTAATTATAATAATAATAAAGTGTTTATTATTGTCTTGTGGTGATCGGTTATGGCCTTAGTTTTCCTTTGTTTTATTTTGGGTTTTTAAAATACGACCTGCGTGTCGTGCCTCTCTCTTAATCTCCCAAATGTAACTTCTTTTCTCATCTCACTCCCTCGTATGTAAAACGAGTTTCTTTCATGTAATGTAATGATATGAAGAAAGCAAAGAAGTCAGTGCCAAAGGAGGACAACCTTGAAGATCTTGCTTGGAGAAGCTTAGATCGTTGTAGGTTAGCTTAGGTTCTCTCATTGGCTTGGGAGAACAATTGCGCTAGGGGCCATAACTGTTTCATTTTGTTTGTATGTATGTTGATGCATTTGAATGTATGTTGATGCATGTGAGAGACGGTTTATATGATAAACAAGCCGGTGAGATCAGAAAATTGTAATTCCCTCAAAATTAAATATTAAGTTTATGCTTTCCAAGTTTTAACACTCATCAAGACTAGTAATGGATAATGTAGGTTTCGCCTATGCGAGGTGCATGATCTATATATTAGTAAGGTGCGATGGGATAATTGTAATATCCAACTGTTAAAACAATGGGTCAAACTTAACTAAACAAATTATAATAAGATTATATATATGTTTAGAAGCAAGAGTTGGGAATAATCCATATGATGGATTAGAATAAGGAGTTATTCACCCAACTGAAATTTTCGAGAGTTGTATGAGATACAATTGGAAGGAGTTCCTACCTAAAATAACCTAGTTTTGTGTAATCCGCCTACGCGGACTTAGAACGAAGTGAAATATGGATCTCGACCCACTAGAAAATCTTCCAACGGGATTTTCCGAATCAGATGATGAGGGTCATTTGTTTTGAGTAAAATAGTGGGAGCATATTTAATTAAATGCCTAATTGAATATGTCAATGATACTTATATTTTCATTAATCCTTATGTAGATTACCATGACAGCAAACACCTCTAACAACATCCTGCGATCAATCCTTGATAAGGAAAAATTGTCTGGGACAAATTTTCTGGATTGGCACCGAAACCTGAGGATTGTCCTCAAACATGATAAAAAGTTGTATGTCTTGGAGACACCTGTTCCTGAAGAGGAACCTCCTAGTTCTGCACCTAAGGCAGAAAGAGATGCTTATAAGAAGCATATCGATGATGCCAATGAAACTGCTTGTCTCATGCTAGCTACCATGAACTCAGAATTGCAAAAGCAACATGAGAACATGTCAGCATTCGATATGATCGAACACCTGAAGTTGCTCTATCAAGAGCAAGCAAGGCATGAGAGGTTTGAAGTTTCAAAAGCCCTTTTTCAAAGCAAGTTAGCTGAGGGAGCCCCTGTAGGTCCCCATGTACTCAAGATGATTGGGTATGTGGAAAACCTTGAGAGATTGGGTTTTCCCCTCGAAAAGGAACTTGCAACTGATTTGATCTTGCAATCGTTGCCAGATAGTTTCAGTCAATTTGTCCTAAATTTCAATATGATTGATATGGACAAATCTCTTCCTGAACTGCTCGCCATGTTAAGAACTGCCGAGCAGAATCTGAAGTCAAAAGGGAAGTCCATTCTGATGATCGGAAATGGAAAGAGACAGAACAAAAGGCCCACTAAGCAGAGTGATAAGGGGAAGGGCAAGGAAGTTGCCAATCCCAGACCCACTGCTGCTTTGAAGCCTAGTGGAGGCATAGCAAAAGAAGGCACCTGCTTCCATTGCGGTAAGACCGGACACTGGAAGAGGAACTGCCCAAAGTACCTGGAAGATAAGAAGAATGTAGTAGAGACTTCAACTTCAGGTATTTTTGTTATTAATTTATCCATTTCTACATCATGAGTATTAGATACTGGATGCGGTTCTCACATTTGTACAAATGTGCAGGAACTAAAAAGGAGTAGAGATTTGGCAAAAGGTGAAGTCGACCTACGAGTTGGCTATGGAGCAAAGGTTGTTGCTTTAGCCGTAGGAACTTTTGTATTGACTTTACCTAGTGGTTTAATAATTCAGTTAGAGAACTGTTATTATGTACCTGCAATTAGCAGGAATATTATTTCCATTGCTTGTTTGGACAAGTTTGGTTTTTCATTTATAATAAAGAACAATTGTTGCTCAATTTATTTGAATGATATATTCTATGCTACTGCACAAATGAACAATGGACTGTATGTCCTTAATCTTGAAATGCCTATTAATAACATTAATACAAAAGGGTGAAACCTAACGAGTTAAAACCAACTAGGTAATAATATTAAAACTCTTCGATCAGATCGAAGTGGTGAGTATTTAATCCTAGAGTTTGATGATCATCTGAAAGAGTGTGGGATCCTATCCCAACTTACTCCTCCTGGAACATCCCAATGGAAGGGTGTATCTGAGAGAAGAAATCGAACCCTGTTGGACATGGTCCGATTCATGATGAGTCACACCAATCTTCCAAACTCCTTTTGAGGACATACACCATTGACATCAGCTTACACACTTAACCGTGTTCCATCCAAAAGGTTGAAAAGACACCATATGAGATATGAAGTGGTAAGAGACCACATATGTCTTACATGAAGATTTGGGGTTGCGAAGTTTATGTGAAACGACAAATTTCAACTAAGCTTGAGCCCAAATCTGACAAATGCTTATTTGTGGGGTATCCTAAAGAAACAAGAGGATATTATTTCTACAATCCTTCTGAGGGCAAAGTGTTTGTCGCTCGAACTTGAGTTTTCCTAGAAAGGGATTTTATTTCCAAAGGAATAAGTGGGAGGAAAGTAGAACTTGAAGAAATTCAAGAATCACAAAGCATCGATACACCTATGGAGGAATTAGAGCAGGAAACACAAGTAGTTGTGTAAGAGCAACCTGCTCAAGTAGAACAAGACCAACGTAGGTCAGGCAGGATACGTCACCTACCTGAGATATATGGATATCTGATCAAGGTGATGTATTACTCATGGATCAAGATGAGCCTGTGACCTACTCATGAAATCTTCGCCTTGATGAAACAGTAAAACTGTATGGATTCATCAAGAACGAAGATGAGCCTTGTGTCTACAAGAAGGTTAGTGGGAGCATGATCGAATTCCTAGTATTATATGTAGATGACATATTTCTCATTGGAATCGATATCCCTACCCTGCAACAAGTAAAGTCTTGGTTGGGGAAATGCTTTTCTATGAAGGACCTGGGTGAAGCAGCCTATCAGAATCTATAGAGATAGATCATGAAATGCTTGGCCTAAGTCAGAGTACATAGACAAAGTGATGAGACGCTTTAATATGAATGATTCCAATCTGGTTATGTGTTTTGCTTAAATGGTGGCACTGTGAGCTTGAAAAGTTCAACGCAAGATGCAGTTGCTGATTCTACAACTGAGGCCGAGTATATTGCTGCCTTAAGTGCAACAAAGGAAGCTGTTTGGATCAATAAACTTGGCATAGTCCCTAGCATTGTGGATCCCATTGGTCTCTATTATGATAACAATGGTGTTATCGCACAAGCTAAGGAGCCTAGATCTCACCAACGATCCAAACACATACTTAGGCGTTATCATCTTATTCGAGAGATAATAGATAGAGGAGATGTGAAAATATGTAAAGTACCTACACTAGACAATATAGCTGACCCACTGACAAAGCCTCTTGCGCAGCAGAAGCATGATGGCCATACTAGATCAATGGGCATACGGGGTATGTCTGATTGGCTCTAGTGCTAGTGGGAGATTGTTGGTGTAAGCCCTAGAGGCCAATACTTTTGGTACTTGTATCGAATTATTTATTAATAATAAAAGGCATTTTCTTTATTATGGTTGATTAATAAAGTCCCTAGAATAGATAGTCCGTTTAATGTATTAAGTGTGACTTAATCATGAGAACACATTAAACATAAGGGCACTGTTCTTAAAGTATCCGTAGTCGAGCTTTAATGTGAAGTGGGATAACATTAAAGCATTAAGACTATTATGTTTGTAAACTGATGATCACATCTCATGGATCATGGATAAAGAGTTATCAAGTCTTAAACATAGGTATGAATATTAGGAGTAATATTTATACCGGATTGACCCGCTATGAGAATACTATATAGAAAGTTATGCAAGGTGTCATAAGTTATTCTCATGGTGATAATAGTGTATTCCACTCTTCGACCTGAAACCACTATGGATCCTAGATGTAGAGTCGAGTGCTTTATTGCTGATCCAACGTTGTCCGTAACTGGATAACCATAAAGACAGTTGATGGGTACTCCACAAAGCATGCTGAGGGACATGAGTGACCTAGATGGAATTTGCCCATCCTGCATAACAGGATAAATGTCTATGGGCCCAATATTGAACTGAACAAGGATGACACGGTCTATGCCTTGTGTTCAATATAGACATAAGGGCAAAAGGGTAATTATACACATAATTATTATCACAGAAGGAATTGTCAGATCACATGACATTTTCGTGTCTTGGGTAGCAGTGATGTGTTGCTAGATACCGCTCACTGTTTATTATGTTAAATACATGATTTAATATAATTGCCAACGCCGCGAAAACCTACAGGGTCACACACAAAGGACGGATTGATGAGAGATAGAGTAACTAAGGAATATCGTAAGGTACGGTACCCTTAAGTGAATTATAGAACATCGTAAGGTACGGTGTACTTGAGTAGAATACGAAATATGGTAAGGTACCATGGGCTTAAGTGATTTTGGGCATATTATAAGATATGGGCCAAAATACACTTAAGTGGGCTTTTTAGCTTGAAGCCCACACAAGTGGTTCTATAAATAGAACCCTTGTGCAGAAGCAAAAATGGCGGTTGC
Source organism: Lathyrus oleraceus (assembly GCF_024323335.1). Lineage (NCBI taxonomy): Eukaryota > Viridiplantae > Streptophyta > Magnoliopsida > Fabales > Fabaceae > Lathyrus > Lathyrus oleraceus. Next base: position 383,773,611 of record NC_066580.1, on the reverse strand, counting down.
ATTATTTTCGTTTTCTATCACTCTCTCTCTCTCTCACTCAAAGCCTTCATTCGTACCAGCTAGCACTGAGATTGAAGGAACCCGTTCGTGTGGACTGAGTAGAGACGTTGTCATCGTTCAACGTTCGTGATCGCTTCGTGGATCTGCATCAAAGGTTTTGATCGTCACAAGAGATCTGCACCAAAGGTTTCAGTCGTCACAAGAGGTAAATATTCTATCACTGATCATGACCATTCGTAAGGATCTCTAAAGGAGAAATTTTTTAATTTCCGCTGCGCTTTGGGTCGCAATTCTCCTTCAAATACATCTTGTGCTCGGAGACGATCCAAGAGTTGACGATAAAATATTATTTTATTTTTCGGGGTAAGACTGTAATCTAGTCCAGTTGCAATGAACCTAAACAAAAAAGATAAATAATATTATTTACAAATATTTATAGAATAAATATACAAAATGAAATAACATCATAAATTTACCTAGTTGCGTAGGTGTAACACCTCAAAATTTGCCCTCCTCTCTTGGGACTAGCTTAGCATATTGCATTTCATTTTTAGGTCATTAAGCATTGCATATTTGCACATCATATGGCCACAACAAGAAAGTCATCCTCCTAGGTCTTGATCAGAAGATAAAGAGGTTGAGGTGCAAGCTAGGGTTTCATGGATTGATCACTAGCCATCTGAGGGTTTGTGCTTCAAATTAGGGTTTTCTGATTCCTCAAAGGGTTTGAGCTTTATCTTGGTTGAAATGGTACATCATCATCATCATGGTCTTGTCATCACCAAGAGATTCATTGAGCCTGATCAGATTCCTTGAGATTAGGGTTTTGACCTCTGGTCAACCCTAATCATCTGCATTGTGCCAATCAGGGCTTGTTAAGGAGATGGGGTCTATATTGAGATGGGAGATCATTTATTTATTATATTGAGCTTATGGAAGCTAGGGTTTCATGGTTGATCCATTTCATCAGGAGTTTGAGGCTCAAGATCATCAATGCACAGCCAATTCATCTATCAGTCAGAAAAAGTCAATTGTGGTCAACTGTGCCTGAGATCAAGGATTTGGAGGTGGGAGAGGGTTAGAGACACTTCATTCATGTCCAAACAAGTTTCATTTGACATTTCAAACATCAACAATGAAGAAAATAAAGTCAGATGAAAACTTTCCAAAAATAGAAAGTGACTTGTAATTGAAAATTGCCAAAAATGGAAAGTTTTTCACCTCAAAATTACATGTCCAAAAATGCTTCAAATGAAATTTTGTCCAACATGAAAGTTGCAGATCTTGCTCTCACCTTTCCAAAAAGTCCAAGAACATGAATTTCTCATTTGTGGTTGGCAAGTTATGGATTGATCATTGTCCAAAAAAAGTTGAATTTCAAAAGTGCATAACTTTTGATTCACAAGGCCAAATGGAGTGAGACTTTTTTGAGCAAAATTCTTTTGATCCCCTCTATCCAAAACAAGCATTACCTGTCATGAAAACTCATCACATAAAAAGTCCATTTTTCAAGTGAACCAATTTTGAAATTTGGAGGGAAAAAGGTGTTTTTGAGAAATAAGCCTTGTTTTCACATGATTCCACTTGCATCAGCTCACAAACATGTTTTAAAACTTGCTCAAACCAGAAATTGGCACTGTTACATTGCATTGCACATGTGTGGGTGAATTGACCAAATTGCCATTTAGCATGAAAACTTGATTTTCACTAATCCATTGTAATTACACTAATCATGATTACTAACATGTTTAACAATGCATATATAAACTAAATTGTAACTGTTTTCTGATTAGCAACAACAGAATCAAGATCTAGATCTGAAAATCTCCAAAATTCTTCAACTTTTTCTTTCATTTTTTTTTGCAATTTCTTCACAAGCCTTGCCAAGATCTTCATCCATTCATCATCTACATGCATTTTGGAAGCTAATTGAAGCAAGATTTCATCACTATCAAGCCAAATCGTGGACTGTTAAAGTGAGGTGCAACAATGGCAAATGGAGATTTCATCAAGATCGTGCGTAATTGAGCAACAAACCTTGTTCCACTCACCTATCCAAGCATCATAGAAGTTCTGTTTTCACATTCCAAGGCTTGATACGCGCGATTCAACACCTGTGCTTCAAAGAAGGTCAGATTTCGAGTTTGATAATTCATGAAATTGTTTGATGCTTCTTGTAGATCTTTCTTAGTAGATTATTCTGCACTTTGTTCCATTAAATTTGATTGAGAAACGAACAAGTTATGTTGATTTGAAGTTTTGTGCTCAAATATGTTTTGATTCGATTCTCTTAAATTAGGATGAATTAGGCTTAATGAATGTGATATTGTTGATGTACGTTGTGAGACCTTTCCATTGATATAAGGTTTGTGTGATTTGGTGAACATTTGTTCTTGAAGTGATGAACATGGAAGAACACGTGTATGAATGTTGAAAAGTTTCCAGAATTTGATGTTTGATCTTCATGTTCGCGTTTTTGCCTGGCCGGTGGTGTTAGCACTGTAGCGCGCGTGTTTTTTAAATACCTACCTGCTTCGATTCTCCACTAGGACAATTCTCTTTTGGCTTTTTCCATTTTTTCTTCATATGCTTCATGAGTTCACATGCTTGTTTCATTGTATTTTTTTAATTTTTTTCCTCATTCAATAATTCATAACTTCATAACCATTAGTCCAAATTGACTGAAATTTTTTGTGCCATGATCCTTGTAATCTCTACTATTTTTTGGTTATTTTTATTGAAATTGTGCACGTGTGGTTTTTAATATGGCCTAGGGTTTGTATGAACATGTGTTTGCTTGCACATTGCTTGGTATTTTGATCATGAAATGATGATGCTTAATTGGAAATTCTTGAAACTTTGCATGCTTATTCTAGAGACCTTAATGGACATTTTGGCTTTGAGCTTGATATTTTATCATTCCTGGATTGTGAGATATGATCATTTGAACCTAGGTGTGACAATTTGTGTCACACCATTTCTTGCTTGACTTCTTGATTTTTGTTACCATGCCATATGAACTTGAAATGAGCTGAAATTTTTCATGTTGATATTTCTGGATGTTAGGTTCACATGTGAATTTTTGTAGAATTTTTGGATGCATTTCCAATTTGATTGAGAATTTCCTTTCTGTTTGACCAAATGTGGACCTTTTGTGAGTCATGATCTTAAATGTTTTGTGAAATTCTGGATATGTATTGGATGGACTTGAAATTTGGCATGTGTATTATAGACACTTTAAAGTTTGCCATGGCTTTGATTTGGTGCATTTATCATGTTCCTACTCTGTTTTGTGCTTGCTTGAAGTTGATGCATGATTTGGTGCCTTGTATAAGCTTGTTTAAACTTGTGTTGACTTCATGAATTTAATTAACTTGCTTCCCTTGGTCCAAATGAGTTGAAATTTTGTGTGTAGATCATGTTGTTAATGCTGTTTAGACATGAATTTTTTGGGAATTTATTGAAATGTTTGTGAATTGATTTGAATTGGATCTTTCTGTTTGGTCCTATGAGGTTCTAAATTGCATGCTTTGCACTATTTCTTTCATGAAATGATAATGGTTGATGATATGAATGTGAGACCACCTGGATTTGATTCTTATTTGATTGATCTTGATTTTGGATAAGTTTCATGTTCTGTTTTGACTTATTGATCCTATTTTGACCCTAGTCTTGTACTAGTGGTTTGTGTTCTCACATTTGAGCTTTGTTTCAGGTCAAAGAGCACAATTGCTTATACTTGATGATGTGCACTCAATTGGGATTGGTTTATTGCTTGTTTATGACTAACTTGAGTTTGTTTTTTAGGCATTGAGACTTATGCTTAGGCCTTGTGGCTTGCACCTATGTGCATTGATGCTTGTTATCTGTCTGTGCTGTGGACTTGTAATTTTCTGTTTGGCTTTTGTTTGTCTGGTGTACTGAGTATGTTGGATTGATTTCAGGTGCCTTAGTTGATATAGTTCATTTTGAACTTGCTTGTGCTGCTGCTTGGTTGTGTTAACCAATTGAGGTAGAATCACTAACTCCATGTAGTCTGGAAGACCTGGCCTGTTACTTGGCCAGGCACCTGTCTGAAGTCCTCCTTAAGAGGCAATGCTTGTGCTTGTTTATCTTTGTCCCCAAGCAGGAAAAGACCTTTGTTAAGGCAATTGGCAGACACAAGAGGTGTGTAGTCCACCTCCTGCTAATCTGTTGAGTCGTCCCTTGGCTCACATTACATGTTGATGCCTTGTGGACCCTAACCCAATATCCATGTACAGTTGTACAGTTGAGTCAGTGTCATAAGTGTAGAAGGGTTCCCACTTTCTGGACCCACACTTCCTTTGTCTGAAGCTCTCCCTGGCCAGGGATAAGAGCTGTGAGGCACACCCCTCACTTCCACTTCATTTGGCTTCACCCTGACTCTCAATGTCAGGGTTAAGAGCTAACATCACCTGATACAGTCGGCTTGCTTTTGCAGCCTAACCCCTTGTGTGAGCCCACTTTGTCTGGATATAGTGTGTGCTATTTGTGATTGTTTGCTTTGATTGCTTTGCCTGTTTAGGATTAGCTTGCTGCCTGTGCAAGTTAGGATAGAAACCATAACTTAGGGATGATATGCATGATAACATCTAGGCTCGAGTCCAGCTCCCTAGTAGTGTGTCTCCCTTTGTATCTGGTTAGAATTTCTTTCCCTGTTAAGGGGAACTACGTCGCCCTGATCCTCATACCAGATGAGGTACATAGGCAGGAGGCTGTGCGAGGTCTCTCCGGGCACCCTTTTTCTTTTTGTGTGTGTTTGCTTGACAGTTGCTAGGCTCGAGTTCCCGACTCCTTAGTAGCTTGTTGCTTGTTTGTTCTTGTGTGTGTAAGAGATGGATGTAAGCCCAGCCATTGGCATTCCGTATCCTCTTGTTGTGTGCTTGGAGTCCGGTATAAGTCCATCAAGTGGCATCTGGTTTCCAGTGTGGGTTTGTTTGGTTAGGAAGCTGATGTAAGTCCAGCGATTGGCGTTCGGGTTCCATATTTGCCTTTTTGTGCGTGTGTTTGTTTCGGCGTGCGTGAGCCGAACTGCGGCAGCTCTGATTCTCGTTCCAGACGAGATACGTAGGCATAGGATGCGATATCCTATCGAGCCCTCTCCCCTCTTTCCCCATCTGTGTTGTCTTCAGTGTGTGTGTATGATGTTTGTTTTAGCAACCTTTTTCTATCGTTTGAGCGTGGATCCCGTCGAGTACGACGGATGCGTAGGGGTGGTAATACCTTCCCTTCGTATAACCGACTCCCGATCCCATTCTCTTTGGTCGCGAGACCATGCTTTTCCCAGATTTACTTCGAGCGTTTCCTTTCCCTCTTTTGGGATAAATAACGCACGGTGGCGGCTCTGTTTGTTTTTGTTTTAGCCCGCCGGTTGTTTTTCGCGGATGCGACAGTAGGGGAAGGAGTAGACGTTAGGATTTTTGGGGGCTAGCCTCGGCAATCTCCACTACCCCCATGTTTGGAGCAAAAAAGCACATCCAGAAAATATAAAGTGGTCATTTTGTGCATTTTTACACAAAGAGCTATATAGAAAAGCCAATACAGCAGAACCCCAACTATACGTGCTTATTCTATCTATGTCCTCGAGCAAACTCAAGTACATAAAGTTTATGCTATTTCCCGTGCCTTCGGGAAATAGCAAGTTCCCAAATAATAACATAATGTAAAACCTTGTTTTTATTATTTTTTCTTGTTCGGACGAATCCTCGGTCAAAATTATAGCGTCGTGGTAGAATTGGAGGCTCGATAGTTTAATACCCTGGCCCCTTGCTTTCGCAGATCCCTCCCCTTCGACTAGATCTACGCCCAACATTTGAACACATAGTTCGTTGGGCTGTTAAAAATTTCCAGTCACAGGCTTACCATCTATTCGAAGACCCAAAAGCATGTACATGTCCTCTAGTGTGACGGTACATTCATCAGTCGGTAGGTGAAAAATATGTGTCTCTGGTCTCCAACGTTCACACAAAGCAAGAATATGTTCTATAACCCATATATGAGGTCTGATGAGGAGTTAAAGAAGGGTGACCAATTTCAGACCAAGGAAGAGTGTCTGTTAGCAATAAAAAACTGGCACTTGAAAAACTGTGTTGACTACGATGTTAACAAATCAAACCCGGAAAGATACGTTATTTTATGCAAAAACCCGGAGTGTGAGTATAGGTTGATGGCATCGTACAAGAAGAAACATAATGCATGGGTGATAGGGTCCATTTCTCAAGCTCACACTTGCGTCAACACAAACATGGCACAGGATCATCGCAAACTTAGCCATGATATGATCTGTCATTCCATAATACGTCTTGTTGAAGTTGATCCGTCACTCAAGGTCAAAACTATTATCTCCCATTGTGTTGCTGTTTTCAAATATACATCGTCGTACATAAAGGCTTGGTTAGCAAAATCTAAGGTAATTGAACTGGTATACGGTAATTGGGAGGAATCATACAAACAACTTCCGCGCTACCTGGCTGCACTACATTTGTATTCACCTGGGACGGTTTCTATAATGGAGACCTTACCGACACAATCCCCTGACGGAACTCGTCTAGAAGGTAATGGAATATTCCATAGACTTTTCTGGGCATTCCGTCCCTGCATCATCGGTTTCACATTCTGCAAGCCGCTTATTCAAGTCTACGGAACTTGGTTGTATGGGAAATACAAAGGATCGTTACTGATGGCGGTCGCACAAGATGGAAATTCTAATATTTTCCCAATAGCCTTTGCATTGGTAGAAGGAGAAACGGCTGCTGCTTGGAGTTTCTTTCTTAAGAATCTCCGAACGCACGTGACTCCACAAGCTGACATCTGTGTGATTTCTGACAGACACGCTTCTATAGACAGTGCATACAATAATCCAGCATATTGCTCAAAATTTTGTGCGGGAGTTCAAAGATAAATTCTTGAAGCAAAATTTGATAAACGCGGGGTATGCATTAAACCAACCTGGATTCCAATACTACCGCCGGGAAATAGTGTTGGCAAATTCTGATGCAGGGAGGTGGATCGATAATATTGACAGAGCAAAGTGGACTAGGTCATACGACGATGGGGTGAGGTGGGGCCACATGACAACAAATCTCGTGGAATCAATGAACGACGTCTTTAAGGGCATACGTAACCTCCCGATAACCGCTTTGGTGAGTGCGACCTATTTTCGGATGGCAACGTTGTTCGTAACAAGAGGCAAGCGCTGGCATGCAGTGTTACAGACGAGTCAAGTGTATAGTGATGCCTGCATGAAGTTTATGAGGCAGGAATCTGCCAAAGCCAGCAGCCATCGGGTTACGGAATTCGACAGTCATGGCCACACTTTTAGTGTCAAGGAAACAATTGACCACAACCAGGGGCTGCCCAGACAAGAGTATAGGGTCATAATACCAGACTGTTGGTGCGACTGTGGTCAATTTCAGGCCTATCGTATGCCTTGTTCCCATGTCATTGCAGGGTGTTCACACACCCACTTCGATGCATTGTCGCTAGTGTCTCCCATCTACAAAGTTGCAACATTGCTAAATGTATACAACAATCCCTTTCCGGTGGTAGCATTGGAGGCATATCGGTCAGAGTATGACGGGGAAATTGTTTGGCACAACGATTTGATGCGGCGGAATAAAAGTGGTCGCCCAGACAGCAGGCGCATTAGAACTGAAATGGACGTCGTAGAGAGAATGCAGAGGAAGTGTAGCATATGTCGACAACGGGGGCATAATAAGAACAAATGTCCATATCGTGGATCTAGTTCCACAACATAGTTTTCATATTCATAACTTTGTGTACCAATGCTATTTATCAATAAAGTTTACTTTTTATTCCAAATAGAAGATGACATTGGAACAACAAACACAAACATCTAACATTAGAACAACAAATACTAAAACAAAAACAAATACTGGAACAAGAACAAGTACTAAAACAAGAACAAGTACTAGAACAATAACAAATACAAGAACAACAACACAAACAACCATTAAAATCTAGGAAATTACAACAGTTAACACTATGTCATTTGATCCATGCATCATTTGGATGCAATCAATGTCGCTTTCAACTTCAACCCACCAACGTACCGTTTCTCCAGTTTCAAATGAGAACATTGTTCTAAGCCTCTGAATCCTTCTGATGACTTCACCAGGTTGGTAATCTCCCTCTAACCAAGACATCAAGGACCTTTTTAGTTGGTCCAACGAACGGATGTTCCAAAATTTCATCTCCATTGGGGGTTTGACAGGCGAGAAAATAACATGCCCATCCCTTTTTAAGATTACTGGTTCAGGATCCGGCCGCCTTGATGATGTTTGCTGCCATGATGACGGTCTGGGGGATGCCATGAACTCAACTTGATAGAGAAAGTGATAGGAAAAAATGGTGAAGAAAATGCAAGGAAATAACTCAACTTGTACACCAATGTACTTAACCCTAATTAGTGTCGCACTTGATTAATTAGTCTTAGGGAGAATTAGGGTTTGAATTAGGTCATAACTACCAAACTCTAATTATAACCGATCAATAAACCCTAATTATAATTGATTAATTCACCTTAACATGATTAACCCTAATTCTCCCAAAAATTTATAAATAATATTCTTTAGTTATAAATTAAATTAAGATATATAAATTAATATATATATATATATATATATATATATATATCTTGTAAATAATATTATTTATATATATGTATTAATATAAATTAATATAATTTATAATAAACATAAATTAATAAATTTAAAATTAGTTAAAAAAGATTTAAAAAAATTAAAAAAAATAATTAAAAACATATTAAAAAAATTAAAAAAAAATTAAAAAAAAACATTTAGGAGTAGGTGTCACTCCTAGTGGTGACTTGCCCTCCTATTAAAGGGTAGGCGCCATCTAGGGTGGCGCCCATGTGTAATTTAGGGCAAAAAACTGCTCATTTTTGTAATTTTTTTTAAATTATGGTTATTTTTGTAATTTTTTTTAAAAATATGATTATTTAAAAAAAAATCTTCAAAATATTGATTATACAGATTTAAGTGTAATTTATTTTAACATTTAAAATAAAAGCAATATAGTTTTTATTAAAATGGGACAAAAGGAGTATAACTTTAAATGTAGTATATCTTTAGTGATTTTTATTATTAATTAAATAGATTTTATTAATAACAAATTATGAATTAACTTAACTTCTATTTTTATAAGCAATTAAATAGACTATTTAATCATTTTAAAGATCAAGATGAATATTTAATTTGTGTTAAATTACAAATTTATTATTAATTTCACACATATTCAAAAATGTAGCTAATGTCTTTCTCATTGAGTCGTTATTTCTATATAGAAAATCATTTTAAGAAATTATTGATTTAAGAAAAACCATTTTAAAATTACCACTTGTCTATATAAAAAAATCATTTAAAAAAATTGTTGATTACAGAAAAAATAAAAATATCTAAATAGTTATAATTTTAAATATATATATATATATATAATATATATATATATATATATATATATATATATATATATATATATATATATATATAATTTAATGTTATTTATTATATTTTAATATATATTAATATTTGTAATTATAGTTAATTTTTTTTAAATGAACAAATATCATGGAACATAGACTTTAAAAAATAGATTACTATTTTAAAGAAAACATTCATCTATCTACTGAATTTAGAGTAATGCTAACTTGTGTCCTAGGGACACAAGATAAGACACTCATTCGTAGAAAATTTATATTGAAAAAATAATTATAAAATTAATTTTATACCTTTATTAAAATTAATGCACAAGTTATCATTACCCTTTATTTTATTCAATTATAGTTTAACTTCCACTATTTTACTATCTATTTAAATACACCAACACACTTCTTTGGATTTCATGTTCAAAAGTATATTTATCTCCTCCTCTATATTCATCATCCACCTCTATTCTTATCATCCTTTATAAATACACTAACAAACTTCTTCGATTTGCAGCATTCGAACTATGCAATATTGTGAACAAACACAAAAAAAAATGTAATATTGTGAACAAATAAAATACACACAAAAATGCAACAAATTTCATAATGATACCCGAAAATCCTTCATTTTTTCTAAAAAATCATCCAAAAATCCATAATATTACAAACACACACCAACTTCATCTCAATAACTCAAAAAACTTTCCTCATCTTTTTCCAAAAATTCATCTTGGTGTTTATTGCTAAAAACTTTTTCATTTAAAACTCCAAAACATCGAGAACACATATCATCTTCATCAAGAATACCTAAAAAATCAAATCAAAAACAAAAAAACAAAACCAAAATAAAAACATAAAAAAAAAAAATCAAAGAGGATATTTAACCCAAAAAATAAAATAGATAACAAAAACTTACCGTACATAAACATTTCTTAGATAAACATTCCTGTAAAAAAGAAAAGATTTAAATAAAAAAAAAGAGTATAAACCAAATCACAAAAGTTAAAAAAAATCAAATACAAAATTAAATGAGTTTGACTATATGTCCCAAAATCCATAATACTACAAACACACAACAACTTCATTCCAATAACTTTCCTCATCTTTTTCCAAAAATCCATCTCCACCTTTATTGCTAAGAAATTTTTCATTCAAAATTCCAAAACATGAAGAACATGCATCAACTTCATCAAGAAAATCTAGAAAATCAAACCAAAAACAAAAAAAGAAAATCAAACTAAAAACATAAAAAATAAAAATCAAAGAGGATATTTAACCTAAAAAATAATGGAGATAACAAAAACGTATAATACATAAACATTCCTAAGATAAACATTTCCGCATAAAAGAAAAGATTTAAAAAAAAAAAGTATAAACCAAATAACAAAAGTTAAAAAATCAAATACAAAATTAAATGAGTTTGATGATATACCTTATATTTGTTATTTCCTTCACATCCAAATATGGATTTTCAATAGCTTATACATCTGTTAATATTTTGAAATTCAAGAGATATGATACAGATTAGGGTTCAAGAAGACTAATTTGAGGATATGAGTGAGTGAGAGAGAGAGAGAGAGAGAGAGAGAGAGAGAGAGAGAGAGAGAGAGAGAGAGAGAGAGAGAGAGAGAGAGAGAGAGAGAGAGAGAGAGAGAGAGAGAGAGAGAGAGAGAGAGAGAGAGAGAGAGAGAGAGAGAGAGAGAGAGAGAGAGAGAGAGAGAGAGAGAGAGAGGAGAGAGAGAGAGAGAGAGAGAGAGAGAGAGAGAAGAGAGAGAGAGAGAGAGAGAGAGAGAGAGAGAGAGAGAGAGAGAGAGAGAGAGAGAGAGAGAGAGAGAGAGAGAGAGAGAGAGAGAGAGAGAGAGAGAGAGAGAGAGAGAGAGAGAGAGAGAGAGAGAGAGAGAGAGAGAGAGAGAGAGAGAGAGAGAGAGAGAGAGAGAGAGAGAGAGAGAAGAGAGAGAGAGAGAGAGAGAGAGAGAGAGAGAGAGAGAGAGAGATGTGAGAAAAAAAGAGAAATAGTTGTAAATTTAGGAAAGAGAATGAGAGAGTTTGATGGACCAAAGAAGCAGTTCTGACTTTGGAAATAGATAAGTATGAGGGAGCTCTAGAAAATGAAACGACGCATGTGATGGATTAAAGGAGCTGACATGGAGGGTTGTGGAAGCAGACAGACAAATAAGTAATTTGTATAGCATATTATCTTCTTATATGATAGATTGACCAAGTCCAGGTGAAAATGATAAAAATCATACTTATCAAACTCCCTCATGTCTGGATCATTGTTTGTCCTCAAACAATTTTTATAAATAAGAAAGTATTGGGACAAAACAATTTTTCGAAGAATTTAAACACATATACAAGTACGGGGACTAATTCAAAATTCATAGGGCCACTAACCTAGGTTTTGGGTCAAAGTATTTTAAAGTTCGTTTAGTTTAAAGGTTCTTATAAAAACTTTTCAAGAGATTGATCCTCAAAGACTAAATTCCTGCCATAGATTTGACCATAACCTTTCGTGCCTACCGTTTCTCTTCATGAACACAATTATAATTTTTTTAAATGACACTTTTATCTAAGACATTGGACCATAATTATAACCTTTTGTAGTATCTTTCTTAGCAAGATATATATTTTTCTCTTGTTTAGGGACCAATCAACTTTTGGGAAGACAAACCAGATGATGGTTACCCTACTTACTCCTTTAATCTCCCTTTATTTTTCATAGACATTAGGGATCAATTGACTATTGGTTGAATAATTGGGCGAGACTTATCCTATTTAATAAGTTCAACCGTCTTTTAGTGCTTTTATTCATATTCCATTTTGTTATTTTCAGCTCAAGATAGAATACACAAATTCATACAAGAAACACAAACATAATTTTGTAATGCCATGCTACACCATTCATGCTTTAACATAAAATTAATGAGAACGAAGGTTACATATCAAGTTCTAGCAAAAACATAATCTAATTAGTGTATGTTTGGTTCTTCGATGAAAAATAATTGCTTTTGAGTAAATTGATTCTCTAAAATTGATTATGGTTAAACGTGAGTTGAATGTAAGGTGATTTGTATTTGGATAAATTTAAGGAAAATGGAGTTGAACAATAAGCTTCAATGTAAAAATCACATTTAAATTCAAAAGTTACAAATTCTAATTTCAACTAGAATCAATTGTAAAGGAAAGGTCAATTATATTTTAGAAGAATAAAAAACACCTAAAAGTAATTCCAAAATCTATTTTACACCTCTAGAATTGTATTTTGCTCTTCCAAAATTTAAACCAAACATACATTCAAAATGGACTAGTTGTTAGGACAATAACATATTAATAAATTAGATTTTCATTTTTCTAACTTAGGATATGTTATCGTGCTAAAGTTTCATTTTTACCATATATGTGCATATAATATTGATTCAAAACAACTTCAAGAAACTGGAAAGTTTAATCATTTTATTCATACGAGGTAAAATAGAAAACACACAAACTAATGCAATAAAAACAAGAAAACTTCCTCATGCTTGAATTAAACATTGTCTCAAATGCGAACAACTTAAGAGAGAGGGAAATAGAAAATCACAAAATCATGGATGCTGAAGGAAGTGCCTCTATGAAACATGGTATTTCAATAAGGTCTTCATCATCTCATTCAGGCCATATAACACTTGGATTTGTCCATGTTGTTCAACCTCCATTCTTTCCTGCCACTCCTAGTTTGTCTCATGTGCAAGTACAAATTCTTCCACAAGAAAAGATAATGGAATATCTATGGATCTATATGCTTGCAGGGACCGTGGTTGATGATATTTTTATCCCTTGAGTGATCATAACGATTTTGACGATGAATCTAATATTTAGTGGAATCATGTTGGTTGATCATTTGCTTGATCATATTGATCCTAGTGGTATCTAATGATGTTGCTCATCCTGAAATTATCTCAAACCTCATCAGATAGAAGATTCATGATTCAAGTGAAATGCTAAAGTCAAAGATAATGTAGCAAGGATCTTGAAGGTTCAAATTTATGAAATAGAGGAAGTGTGAAATCTCGCATGACTGATCGTGGGCTTAGTATAATGTGTGAGTGACCAGAGGATTAAAAAATTGTTAGGGTAACTCATAAGTTTCTAAGACAACTCTCACACTCTCACAAAGTGTTTTTACGGATCCTCTATCTTTGATAAAATCACCAAAAAATGTTTTTCACATATAGATAATTGATTATAAGTCCAGATAATCAATTATGAGTGTAAATTACACGGAATAATCAATTATCTAATATGCGTAGTTGGTTATCTCAATTCTAATGCCTTATAATATATTATTATGGTTTATAGTTGATTAGTAGCAGTGCAATTTAAAATTTTCCTTTTTAACACCACATAATCGATTATGAGTATTAAAAAGTCCATCAATCATTTCCTTTTCAAGAAACATTTTATTCTACATAAGGAGGGCGTCCACTCACTATTTTGCACACCAAAGTTCAATTTTAAATAATTATTTTCTCATTTAACCTCTCTCTCTCTCTCTCTCTCTCTCTCTCTTCTTCTTCTTCTTCTTCTTCATATACTGACTTAGGCTTTGGAGTTCTAACCTTGTAGGTTCAACACTCTTGCAATATGTAACACGATGACCTGTCTTTCCACATTTGAAGTACCTCAAAACATTATTCATGCACTCATTAGCACGACGACCCAACTCGCCACACTTGAAGCACGAGACAGAAGCGGGAATCTCTCCCCCCTTGGCTTTTTCTCATCTGCAGCTCTTTGCTCCCCTCTGCCAGTTGGAGCACTACATGGCTTACCTCGATATTGATTCTTTCCCTTCCTCTCACTAATGCTCTTATAGTAAGCAGAACGAGCCATGCATTCCTCATCATAAATCCTACACTTATTCACTAGCATAGGGAACCTGTGAATCTCCTGATAGTCAATGCCTCGCTTAATCTCAGGTCGTAGTTTATTTTCAAATTTAATGCACTTTGACCCCTCCACGGCTGCACCATTGTAGTATTGACAAAACTTCACAAGTTTCTCGAACTTGGTAGCATACTCAACAACAACCATGTTTCCTTGCGTAAGCTCAAGGAATTCTATCTCTTTCTTACCACACACATCCTTAGGAAAGTATTTCTCAAGGAATTATACCATAAACATGACCCAAGTGATCTCAGCGCCCACACCCTATAGTCTCTGGTGCACATTGTCCCACTAGTCTTCAGCTCCTCAAACAACATATAAGTCCCAAACAATACTTTCTGTTCCTCGGTACATGCCATCACTCTGAAAATTTTCTCGATTTCTCTGAGCCACACCTGAGCATCCTCCGGATCATACCTACCCTTAAACGTTGGCAGATTATTCCTCTGAAAATTTCCCAAACCATGAAACTCATCACCAACCTGATTCTACTGACCCTGTAATACCTAAGCCCCTGACTCCAAAGCTTCTGCAATAGCACAATCGTTTCTTCCAGCCATTATGCACATCATCAAATAGACATTAGAAGAAACAATGCATCAACAATATACACATACATGTCATATACTAGGGAATAAACAACATCACAGAACCTGGTCGGACGGACCGACCTGCTCTGATACCACTATGTAATATCCTAAACCTCAATACACGAAATAATACAAAAATAAAACAATTACACAACAAGGGTGTTGATCAGTGTATTTTGATGCACATTCTTCTACTATTCTAATTAGGCAACTCTATAATTTATTATATTATTTTTACTATTTTAGTGTGTTTTTATATTTAAGTTTATTTTTGGTTTTATTTTATTTTCGTATTTTATTTTCAGCATAAATAGTTATTTGATACCTTGTTACTATACAAATCATAACTTGAGCTACGAGGATCAGATTGATGGGTTCTAATATGAGTTGGAAAGCTGAAAGGATAAGCTAAAAGTTTCATGTTAAAGTTAGAATCTGATTCGGAGTGAAAAAGAGTCGAATAATTCGTTTTATTTCCATACTTAAGAAAATACTTAGTTTTTGGACCGATTATGTATTTTTTCGGGTTGGTTGCTATTAGGCCCAAATTCCCTTGCTTTATTTAAACAACTTAGTAGTTTTAGGATTGGGGGAATTCAAAATTCATGAAATAGAGAATAGGAATACCATAAAGACCTAATTCCCAAAGAGTTGATCTGCTGTATTCGAATTCCACTTTGAGATTTTTATTAATTTCAGTTTAATTTCGATTTCTTTTCAATTCTTCCTATAAACTCGTTTGCTTAATTCGATTACTTTTGTTTGCTTAATTCGATTGTTTCTTATAGGATATAGTTGATTAAATTTGATTATTTGTATGATCCTTAACTATAATCACATCAGCGTAGCTTTTTCGTTATCGTGTTTGATTAAGTCACGTCTGCTTAAATCCGTTTGCTTAATTCAGAAATTAGGAACATACATTATATAATACCAATTGCGCTTGTCAGTGCGTATTGTAATCGAATGGGATTGAATCCGCTAGGGAATTGAAATTATAAGAATAGATGATAAGTCGCAAATCGATACAATAGATTGGCTTATTTAGCAATTTTGCTTTTAACTTTAATCATCTTTGATTTAAGTTTTGAACCTTAAAACCCCCCTTCTTTTCATTCGTTTGGTTATAACATTCAAGAGTCCTTGTGATACGACATTCGAGTGTCGCTTCCGTTTTACTACACTTTTAAACTTGTTTTTGACCTGTGTGTGACATCGGATCAGGCGTCACTCACATACAACAAAACCTGCTCCGTAACACGGGTTATACAAAACATGCATCAATTTAAACACCTATTATCACATGCTCTCCTTAACATAGGCTCATCGTAACAAAATCAATTAATCGGAAACAATTCAAAAATTAAATAAGTCTCATGGCAAATGCCTTCAACATCAACAACATTGCAAAAATTACAAAATCAAACGAATTGTTCACCCGCCAAATGTTACAGATCAGAGCAGTGAAATACTAAATAAACGCATAAAACAAGAAAAGGAAGAACAACCTCTATGACATCCTTCAGCCTTTAAGCAGTTACTCAGTTACCTGTTCATTTGTACTCAAAGAAGGAGCACAAAACCACACAAACAACAAAAGGGTGAGAATACACTTATTATAATTCGCGATGCAAAAGTATGCAAGGGTAGCCTAAACAAATAACAAAAATTATTCAACACAATTCAATCACATACTTCACCAAAGCATTCTCATTCACTAATAAAAACATAATCATTCAAGATATATGCAAATAATAAATGCAAATGTGCTCGACATTAAGACCCAACAATGCATGCGATACCATTATAGATAACACAAATTCATCTCGCTCTTGAATTCCCACCATAGGACCAGAGCACACAAAATCTCTATCATCACCATAGGTAACGCTTCACTGATTCTCATCTGGAACCAGCTACTCGCTTCCGAATCCCCATCATAGGACCAGAGCACACCGAAACTGGACCGAAGTCCGTATGCCATGATGCATGATTCTCCATAACATGCAATATCACCAAAATGTTCACCATATAATCACCATAATAACAAAAACATAATCACCATGCCAAACAAGTGGATTAAATATGTAACAACATATTAACAACATCATTTATCTCCAACAGTGGCCAACAACAACCTATACACAGCAGCATGACAAAAATAAAAATGACAAGTCCACTCCATGCAACAGAGCAAAGAACACCCATTTTGACTCTGTGACGAGTTACCCGTCACCTTCCACATCACCACATACGTCACACATGTGATGACCGTCCCAATCAAACACGTCTGAGGACCATGAAGGTCTACCCGTCAGGCAACTGACACCCATCAGTGCCTCCAAATCGACGACGACTAAGGCATCATCAGGGGGATGCCCGTCACCCTGAACCAGAAGGAAGAATAGTGTTTTCTACAATATAGTTCAAAATAAACTCCGATTTTTCATTCCCTAACCCCAAATTGAATCACAACAGCAAGGGAAATAACATCTAACATCTAAACATCAATTAACATGCAATTTCACTTAATTAATATAGATTTGCATACTTTATTCATCAAGTTCATCACTCACATATGAACACTCAACATACAAACTGAAGGAGAATTGCGGTCCAAAACGCAGCGGAAATTAAAATTTTCTCCTTTAGAGATCCTTACGAATGGTCATGATCAGTGATAGACTATTTACCTCTTATGACGATTGAAACCTTTGGTGCAGATCTCTTGTGACGATCAAAACCTTTGATGCAGATCCACAAAGCGATCACGAATGTTGAACGATGACAACGTCTCTACTCAGTCCACACGAACGGATTCCTTCAATCTCAGTGTTAGCTGGTACGAATGAAGGCTTTGAGTGAGAGAGAGAGAGAGAGAAAACGAAAATAATGCAACCTCCATTAATGCTTCTGCACAAGGGTTCTATTTATAGAACCACTTGTGTGGGCTTCAAGCTAAAAAGCCCACTTAAGTGTATTTTGGCCCATATCTTATAATATGCCCAAAATCACTTAAGCCCATGGTATCTTACCATATTTCGTATTCTACTCAAGTGCACCGTACCTTACGATGTTCTATAATTCACTTAAGGGCACCGTACCTTACGGTATTCCTTAGTTACTCTATCTCTCATCAATCCGTCCTTTGTGTGTGACCCTGTAGGTTTTCGTGACGTTGGCAATTATATTAAATCACGCATTTAACATAATAAACAGTGAGCGGTATCTAGCAACACATCACTGCTACCCAAGACACAAAAATGTCATGTGATCTGACAAAACCTCATGTGATAATAATTATGTGTATAATTACCCTTTTGCCCTTATGTCTATATTGAACACAAGGCATAGACCGTGTCATCCTTGTCCAGTTCAATATTGGGCCCATAGACATTTATCCTGTTATGCAGGATGGGCAAATTCCATCTAGGACACTCATGTCCCTCAGCATGCTTTGTGGAGTACCCATCAACTGTCTTTATGGTTATCCAGTTACGGATAACGTTGGATCAACAATAAAGCACTCGACTCTACATCTAGGATCCATAGTGGTTTCAGGTCGAAGAGTGGTATACACCATTATCACCATGAGAATAACTTATGACACTTTGCATAACTTTCTATATAGTATTCTCATAGTGGGTCAATCCGGTATAAATATTACTCATAATATTCATACCTATGTTTAAGGCTTGATAACTCTTTATCCATGATCCATGAGATGTGATCATCAGTCTACAAACATAATAGTCTTAATGCTTTAATGTTATCCCACTTCACACCAAAGCTCGACTACGGATACTTTAAGAATAGTGTCCTTATGTTTAATGTGTTCTCATGATTAAGTCACACTTAATACATTAAACGGACTATCTATTCCAGGGACTTTATTAATCAACCATAATAAAGAAAATGCCTTTTATTATTAATAAATAATTCGATACAAGTACCAAAAAGTATTGGCCTCTAGGGCTTACACCAACAATCTCCCACTAGCACTAGAGCCAATCAGGCATACCCCGTATGCCCATTGATCTAGTATGGCCATCATGCTTCTGCTGCGCAAGAGGCTTTGTCAGTGGGTCAGCTATATTGTCAAGTGTAGGTACTTTACATATTTTCACATCTCCTCTATCTATTATCTCTCGAATGAGATGATAACGCCTAAGTATGTGTTTGGATCGTTGGTGAGATCTAGGCTCCTTGGCTTGTGCGATAGCACCATTGTTATCACAGTAGAGACCAATGGGATCCACAATGCTAGGGACTATGCCAAGTTCACTAATGAACTTTTTGATCCAAACAACTCCCTTTTCTGCATTTGAGGCAGTAATATACTCGGCCTCAGTTGTAGATCAACAACTGTATCTTGCTTTGAATCTTTTCAAGCTCACAGCGCCACCATTTCAGCAAAACACATGACCATTGGAATCATTCATCTTAAAGCGTCTCAGCACCTTGTCTATGTACTCTGACTTAGGCCAAGCATTTTATGATCTATCTCTATAGATTCTGATTCCTAATATATAGGCTGTTTCACCTAGGTCCTTCGTAGAAAATCATTTCCCCACCCAAGACTTTACTTGTTGTAGGGTAGGGATATCGTTTCCAATAAGTAATATGTCATCTACATATAATACCAGGAATTCGATCATGCTCCCACTAACCTTCTTGTAGACACAAGGCTCATCTTCGTTCTTGATGAATCCATATTATTTTACTGTTTCATCAAAACGAAGATTCTATGAGTAGGTCACAGGCTCATCTTGATCCATGAGTAACACATCACCTTGATCCATATATCTCAGGTAGGTGACGTATCCTACCTGACCTACGCTGGTCTTGTTCTACTTGAGCAGGTTGCTCTTACACAACTACTTGTGTTTCCTGCTCCAATTCCTCCATAGGTGTGTCGATGCTTTGTGATTCTTGAATTTCTTCAAGCTCTACTTTCCTCCCACTGGTTCCTTTGGAAATAAAATCCTTTTCTAGGAAAACTCCAGTTCGAGCGACAAACACTTTGCCCTCAGAAGGATTGTAGAAGTAATACCCTCTTGTTTCTTTAGGATACCCCATAAATAAGCATTTGTCAGATTTGGGCTCAAGCTTAGTTGAAATTTGTCGTTTCACATAAACCTCGCAACCCCAAATCTTTATGTAAGACATATGTGGTTTCTTACCACTCCATATCTCATATGGTGTCTTCTCAACCCTTTTGGATGGAACATGGTTAAGTGTGTAAGCTGCTGTCAATAGTGCATATCCCCAAAAGAAGTTTGGAAGATCGGCGTGACTCATCATGGATCGTACCATGTCTAACAGGGTTCGATTTCTTCTCTCAGATACACCATTCCATTGGGGTGTTCCAGGAGGAGTAAGCTGGGATAGGATCCCACACTCTTTCAGATGGTCATCAAACTCTAGGCTTAAATACTCACCACCTCGATCTGATCGAAGAGTTTTAATATTCTTACCTAGTTGGTTTTAACTCGTTAGGTTTCACCCTTTTAGTATTAATGTTATTAATAGGCATTTCGAGATCAAGGACATATAGTCCATTGCTCATTTGTGCAGTAGCATAGAATATATCATTCAAATAAATTGAGCAACAATTGTTCTTTATTATAAATGAAAAACCAAACTTGTCCAAACAAGAAATGGAAATAATATTCCCGCTAATTGCAGGTACATAATAACAGTTCTCTAACTGAATTATAAAACCACTGGGTAAAGTCAATACATAAGATCCTACGGCTAAAGTAGCAACCTTTGCTCCATTGCCAACTCGTAGGTCAACTTCACCTTTTGCCAAATCTCTACTCCTTTTCAGCCCCTGCACATTTGTACAAATGTGAGAACCGCATCCAGTATCTAATACCCATGATGCAGAAGTAGAAAAATTTATTTTAATAACAAAAATACCTGAAGTTGAAGTCTCTACTCCATTCTTCGTATCTTCCAGGTACTTTGGGCAGTTTCTCTTCCAGTGACCGGTCTTACCGCAATGGAAGCAGGTGTCTGCCTTTGCTATGCCTCCACTAGGCTTCAAAGCAGCAACGGTGGGTTTGGGTTTGGCAACTTCCTTGCCTTTCCCTTTATCACCCTGCTTAGTGGGCCTTTTGTTCTGTCTCTTTCCATTTCCGATCATCAGAATGGACTTCCCTTTTGACTTCAGATTCTGCTCGGCAGTTCTTAACATGGCGAGCAGTTCAGAAAGAGATTTGTCCATATCAATCATATTGAAATTGAGGACAAATTGACTGAAACTATCTGACAACGATTGCAAGATCAAATCAGTCGCAAGTTCCTTTTCGAGGGGAAAACCCAATCTCTCAAGGTTTTCCACATACCCAATCATCTTGAGTACATGGGGACCTACAGGGGCTCCCTCAGCTAACTTGCTTTGAAAAAGGGCTTTTGAAACTTCAAACCTCTCATGCCTTGCTTGCTCTTGATAGAGCATCTTCAAGTGTTCGATCATATCGAACGCTGACATGTTCTCATGTTGCTTTTGCAATTCTGAGTTCATGGTAGCCAACATGAGACAAGCAGTTTCATTGGCATCATCGACATGCTTCTTATAAGCATCTCTTTATGCCTTAGGTGCAGAACTAGGAGGTTCCTCTTCAGGAATAGGTGTCTCCAAGACATACAACTTTTTATCATGTTTGAGGACAATCCTCAGGTTTCGGTGTCAATCCAGAAAATTTGTCCCAGACAATTTTTCCTTGTCAAGGATTGATCGCAAGATGTTGTTAGAGGTGTTTGCTGTCATGGTTATCTACATAAGGATTAAGAAAATATAAGTATCATTGACATATTTAATTAGGCCTTTAATCAAATATGCTCTCACTATTTTACTCAAAACAAATGACCCTCATCATTTGATTCGGAAAATCCCGTTGGAAGATTTTCTAGTGGGTCGAGATCCATATTTCACTTCGTTCTAAGTCCGCGTAGGCGGATTACACAAAACTAGGTTATTTAGGTAGGAACTCCTTCCAGTTGTATCTCATATAACTCTCGAAAATTTCAGTTGGGTGAATAACTCCTTATTCCAATCCATCATATGGATTATTCCCAACTCTTGCTTCTAAACATATATAATAAAATTATAATTAAGTTTGACTCATCGTTTTAGCAGTTGGATATTACAATTATCCCATCGCACCTTAACTAATACAAAACATGCACCTCGCGTAGGCGAAACCTACATTATTCGATACCAGTCTTGATGAGTGCTAAAACTTGGAAAGCAAACATATATAATATTATTATAATTTGTTTAGTTAAGTTTGACCCATTGTTTTAACAGTTGGATATTACAATTATCCCATCGCACCTTACTAATATATAGATCATGCACCTCGCGTAGGCGAAACCTACATTATCCGATATTAGTCTTGATGAGTGTTAAAACTTGGAAAGCATAAACTTAATATTTAATTTGAGGGAATTGCAATTGTTCTGATCTCACCGGCTTATTTATCATATAAATCGTCTCTCACATGCATCAACATATATTCACATGCATCAACATACATACACATGCATCAACATACATAATGAAACAGTTATGGCCCCTAGCGCAATTGTTCTCCCAAGCCAATGAGAGAACCTAAGTTAACCTAATAACGATCTAAGCTTCTCCAAGCAATATCTTCAAGGTTGTCCTCCTTTGATATTGAATTCTTCTCTAAGCTTCTCCAAGCAAGATCTTCAAGGTTGTCCTTCTTTGATATTGAATTCCTCTCTTTCTTCATAACATTGTCTTCTTTTCTTTCTTCATTACATTACAGAAGAAACTCGTTTTACATACGAGGGATTGAGATGAGAAAAGAAGTTACATTAAGAGATTAAAAGGAGAGGCACGACACGCAGGTCGTATTTAAAACCCAAAACAAAATAAAGGACAACTAAGGCCATAACTGATCACCACAAGGCAATAATAACAAACACATTATTATTATTATTATTAATTTTTAATTCCTTTAATTAATTAAAACCAAATTAAATTTCGGCGACCGATCACACTACGCAGAGTTAGCCGGGGGTTCCGCTGCCCGGTCAGCGGACGGTAGTTCCGTTGACCGATCAGCGGACGGGGGTCAAGGGGGCAGCGCCCCTGTCCAAAATTTTTAATGAATAATTCATTTGAAATGGACATTGTTTTGCATCAACACAACTCTTGCGCAGTCACAAAACTGAAAACCCCAAAAAATTCTGACCCCGTGAGTGTGACGACCGTCACAAGCATGTTACGACCGTCACAAGCTTGTTACGACCGTCACAGGCATGTTACGACCGTCACGCGGCCAAAAACAGAAATGCCTAGAATTTTGGATATGTGAGTGTGACGACCGTCACAAGGCATGTGACGACCGTCACGTCCAACTTGTTACGCTCGTCACACGTCCATTATGACCGTCACACCCAGTTTGTTACGCTCGTCACGAGCTTCACGCGGCCAAAATAACAGAACTTTGAAACAGTCTACATACCTCTTCCAAAAAGCCCTAAATTCACAACTCCTTGACGGCACAACCCTTGTGCCGTCATCAACCCTAATGCACCAATTTCAGACCGTCAAATACACCTCGATTGTTGATTCAGTATGATTGATCAACAAGTCATTGCTTCACTATACTAATGTCGGATTCTGAAGCAAATGACCATTGATCGCTCAAGGAAAACAACCACTTAATGTTTGAATGAACGAAACAGAAACAGTATATCACATATACCGTACTTTGCATTAGGATTACTTATATCATATATAAGTTGATCGGTCTCAATTGCGTAACCTATGGATGATCGATGTATCGCTGCTTCACCATACTAATGTCGGTACCGAAGCATAGTCAACATCAATCATCCAACTCGTACACTCATGATGCCAAATTTAATTACCCGTTTAATTAATTGATTCATTCTGTCTTTTAATCATATTAATACAGAAATTAAACAGCTATCCGATTCATGGTTTCGTAAGTGGCTCTGATACCACTGAAGGAGAATTGCGGTCCAAAACGCAACGGAAATTAAAATTTTCTCCTTTAGAGATCCTTATGAATGGTCATGATCAGTGATAGAATATTTACCTCTTATGACGATTGAAACCTTTGGTGCAGATCTCTTGTGACGATCAAAACCTTTGATGCAGATCCACGAAGCGATCACGAACGTTGAACGATGACAACATCTCTACTCAGTCCACACGAACGGATTCCTTCAATCTCAGTGCTAGCTGGTACGAATGAAGGCTTTGAGTGAGAGAGAGAGAGAGAGAGAAAACGAAAATAATGCAACCGCCATTAATGCTTCTGCACAAGGGTTCTATTTATAGAACCACTTGTGTGGGCTTCAAGCTAAAAAGCCCACTTAAGTGTATTTTGGCCCATATCTTATAATATGCCCAAAATCACTTAAGCCCATGGTACCTTACCATATTTCGTATTCTACTCAAGTGCACCGTACCTTACGATGTTCTATAATTCACTTAAGGGCACCGTACCTTACGGTATTCCTTAGTTACTCTATCTCTCATCAATCTGTCCTTTGTGTGTGACCTTGTAGGTTTTCGTGACGTTGACAATTATATTAAATCACGCATTTAACATAATAAACAGTGAGCGGTATCTAGCAACACATCACTGCTACCCAAGACACAAAAATGTCATGTGATCTGACAAAACCTCATGTGATAATAATTATGTGTATAATTACCCTTTTGCCCTTATGTCTATATTGAACACAAGGCATAGACCGTGTCATCCTTGTCCAGTTCAATATTGGGCCCATAGACATTTATCCTGTTATGCAGGACGGGCAAATTCCATCTAGGACACTTATGTCCCTCAGCATGCTTTGTGGAGTACCCATCAACTGTCTTTATGGTTATCCAGTTACGGATAACGTTGGATCAGCAATAAAGCACTCGACTCTACATCTAGGATCCATAGTGGTTTCAGGTCGAAGAGTGGTAGACACCATTATCACCATGAGAATAACTTATGACACTTTGCATAACTTTCTATATAGTATTCTCATAGCGGGTCAATCCGGTATAAATATTACTCCTAATATTCATACCTATGTTTAAGACTTGATAACTCTTTATCCATGATCCATGAGATGTGATCATCAGTCTACAAACATAATAGTCTTAATGCTTTAATGTTATCCCACTTCACACCAAAGCTCGACTACGGATACTTTAAGAATAGTGTCCTTATGTTTAATGTGTTCTCATGATTAAGTCACACTTAATACATTAAACGGACTATCTATTCCAGGGACTTTATTAATCAACCATAATAAAGAAAATACTTTTTATTATTAATAAATAATTCGATACAAGTACCAAAAAGTATTGGCCTCTAGGGCTTACACCAACACAAACATCATGAATCATGAACACCCAAATCTCATGGTAAAATAATGTACGAAATTCACACAACATACAATCATGATATTACATAATTGATTTCATATGTTCATACATAATTCATCAAAGAAATAGAAGTAAAGAAAAATCTATTGAGATTAAGGGTATTGATCTACCTAACATGCAATATACACCCTATTAGGAGTAACCCTATATCTTAGATTTTTCAGCAAGATGCAAACTTCAAGCTCTAACAATGGAGTTTCCTTTAGACATAACTCTTGCCTCTTCTCACCATAAATTATGTTTTACATAGAAATTTTCCTAAAAACCTCTTACTACCCTTTTTATTAGTAACCTAATCTCCCTCAATTAGAGACTTCCAACACTACCCTCACTTATCCTCTTATTTACCAACATGCTCTCCTTATCTCTAATTTTATTTTAATAAATAAAATATTAATACTATTATTTTCTATTTTTTTTATTTCCATCAAAATCTCATTCTCTATTTTTTTCTAATTAAATAAATAAAATGACTATATTCTATTATTAATTAAAATACCAATATTCTAGTTATTTTCTAACCATTCTACCAAACACTTATTTCTCACCACACCCTACCAATACCATTACACCCCCATACCACATAAGTTTATTTTAATTAAAACACTAAATAATCAAATAAAATTCTAAATAATTCAATTAAAATAATTAATCAAATTTGGGGTGTTACACCCCCTCTAAACCGTTTTTCTACTTCCATATTCACACCCAACAAAGATCTCATTGATACATTTGATATAACATTTTCAAAAAGAATAGTGTTCTGGACTGGGCCATGACACTTGGCACGGCACGGCCCAATGCTCGCCAAGCCCACGTCCAAACGACCATGTCCAAACGACCACGAGGACACGTCAGGTGAACGACCGTCCGCCCGAAGAACGTCTCCCCGGCCCCTTAAATACGTGTCGGACAACGAGCGGGTCCTCCCCATACGATCTCCATCCACTCATCGTCAACCCACGCCGCGGACACCTAAGTTGTGTCGGGCAGAGCCATAACGGCATCCCACTCACCACGTCACCCAACTCCCCTATATTGTCTCCTTAGGGATAGGGGCAGTTGGACCAGGGGGCAGACCTTGGTCTAGGTCTTAACGCTTCTTACGCGTCCCCTGGCAGCTCCTCCTTGGGCCTTGCTAATCCAGCCCATTAGGAGCCTTGGCCCAGCGCTGGGGGCTCAATATAAATACCCCTTTCATGGCAAAGGGGCAGGTATTCTAACTCACACTCTGATAACCTCATTCTGTACCTTTTCTGACTTAAGCATTGGAGCACCTTGCAGGTACACCCCCCTCTCATTTCATTCTCCGGCCCATTCACCAAGACCTTGGAAGGCCCTCCTGATCAGGTAAGATCAGTGGCGCCGTCTGTGGGAAATAGCTATCCCCATCTTCATCAAACGAGGATCAAAAGCTCATTTATTTCTGTCCTTCCAACATGGCCGGAGAACAACATAGCGATCACAGCCGTCCCCTCGTCAACTACAATATGGACGACGGCCCGCCATCCCATGAAACGGACGCTCGGGACGGTCATCCATCCACCCCGTCTCCAGAGCCCCAAAACAACGGGGATGCCTCTCACGCCCACAATTTAGGGGCAGAGACATTTCATCCCATTCCCGTTCCCGTTGAAGGAGACGCCGTAATGATTGCCATGGTGAATGCCCTCAATCAGGCCGGTTCTATGCTCCACCAGCAGCACGAACGAATCATGGCCCTCGAAGCCGAACGACAAGAGGCCCGGCCCCAGCCGGTGAGTAGGATACAACAACGTTCGGAGCCAACGAAGAAGCGAGGACGTCGCTCTCCAGAACCCCACGTCAGCAGGGCACGCGCCCGTCGTGACGGTGGTCGAGCGGGAACATCACCAAGGCGCGGACACAGCCCCGACAACGACGAACTGTCTCCCTTAAGGAGCGACGAGGAAGATTTGCATTGCCCCCTATCTCGGGCAATAATGGAAGCCCCGCTCCCCAAAGGCATGGAGAAACCACCAAATCTAGCTGTGTACGACGGGACTACAGATCCCGACGATCACGTCGACAACGTCAACGCGATGCTCGACTACCGCAATGATATAACCGGGCACCTCAAATGCCGACTGTTCTCAACGACCCTCAGGAAAGGGGCCATGGCTTGGTACAAAAGCTTGGCCCCTGAGTCCATTACGTCATGGAGAGTCATGAGGTCCATGTTCACCAGGCACTTTACAGCTTCCCGTCGTCACCCCAAGACTGAGGCGACCCTTGAAGCCATAGTGCAGAAGAAGAATGAAACACTGCGCTCATACATCGAGCGATTCAACCAGGAAGCTGTCGAGGTAGATACCACCGAGCACATGAAGAAGTATCTCCTCGAGAGAGGTCTCTTGCCCGGCAGTGAACTTAGCAGAGCCGTAGGGATCGAGCCTCCCCGCACCTTAAACGAGCTCCTGCATAAAGCCCAGGCCTACATCAGATACGAGGAAAAGCAGGTGGCACACAATGCCCGCAGCGGACGTAACGCTGGGGAGACCGAGCACTCAAAACGCGAGGACACGAGCATTTCCCGTCGCAACGGAGACAAACGAAGAGAAGAAAGACCTCGCGAGCTCCGGGAAGGAAGAGGCCCCGCGGGCAGATATAGCGAGTACACCTTACTGACAGCTCCTCGAGAGCGCATCCTCGCAGAATGTATCAACTCTGAATTTAAGCGGGGCAGGGTCAGGTTCCCAAAACCGTCTGCACCAAAGCCCCACACCGACAAATCAAAGTACTGCCGGTTCCACAGAAGTCACGGGCACGTGACCGAAGACTGCGTCCACCTGAAGGATGCGATAGAAATTTTAATCCAAGAGGGGCACCTGAAGCAGTATACGAGGAAGAACGAAGCTCCCAGACACGACGAGCCAGAGAAGAAGAGACCCCGGGAAGACACACCCCCTGACAACTCTCCCTATCAAGTGGCCCTCTGCGTGTCACGACCGGAAGATTTCTTCCTCCCCGAACCATTGCCCGAGGGCAAGATCACTGCACTCAGCCCCTGGGAAAACTTCCCTACCACACTGGTGATATCAGGAGGAGGAACTAACGGGGAATCCGCGGCCCTCTCCGTCAAACGTAAGTTCGACGAACTCCTACTGACTGCCCCCGAGCAGAAAGCGACATTGACAAAATACCGGGGAAAATCCAACCCAATATCCTTCTTCTTGGAGGAACTCCCGGGCGGATCCCCGAACTCGGGCATCCCACTATTGATAAGGGCAAAGATGGCCCAATTCGACGTACGACGCATCCTGGTCGACCAAGGCAGCTCAGTGGATATCATGTACGTCCACCTCTTCAAGACTCTGAAGCTAGACAAGACCAACTTAGCCCCCTACGTCGGATCAGATCTCCAAGGATTCAACGGAGCAACAACCAGACCGTGGGGATATGTTGAGCTCCTCGTCACCTTCGGCGAACAAGAAACGGCCAGGGAAGTCAAAATCCAATTCCTGGTCGTAGACTGTCCGTCTCTCTACAATTGCATCTTTGGACGCCCGACACTGGCCGAACTCACCGCGGTCCCATCCACCGTCCACCTGAAGATGAAATACTACACCAAATTGGGACGTGTGGTCACCATCCATGGTGACATCGAAGCAGCCCGGCGATGCTACGACGCCGCAGTAAAAGGACAGGCCGTAGTCAGCACGAAGAGCAACTGCGACAACAAAAAACTCAAGACCGAGGATCCTGCCCGAGGAGTCAACGCCATCGACCTCGACTGTCGCATCGGGCTGGACGAGACCGAAGAGGGGAGGTTCCCCAAGGAACGCTCTCTCGAACACCCGGTCCGACCAATCCCCGACGGGGAGTTCGAACTCATTCCTCTTGGGGACGATCCGGAAAGGACGGTGAAGATAGGTAAGGGACTACCCGAGGAAACAAGAGAAGAGCTAGTAGCATGCCTCAAAGAGAACTCCGACCTCTTCGCGTGGAATGCCGCAGAAATGCCCGGGCTGGACCCCGAGATCGCGTGTCATAAGCTAGCTTTAGACCGGGCAGCCAAGCCCATAGCACAGCGTAGACGCAAGCAATCGCCCGAAAAGGCAGGGGCTGCCGAGCGAGCTGTAAAAGACCTCTTAGAGGCAAATTTTATTTCTGAAGCCCAGTACACAACCTGGCTCTCTAATGTAGTCCTCGTTAAGAAAAATAATGGAAAATGGCGTATGTGTGTTGATTATACTGATCTTAATAGGGCTTGCCCGAAAGATGCTTTCCCCCTCCCTAATATAGACTTGCTCGTTGACAACTCTGCAGGTTTTAAACTCTTGTCCTTCATGGACGCATATAGTGGATACAACCAGATCCCTATGTCGCCCGCAGACAAGAAACACACAGCCTTCATGACCCCAACGGGCAATTACTATTACAACGTGATGCCGTTCGGGCTCAAGAACGCTGGCGCTACATACCAACGCATGATGAACAAAGTCTTCAAGGACGAAATAGGGGACATGCTCGAAGTGTACATGGACGACATGATCGTCAAATCACACGAGGAGACAACCCATGCTCGACACCTTGCGAAGGTATTCGAGCAGGCGAGACAGTGTAAAATGAGGTTCAACCCCGAAAAATGCACGTTCGGAGTCCGGGCAGGCAAGTTCCTCGGTTTCTATCTCACCGAAAGAGGGATCGAGGCCAACCCCGACAAATGCCGGGCATTCTCGGAGTTTCCGACCCCGAAAACCAAAAAATCGATCCAGTCACTCAATGGAGTGCTCGCCTCACTCTCCCGTTTCATCGCCAAGTCCGCCCAGCACGCATTGCCATTCTTCAGACTCCTTCGCAAAGAGGCTACCTTCGACTGGACCGATGAATGCGAGCAAGCGCTACTCCATCTAAAGAAGGTTCTGTCCCAACCCCCGGTCTTATCACGGCCATCAGAAAAGGAAACCCTATACTTATACCTATCCGTGGCAACCGAGGCCGTCAGCGCCGTTCTAATAAGAGAAACCGACGAAGGACAAAAGCCCATCTATTTTACGAGTAAAACACTCCAAGGTCCCGAGCTCCGATATCAGCAAATCGAAAAGGTCGCCCTGGCCCTCATCAACACAGCGAGGAGACTACGATATTACTTCCTCGCACACACGATAAAGGTGAGGACCGACCAGCCAATCAAACAGCTGCTCGGGCGCCCGGATATGGCCGGGAGGATGCTCAAGTGGTCACTAGAACTCTCCGAATTCGACATACAATACGAAAGTAGGAAAGCCTTGAAAGCTCAGGCACTGGCCGACTTCGTCGCGGAGATGACCCACTGCCCGACCCCAGCAGAAAGCGCCCACAAATGGACGATCTTCGTCGATGGCGCCTCTAGCACATCAGGCAGCGGGGCCGGGATCATCCTCGAAAATGAAGAAGGGATCCTGATAGAGGTATCATTAGCGCTAGCGTTCCCAACATCAAACAACCAAGCCGAATACGAAGCCTTCCTCGCAGGCCTGAGGTTAGCCGAGGACCTGGGAGCAAAAGAGGTAAAAATATCCACCGACTCCCAGCTCGTGGCCTCACAAGTGCGAGGAGAATACCAAACCAAGAACGACAACCTCCTCGAGTACTTGTCCCTCGTCAAAGAAAAACTTGATAGATTTGAAAAATGGGAAGTTCAACACATACCCTGCGAGCACAACACACGGGCAGACGTTCTCTCGAAACTAGCCAGCACGAGGAAAAAGGGTGGGAATAAATCAGTAATCCAAGAAATTCTCCCTCGGCCCAGCATCGACAAACTACCGCCTCCACTCGAGGTCAACGCTATTGGAGATGCCCACTGTTGGATGACACCCATCTACAATTACCTCACACGAGACGAACTCCCGGCTGACCCGAAAGAGGCGACCACTGTCAAACGACGCGCATGCTCGTACGTACTCCTCGAAGGCAAACTCTACCGGAGAGGATTCTCCATCCCACTACTCAAATGCGTCGAGGAAGAGAAAGTCCCCGACATACTTGGAGAGATACACCGGGGAATTAACGCTCAACACCTCGGCGGACGATCGCTCGCACGAAAAGCCCTTCGAGCAGGCTACTACTGGCCGACCATGCAAAACGATTCGAAAGAGCACGTCAAAAGATGTGACAAATGCCAACGACATGCCGACATGCACCTCGCACCCCCGAACGACCTCAAATCACTGTCATCCCCATGGCCCTTCGCGTGGTGGGGCATGGACATCCTCGGACCCTTCGTCACCGGATCATATCAGAATAAATACCTCATCGTCGGGGTGGATTACTTCACCAAATGGATCGAGGCGGAGGCACTGGCTAAAATAACCGCGCAGAACATTCTCCGGTTCTTCAAACGCAACATCCTCGCTCGGTTCGGTATACCCCAGGCACTTGTCACAGACAACGGGACACAATTCACGGACGGAGGATTCCAGGACTTCATCGCCAGCCTGGGCACCACACAGCATTTCACGTCTGTCGAGCATCCGCAGACGAACGGGCAAGCAGAGGCGGCCAACAGGGTAATCTTACGTGGCCTCAAACGCAGACTCGGTGAGGCAAAGAGGGCATGGGTCGAGGAGCTACATAGCGTCCTATGGGCCTACCGCACGGCATCACCACGTACCACCGGTTTTTGAAATGGCGAACAGAATCCTCGTACGTCTTGAACAGACGCACGGGCTGCTTGAAAGAAACCCAACTGTGGCGACCACGGGAACCGGACCTCTGGAGATGGAAGACGTGGAAGAAGAGAGCCCGGGTGCAACCAATGCCGAGGAACTGGCAAACTAACTCGAATGCCCGCATAAATGCGAGAGCATTAGGATGTAGTTGGGACGGCGCCAGCCGGAGCCACTTGAAGACCGACATCTGGAAGGAGTTGAAGGGCAGTCTAATCCCCGCCTCACGGAAAGCAAATTCATACATGGTGAACTGCTTCCCCGGGAAATGATGGCAAATGCGGTCTTCTTCCTTGGGGGCGCAGCAATACCAGTTTGGTGGATCCTCCCGGCTTATGGTCTCGACCATAGCGTAAGCAATGATGGCCTCGTCACAGAAGTCTGATCCCTCCTCCAAGGGCTCGTCCGCAACCCATGAGAAGTCGACCTGCCCGGAAGAGGAGGCGTGTTCGGTACCATATCGGACACTCCCATCCCCGACGGGGAGACGAGCGATTGTCGCGTCTTCGGTGGAGGACCCAGAATCTTCCCTCCTCGGTCGTAAGCGCCCGGTAGCACCTGAAACGCAGACAGAAAGAGTGAATTCGACGTCATATCAAATCCACCCTTCCACCGCAGGTCAAGTGAAAGGGCGTAGCGGCGACGGACACTAACCGTGCTCAACTCGGTGACGCGCGCATTCTGTGGAGACCGGGCATAAACTTCATACAGCCTATGCAAGTATTGCCCGGCATATGAAATTTATGCCCGTTACAGCATGATCCCAACCCTATTTTCTACCATCTAATATACACCTACAGTCCACTACACTGTTCCTAAGTTAAACCTAACCACATTTCTACAAAAATAGCATGCGTTTGACAGGAAACAACAAGGAAAAACAGTGGGTCACAGTGGAAAATCGTACCTGACATAGTTAAGTTGAAAGGGGTACGGTGGTGCCCGAGCAGAAGACGGTGGTTCAGATAGGAGGACGGGCGGAGACGGCGGTCCAGACGGTAGAGCGAGCAAACGAGGGAGAATGTGGAGAACTCCGGCGAACGTGTGAGCGAAAAAAGTGGAAATGAAGTTACTCAACCCCTTTTTTATAGGGCTTGGCACGTGGACCAACACGCTAGGTCATCATTGCCTAGCCTGCCTACGCCGTCTTTGCACACGAAACGAAGCGACCCCACTAATTTTGAGACACGTCTATCAAAGATAAGAAACTGAAACGACCCGAGCGCCTATCCGTCTCCTCGACTCACCAAGACGCCACCTCCCCACGTCATACCCACGTTTACCACAAGGAAGGTGCAGACCAACCGATCACCTCCATCCCCGTCATTACCGGAGAAAGGGTCGGTCATGAACAGGTCTGTTGCGACCTCACCTGTCTAACGATCAAGCTTCCCCATCGTCTCGGGGAACCCTTAGTTGAAACATAAGTCATCTCTCTGGCTCAGAGACTCGACTTGGGGGGCTCCTGTTCTGGACTGGGCCATGACACTTGGCACGGCACGGCCCAATGCTCGCCAAGCCCACGTCCAAACGACCATGTCCAAACGACCACGAGGACACGTCAGGTGAACGACCGTCCGCCCGAAGAACGTCTCCCCGGCCCCTTAAATACGTGTCGGACAACGAGCGGGTCCTCCCCATACGATCTCCATCCACTCATCGTCAACCCACGCCGCGGACACCTAAGTTGTGTCGGGCAGAGCCATAACGGCATCCCACTCACCACGTCACCCAACTCCCCTATATTGTCTCCTTAGGGATAGGGGCAGTTGGACCAGGGGGCAGACCTTGGTCTAGGTCTTAACGCTTCTTACGCGTCCCCTGGCAGCTCCTCCTTGGGCCTTGCTAATCCAGCCCATTAGGAGCCTTGGCCCAGCGCTGGGGGCTCAATATAAATACCCCTTTCATGGCAAAGGGGCAGGTATTCTAACTCACACTCTGATAACCTCATTCTGTACCTTTTCTGACTTAAGCATTGGAGCACCTTGCAGGTACACCCCCCTCTCATTTCATTCTCCGGCCCATTCACCAAGACCTTGGAAGGCCCTCCTGATCAGGTAAGATCAGTC
The DNA here is from genome assembly GCF_024323335.1 of Lathyrus oleraceus. Lineage (NCBI taxonomy): Eukaryota > Viridiplantae > Streptophyta > Magnoliopsida > Fabales > Fabaceae > Lathyrus > Lathyrus oleraceus. Next base: position 383,739,412 of record NC_066580.1, on the reverse strand, counting down.
CGAATTCGACATACAATACGAAAGTAGGAAAGCCTTGAAAGCTCAGGCACTGGCCGACTTCGTCGCGGAGATGACCCACTGCCCGACCCCAGCAGAAAGTGCCCACAAATGGACGATCTTCGTCGATGGCGCCTCTAGCACATCAGGCAGCGGGGCCGGGATCATCCTCGAAAATGAAGAAGGGATCCTGATAGAGGTATCATTAGCGCTAGCGTTCCCAACATCAAACAACCAAGCCGAATACGAAGCCTTCCTCGCAGGCCTGAGGTTAGCCGAGGACCTGGGAGCAAAAGAGGTAAAAATATCCACCGACTCCCAGCTCGTGGCCTCACAAGTGCGAGGAGAATACCAAACCAAGAACGACAACCTCCTCGAGTACTTGTCCCTCGTCAAAGAAAAACTTGATAGATTTGAAAAATGGGAAGTTCAACACATACCCCGCGAGCACAACACACGGGCAGACGTTCTCTCGAAACTAGCCAGCACGAGGAAAAAGGGTGGGAATAAATCAGTAATCCAAGAAATTCTCCCTCGGCCCAGCATCGACAAACTACCGCCTCCACTCGAGGTCAACGCTATTGGAGATGCCCACTGTTGGATGACACCCATCTACAATTACCTCACACGAGACAAACTCCCGGCTGACCCGAAAGAGGCGACCACTGTCAAACGACGCGCATGCTCGTACGTACTCCTCGAAGGCAAACTCTACCGGAGAGGATTCTCCATCCCACTACTCAAATGCGTCGAGGAAGAGAAAGTCCCCGACATACTTGGAGAGATACACCGGGGAATTAACGCTCAACACCTCGGCGGACGATCGCTCGCACGAAAAGCCCTTCGAGCAGGCTACTACTGGCCGACCATGCAAAACGATTCGAAAGAGCACGTCAAAAGATGTGACAAATGCCAACGACATGCCGACATGCACCTCGCACCCCCGAACGACCTCAAATCACTGTCTTCCCCATGGCCCTTCGCGTGGTGGGGCATGGACATCCTCGGACCCTTCGTCACCGGATCATATCAGAATAAATACCTCATCGTCGGGGTGGATTACTTCACCAAATGGATCGAGGCGGAGGCACTGGCTAAAATAACCGCGCAGAACATTCTCCGGTTCTTCAAACGCAACATCCTCGCTCGGTTCGGTATACCCCAGGCACTTGTCACAGACAACGGGACACAATTCACGGACGGAGGATTCCAGGACTTCATCGCCAGCCTGGGCACCACACAGCATTTCACGTCTGTCGAGCATCCGCAGACGAACGGGCAAGCAGAGGCGGCCAACAGGGTAATCTTACGTGGCCTCAAACGCAGACTCGGTGAGGCAAAGAGGGCATGGGTCGAGGAGCTACATAGCGTCCTATGGGCCTACCGCACGACACCACATTCTACCACCGGGGAAACCCCGTTCCGACTAACTTACGGCACCGAGGCAGTCATCCCGGTGGAGATACGGACGCCAACGAGGAGGACAGAGGAGCCCCTAGACGAGGAAATGAACGATGAAACCCTTAGAGCCGAGCTCGACCTAGTCGAGGAGATACGTTCCGAAGCAGCTCTCAGGGAAACAACCCTCAAACAAAAAATAGCACTACGCCATGACGCGAAAGTCATAAAAAGAGAGTTCCAGGTCGGCACCCTGGTCCTCAGAAGAAACCAGAAAAACCCGAGAGAGGGCAAACTGGCGGCCAACTGGGAAGGCCCTTACCGCGTCCGCGACAAAACGAGCAACGGGGCCTATTACCTAGAAAACCTACAAGGAGAACAACTCGCTCGACCATGGAACGCAGAAAAACTTAGACAATATTACAGCTAAATACACCACGGGGAGACGTGGCAGGTACGACCACGCTCTTCGTCCCCAAAACCCCAGGGAGGAACCACGAGACCTGGGAACGATCCGGGGTCACATAACAAACACAACCCTCCCCGACGGTTGGGATCTTGACCAAGACTCAACGTCGAAGTACCAGGACTGGCAGGGCACCCAGCTCGCGATGGGAGGACCCAAGCCTCGGGACCAGGGTTCGAACAACGGACCCGGGCTTCGATACCCACGGGCACAAAGCCCGACACTTCGTCGGTTCCCTAAACCGAGGAGATTAACAAAGTCGAGCAGAGTACGAACTCATACAAACAAGTATCAAACACAAACGAGCACAATGAATGATAACGTAAATATTCATACATTAAAAACGATAAGAGCGGCCGAAGCCAAGTACGCCCGAAGGCCATATTACAACGCCCGAAGGCCAAATACATAAGGCACGCAGGCCATGATAACTAAAATCAAAGAAAAACAAATAAACTAAGACTCCGCTCGGAGCACCTCTCCATCCTCTTCTTCTTCTTCTCCCCCCAGCTCCTCCTCCGCTTCAAACGGACAGATAATCTCACCATCCCGGACGCAGCAGTTATAGGCCGACCCTACTGTCACCAACTCAGGGTTCAGAAGCCCGAGCTGCTCGACAGCATTGTCGAAACCCTCTTTGAAGCAGGCCACGAGATCTTGGTTGAGAGTCCGAATATGCCCTAGCAGCTCACCGCGCGAACCAAGGGCGCGTTCCTCCTCGGTCTCATCTGCCAGAGGACGGACCTTTCCCTCGAGAGACTCAACCTGAGCCCGTAGGCCAGCGTTGTCCTCGGTCAGCTTCTGATGGTCGACCACCTGCTCTTCCAAGCTCGCCTTAGCAGCCTTCAACTGGTCCCTCTCCTTCTCCACCTCCTCCAGCTTCTGGCTCAGCCCTTCCTGCAGCTGATGCTCTTCTTTGTAGTCCGACAGATCTTTAGATAGTCTTTCCTTCTCCGTCCGAACCTGCAAAAGGGCATCCTCCAGCGAGGCGGTGGAGACCGAAGTGTCGGTCAAAACCATGGCCGTCTCCATCACCCGGATGACGGCAGCAATATCCCTGGCCAGATCTTTCCTCCGGGCAGCAACATCCTGGTCCAGAATAGCCTTGGCCTCAGGCGCAGGCACGGCAATCGACTCCTCGGCCTTGAAGAACGACCGTTCCACATAGCAGGGAGGTAGAAGATAGCTGCCCGGTCCATTCGAACTTCCTGGAGACGACCTGGTAAGGGCCCCAGCCGGACGCTTCCGTTTATGGAGGGGAGAAGCCGCTGGCGACGGACTGCTATCAGGAATGTTGATCGGGTTAGATCGAGGAGGAGAGGAAGGAATCACGCTCGCCGCCTGCGAGGGACTAGCCCCGGCATCGCCAGCAGTCTCCAAGGGACGAGCCACAGTTTTCTTCTTCTTCTTGGGCACCCGGTCAGGAGCGCCGACCTGATTCGCTAGCTTCAGCACCCGATCACGAGCATTGGGCATGGCACCTGCAAATAAATTACACACCAACATTAGCGAGCGAAGTCATAAACAGAAATAAAAAGCTAAACAAAGTCTGCCTACTCAATAACGCCAGAGCTTCCTCCTCGGTATCACACTCGAGCAGAGCCTTCGTATTGATATAACGCGCCTCGGTGATTAGTTCCCTGGCCTCATCCAGGTAGGGCACGCCCTGTCGATTCGCCCAGAACCCCAAGCTGAAGCTCTGCACGTAATCGACCAGCTTCTTGTACGCGAGCCTATCCTCCTCGCCGAGCATCGCATACTTGACTCGGTAATGCGCCGTGGAGAGATCGAAATGATCACGCTGCCACCTCAGCGGTATCTTCGACATCAGCGTCTCCTCCCCATTGGGTTTCCGCTGATAGTAGTATAGAGAGTGAAGGGCAGCCCGGGTAATCGGCATCACCACGTACCACCGGTTTTTGAAATGGCGAACAGAATCCTCGTACGTCTTGAACAGACGCACGGGCTGCTTGAAAGAAACCCAACTGTGGCGACCACGGGAACCGGACCTCTGGAGATGGAAGACGTGGAAGAAGAGAGCCCGGGTGCAACCAATGCCGAGGAACTGGCAAACTAACTCGAATGCCCGCATAAATGCGAGAGCATTAGGATGTAGTTGGGACGGCGCCAGCCGGAGCCACTTGAAGACCGACATCTGGAAGGAGTTGAAGGGCAGTCTAATCCCCGCCTCACGGAAAGCAAATTCATACATGGTGAACTGCTTCCCCGGGAAATGATGGCAAATGCGGTCTTCTTCCTTGGGGGCGCAGCAATACCAGTTTGGTGGATCCTCCCGGCTTATGGTCTCGACCATAGCGTAAGCAATGATGGCCTCGTCACAGAAGTCTGATCCCTCCTCCAAGGGCTCGTCCGCAACCCATGAGAAGTCGACCTGCCCGGAAGAGGAGGCGTGTTCGGTACCATATCGGACACTCCCATCCCCGACGGGGAGACGAGCGATTGTCGCGTCTTCGGTGGAGGACCCAGAATCTTCCCTCCTCGGTCGTAAGCGCCCGGTAGCACCTGAAACGCAGACAGAAAGAGTGAATTCGACGTCATATCAAATCCACCCTTCCACCGCAGGTCAAGTGAAAGGGCGTAGCGGCGACGGACACTAACCGTGCTCAACTCGGTGACGCGCGCATTCTGTGGAGACCGGGCATAAACTTCATACAGCCTATGCAAGTATTGCCCGGCATATGAAATTTATGCCCGTTACAGCATGATCCCAACCCTATTTTCTACCATCTAATATACACCTACAGTCCACTACACTGTTCCTAAGTTAAACCTAACCACATTTCTACAAAAATAGCATGCGTTTGACAGGAAACAACAAGGAAAAACAGTGGGTCACAGTGGAAAATCGTACCTGACATAGTTAAGTTGAAAGGGGTACGGTGGTGCCCGAGCAGAAGACGGTGGTTCAGATAGGAGGACGGGCGGAGACGGCGGTCCAGACGGTAGAGCGAGCAAACGAGGGAGAATGTGGAGAACTCCGGCGAACGTGTGAGCGAAAAAAGTGGAAATGAAGTTACTCAACCCCTTTTTTATAGGGCTTGGCACGTGGACCAACACGCTAGGTCATCATTGCCTAGCCTGCCTACGCCGTCTTTGCACACGAAACGAAGCGACCCCACTAATTTTGAGACACGTCTATCAAAGATAAGAAACTGAAACGACCCGAGCGCCTATCCGTCTCCTCGACTCACCAAGACGCCACCTCCCCACGTCATACCCACGTTTACCACAAGGAAGGTGCAGACCAACCGATCACCTCCATCCCCGTCATTACCGGAGAAAGGGTCGGTCATGAACAGGTCTGTTGCGACCTCACCTGTCTAACGATCAAGCTTCCCCATCGTCTCGGGGAACCCTTAGTTGAAACATAAGTCATCTCTCTGGCTCAGAGACTCGACTTGGGGGGCTCCTGTTCTGGACTGGGCCATGACACTTGGCACGGCACGGCCCAATGCTCGCCAAGCCCACGTCCAAACGACCATGTCCAAACGACCACGAGGACACGTCAGGTGAACGACCGTCCGCCCGAAGAACGTCTCCCCGGCCCCTTAAATACGTGTCGGACAACGAGCGGGTCCTCCCCATACGATCTCCATCCACTCATCGTCAACCCACGCCGCGGACACCTAAGTTGTGTCGGGCAGAGCCATAACGGCATCCCACTCACCACGTCACCCAACTCCCCTATATTGTCTCCTTAGGGATAGGGGCAGTTGGACCAGGGGGCAGACCTTGGTCTAGGTCTTAACGCTTCTTACGCGTCCCCTGGCAGCTCCTCCTTGGGCCTTGCTAATCCAGCCCATTAGGAGCCTTGGCCCAGCGCTGGGGGCTCAATATAAATACCCCTTTCATGGCAAAGGGGCAGGTATTCTAACTCACACTCTGATAACCTCATTCTGTACCTTTTCTGACTTAAGCATTGGAGCACCTTGCAGGTACACCCCCCTCTCATTTCATTCTCCGGCCCATTCACCAAGACCTTGGAAGGCCCTCCTGATCAGGTAAGATCAAATAGGAAAATGGTCCGACCTTAACTTAGTTAGAGTACAAACTGTGCAAGAAACATAAAAAAAATCGACCAATCTTGAGTATATAAGACCCTTTTTAATATTCTTTCAACCAATCTAGAACCATGTCTACCATTTGACCAAGTATAAAAAACACCTTTGTTAGCCAGTCAATTAGATTATTAGAATATGAAAAAAATTGAACTCATAAATAGGATTTCTATTTGGATTAGGGGAACCTCTGTGCTCATGAGCTCCAGTAATGCAGTTAAAATCTCCAATAAAACTTCATGGAAGGATATGATCCTCAACTAACTTGGAAAGGTCAGGCCGAAAAAGCTCTCCTGTCAAAGTAAGATGTAGAAGCATAAACATAAGCTATGCCAAAATTCTTATTATCCTTCTCCACAATGTAGGCCACATATTGATTTGAACTACTAACCACAATAAGATCAATGTCTTTTGTGAAAATGCACCAAAGATTAGGAAATAAGTGTTTCCTAGTGTTCAAAGCAAAAAACTTCAAGTGCAAGGAATCAAGAAATCTTGGAGGAAAAGACAAGTGATATATCCAGGGTTCTGAAAGGAAACATAAATCTGGTTTATGCAACTTTAGAAGGTTTTTGGAGCCAATCTAGTGGGGCCATTGGCTAGACCTCTAGTGTTCCAATAAAAACACTTCAAGGAAGGTTTACCAGCTTTAGATCTGGTTGGAAAGTTCTTAGCGTTAGCTTTTTGCCTCAATTTCTTCTTATGACATTTAGACAAGACCATTTAGAATTATTATTGAACCAAATTAGCTTCATCTTCAATATCATCTTCCAATTATGTGATTTCATCCAAATTTGCCCATGAGATATGAAGAAACCACATATCATTGTTCATGATTAGGTTCATATTTTTCAATGATTTCCTCAGTTTTATTGATTTGAGTTGCATCAACATATTCATCTTGTGAGTTGTTGTCCTCATAATCCTCATTGACTTTGACAATAGGTTGCTCAATACCAACCAAGACACACTCTAAGACAACTCTACTAGTTTCAGGATGCTCCAAATGAGTTATGTTGTTTAAGTTACCTGGTTTTGGTTCAACAATGCTCGTTCCTTTGGAATGCTCTGAAGTTACAAGCATAGGCAAAGTTTTCTCATTCGGAATATACACTTTTTTACAGGTTTGTGATTAGGTTTATTCTACTTGGGTGCATCCACAAACCTACAATTGTCAACCCCATGACCTATTTTCATGCAATGTGAACAAAGTGAGGGAGATTTTCATACTTCACATCATAGAAAAATGCAAAGCCTTTCTGAACAAAAATTTGTATCTAGTTTGGTAGTGATTTCCACATCTACCCGCACTCTGACATAGTGACCAAAAGAGCGATCCATCATGTGTTTAGTTACTAAACAACTCCGAAAGATGTTGAAATCTATGGAAGATGTTTGGAAATCATAATTTGAGGATGGTGAACAATACATGTGATGAAGTGAACACTGATAAAATTGCTGAATAAAATCATTTAAATTAAAATCAGTCCCCACATTTTCTCTCTTTCATAAAGTATTAAATTAAAATAAAATAAAATAAAATAAAATTTGTAATAATTAACGTTAATGGGTAGTTAATCATTGTTAGTTATTATTCAGATTTTGCGACCCGAGACAAAACAATAATTTCATTTTTCTCTTCTTTCTCTCGTCCCGCGGAACCTGCAATAACAGCACTTGCACTTTTACCCCCTTCTCATTGATCCCAAATATCAAACTTTAACGACAAACTATACAAAATAACTCTTCTTTTTCGAAATCCAGATTTCAATTTCAGGTAATTTATGTTTTTCCCTTTTCAATTATATAGATATATCTATAGTTTTCTATCACATTGATAATTCTAGTTTAGGATTAGGTTTTTCCTTCACCATATCTTACCATTCAAATTTTGTGTATGCGTGTGTGTTTCAATTTGTTGATACATTTTCTTTCTTGCTGCCAGAAAATGATAATTGTTAATTCTTGGAATTTATATATACCTAGTTATTTATTGTTGAGGTTGGTTATGGTAATTTGTTTATGTGTTGCTACATTGTTACAGTGATTGTGGAACTTGGAAGGGGGTAATTTAGAAAACCACAAGACAAGGGTTGGTACATAGGAGTTCCGAAAATGTACAGGCCTGTGGCGGCTTCGTCAGCCACATCCCTGGGCGGATTGACTAATGACAGTGGCGACTCTGTTGTGACATTAGATCAAGTTCCAAGGTGGATTGACGTGGATCATTTGTTAGAGAGTGAAAATGGAGATTCATCGTTTTCCAATCCGTATTTCCCCGATCCTTTGGCATTCAAATCAGGAACTGGAAGTGGCGCAGGTGGTTCGGTGTCTAGGTTTCCAGTTGACCATGAAATAAATTTGCGGATATATTTGTGGACTGGGAATCCTTGGAACCTAGAGGTGGATGCTGTCGTGAATTCAACAAATGAGGTTAGTCATAATTCTCCCTTCGTGTTATATTAAGTGATAGAATGCTTGCATAACGTTATTAAAGAAGGATCTGTATTTTAAATAAACTTGATAAAAAACCAATTTTTGTTCACCCTTAATCACAATTCACTTGTCGCAATCTTGTGAACTTGTAAATCAAGTTCGAAAGAGGTACTCTCAATTCTTGACAATTATCTTGCATCTCAGGCCATTGTGTTGTGATTATGTAATATAATGATATTTCATGTCAGGTTACAGCTAATCCTCCAGTAAATATAGTGCTGCTAATAAATTGTATTTCTCATCGGGGTTCCGTTTCTTGTCAACAGGTCATGGATGAAGCACACAGCAGCCCTGGGTTGCATGCTGCAGCTGGACCCGGTCTTGCAGAAGAATGTGCAACTTTGGTATAGTTCTTATTATCTGCTTCTGCAGTAGTATATTGTTATGAGCTCAATGTTGATAACATTTTGTAAATTTAGTATTTATATTATAATTTATTTTTTTATTTTTGTAAAATATTGGAATTCATACGTGGAATAAGAGGTGTGTTGGGAAATTGGGCTAAATATACATCAAACTGGGAAGCAATTTTTGTTAATGATATATAAGTATGATAAATTAGATGATATCGTATATCTTATTCTTGATAGGGTGGATGTCGAACAGGGATGGCTAAAGTTTCCAATGCCTATGACCTTCCAGCAAGGTTTGTATATATTGGTCCCTTTAAATTTACATTTTCAAAGTCATAAAGTAGTTATCTTCATTTTCCATTTGGGAAGCCCCAATGCCAATTAGCAATAAGGGCTTACTTTTTTGCTCCTGTCTGGAAAAAAGGAAAACTGGTAATATATTGAAGTTAATGTTGTTGCATTGTTGTAATAAAGAGTGTTGGGATTCAAGTGTGAGTCGTTAAGTCCCATATCGACTAGAAATGGAGGAAATGTTGGATATATAAGAGAAATGACCCATACCCCTAATGCCTTAAGTTTTTGGATGGATATATGGCGTCAAGGACGTTTGGCCCATTGACACTTCCGGTGCTCCCCGGATTCCCCAACAAAGAGTATGGTAAATAAAGAGTGGGGTAGGCTACTTAGTTAGTAGGTTTGTTATGCCTTAGTAAGCTAGTAGTATAAATAGTGAGGTGAGTGAGTTGGGATGATGATGGCTACTATTTCATAAGAATATTGGAGGGAACCACTATGGTTAGGCAAAGAGAGAGAGAGAGAGTTTTCTCCATCTCTGAGGAGCTTGGCTCCGGAGTAGATTGGGATTCTTTCCCTTCTACAGTTTTTCTTCCTTCATCAATTAAGTACATTCTATTTTCCGTTGTTTGATTTATTTTGTTTACTTAATTTCTTCTTCTGAATTCGAGGTACTCATCATATTGGCATGCATTTTGTATGTTATGGCATGTTTTCTCTTTTTCTTCGTTTTAGCATGTGAGATCGGTTATTCATATACCGTGCTCTACCAGTTATACAATGTATTCTTCCCCTTTTTTACTGACCTATATTTCTTCCTTAGTTGCATGCAGCTGTCTTGGCTAGAAGTTAGATACCTAGAATATGATACTCTATGCCTTGATAAATTCTGGCAGGAAAGTTATCCATACAGTTGGTCCAAAGTATGCAATGAAGTACCACACTGCTGCAGAGAATGCTTTAAGTCACTGTTATCGTTCTTGCCTTGAGCTTCTAATTGAAAATGGGCTTCAAAGGTTTTTAAAAGTTGTCATTTTTTTTTATTTTTTATTTTAGAAATAGTTGGCGCTTCTCCCATGTTACCTCAAATATCTAAAACTTGCTATTTTTTTCTGCATATGTTAATGCAGCATTGCTATGGGCTGTATTTATACAGATGCAAAGAACTATCCCCGTGAACCAGCTGCACATGTAGCTATAAGTGAGTTTTCTCCACTCATGCTTTCAGTTTCTAAATTGACTTTATTATTATTATTTTTTTGAAAACTTGACTTGATAGATTAAATAGGTTAACTTTGGCTATCTAGTATGAGTTACACAGTTCCAAATATTGGAGATATATTTCTTCGTTTCTGTTCCATCTGGACTGAACATATCAGTCATTGATACCAAAAACCTGAAAAATAATGTGTTTGCTTTATCTTAGATAGAGAGGAAGAGAATTTCATTGGTCAAGGGAGGGGGAGAGGGAAAAACTAAGTGTTGTTTAAATTAATGATAAAGGGAACGACAAGGTGCAGCAGCATAAGAAGGAAAATAGATGCATGTATGTTTAGTTGCTGCATCCTTGCATGCATGATTATACCATTTTATACAGTTTCAAAACATCCATTCAATCCAAATACCTTCCATCTCATACCATTCCATTGCAGCCATCATCATATATCAAAACATAGTCTTAGGGTATTTAACATGCAATGTTGAGTGTCTCTAGCATATAGTGTATGGTTTTTTATGTTGTCAATTAGAGAGGTATTTTCTCATACCTGATGTATGTATAATACATTATTATTAGTCTTCTACGCCTTATCCTTTCACATTTTCTTATGTCTTTTTATTCAGGAACTGTGCGGCGGTTTCTTGAGAAGCAGAAAAACAATGTAACAGCTGTTGTATTTTGTACTACCAGCACAATTGATAACGACATCTATAAAAGGTGTTTCTCTATTGCCGTTACCTGTAATGTTTCAAATGAAAGGAACTTCTTTATAAATTATGCCAGTTTGTTTTATTTGCTTTTCACTGCATACTCTCTGGATTACTTATTCATTCTTTCCCGTTACAGTTTGCATTTTTACCATGTAGGTTGCTTACACTTTACTTTCCTCGGGATAAACACGAGGAGGAGGTGGCTTTGTTAAAGCTTCCTGCGGATGTTGGGGATGAGAATGGCGAGACTACCATAGATGAGCGTAAAATCAGAATAAAGCCTTTGCCTAAAAAAAAGGGTCCAAAACCATCTCGAGAACCAGTTGATCTTCCTGTTAGTGATGTTGGTGTGTTTCGCAGGTCAGTAAATTTTTAGTAAGAGAATTTTTCCTATTTTATATTTCACTCTAGATTACTTTTTATATTTTATATTTTAGTAAGATATTTTATATTTCATTCAAGATTACTTTATTTTTTCATATTTTATATATCTCAACTTGGCATGATTCTTTTTTTCTGATTATATTATATTGTAAGATTGTATATATGTATAGGTATTTTTTTTAAAAATAGTATAAAGATGCTCCACAAGTTTACCTAGATTATTGAGTTTGACAACCTTGTATAATGTATTCATCATGTTATCTTAGATCAAATTGTCACATTAGCAGAGAATGATGCCACATTATCCTAACATGACACATGAACATTTTTTCGTTTATTAAATAACAAGGTCAAGAGGACTAAATAAAATAAAGAAAGGTTGTTTATGTCTGGGACTAAAAGGAAAAAAATGTCAAGGGCTGAAGTGAGAAAAAGAAAACGTCAGACCAAAATGTGGTTTTACATTATAATTTAAAAATTTCTATTTGTTCTTTACAATGCTGCTGTGCTTCATCTTGTCAGAGAGTATTTCCAGCATTATCAATGACCATGAGGATTTCTGCTTCACTTTTGCAACAAAAATAATAGAAAGTTATTTTATCGTTTCCCCAAACATTAGTTTTTCCATTGTATTTGAATGAAGGGATGTCCATTATTAAAATTTTACTTAATGAATATTCCTGATTAATGTTGCTTTTATAGGACTTCATCATATTTAGATTCATTTCTAGATCCTGCCTTCATGTCTTTGATTAAAGACCCTGATGAAAGACGTCTGGAACAGTGGGAGAAAACTGTTCAAGCACAACGAGGCTGGAATTTTGCTAATTTACTTGGATTCGGTGACCTAGGTGGACCAACATTGTCTGCCGCTGAAGAATATTCTCTGCACTCTAGATATCTTTCTAAAGCAAAATCCTTAAATCTATCTGAAATTGCAGAGATGAAGATTGTGTAAGGGTCCTTCTATTTCATCGCCTTTCTTTTGAATACTTTGATTACTTTTAGCCAAATTACTTGGTATATTTGCCTACTTCATTGTTTTTGGATTCATGAAATCGAGAATAAAAATGTGTTACTAAACATTATACATGTGTATATCTTTTATGTGTGGTATTAATCATTAATCATATAAGGGAAATCATCTTGTAAGTTAGAGCTAATCAGTACTAATCAACGATGATTCAGTAATACTAGTACCATTCACCATAAATGTGATTGATTCTAATGCAATTAATGAAATGTAAGGTTTCTGGGTTTAGGAATTTTCTGCCGTTTGGACAATACAAGATAAACTGACATATGGTTCGTACATTCTTCAATTCTTGTTGGCTTCATAACCAAAATCTTAAAGACTTTATAATGCAGTCCTGTAATGAGGCCAGTGATGTTCTTCCACATAAGAGAACATAAAATATTTTAATAGTTGATAAGCAAATAATGAAGTTTTATGCTCTTTAAAGTTTAATATCTTTTTGTTTCTTAACCAATTGATATGAAGTTTTCATGCATGTATTCAGAATGAAATTTACATTTATTTTAAAAAATGTTTGTGTTTTTCAGCTATCGTGGAGGGGTGGACAGTGAGGGTCGTCCTGTCATGGTTGTTGTGGGGGCTCATTTTTTGCTTAGATGTCTTGATCTGGAGCGATTTGTGCTTTATGTGGTGAAGGTGATTCATATTTTGCACCCTTCAGCTTGGCATCTTTTACTGTTGTCATGCATAAGTCTGACTCATTCATTAGATCATTAACTTTGAATCCATATTTTTTCCCTCACCCTGTTATGTTTTCAAATATATTGAAAATTTCTTATTGTTACATTTCAGGAGTTCGAGCCAATAATACAGAAGCCTTATACTATTGTATACTCTCATTCTGCCGCATCTCTACAAGTGTAAGTGTTAATAATGGATATTTAGGATTTAAGATTGGTTTACTCTCGTATGCTAAAAATGAAGGTATGAAATATGCGTACGTTGGATGGTTGAGAGAAATTGACTAACACTAAACCTTAATTAGGGGATTTAGTTGTTATATGTATTGTTCGGTTACTTAAATAAAAAAATATTTTCATTTCTAAAATTAATTAAATTCACCTTTTATTCAATCAGAAATATAAGAGAACTAGAAATTCAACTCTCGATGTATGGGCATTTTATGTAATTGTCAAACACCTACTTACACCTTCTAAAATTAATTAAATTCACCTTTTTTTATGTAATTGTATCACTAGTACCTTTTTTAGTTGCTGGACAATACATATAACAATGCCCATACATCGAGAGTTAGTTGCTGTATCACTAGTACCTACTTACACAGACACCGAACACGACACTAACAGGGAAACAACGGTAATAAAATTTGAGAAAATATAAATGATTGAACTAACCACATATGTTGGTGTTTGACACTGACACACACATATTGGACATTTGATACATCATCAATCTAAAGTCTCGTGCTAAATGGTTTACAAGTAGCTTCTATAATTGGTAGCTTCAAACTTTGTGCAATGCTTGCTAAGTAATATGGTTTCCTAGAGATCAGCTGTCACCGTTCTCCACCCTATTTTTGTACTTTTATAAATTGTCTATTTTTGTATGCATAGGCAACCAGACCTAGGTTGGATGAAAAGATTACAACAAATACTTGGACGGAAGCACCAGCAAAACCTACATGTAAGCAGTATTTATGCTTTCCCGATGTAGTACTGTTAGACCTTTGTAGTCTTTGTTCTGATCTCACAGTCTGATATTTCCAGGCAATATATATTCTTCACCCAACTTTAGGACTTAAAGTTACAGTATTAGCTCTACAGTTACTGGTGAACAATGTGGTATGATAGGAAAATCAAATTACTTTAGTTGATTTATCCCTATTTGAGAACATCCTAATTGTGTTATATCCGATGGTATTTGATTTCTAGGTTTGGAAGAAAGTGGTATATGTTGATAGACTTCTGCAGCTCTTCAGATATGTACCGCGTGAGCAGTTGACAATTCCAGATTTTGTGTTTCAGTTGAGTCTTAATGTTTTCATTTGTCGTCTCTGTTTCTCATAAAGTTATTCCATGAAATGTTTCTAAATGTAGTTTAATTTAGAACTGTTTATTTTGACACAAAATGCGACAACAATTTTCGTTAACAATTTGAATGGTCAACACAGTTAAAAAATACATGGTTAATTATGCTTAGGTGATGATTAATGGATATAACATGATGTCACAACTTGTTAACCATCCATTAAACATAATTAACCACAATTTCAGGTGTTATCTTTAAACACAAATTAGGATTAATAGATATCATGCATATTTGCGCGGCGGGCCAAGATTTTACACCCGCACCCTTAACTATGTCTGTCCCGCTCCGTTTTTTTACAGACTTTTGTTTGGCGAGCATCCCCGTTTGCCATCCCTAATTTAAACTGTGTTGACCATTATATTATTGTCGAAATTTGTTATCATATTTTTGTCAATATATAATTTTATGTTTATATTATTGGTTATAATTTGTTTTGAGCTAATATTTTATAGGCACGACTTAGAAGTGAATGGAGGAAAGGGTCTTATTGTGGATCCCAGAACAAAATATGTTTATCAAAGACCTTGAGCATTTCATCCACATATCTAAGATCAGTTGATAAAGAGCATCACTAATTGTAGTTTCTGCATTACTTGCCTTGCCAATTACTCTCACAATCTCACTTGTTATAGGCAGAAGAGGATCTATATATCTGTGTATGTAAGAATCAAGTTTTACCTTTTGATATATATTTTTCCCAACCGTTGATGAGTTTCTCTGTAAGTAATATAATATTGTAATTTTTTCTCTGTAATCTCTCCTAAGTGAGTTCTGAATAAAATTCAATGTTATTTTGATCTCTGTAATCTCTCCAAAGTGTTTGACAAATATCGACCGGATTAAAGTTGTATTGACTTGTATGCTGACTGTATTAGCAAAGAGTGGAGTGGAAGAAAAATCAGAAACAATAGTGAATAAATAAATACTGGCTAATTTGCACGCTGTTTATATAACATCAACATCAATTAATGCAAATTTGGACTAAAGCATGAGAACAAATCACATAAACAAACAAACATGTTCAGGATTAGAAGCATGTTATGTTAATTGTCACTTTATAAATAGCCTCCTCTAACATCAATAGTTATTCAAACTATAAACACCTTAATTTTAGTAACGTTTGATTTTGTGAAAATGGCTAAGTTGGCTAACTCAGTTTCATTCTTCTCTATGATACTATTAGCATTAACATATGGTTCTAATGCTGGGAGCATAGCAATCTACTGGGGTCAAAATGGTAATGAAGGCACCCTTGCACAAACATGCGCCACAGGAAACTATGAGTTTGTCATCTTAGCCTTTCTTCCATCCTTTGGAAATGGCCAAAAACCAATGATAAACCTAGCCGGACACTGTGATCCATACAGTAACGCTTGCACAAAGTTAACCCCTGACATTAAATCTTGTCAAGCCAAAGGGATCAAGGTCTTGCTCTCAATCGGAGGAGGCGCCGGTAGTTACTCACTCGCATCCTCTCAGGACGCAAAACAAGTAGCAACTTACCTTTGGAACAACTTCTTAGGAGGACAGTCTCCGTCTCGTCCTCTCGGCCCCGCCGTTCTTGATGGCATCGATTTCGACATCGAAGGAGGAACAAACCTGTACTGGGATGATCTTGCAAGGTACCTTAAAGGATACGGCAAAAATGTGTACTTGACAGCAGCTCCTCAATGCCCTTTTCCTGATGCTTGGATAGGAAATGCCCTAAAAACAGGTCTTTTCGATTGTGTTTGGGTTCAATTCTACAACAACCCTCCTTGTCAATATAGTGGAGGTGCAATTAGCAACCTTGAAGATGCATGGAAACAATGGATATCTGATATTCCAGCAAAGAAGATCTTCTTGGGGCTGCCTGCTTCTCCTGAGGCAGCAGGTAGTGGATTCATATCTGCAACTGATCTTACTTCTAAAGTGCTTCCAGCAATTAAGGATTCTTCAAAATATGGAGGTGTTATGCTTTGGTCTAGGTACTATGATACTCAGAGTGGATACAGTTCTTCCATCAAGAATCATGTCTAAAATGTAAACACCTATGAATATATATTTGTTGTATTATGTAATGTTCTTGCTTGTGTGTGTAATTAATCAATATTTAATGTTTTGTTATGAAGTATATTACTAATTTCTATTCTAAACAAGTTTTTATTTTTATTTAGATATGTATTTTACTATTAATGAATGTCTATGTTCCTGGAAAAAATAAGTGGATTTTCAATACACTTTATGGCTTACTCAAATATTTTGGCAAAATTTTTAAAATATTTTTAAATTTCGAATCTAAAATCTCGACGCGACAAATACACAATAAACACTCTTTGAAATCATGTATATTAGGTTTGTTGGAATTTTGAAGTGTTACGTTGATAGAATCAATTTAGTATTTAGGAAAAATAAAAGACAAGTACACAGAATAATGATTATGAGGAATAATTGTGACTCCGTACTAGATGTTCAAATGGGAATCTAGTAATACAAAAGTGCAGAAAAGATGAAGTAAAAAGCTGAAAATAGGCACTTCGAGAGGCCTAACTCTGCTAGGGGGAATTTCTCCACTTAATTCATGCGTAATAAATCTAAGATCTGCTCTCATCATTTATTCACTCAGATCCTATATTCTCTCACCACTCTACTGTTGCCAGCTGTCCTGGCCCATGTGCAGCCTTTAACAGAATTTGTTTTATGTGTGAGTCATTCTCTTCTCACTCCTCTTACGTGTCCTCTCATAGACTTTACCATATCTATCAATACCCTCCCCCCCCCCCCCCCCCCCCCTTCAAAACTCTCCTTGACCTCAAGGAGATGTGTTGGAAATTCTGTCTTCATCTTGTTTCTTAATTCCCAAGAATTTTCAAAATCAGGGAGATTTTTCCACTTCACTAAAACCTCTAATTCCCCTTGTTCATTTCTCCTAGCCTCTATAATCTTCTCAGGAGTAGGCTCAAGATGCCATTCCTCGTTCATACATGCTGGTAGGGGCTGGGGTTCCAAAGAAGGTGTGACAGCTCTCTTTAGAAGAGAGGCATGAAAAACAGGATGTACTCTAGTATCTTCAGGCAACTTTAGCTTGTAGGCTACTGCCCTAATCTTCTACAGTATCTCATAAGGTCCATAGTATCTAGGACTCAACTTCTGATTCACCCTCTTGGCAAGTTTCTTCATTTTATAGGGTTGGATCTTCAAAAAAACCATCTCTCCCACCTCATACTCCACTTCCCTTCTGTGCTTATTGGCTTGACTCCTCATAACATCCTGAGCCTTAAGCAACTATTCTTGTAATTCCTTTAGCATCACATTTCTCTCAGTAGTCAACTTATTGATCTCATCTACTGCTGAAAATGGAGTGTCTCCTTTTACTAACACAGGGGGTGCTCTCCCATATAGAGCTTCAAAGGGTGTGGTTTTTAGAGAAGCATGATAATTGGTGTTATACCAATATTCTGCCCAAGCTAACCACTTAGGCCATTGCTTGGGTTTAAGGCCAGTTACACACCTTAAATAAGTCTCCAAGCATCTATTGACCACCTCAGTTTACCCATCTAACTAAGGGTGGTAGGCACTACTATATTTTAGCTTGGTACCAGCCTGTTTAAACAATTCAGACCTGAATTGGCTTAGAAATACTTTATCTCTGTCAGATACTATAGAGCTAGGAAATCCATGTAATCTGACCACTTCTTGAATGAACAACTCAGCAATGTCCTTTGCTGTATAAGGATGTCTGACAGGGAGAAAATGAGCATATTTTGTCAGCCTATCGACAACTACCATGACTGTATCTACTCCTTGGACTTTAGGCAACCCCCCAACAAAATCCATGGATATATCACTCCATATCTGTGTTGGTATTGGTAAAGGCTGGAGCAATCCTCCAGGTGTAAATGTCTGGTATTTGTTTCTCTGGCACACTTCACAAGCCTGTACATACTCCTGAATTTTCTTCCTCATTCCTTCCCAATATACCACACTAGCAATCCTTTTGTAAGTCCTCAAGTGTCCTGAATGTCCTCCTACAGCTGTATCATGAAATTCATTTTGAATCTAAGCTACTCTTAGTGAGTTCTTTGGAATTACTACTCTACCTTCATGATACAACCTCCCTCCTTTCAGTTGAAACCCTTTATGGCTATGAGGATCTGAAACCAATGCCTGCATAATAGTTTCCAGCTTATCATCCTTTTGAATTTCATCTTCCAACCCTTCCCAAACTTCACATTGAATGGTAGTAATGTGAGCATACTGCATCTGCCTAGATAAAGAATCTGCAACATTGTGTTTCCCTTCCTGGTTTGTACTTAACCTCAAAGTCAAAACCTATAAGTTTGGACAACCACTTCTGCTGTTCTTCCCCCATAATCCTCTGTTCAGTGATGAATTTGAGACTTTTCTGGTTAGTGTGCACCTTGAAATGTCTGCCAAGTAAGTAGGGCCGCCATTTTTGAATGGCAACCACAATAGCCATAAGTTCCCTTTCATAAACTGACTTCTGTTGAGCCCTGTCAGATAAAGTCTGGCTCATATAACAAATAGGTCTTCCTTCCTGCATGAGGACAGCTCCTATTCCTCTACCCGAAGCATCAGTTTCCAACACAAATTCTTTTTCAAAATCTGGCATAGCTAAAACAGGTATGGTGGTCATGGCTACTTTTAATCCCTCAAAGGCTACTTGAACATCATCACTCCACTTGAAACTATACTTCTTGAGTAATTGTGTTAACGGCCAAGCAATTTTCCCATAATTTCTTACAAACTTCCGATAGTATCCCGTTAAGCCTAAGAATCCCCTTAATCCTTTTAACTCATTAGGTCTGGGCCATTTGAGCATGTCCTCTATCTTCTTGGGATCAGCTGATACTCCTTGTCCAGAAATGATATGTCCCAAATATTCAACCTCTTTCTGGCCAAAAGAGCATTTTTTCTTGTTGGCATATAGTTTCTAATCCTGAAGCACCTTTAGAACCATGATTATATGTCTCTTATGTTCCTCTCTACTCTTGCTGAATATTAATATGTCATCAAAGAAAACCAAGCAGAATTTTCTAAGAAAAGGCCTCAAGACTTCATTCATTAAAGCTTGGAATGTTGAGGGAGTGTTTGTTAAACCAAACGGCATCACTAGATACTCATAGTGACCCTCATGGATTCTAAAAGACGTCTTCTCTATATCCTCCTCCTTGATCCTAATTTGATGATATCCCGATTTCAAATCCAGCTTAGAAAAAATAATAGCACCTCCGAGCTCATCCAATAGCTCCTCAATTACATGTATATGGAACTTGTTAGGAATGGTTACCTTGTTCAAAGCCCTATAATCAATGCAAAACCTCCATCCTCCATCTTTCTTTTTCACCAATAAAACTGGACTTGAAAATGGGCTGGTGCTATTCCTTATGATGCCAGCTTGCAGCATACCCCTTACTATTTTCTCAATCTCATTTTTTTGGAAAAATGGATATCTATATGGCCTGAGATTAGGTATAACCGCGTCAGCTTTAAGCCTAATAGCATGATCATGCTCCCTTATAGGAGGTAAGCCTGCAGGTAAATTGAACACCTCTTCAAAACCATTCAACACATCTCCCCATTTTGTTAACTCCTGTGGAAGCTCCCCTGTGTCAGTTTTCAGGGTCTGCAAGTAAAACCCCACTCCTTCATCATTTAAAACTTTAATTATAGACTTCCAAGATGCTTGTCTGGTACACAAGGCAGGATCCCCTTGTATCTTGTATACCTGGCCCTTCTGTTCCCACTTCAAACATAACTCTCCAAAGTTAGCTTCAATGTTTCCTAGGCTAGCTAACCAATCCATTCCTAGCACCATATCTGACCCTCCCAATTCCATCAAGAAAAAATGTTGATTACATTCCACTCCTTGCATCTGAAATGTCAATCCTTTACAAATCCCTTGATTTTTTACTTTCTCTCCATTACCCACCTCAATCACATAAGTAGGGGTCTCCACAACATTCAATCCTAACTCCTTCACCAACCTAGAATCAATAAAGTTGCTGGTTGCTCCAGAATCAATCAAGGTTAACAGGTCCCTATTTTTCACATTCACCCATATTTTGAAAGATTTGTTGGAAGTAAAACCCTCCTTACTTTGCATCGATAACTGCAAAGTCTGAAATTCTTCCACCTTTTCCTCTGTCTCCTCTTGTTGTATTCCTCAGTTCTCTTCTTTTTCCTCTTCTTCACTACTATCTTCACACAATTTCAAACTCATGTGCTTGAATTTACACACATTTTTTCTATTCCACTTGTCCCCACATTTGAAACACAACCTCTTCTTACTCCTTTCCTCTAATTCAGCAGGGTTCAGCCTTCTACCCTTAAATTTCTCATTTCCCCCACTATGAGTCTTCTCACTCTCTTTCTTAACTCCTCCAAAATCTCCAGGATCCTTCATCCTCAGAGTCCCCCCCTCAATCCCTCCATGAACTTCCCTTTTTTATGAAAACCTCATTTTTCTCCTCAATCAGTAATGCTCTATCCATGAGTTCAGCTAAACTCTGATTCTCATAAAGCTTCAGTTCTGCCTGAATCTCTTCCTTCAGTCCATTTAAAAAAATGGAATCCAACATACCCATCTCTTCCCTTCGCAACGGAGCTACCATCATCTCAAACTTCTCCATGTATTCTACCACCGTCCCCTTTTGCCTCAAACTCAGCAATGGTCCTATCGGGTTGTGTAAGAGACCCGGTTGAAACCTCCTCATCACAGCCAGCTTAAATTCCTCCCACGTCTTCAATGGTGCATGTTCCTCCCACCATTGGTACCAATTTAAAGCTTTGTCTTCCAAAGCCAACACCGCCGCTTCTAGCTTGTCTCGTACTCTCACCCCATTCAACTGAAAATACCTCTCAACACGCACGAGTCAACCATACGCATCCTCTCCTTTGAAAATTGGGATCTCTAACCTTCGTCTGCTTCCGAAAAAACGGGATCCGCTTCCCCACCATGACGGTGATGTCTTGGTCGCAATTCTCGCGAAATCGTACTCCGGTCGCTTTCTTCCTCTTCTTCGTCGTCGTCCTCCCCTCTCCTCCGTGGTCTTCCATTTCTACCGTGATTCCGACCCGATTGCTCTTGAATCAACTGACGAATCTGCTCCACTGTAACTTGCGGTGTCGATTGTTGCTCCATCAGCAGCTGGCGGATTTGTTCCATCGTTCCTTCAAAACGGTCCATCCTCTATTCTATCATGTCTACTCTGTTTTCCATGATTCTTCGCGTACAGACCATTCACAAATAGACGTAACCAAGGCTCTAGATACCAAATTGATAGAATCAATTTAGTATTTAGGAAAAATAAAAGACAAGTACACAGAATGATTATGAGGAATAATTGTGATTCAATACTAGATGTTCAAATGGGAATCTAGTAATACAAAAGTGCAGAAAAGATGAAGTAAAAAGCTGAAAATAGGCACTTCGAGAGGCCTGACTCTCCTAGGGGGATTTCTCCACTTAATTCATGCGTAATAAATCTAAGATTTGCTCTCATCATTTATTCACTCAGATCCTACATTCTCTCACCACTTTGCTGTTGCCAGCTGTCCTGGCCCATGTGCAGCCTTTAACAGAATTTGTTTTATGTGTGAGTCATTCTCTTCTCACTCCTCTTACGTGTCCTCTCATAGACTTTACCATATCTATCATATGTCTGATAAATTAAGTGACCGTTCCTATTAGTCCAATAAATTGTGTTTAAGAGGTTGTAAAATACAAGATTAACACGATATAAGAATGTGTTTGAAAAAATCAAATTCACTAGAAACTCCTAAGAGTTATTGTAGAGTTTAAAATTCGATTTCTTTTATAAGTGAAAGTTATTGTAGAGTTTAAAATTCGATTTCTTTTATAAGTGAAACTTATATTAATAGAAAGAGTATAATGAATCCTCAATTCTACGAGTAATAATTTATAAAAGAGGAAAGTGACTTAAAATCTATGCCTAAAATCACACAAATCAATGGATTCAACCAAATAAAAGCTTCTCCTAAGAACATTTTATTTATATTTATCTAAATCGACCAACAAAGTGCTTGAAATTTTACTCACTCTACTTTAAGAAAAGAGATGAAGGTAATAAATATTCAAATAACTTAATTTTTTTTTAATTATGTTTGACTTTCTAAAAATGAAAAAAAATATTTACGTGTTTTTATACTTGAATGATTAATTTAAAAATTTATCCAATTAAAATAGTTAAGTTAATAATTGTGCATTAATATCATAGAGTATTATTATCTTTGAACTCAATCGTTCCACCTATTATTAGAAGGGTAAAATTTCAGCAATTAAATTATCAGAGCAAAAGAAATTAAAGATTAACTTAGGAAACATGGGTTTATGATTAAATCCAATTCACAATTATCCTTAAAATAAAAGAATAATCTTCAAATTTTCTCCCTAAACCTTAACCAATCATAATTTTAGGATTTTATTAGAAAAATTTAGAAATATAAAAGAATAATTGAAAATACAAATACATTTTCGCATTTCCTTTCCACGCTTCTGTTTCTGTGACTGGGAATCCATCGAATCTTCTGCTTCTACTTCCTTTTCCGCTAACCTTTTGGTAAATTTTCTTGAACAGTTGTTTCACTTGAATCATATCAATGAATTTCTGTTAATCAAAATTTTCATACAATACCCACATGTTATTTTTTGCTTCTAATCCTCTAATTTGTCAATAAAAATTTGTAATTTTAAGGGGTAATTGATTTTTTTAGTTTAATTTGATAAACCATGTTGCAAATATGTGTGGATATTAACGTAGTTATAATTAAAGTTGATTTTTTTAAAAATAATTTGATGATTTGAAGCTTCATATTTTGAACTCATGTATTGCCAATAATGCAGGAATATTGTGTTCAGAAAAGGGTGAATTTGTGTTTCTCTATATCCCTTTTTAGGGTAAGAGGCTGAAGCATCAATTTTTGGCGTCATAAAAATGGTGCAGGGTGTGTCATTGAGCACTCTAGCAACATGTGGAAAGAGCAGAATCTATGGTTCTTCACCTTTTGAGCCATTTAAAAGATCGCATGTTGCGTCTGCAGCTGGAAAACACTTGATTTGGAACAAGTGTGTGCAGAGCTTAGTCTTCATTGGGTACCCTTTTGTGTCGAGACGAAGAAGTGGTTTTAAGGTTGAAGCGGGTTGGATGTTTAGAGGAGGAGGAGAACAAGGGTTGGATGCAAGTGTAGAGCAGAGTGAAAGTGCTAATGAGGATATCTTGATGTTCTTCTTTCAGCTGGATTTAGCTACTAGAGTGCAGGTTTAGCTGGTTTTAATCATTTATAAATAGCATCTATTTAAATTGCAGTTGCAGTTATGGTTGCGGTAGGAACCTTTGTATTGCCGGAAAATGCGTCCGGTGTGGTTGAAAGTGAGGTTGCGATGCGGATGCGGATACCTCAAAATCCTTTTATATCGCGGCCGCAATTGCAGTTGCAGACCGCAAATTTAAAACAATGATAAATATTTGTGGAAGAATTCTTAATGTTTCGTTTGTTTGGAACTTTTGAATGTCAGTGTGCTTTAAACATGGAAGAGTATGACATTGCACAGCAGCTGCGAAACAAACTTACTGAGGTTAGATTAGTAAGATACTGATACTGTTCTAGTATTCTATACCAAGCTATGTGGATTATTATGTTTACAAGACCTACTTGAAGTGGTTATGTGTGTGCGCGCGTGTAGGGGTGTTCAAAACCAAACCAAACCAATAGAAAACCGCAAACCAAACCAAACCAAAACCGCAAAAAACCGCATTTGGTTCGGATCCGTTTGGGTCATTCTCTAACAAAACCGCACGGTTTGGTTTGGTTTGCGGTTTGTATTTTTCAAACCGAACTAAACCAAACCAAACCGCATTATGTTACAACTCAAACTTCAATTATCCCACATCCAATCCAAAACTCAAACTTAGTATGCCTTAACCTTACAATTAAAAATGATTTTCTCTTACTCACACTTAGGATTTCAATTTCAACCTTCTTAAATCTCTCCCAGTAGTATCGCACATTCTTCTCATCTTCTTTACCATGTACGTTTCGCTTTTTCTACTCTAATATTTCATCTCTTATGTTCTTTCTTTTTTATCTTTTATGTTACTATTTTCTCTTCCAATTACGTTTTTATCGCACATTTCTTCTCAATCCCGCATCTCATATGTTTTTTTTTTCATCTTCTCTAATCTCTCATCTCATATATTTTTTATGTTTTATTATAATGTCTTTGATATTATTTTATTCTACTATTATATATATATTTTTTATTCCATTTTTGTCTAATCTAATTTTGTGTATATTGAATGCGAAGTTTTTGTCTAAATATGATAAGTTTTTATGTTATTTAGTAATGTATGAATGACTAAATACAAAGTTACGTTGTTCTCTATCGGTGTATGTATGACTCAATAAAAATATTGTAAAAAACCGAACCAACCGAACCAATCCAAACCGCATTGGTTTGGTTTGGTTTGGTTTGGTTTTATTTCTAAAAGTCAACCGAACCAAACCGAACCGCATGCTTTTTTCTCTTGCGGTTCGGATGATTTTTATCGTAAAAACCGCCCAAACCGCACCGCGAACACCCCTACGCGCGTGTGTGCATTAGCAGATGTTATTTTCAATGAACTCGATTTTGTAAAATTGATTTCATTAAAAACAAGTTAGAAGTGAAGTGATTTATAACAATTTTACTTGAAATGCAAGTACGATGCAGAATTTGGTGTAAAACTTTCAACCTAATTTAAGATTTATTCTTTAGCATTCTAGTCAAATCGAAGTTTGGAAGCAAAAACAATTCTTATACAAAGTAATCAATTATAATAAAATAACGTTTTCCCGGAGGAAAATTACTTTTCACATCCCCGCCTTGTATCAGAACATGCACTTATACTACTCAGTTTCTGTCAGTGATTTCATTTATCTATATCTGTTTTGTTACCCTTGAATTGTGTGTATGATTCTTGCCTATTGATAACTTCAATCAATGGTATGTCTATCGGTCAGAATATGTCGCTCTGTGTATATGTCTCCGAGTCATCCATTTTTTCTGGTATTGGAGCATTGAATGGCTAGAAACTTACTTGGTATATATTATTTATGAAAGGTTGAAGAAGAGGTAATTAAGCAACAACAGTCAAAAAGGGGATTGTCTTCAAAAAGTGATGCACAAGATAAAGGTCTAAGTATTATACGTCTTCGGTGAGATTTCTTCATCATTTGTATTTAGCTTACTTGTTCTCAATGATAAAGCGTGTGTGTGCATGTGTGTATGTGTGTGTGAATTCCAATTTCGATAATGTGAAAACAAGCACACTCTAATTGGCGGCTGATTTTTTGTTTTTCATCCCCATAATCTGTTGGTCAGCTTGAACATTGATAGAGAATAATCCTATTTCTCTTGCAGTTCAGACCTTCAGAGTGCTATTGAGAATGAGGATTATGCCTTGGCTGCTAAATTACGTGATGAAATTTCCAAACTCGAAGCAGAGTCTCTGGCTGTGTCAGCTAAAGCCTTAGCACATGAAAATGCACAATATGTGTTTCGATTGGGGCAGAAAGTAAAGCATAAAATATTTGGTAAGTAATTTAAATCTCTCCTATCAATACAACAAATTATTTTTAAATGCTTTTAAAATAGGACCGGAAATTGGACCTGAGTTTGAGGCTGAGCGACCTTTGGCCATGGTTCAATCGATTCAACCATGATTGAACCAGAAAACAAATAAATAATTAAAAGAGTATAAAAAATGCAAAAATTAAGAACTGGTTGATCCAAATGCAATTCAAGAGGTTAAATCCGATTCAACCAGACTAAAGTACTACTACAGTCAAACCAATCGCAAACTGGCTGGTTACCAGTTCAACTGCTGGAACCAGCTGGTTTGGCTCGGTTTTTGAAAACCTCAAATGTGCAATGTAACACGACAACAACAAGGTGATTCTTGGTTGTACTATGAAGCTTTCCAATAGCAAGAATTATAATTATGGTGCTATAATTGCAAATACAAACCCGGACTGGTTTTGGGAGTTTCGAATCTCTATAAAACTGGGGGGAAATCTAATTGGCAACACATTGATATGTTTAATATCTAATAAAAGTAGAAAATATGACTTTTTTTTCCCTCCTTATAGTTTATTACTCGATATACCTTGCAGGCTATAGAGCTATAATTGTAGGAATGGATCCAGTATGCAGTGAATCAAATTCATGGATGGAAAATGCACAAGTTAAAAAGTTGTCTCGTGGTTCCACTCAACCATTTTATCAGGTTTGGTAATCTTCAGGATAAAAATTGCATTTGTATGAATTATTTTGTTTCTATGTGGTCAAATTTAATTCTTATCAAATTATTTTAACTTTCTAAGCATTTGATGTGTCTTCTATTCTTCAATTCTTATTATTACTCAAAATACTTCAACCTGCCATATATATCAGACAATACAGGTACTACTTTACTGCTCCCTCCATTTTATTTATAAGTCGTTTTGGAGAAAAAAATTGTATCAAAATATAAATCGTTTTGCAATACCAAGAAATCATTAATGTTATTTTTTCTATTATACCGGTTAGAATTTCCGCCTTAATTACGGTCCGCCACTTGTCGCTTTAATTGCGGTCCGCCACTTGTCGTCTTAATTGTGGTACTTTGACTTGCCTTCATTGCAGCTCCCAACACCTTCATTGTGTTGGGTTTGAAGGGGTGGATTTAGTCCCACATTGCTTAGAGATATGACGCTTGTTGTGTTTATAAGTGTGGGTAATCCTCACCTTACAAGCTGGTTTTGTAGGGATGAGTTAAACTCAACCCAAATTTAAAACTTTAAGATGAAACATCATTTTCATGCTTATATGAAAACAAGAACATCTAATTGTAAATGTGTCTATTGTTTCTTGATATATTGCCTCATCAATTTTCTTATTGTGTTAACATTCGGAATGCCTTTGAGTAAGAATTGTTCGGAGCTTTAATCGGTTTCCCTATTTTGAAATGTCCAGGTACTTGTTGACGTACGTGCTGAACCAGATCTACTGGTGGCGTATGGTAAAACTGGAATTATCGTCATTCACAAACATCTTGTTACTCTCACCTACAATTTCTTTTCAGTACTTTACAATTCCATGTTCTTGGTTTCTTGCTGAAAACAAACAAAATGTAGATTGACTATTCCCATTTTTTTCAGTTGCAGAGGAGAATCTTTTAATACCTGACAAACCAGACAAAGTAAGTGGATGGATCTATACTTGATAAAAAAAAACGAAATATGTATTATTTCTGTTATTGAATTGGTGCTTTTGCTGTTTTCAGGGAAGATTTGATCACCCCTACATGTCTTTTCTGTTCTATGGAATGGATTCAGCTGGAGATTTCATCCCTATAAAGCAACTGCGGGAGAAGTACAACAAACCACGCCACGAAATACCCTTTGATGAAGATGGACAGAAAGCTTAAATTACTAATATGAGGAGGACTATATGCAATGCTCATGCCTGCTTCTGGTGATTTGAGATTGAAAATTTTGTTACGATATATTGAAAGAATTAGTCGAACCGCAATGGAGAAAAGTAGACAACTTATTGACCAGAAAGCATTTCCTTGAGTTGTTCATACAATGATGGCTAGTGGCTACCTCTGTCTAAGGTTATTTCATTCTGTATGATTTATCAGTAATGAAAGGTACTAACTACTTAAAGCCTGCCTTCCGTCACATGTCTGTACATAATGGTAATTATAAAATGACAGAGGTTGTGTTTATAATTCACAAATGTTCCAACATATCTTGCTTAAAGTTTTAATCCTAATTATTATCTACTAATAGCTGGATAATTAGAACCCTAAAGATCCAATTTTGACTTCGGAATCAACACTCCCTTAAATCTGGGTGGTAGATATCTATCATGCCTAGTTAGGATATTTTCATATATATTTATTGAGAGAGCTTTAGTTAGGATGTCTATTGTTTGATTGCACGATGATACATGATCAATACTTATAATACCATTGTTAATTTTCTCCTTTATGAAATGTCAGTCAATTTTCACGTGTTTTGTTCTTCATGGTGAACTGGATTTTTTGCGATGCAGATGGCAACTTTGTTGTCACAATATAACCTTATGGTGTAATTGGTTTGAATTCCAATTTCATCAAGTATTTTCTTCGGCCATATTCCTTCACAAATGCCTTGTGCCATGACCCTAAACTCAACTTCTGCACCACTTCTAGCTACCCCAGGTTGTTTCTTGCTTCTCCAAGTAACCATGTTTCTCCACATAAAAGAGCAATAGCCAGTACTTGATTTTTTGTCTGATATACAACCAACCCAATCTGAGTCAGTGTATACTTCAATATCCCTATTTGAATTTTTCTTGAAATGAAGACCTCTACCTAGTGTACCCCTAAGGTATTGTAGAATCCTGCTCACAAGTATCATGTGAGCTTCAACAGGACTTGTCATGCTCACGACAAATCTAATATCAGATCGAGTATGAGTTAAGTAGATTAATTTCTCGACTAGACTTTGTATTTACCTTTGTTAGCTTAAGGATTTTCTTTAGAGCTGCATCTGCTTATTGATTCCTTAGGAGTGTTGGCAGTCTTACACCCAAGCATTTTGGTTTCTTGGAGTAAGTCTAGGGTGTATTTCCTTTGAGACACATATATTTCCTCCTTTGTACCAGCTACTTTCATACCTAATAAATACTTTCCCTAAGTCGTTCACTTCAAACTCTCTAGCTTAGAGTTCTTTTCGGTGTTTAATTTATTCATGATCATCTCTTATGATAACAATATCATCAACATACATAATGAATAAAGTTACCTCCTCTTTCAATCAGGGTCGGTTCAATCAATTCGGGGGCCTCGATCTAATTTAAAAAATTGGCCTAAAAGAATATGAACTTATATCGTTTTTTTTCAAAAAAACCGTACAAAATCATAAATTTTGAAAAAAAATATTTTTACACCTATTTTTAACAAACAAATGTAAAATAGATTTTGAAAACATTATGATTTAACATCTATTTTTAAAATAACATGTGTAAAATATATATTTGTAGTAATTAAAAAAAATATGTGAGTCCCTCAAAATTTGGGGCCCAGTGCTATAGCACTTCTTGCTCGTGCTAAAGGCAGGGTCTGCTTCCAACGAGTGTTTAACATGCATAGTGTAATCTGATTGGCTTTGTATGAATCCCTCCTTTTTTATAACTCTAGTTAGTCTTTCAAACCACTTTTTATGGGATTGCTTGAGACCATCCAAGGATTTTTGAAGCTTGCACACCTTGTTTAAGGTGCTGAATTATTCAAGTCCCGAGACAATTTTCATGTATACTTCCTCTTCGCACTGAGTTAAGTTTGGCCATTGGAGCAAATGTTTCTTCATAGTCTATGCTATATGATTGGGTGAAATCCTTTTCCACCAATCGAGCCTTATATTGGTTTATGCTCTCATCAACATTGTATTTGATTGAGAATATCCACTTACATCCAACTTGTTTCTTCCCTTCTGGTAAAACAATAATTTCCCAAGTGTTATTTTCAATAAATGCTTTAACCTATTATGTTATAGTTGTTGTCCACTCGAGCGGTTGAAGTGCTTCTTGAATATTTTTTTAGAATATTTGTGTTGTCAAGTGCTGCTACAAATGCCCTGTATTTTTGTGATAATTTTTCATATGACATAAATCTTTCAATGGGATATTGAGTGCAAGTTATCTTCCTTTTTCTTAATGCAATGGGAATAACATCATTTGTAAAGGCAAAGAGTCAGACAACATACGATCGCAAGTTTCGATGATGACAAATGACCACCATGCACGTCTACAAACAAATGCAACACATTACCCATCATATCCTTTCCTATGCTTATCTAAATCCCTTATAATTATTAAAAACATATGTGGACAAAGTGTGATCATGACGAAATGCATGAAAATCACAAAACACAAATTTCTGCAGATTTGAAGACTTTGAGTCGACCATAAGGGTCGGCGCATAGCTCACGGGTCAGCGCATAACTCAGACAAATTGGAGATTGGTCAGCGCATGCGTGCTTGAGTCGACCATAAGGGTCGGCGCATAGCTCACGGATTAGCGCATAAAACCCTTGAGTCGACCACAGGTCGGCGCATGGCATAGTGATGCTATCCACGGGCCAGCGCATGAAACCTTTGAGTCGACCATAGGGGTCAGCGCATTTCCCACGGGTCAGCGCACGCCGACCTATGGTCGACCGCTCGTGCGTAAACTCAGTTTTCTGAGTACTTTCCACTGTTTGAAAAGCTGTTATTTTTGGTTGGTTTGCTAGTTACTATAAATAGAAGTCAAAACACTTTAATCAACTAAAATTTGCATATTTGAATTCAAGTGTTCAAGGAAACAAGAAAGAGTGAAAAAGGTGTATAAGATTCATCATCTTCATCTTCAACATTTCACAACACATCAACTACACACAACCATTTTTGGTGTGCTTCGTGATCGGTTAAAGGCGATAAGGTTCGAAGCCAAGATTGGAGAATCCGGTTCGGGTTGAAGCTTGTGGCAGGTTCTTTCTTGAATAAAACCGTTAGGGTTTTGTCCTCCAATACCGGTTTGTGTTTGGGTTTTTTGGACGAATTGCTTCATCAATATTCAGCTGAGCGAAGGTGATTGAGAAGAGGAAGTCTTCATCAGTCTAGTAGCGGATTCGGTGATCTTGAAGTGAAGGATTCGGGTTCGATTCGTTGTGTTTGAGATCAGTCGGGCCGAGGGTTTGAAGAACGGAAGATTCTTCAACAAAGGGGCTGGAATCGGAGGTCTAGCAACAACGATCGAAGGTCTTGATTCATCTTGAATCAAGGAGCAAGGATAGGAAGCATCATTCAACACATTGGGAGTTCTATTGTTTACTTGCTTTGCAATCCTTGTATAAACCGTTAAATTTCACAGGTGATATCTAATTAAATCATCTCAATTCGAAGTTTAGAATTGAGGGCAGACGTACCCCGAAGCGAGGACGGCGGGGGAACTGCCTCATCAAATCTCTGTCTTCTTTAATTTTCTGCATAATCGTTTTTCAGCTTAAAAAATTAAGTGATTTTAGTTTAAGCTATTTTACCAAACGTTGATATAAGTTGAGTAAGAAATTAAAACTGCTGTTTGAATCCAAAGTACAATAGTATATTGTACTAGATAAATTTGAATTACTTACTCAACACAAATATCACTTGGAGTGTTTATGCACACCAAGTGTTTGAGAAATTGCCTAAACCAAAGTTGTCTTAAGTTTGTAACTAGTTTGATTTGGTATTTTGGATCATTGGAACTGGGATTCCGAGTAAGTGAAACATATCATTGATTGTGCAATTAGTGTAGTGATTTGTATTTCACTTTATCTCTAATCCATTAGCTTAACGCATATCCGGTTTTCCATAACGGTTCGTTTTAGACTAAAATTTTCCTCGGCCGCTTCCGCACTTAAAATAATTTTTTCAAAACCAATTTTTAATTGGTAGCGCCGACTCAAGTTTTTAATTGGGATCTATTCAACCCCCCCTTCTAGATCCGTGCCATAGTCTAACAAGTGGTATCAGGAGCTCCGGTTCACTTCGTGCTTCAAAATATAACTTTGATAGAAAATGGCTAACGAACCTAAAGGGGCTTATAATAGAGCTCCCGTTTTCAATGGTGAAAATTATAGTTATTGGAAAGACTGTATGCGGGTGCACATAAATTCAATAGATAGAAAAATATGGAACGTTATTCTCAATGGTCCAATTCAAATAACCATGACCAATGAGAACAATGAATTGGTGCCTAAGCCCGAAGCACAATGGACCGATGATGATGAAAAGAAATACAATTATGATTGGAAAGCCAAAAATATCCTAATCTCCTCATTAGGTGTAGATGAATACTATCGTGTATCCCATTGTCCTACTGCTAAGGCCATGTGGGATTCACTACAAATTGCCCATGAGGGGACGAACGATGTTAAGTTGGCTAGAATCAATACACTAACACAAGAGTTTGATCTCTTTTTCATGGAGCAAGGGGAAACCATTGCTGACATGCAAAAGAGATTCACTCATCTCATCAATCGATTACATTCACTTGGTAGGCCTGTTTCCAATGATATTGCTACTAATAAGATCTTGAGATGTCTTAACAGGGAATGGCAGCCGAAAGTGACCGCCATCAAAGAGGCAAATGATCTTACCACATTGGACTTGACAACATTGTTTGGTAAACTACAAGAGCACGAACAAGTTCTCTTGAGCCTGGAACAACACGAAAAGAAAGATAAGAAGGACAAAGCAAAGGTGAGTGAAAAGAAATCAATAGCTCTAAAGACTTCCTCCTCAAAGTCTCAAGCAAAAGAGCAAAGTGATTATTCATCGAGCGACGAAGAAGAAGAGGACAAGAGTGAAGATATGGGGCTGTTCGTTAAACGCTACAACCGTTACGTAAGAAAGAACGGCATCCAACATTCCGAGAAGAACTTGGTAAACTTCCGGAAACAATCTAGGTACTCTAAAAATGATGACTCAAAAGGAAAAATGACTAGAGGGTCGTGCTACAAGTGTGGAAAGCCGAGTCATTACAAACCGGACTGTCCGATGAACAAGAAGACAAAAGAAAAAGAATCATACAAATCACACAAGAAACCGTCAAAGCCAAGGAGAGCATACATAGCTTGGGAAAGCGATAGCGACTCCTCCGATGATGAAAGTTCTAGTGATGAAGATGAAAATGCAAACCTATGTCTCTCTGCTCATCAAAAGAACAAAAAGAAACAGGTACGACATGCTAAATATGAAAAATCCTCTAGTATGTCTCATCATGAATTGCAAACTGCTTTTGATACTTTACACTGTGAAGCGAAAGAGGCCTTTAAAAGGCTTGCCTCAAATAAGAATTTTTTTTCTCATTTGGAACATAAAATTCAAGAATCCGAACGGAAACTTGAGGCACTTAAAGCTTCTATAGTGGAAAGCACAAAAACAAGTTATGAGGACCTTAGAAGTAGAACGATGAACTTTGGGTGTGATACTTGTTACATTTGGCAAGGTGAAGTAAGAAACCTAAAGGCCAAACTTGACAAGGCACTTGAGCCCAAGATTACCTTTGCTATCGACAAATCAAACTTTCGAAAAAGTATGGTTAATCCATATCAAAAATATAAATATGTTATAAAGGATGAAGATAGCAAAAGTAATCAAAACGTAAATCTCTCTTGTCTTTATTGTTGCAAGAAAGGCCACTCCATTGCTAAATGTAGGTTTAGGATATTTTTAGTTCCTAAAGGCATTTATCAATGGATGCCCAAATGCAACCATTTCGTTCCTCACCATTCAGGACCCAATAAGCCATTGGGTACCTTCCCTTGTTAATTATATTGCCATAGGTACAATGCCTCGAGACTACCGAGAGAAGATGGGTTCTCGACAGTGGATGCTCAAGGCACATGTCAGGAGACATATCTCTCTTCATTGACTTCGTGTCTAAGAAGAAGGGATATGTAACTTATGGTGACAACAACCGTGGAGCAATACTTGGTAAAGGTAGTGTAAGTAACCCCTCTTCTACTACTATTTCTGACGTATTGCTTGTCGAAGGTCTTAAACACAATCTACTTAGCATCAGTCAATTATGTGACAAAGGATACAATGTATCGTTTTCAAAAGACTGTTGCAAAATTGTACACAATGATGATAAGAAGAGTATGTTTAATGGCCTGCGTGTGAACAATGTTTATATGCTTGACTTAAATGAAGTATCGTTAACAAGTGACAAATGCCTTGTAACAATGAGTGAAGATTCATGGTTATGGCATAGGCGTTTATCACATGTTAACTTTGACTTACTAAACAAAGTAGTCTCAAAAGATCTAGTCCTAGGTCTCCCCAAAATCAAGTTCACCAAGGATCACCTTTGTGATGCTTGTCAAAAGGGGAAGCAAACGAGGATCTCATTTAAATCCAAAAATATTGTTTCAACAACGAGACCTCTCGAGCTTCTTCATATGGATTTATTTGGGCCATCTAGGATTAAAAGTCTAGGAGGAAACTATTACGGTTTCGTAATAGTGGACGACTTCTCTCGATTTTGTTGGACTATTTTTTTAGTAAGCAAGAGCGATACGTTCACCGCCTTTGAAAGATTTGCTAAGCTTTCCCAAAATAAACTAAATACAAACATTGTTGCAATTAGAAGCGATCATGGGGGTGAGTTCGAAAATCACTTATTTGAAGAATATTGCGGTAACCATGGTATTGATCATAACTTCTCTGCTCCACGTACTCCTCAACAAAATGGGGTTGTGGAGCGTAAAAATCGAATTTTGGAAGAATTGGGAAGAACAATGATCAACGAAAGTGGCTTACCGAAATATTTTTGGGCCGACGCCATTAGTACGGCTTGTTATGTTCTGAATAGGGTGTTCATTCGCCCCATTCTAAACAAAACACCGTATGAACTTTTAAAAGGGCGGAAGCCAAATGTTTCTCACTTACATGTTTTTGGTTGCAAATGTTTTGTATTGAACAATGGAAAGGAAAACTTGGGAAAATTCGATTCCAAGGCTGACGAAGGTATCTTCCTCGGATACTCTCAATCTAGCAAAGCATATAGAATATATAACAAACGATTACTTGCTGTAGAAGAGTCTGTACATGTCACGTTTGATGAATCCAATCCGAGAAACGTCGGAAAGGGTAGCGTTTTTCATGGTGCAGGTACATCTACCGAAGACATACTCAAAGGTGGCGAGCCGAGGATTGATCAACCCGACATAGTCAAAATTGAGGAGGACAAAGATGTACACCATAAGGAAACCGAGGTAGTTCATCCGCCTTCAAACGATGATCTCCCTCAAGCTTGGAAGTCTTCCAAAGACCACCCAATCGACAACATTCTCGGAGATATCTCAAAGGGTGTAACAACTCGATCTAAGCTAAGTAATTTCTGTTATCACTTCGCGTTCGTTTCGCAAATGGAACCTAAAAACCCTAAAGAAGCCCTACTCGATGAACACTGGTTTTTGTCAATACAGGAGGAACTTAATCAGTTCACCAGAAATGAGGTTTGGGACCTTGTCCCTCCTCCGCGAGATCATCGAGTAATCGGCACCCGATGGGTGTTTAGGAACAAGCTGGACGAAAACGGGGTAATAACCCGTAATAAGGCGCGTTTAGTCGCGCAAGGGTATAACCAAGAGGAAGGCATCGACTATGAGGAAACTTATGCGCCGGTTGCCCGACTCGAGGCTATACGCCTTCTCCTTGCTTTCGCTTTTGCGAAAGACTTTAAGCTATTCCAAATGGATGTTAAAAGTGCGTTCCTTAACGGTCACATAAATGAAGAGGTTTATGTCGCACAACCTCCGGGTTTCGAATCCCATGAGTATCCTGATCATGTTTATAAACTGAAAAGGGCTTTGTATGGCCTCAAACAAGCTCCTAGAGCTTGGTATGAGAGACTAAGCAAATTCTTACTCGATCAAGGTTACTCAAGAGGAAAGGTTGACACAACCCTCTTCATTAAACGTCAAGGAAAGCATTTGATATTAGTGCAAACTTATGTAGATGATATTATATTTGGGTCTACTAACATGAATCTTGTGAGAGAATTTTCAGACCTTATGCAGGGCGAATTCGAGATGAGTATGATGGGGGAGCTCACATACTTTCTCGGTTTGCAAATTAAACAGCTCAAAGAAGGGACTTTCGTGAGCCAAACAAAGTACTGTTTGGACCTTATCAAGAGATTTGACATGGCAAAAGCTAAAGCCATAGACACCCCCATGCCTACTTGTACAAACTTGAACAAAGATGAAGACGGTAAGGAAGTAGATGTAAAACGGTATAGAGGTATGATTGGATCACTCCTTTATCTTACTGCTTCTCGTCCCGATATTATGTTTAGCGTATGCATGTGCGCAAGATATCAATCATGTCCCAAGGAATCCCATCTAAAAGCTGTCAAACGAATACTTCGATACCTATCCGGTACTCCGAAGTATGGACTATGGTATTCCAAAGGCAATGATTGTTCATTGGTAGGTTTCTCCGATTCCGATTTTGCCGGTTGCAAATCGGATAGGAAAAGCACCAGTGGCACTTGTCACTTATTTTCAAACTCTTTGGTAAGTTGGCATAGCAAGAAACAGGTTTCAGTTGCTTTGTCAACCGCCGAAGCGGAATACGTTGCCGCCGGTGGTTGTTGTGCCCAAATCCTATGGATTAAACAACAACTATTGGATTTTAACCTCAAACTTGAACGTATTCCCATTTTTTGTGACAATACAAGTGCCATTAACCTGACCAAGAATCCTGTGCTGCATTCTCGCACCAAACATATCGAAATTCGACACCACTTTCTTCGGGATCATGTAGAGAAAGGTGACATTGTATTTGAACATGTTAATACTGAAAATCAACTAGCGGACATCTTCACAAAGCCGCTAGCCACTGAACCTTTCTTTCATATCCGCCGAGAACTTGGTATTCTCGATATTTCGGAACGGGCACTATAAACTATTGTTTTACCTTATTCCATTTAAGACTATAATCTTGTACTTCTAACAAGCTGATGTTGTTGCAAGCACAAGTTTATTGTTCACCAAGTCACTCCGGCATCGAGGTGATACTGTTCCCTTCTCTCTCTCTCTTTCTCTCTGCAAAGTCTCATGGTTAAAATAGTTATACCTCATAATGATATCGTATATATATGCATGATGTATCTCTTTGGATGTTTATTGCTGTATGGCATGTTAATTATGCATCAAACCTGTCAACGCATGTATAAAATAGTGAAAAACTGAAATTCTGACTGTATGAGTCGACCGCAGCAGGGCTATGGTCGACGCACGCTTAATATTTTCTGTATTTTCTCAAAAATCAAACAGTATGCGTCGACGCATGCAGAGGTATGGTCGACGCATCACTCAAAAATTTTGTTTTTCTGCAGAAAAATTTAAATCTTTTAATGCATCTCCATTCAAAAATCATCATTAAGTGTGCATTTATATTCCATTACCTTTCAAACTACCCACTACCTTGTAACCTGCATCTACCTAGTGTCTTTTGTCCCTTGATACTTCATCTTCCCAAAACCCTAACTTCTCCTCTACAAATAGGGAAAAACCTCTGTCTAGCAAAATCACTCTCAAATACCCTCACAAACCTCCACTCTCTATCCACACACTAAGTTTCAAACCTGCTCAAATGGCTTCCACATCATGCAGACCTACCGGAAAGAGATCCCGAGAATCGTCCTCCGCATCTCTACCCATATCTGCTGTATCGCTCGTTCCACCAGCTCGCGTCGAAGCCTTCAACAAAGATATCGGCAAAAGAGGAGTTGTTCGACAACATGCGTTCTACAAGCTTACCGCCGGACGCATGCACCTCGTAGAAATCATGGCTCTGCTCCAGCATCAAGGCATTGTCAACTTCTTGGAATGCAATGCTAAATACAGTGAAGACTTAGTCCGAGTGTTCTACGTCGGCCTTCATGATAACTTTCGCGGGCACAAGTGTCACTCCAGAATCGGCACGACAAAGGTATCGCTTAAGTCCAATGTCTGGAACCAATATTTTGATATGTCATTGGATGATGCTGAAAATCCTCTAGCTGAGGTAACTGACTCTCACCAAATAGAAGGCTACGAGTTTAAGAGTGCATTGAATGACATGCTGAAACGACCATATCCTGATCAGTTTGTGAACAGTGACACGTTCCCACGAAATGTCACTGCCGGCAAGCTGAAAACCGGAGAAAGGATTCTTCAGTGGATTGTCTCCCGCATTCTGCGACCAAAGAAGGGCGGTCTCTCCAGAGTTGAACAGGCTGAGGTTCATCTCATTTACATTCTGAAGAATAAGAAGAAAATCAACTGGCCTTACTACATTGCCAGTAGGATGTTCAGTCTACGTGATTCCGGACGAGGAACGACTCTTGCTTACGGATCCTTCATTCAAGAGGTCCTTACTGCAGCCAACGTTAATCATCCATCTTTCCCGTACACTTCCATCTCATCTGACAAAGAGTTCAGCCCAAAAACTCTGTCCATGATGGGATATTTTTGGTGTGATGAGCGGAGAATGTATAAGTTTATTCGAAGAGGAAATGTTCCTGCGCCTGTTGCAA
The DNA here is from genome assembly GCF_024323335.1 of Lathyrus oleraceus. Taxonomy (NCBI): domain Eukaryota; kingdom Viridiplantae; phylum Streptophyta; class Magnoliopsida; order Fabales; family Fabaceae; genus Lathyrus; species Lathyrus oleraceus. The sequence goes on along the minus strand of NC_066580.1, from coordinate 383,700,785 downwards.
CAGATGATGACAGTGATGAAAGCGAAGAAGAAGAAGATGAAGAGGAAAATGAAGAAGAGGAAGCCAGGAACGCTTTTGATCACAATGGTGGAGATGATAGTCCTCCACCCGTTGACACTCACGACTACTCCGACTCCGCTTGGGCTCAGCAGTCGCATTCAACTGAAGAAGATGTTCCACGCTGGGGTGGCTGGCAACATACGGGCTGGTCAACTCAACGTCAATTCTACCGGTCGTATCACCAGGATGATGAAGAATCTCCTCCGTCCCCTCCACAGCAAGCCGACTCTTCAGAACTGTTGGATATGATGCGCAATATGCAGATCGCTCAACAGTCCTTCATGCAAACTCAAGATGAGCGTTATGCTCATATTAACGAGCAACTTTAAGCCCAAAATGAGCGTCTCGACACCTTCTCTACAAGCATGAATGACCGGTATGCAGACTTTTCGGCATCATTTGAACGTCAGGAACGGTCGATCGACGAGAGTCTCAAGCATCTGAACGGTGTTACCGAATACCTATCATCTCTGGCTGACCCCTACAAAAACCCGGGCATTTGTTACCATCCAGGACATCGCCATTAGGACATAGACATTCACATGCACTTTGTAGTTTGATTGTTATTTTGGATGTATTCAGTTCTCTGTTTTACTTGTTTATCTTCATGTGTTGTTCTTAATTAATGACTATTGCTCAGAAATGATATTGGTGTGATATTATTATCTGTTTGTGTTATTTCCTGTGAAATTTCCTTGTTATGTTGTATAATCATTCTGTGTCTCTTTTTGATGTTGTCAAAGGGGGAGAAAAGTGTACAAAGCAGGCAGCCAAAAATGTCCACAACTAACAGTCGCTTTCTGCAGATAGCCTTAGATTACAAAAGAAAGGGGGAGTGTACAAAATGTGTCAATACCGCATGCTGTTTGTCTCGTTGGTTTATACAGGTTGTCATCATCAAAAAGGGGGAGTATGTAAAGGCAAAGAGTCAGACAACATATGATCGCAAGTTTCGATGATGACAAATGACCACCATGCACGTCTACAAACAAATGCAACACATTACCCATCATATCCTTTCCTATGCTTATCTAAATCCGTTATAATTCTTAAAAACATATGTGGACAAAGTGTGATCATGACGAAATGCATGAAAATCACAAAACACAAATTTCTGCAGATTTGAAGACTTTGAGTCGACCATAAGGGTCGGCGCATAGCTCACGGGTCAGCGCATAACTCAGACAAATTGGAGATTGGTCAGCGCATGCGTGCTTGAGTCGACCATAAGGGTCGGCGCATAGCTCACGGGTTAGCGCATAAAACCCTTGAGTCAACCACAGGTCGGCGCATGGCATAGTGATGCTATCCACGGGTCAGCGCATGAAACCTTTGAGTCGACCATAGGGGTCGGCGCATTTCCCACGGGTCAGTGCACGCCGACCTATGGTCGACCGCTCGTGCGTAAACTCAGTTTTCTGAGTACTTTCCATTGTTTGAAAAGCTGTTATTTTTGGTTGGTTTGCTAGTTACTATAAATAGAAGTCAAAACACTTTAATCAACTAAAATTTGCATATTTGAATTCAAGTGTTCAAGGAAACAAGAAAGAGTGAAAAAGGTGTCCAAGATTCATCATCTTCATCTTTAACATTTCACAACACATCAACTACACACAACCATTTTTGGTGTGCTTCGTGATCGGTTAAAGGCGATAAGGTTCGAAGCCGAGATTGGAGAATCCGGTTCGGGTTGAAGCTTGTGGCAGGTTCTTTCTTGAATAAAACCGTTAGGGTTTTGTCCTCCAATACCGGTTTGTGTTTGGGGTTTTTTGGATGAATTGCTTCATCAATATTCAGCTGAGCGAAGGTGATTGAGAAGAGGAAGTCTTCATCAGTTTAGTAGCGGATTCGGTGATATTGAAGTGAATGATTCGGGTTCGATTCGTTGTGTTTGAGATCAGTCGGGCCGAGGGTTTGAAGAACGGAAGATTCTTCAACAAAGGGGCTGGAATCGGAGGTCTAGCAACAACGATCGAAGGTCTTGATTCATCTTGAATCAAGGAGCAAGGATAGGAAGCATCATTCAACACATTGAGAGTTCTGTTGTTTACTTGCTTTGCAATCCTTGTATAAACGGTTAAATTTCACAGGTGATATCTAATTAAATCATCTCAATTCTAAGTTTAGAATTGAGGGCAGACGTACCCCGAAGCGAGGACGGCGGGGGAACTGCCTCATCAAATCTCTGTCTTCTTTAATTTTCTGCATAATCGTTTTTCAGCTTAAAAAATTAAGTGATTTTAGTTTAAGCTATTTTACCAAACGTTGATATAAGTTGAGTAAGAAATTAAAACTGTTGTTTGAATCCAAAGTACAATAGTATATTGTACTAGATAAATTTGAATTACTTACTCAACACAAACATCACTTGGAGTGTTTATGCACACCAAGTGTTTGAGAAATTGCCTAAACCAAAGTTGTCTTAAGTTTGTAACTAGTTTGATTTGGTATTTTGGATCATTGGAACTGGGATTCCGAGTAAGTGAAACATATCATTGATTGTGCAATTAGTGTAGTGATTTGTATTTCACTTTATCTCTAATCCATTAGCTTAACGCATATCCGATTTTCCAATAACGGTTCGTTTTAGACAAAAATTTTCCTCGGCCGCTTCCGCACTTAAAACAATTTTTTCAAAACCAATTTTTAATTGGTAGCGCCGACTCAAGTTTTTAATTGGGATCTATTCAACCCCCCCTTATAGATCCGTGCCATAGTCTAACATCATTGTTATTTAAACTCGTATGAACAAGTTCAGAGTTAGGAACAATTTTATCTGAGGAGATTCCATTTTCTAGAGTCCGGACATATTCATGGTTTTGCATCGAAGTAGTTTTTTACTCTACCATCTGTTCGTTTTTCTTCCTCCTAGTGTAAACTTTACAGTCAACATACCGTCGACATGTGCAGTTTCAACGACAGGCTGGGATGGTTTTGTGGGATTTTATGGTTCAACTTTCCTCATCCAGATCGACCAATTCATCCAACATCAAATTCCAGTAATGATCAGATGAAATCTCATTTTGTCACTGAATTCGCATCGACTACAAATATACTTTGACAGGTAAGAGAACCTCATGTTCGTAGGTCAATCTAAAAGGAGTAGTGTTTGTTGCCTCTTTAGGAGACGTTCAACATGCACTTAAGACTAGGTCCAGAGTTTTATGCTAGTTCTTTGGCTTCTTCCCCACATGCTTCTTGATTAAACCAATGATAATTTTATTGACTGCCTCGACCTAACCATTTTCTTGGGCATAATAAGGCGTAAATGTTAATAACTTAAACCTCATCTCAGAGGCAAATTCTTGCATCTTTTGACCAGTGAACATCGATCCTTGATCAGTTGTAATGGTCTCCGGGATCCCGAATCTGTAAATAATATGTCTTTGGATGAAATATATTATTGCCTCTTGGTCGACATTAACTAAAGGAATTGCCTTTATCCATTTAGTAAAATAGTCAATACCAACTAAAATATACTTCTGACTTTTAGACGACGTTGGTCGAATCTTATCAATCAAATCCAAAGCCCAACCTCTGAGTGGCAATGGCTTCACAATATCATGCAATTCACTTGCAGGAACATGTTGAACTCTTGAATTAATTTGACACTCTTGACACCCCTTGGCGAACTCAATATAATCTTTTAGCATGGTAGACCAATAAACGCCTTGTCGAACCAATAACCATCTCCTTTTGTGTCTGACTTGATGAGCATCAGATGCTCCACTATGGACATTTGATACTGCTAAATACATCTCATTCTCACCAAGACATTTGAGAAAAATACCTTCAGATTTCTTTTTGAACAATTCATTCCATATGATAACATAGCTTAGAGACTTGTACTTAACCTTTTGGATTAGTTGATCCTGTTGGATTCTCTAAATATCTTACTACTGGTCTTCGCCAATCAGTATCTGTCAAATTATCAATGGCGAAGATCTCAAAGTTTTCAGGATCTGTTGATCCCAACTTCGTCATTGACAAATCCAAATGATATTAACTTGTCGCTTTTACTCTTTTTCGCACTTCAATCAAATCTTCTAACTTTTCTTTTGACACTTTATACCCTGAGGCAATTTGCACCAGTTCATTTTCCTTTTGTTTTTTAAGTCGAGGGACATGCTGCATATCCACAAAATTGAAACACTTAATTAGTCGGTTTACTATAACAAAGTACATGATTAAGTTCTCCTTGATACATCTGTACTTCTTTGTTATTTACTTAACAACCAATTCAGAGTCTCCTCTTACTTCAACTCTTTTTCCCCCAAGTCTAACAAAAATTCGAGACCCGCTATCAAAGCCTCATACTCAGCCTCATTATTGAGCAAGATCCGTTAATTTTGTATTTGAACTTCGTCTGAATCTTATTGGGGGAAATTATTAAAATTACAATGCCAGTTCCATTTTTATGATTGGCGCCATCAAAGTATAACTTCTAAGGTTCTGGCTCAAAATAATTTTGAGGTGCCTCGACTATCGCATGATCCAAGATGAAGTCGGCGACCACCTGTAGCGGTAAATTCATGACCATTAAGCTATGGATAAACATAACGTCAATAAAACCAGAGTCGTCACCACGCTTTTATTGTTTCCAAGGGAAAAGGGAAAAGTACGAACAAAACCCAAAGATAAGAAGTTTTCAAATTAAATCTAATAAAAATTCCAGAGATTACAAGTAAGGGGGTTGGTTACACAGAGGGAAGGTGTTAGCACCCAAAGTGTTCTAGGTACTCCTCGAGGGCTCTTTCTGTGTGCATATGTGTTTTGGTACAAAATGATGTTTGCAATAAATGGAGTGGAGGGATGAGAAAAGAAATCATTGATTATATTTTTGTGTTTGACAAGACCTTCGAACTTGTGCCTACGTACCAACATAAAATGAGGGATCAAAACCTCGTAGTTCGTGGTAACAATTTCAAAGTGAGTGCACTGCTTTTAACAAAAATTGAAGTTTAACAAAGGCAGAAAAGGCCCAAAAAGGTTTGAATGAGTGTTAATTCTTTTTGTCTTTTGAAATTTTAGGTCAAGTATAGTTAAGTTCATTTACAAATTTGATTAAGAAAAGAGTTTAAAAAATACAATGGCATAAGGTCAAAGTTTCTAATTTTGCAATATGGTATAAGTTTAAAAAACACAAGCAAAGAAGATTTTAAAATGAGGGAGAGATTTGAAATTAAAGAAGTGGGGAGGAGATGAAGAGACTAATCCTAAGCAAAAAATTAAAAGTTAAGAGTTGAAAAGATCTGACCAATGGGATGCAATCTGTAACAACCCAATTTTAGTAATTATTTCTTATAGTATTATTATTATATTTTATTTTATTTAATTGGAGTGTTAATTAATTAATTGGTTGTTAGGTAGTATAATAATTGATTATCTTAATTAATTTGGTGTGGTAATTAATTATTTAGTGGATATGAGATATAATGAAAAATGGAATTAATTAACTTAGTATGTATATTGAGTTGGTCTGATTTATTTAAATTAAATAGAGATATTTAAATATTAGGTCTTATTGGGCCTATTAATTAAATTAGAGATATCACTCTTTAAGCCCAAATATAATACTATAAATAAGAGATAGGAGAGTGAGAATTAGGATTCATTTGATCATTTGAGGCAATAGAGAAAGAGAAGAGGAAAAGTAAGGAGAAGAGGGGAAGAACAAGAGAGGAGCTAGGGTTTCCAAAAAATCGAAGAGGTAAGGGGGGAATCCTTATTATTATGGGTTAGTATGATCAGGTCAATGGGTAGATGTATGTTTAGGTTAAAATCCCTAATTTTGTATGGTTGTTTGAAATTATTAGGTTTTGATGATCATTCTTGAATTGTGGGGATTGATGGTGTTAAAATTGCAAATTAACGTTATATGTTGAGAGTATTGTGTGAGTTATAATTTCCTGAACGTTTGGCTTTTTACGGAATTCAAATCGGAGGTCTGAAGGTCCTCCAACGATGAAAAATGCAGGAAATTCTGCATTCTGTTTTTTTGTTAACGCAGGAATAGCATTCGGTTTTGCGTTAACCGGTTAACCAAATGTGTTAACCGGTTAACATTGTTGGAAATCTGTTAGGAATTGTATTTTGTTCTGCGTTAACCGGTTAACCAAAGGCGTTAACCGGTTAACACTGTTGAACTTTTCCAGGAAGTGCATTCTGTATCGCGTTAACCGATTAACCATATGTGTTAACCGGTTAACACTGTTTGAAAAGTGAAAAATTGAGATTTTAAATGTTGTATTCGTTTTGGAATGAAATCTAAGTGTGCGTATTTGATAATTAGCCTATATTTGTGAATGATATATTGTTATGAAAGTGTATATGTACCATTGGTGGATAATTCATAGAGTTGAATTATGGTGATATGTGGAATGTTAAGATGGTAGAGATGATCTTAATTGCATATGTATTGGTATTTGTACATTCATTCATGGCATGGTCGGCTTCATAGTGGAAGCGGTGAAACTGTGGGTTCACATAGACGGTGATCCTTAATTGGAAATAGACGTAGCGCACGTTGATCCTTAATTGGAAATAGGCGCAGTAGATAGACGGTGATCCTTAATTGGAAATAGATGTAGCACACATTGATCCTTAATTGGAAATAGGCGTGGTAGATGTAGCACATGTTGATCCTTAATTGGAAATAGGCGTGGTAGATGTAACATACGTTGATCCTTAATTGGAAATAGGCGTAGTAGTGGCTTTGATCTTGTCCGGATCGGAAGCGTGACTTGTATTCTAGATATTGAATCGGAAAACGGTGAAACGTTGGGTTCACATTGAGGTACCACATGCATAGAGTCACATGTCTTGCATTGAATCACATTAGAGTTATGTGATAATTGAATGGTTGCATTGATGTGATTGTGAGGTGTGTATGAAATATAGTAATTGAATTTGGTGATGTTTGGATACATAATTTGGAAAATATGTGATTATGTGATAATTGTAGTTATGTGTATTTTTGGGAATATAATATTGGATTTGAATATTATACTCCTTGAGTTTTATGTGTGCTTGAAACATGTGAAATAAATGTTGGTTAATATTATTTACATGGTTCTATGAAGTGTGATGAATTCCTTTAATTGTTGATTTAATCATTGTGCCTTATTATACTTCTTCATAATGATTTGAATTCTCACCCTTTCTGTTTGAATGTTACCTTTACATGGGTATCGTGCAGATACTCCAGAGTAGTATTGCTGAAGTAAGTGGACGGTAGCTCGCTCGAGATTTAGCCGAAGAGTTTCCGTATTTTAGTTTGATGACTAGGTAATGAGTCAATGCTCTGGTCATATAACACTGGGTAGATTAGTAGTATTGAACTCCTATCTTATTTGGATATGCATTATGTTATTACTTGTTTTATTTTATCTTGAAGAGATTATTGAGAGATGATCATGGTATGGGACATGGATCATTCTATGAAATGCATGAATATTCATTATTTTCCGCTGCGAACGCATATTCTGGAATATTTATGATAATTGAAATGTGTTATTTGAAATGACCAGGTGTATTGTATATTGATGATGAATGATGTTGGTTTTTGAAAGCTTTTAGTTCCGAAAACGTCGATGTGACGCCCTTTTGTTTATATGCATGCCTATTTACTCTGATTATATGTTAAGTATTTTGGGGTAGAAAAAGGGGTGTTACACAATCCAATAGACAAGCATGTCATATAGAAACCTAAATTTCCCTTGGACTTTAGAATCAAGCAATATCAATACACAAATAGCAAGATGAAGAGCAAGGCATCAAGTAAAGATAACTACATCCAAGCTTAGCAACTCCATGATCTTCTTCAATAATCTTCCATGTATCAGATGACTTCAGGGGTAGGCATTAGGCACAAGCTCAAAATAACAACTTCAATAAGACCATGTAGCAGATGAACTCAAATGGGATCTCAACACTTGCTTTAGATGAAGTTTCAATTCACAAGCACTTGATTTCATGAAATTTGGCATTGGCCAAGTCCATTTGCATAGGGAGTGTTGCCTAATTCTAAGTCCAATGTCTCAGATCAAATCCAACAGTGCACACAAATGTCTTTTAGGGTTTTTTGTTGTTATTATGTACATTCAAGTCAAAGGACCACAAATGCAAACAAGTATATACAATCACAATATAATCACAAAGTATGGTTCAAGTGAGCAAAGTGAAAATGACATTAAAGTAAACAAGTTAAATGGTATGAATAATGACAAATGAATAAAGACATCAAATTAAAGGGCATAAAAGTAAATGACTTGAAATTAAATGTTAATTGTTAGTTGATTAGAAATTAGTATTGCTTTTGCTTTTGTTTAAGTCATTCTTTGAAGAACACTCAACCCACTATTCACAAACATGGATCCTTCAACCAAGACATCTTCCAAAGGAAGGGAAAAAAGCTAAGTTTCCACACAATACCATGAAAGAGGGGAGACTTACAATCTCACTTAGTAGAATGCTATGCCTTTTGGTCAAAATTTAGCGCTATGTTAAGCAATCGTAATTGGACTTATTTAGAAGTCACAACTATTTGAGGTCGGACAATAGAAATTTTAGTATTAATGTATGTTAGAGATATGGTATAATAGACCATACTCCTAAAACATACCACACTTAAAAGAAAATGCAAAAGGGGTGAACCTAATCTCATCCATACTTATGTTGATTTTGCAATCAACTAGCCTTAGGATATAGAGATATCATAGGTCCATGAAATGAATGAGAAGAGAATGGGATTGAGATGAAGAGGGAAGGGAAATGGAATCAACACAAATTGATCAAAGGAGGACTTTTATCAAATTAAAATCATTCATTCATTTTGGGAGATGAAATGTACATTTCATCAATCCCCTAAATCCAATGATTTTAACTCAACAAAGTCAAATCAACATTGACCAAGGCCCAACAACGCAAGTCAAACTTAACAAGTCAATATCAAAAGCTCAACACAATTTATTTGCAATTAAACAATAAAAATCAATTAAAAAATGCATTAAATTAAATTATGGTTGGTCAAAATCCTAAAACCTCATCAAAACACCAAATAAATGGCCATGAGATTTATCATAGGTCAAACAAGGTCAAAGGACATTGAAGAAAAAATTTCATTATTTTTTTAAACTTAAAATTATTTTTAAATAATTAAACATATTCACAAAAACAATTAAATCATGGAAAATATTAATAATGATCCAAAAAATAATTTTAATACATAAAATGAAAGAGGAATTTATTAATTTTTTTTGGTGAAAGTCTCATATTTTCTGGATCAATATTAAAATTAATATGAATTAATGAAAATAAGCTAAATAAAATGAAAATAAAAAAATAGCAAAAAACGTGGTCTACTTGATCTCCCTCATTAATTGAGGTGGCAGATCAAGTGATCCTCATCGTGCGTTCCATCATGGACACAAGTCAATGCGCTGCAGGGATGGTATTTAAAACCAACGCACGAGATTAAAACAAGATACAAGGATCCTATGGTCTGAGAGGTGCCAACACACCGTCGGAGCTGTAACTCCGGTCTTCTTCTCCGTTGGACCTCACCGAACTGGTCCACCTTCAACCATCACCAAAATAAAAAAAGGAGGACATGAATTTAAAGAGAAAATGCTCAGGAGCTCGAATCTGGCCTCAATTTCTCCTAACTCCAAGTATATTAAAAGATACAGGGAGTTGAATTTTGAGGATCATGATCTGAGTTGCTTCGATTCGACCTCAAAGTAACCCAATCTTGTTGCCTACATTGGTAGGACTTCAGACAACCAAAAATCAAGAAGAATTATAGATAATTGAGTGAGAATCGAAGAGATGGAAAATTCTGAAAATTACCTTCAATGCAGGTCTGTATGAACACGATCTTGCTTCCAATTGCACTTGGCCTTGCTCTGGACACTTGATGGAATGGAATTGGATCAGAAAGGAAGCAGGACTCTTGGAGATTTGAATTCCAAAATAGTGGAGATTCAAACTCGATTTCCAATGGAAATCCTCAAGGTTATCCTTTGAATGAGAGGGTTTGGAGTTAGGGACTCAAAGCTGGCGTGCAGGGTTCTTCGATTCAGAGTGCAATGGTCTCTATTTATAGGCCAAATGATTGTTATTTGCACACTTGAATCAAAATTCCAAAAATAGCAATGTTCATTGCATGGATGCATGGGCGTGTGATAGGCCAATGTAATCATCCCTTCAGGTCCAAAAATGAGTACAAACATTGTTGAAGTCACATTGGTAAGCCATGCAATTGTGTATGAGGAATGCAAGTTCAATTATGCCAAATGGTCATCCATGTTCAAGCCATGCACAAGTCACTCATACTTTGTCCAAATGGGATGAAATTGGACTTTTTGGAAAGACATATTTTTGGTATTTTGGCTAGTAAAAATGATAAAATACAAAGTATGATACAATCAAATGGTGTTTGGTGATCTCTCCCAATGCAAACCCAATGAATGGGGGTAAGGAGGATGCCAAGATGTGATCCCAATGCCAATGCATATGATAAGATAGCATGAGGGATCTTAGGGTCAAAATTTGGGGTCTTACACCACCTGCCTCTTCATTGTCTTTAAAGGCACATATGTTAAGGAATATTCAGTCATGGCAAGAGTCCATTTTCCAATTCGCCTATGCAAAATTGTCTTAGATAACATATGCTTAATGATATCAAAATGCGAAGAAACATAAACATCGACTAGTTTTATATAGTGCTTTAATTTCATACATGAGAAATACAAACAAAAGCACATCTTTTCTATCAGAATATACCTAGTCTCTGCATCACTCAAGACTCGATTGAAGTAATAAATATCCCTTTCGACACCTTCATCGTCCTCTTGTGCTACCATGCTTCATGTAGTCAAGTTTGAATCATAAATATACAACCTCATGCACTTATTTCAAATGGGAGGAGAAAATATCGGATGGTTCATCAAGTACTCCTTTATTTCATCAAAAACCTTTTGATGTTCTTGTTATCACTGAAACTCTTCTTTTTTTAGGCGGAGTAACGATGCGAACACTCAATTCTCGCCACTAAGGTTTGAAATAAACCTCCTCAAAAAATTTATCTTTCCCAATAAAGATTGAAGCTCTTTCTTGGTCGAAGGAGGTTGAATCTCCATAATTGCTTTAGTCTTGTTCTGGTTTATCTGAATGCCCTTCTTGTGGACAACAAAACCAAGGAAATCTCCAGCCTGCACACAGAAAATACACTTAAGAGGGTTCATTTTTAGACCATACTTCCTCATTCTTTCAAATGATTGTCGAAGGTGGTCAAATTGATAATTTCCCAACGCAGACTTAATGACTATATCATCAATATATATTTGCATAAAAGTTTCGATATAATCATGAGTGCCTAAGGCTCCTGGACATCAAAGTGCCTTCTTTGGAACATCTTCATATGCAATAAAAAATTGGCTATAGCCAACATAACCATCAAGCATACTCAGATAATCGAAACCCGCCGCTGAGTCGACCAATATTTCAACGACATACATTAGGTATTCATCTTTTGGGGTTGCTGCATTCAGATCTCCGAAGTCAATGAAAATCCTCAATGTTCCGTTTTTCTTAATCACTGGAACAATATTTCTAAGCCATTCGACGTACCTTGTCGTCCTTATGAACTTTCTCTTTAGGAGTCTTTCGATCTCCTCTTTTATTTTGAACATAACCTCTGGTGCAAACCGTCTTGGCATTTGCTTGACCGATTTTTTCTCAGGCTTTATTGGTAGCTTTAGCTCCACCAAATCTCTGCTTAAACCTGACATTTCATTATAATCTCATACAAAATACTCTTTAAATTATCAAAGTAAATTAATTACCTCTAATCTTTGACTTGGGTCGATGTTGGCACTGATATATGTCGGCCTTCTATTAGTTCCTTCGGCCAAGTCGATTTCCTCCAATGGATCCTGCGGCTGCATCTTTGTTGCTGATGCGACAAGATCCTTTTCGAAGCCCAAAGTGTTTACTGGGAATTTTGGTAAACAAAAGAAGTTTGATTTTGCTTAAGGGATTAAACTCGAAAAGATCCCAAGACATATTGTGTGAAAATCATTGAAATAGATTTGACATCAAAATCGAATTTGAAGGAAACTTAGAAAAGATGATTGAAATTAAATTCAATGCAATAAATGACTTGAAAGTACTCTTAATTTCACTAAATCCAAAACCAATAAAATCCCTGATCGCTCTGATTGAAAATTCGACTAAAGTTGAAACTATTCCTCGACAAGTCAAATTCGTGGAGATGTCCATGACCATAACTGACCACTTTGATTTTGGTAATAAAACCAATATCATATGAGAAACTTATCACATCCTTATAATCAATGTTTGTGTCGAAAAACTAAGGTAACAACAAGATTAAAATTCCTTTTTTTTTTGTTTAAGTTAATTTCTAACCTTGCTTTTTAAATAATAATCTTTTGTTGTACTATAAGTTTAATGAAGATGCCAAATTTATTTTTCTTATCGATAGACTTTTAAAATTTTATTTCACATCCTTATATCATAGACATGTGATTTTAAATGAATACTAGTAGATATTACCAAAAAGAAAATGTAATTTTAATCAATATATAAATTATCATCTCAATCAAATGTAAATTCATTTCATCTTTTCCGTTCCCGCTAAGCTTTACCGATGACACTTTTCTTGCATAGTTGCTTCTTCTTGATGCCATCTGCGTTTGTGATTCCGTCAAACCTAGAATGTCTCACTGTCTCTTTCTCTTCAACCTTCTCACTCCAATTCCTCTTCACCATCTTCATCCATTAGCAACCCATACACAACACAGAGATGACACTTTACATGCCGTTATTCAGGTCATGTTCAACCTTAAGACAACTCACTCAGCTCCATTCCCATCTTGTAACAACCGGCCTTCACAATGACCCACTTGCCTCCACAAAGCTCATCGAGTCCTATTCCCAAATGGGTTCTCTGCAATCTTCAAGACTCGTTTTTTATGCATACCCATCTCCTGATTCCTTCATGTTTGGTGTTCTCGTCAAATGTTACCTTTGGAATCACTTGTTTGACCAAGTGCTTTCTCTTTACAATCATCACATTCATATGGGTTCTTCTCACCTCACTCAGAGTTGCAGTTTTTTGTATCCTTCTCTTATAAGGGCTGCTTCTGGTGTTGCTGACTTGGTTGTAGGAAGAAAGTTGCATGGGAAGATAGTTAAATCTGGGTTTAGTGAGGATCGTGTTATTGGAACTTCGTTGCTTGGAATGTATGGAGAATTATGTTGCTTAAGTGATGCGAAGAAGGTGTTTGATGAAATGTGTCAGAGAGATTTGGTTTCTTGGAGTTCTGTTGTTTCGTGTTATGTTGAGAATGGGATTTATAGAGAGGGATTGGGAATGTTTCGTTCGATGGTTTCTGAGGGGATTAGGCCTGACTCGGTTATGCTGCTTAGTATAGCTGAGGCTTGTGCTAAAATTGGTTGCTTGAGGTTGGCTAAATCAGTTCATGGATATGTGATCAGAGAAGGCATGATTGGTGATGGTAGTTTGAGTAATTCTCTTATTGTTATGTACAGTCAGTGTGGTTACTTGTGTAAAGCGAAACGGCTCTTTGAATCTCTCGTTGATCGAAGTACTTCTTGTTGGACTTCTATGATTTCGTCCTATAATCAAAATGAGTGCTTTGAAGAGGCAATAGGTGCTTTTATTAAGATGCAAGATTCAGAGGTAGAACTGAATGAAGTGACAATGATTAGTGTTCTGAATTCCTGCGCTAGATTAGGTTGGTTAAAAGAGGGAAAATCAGTTCATTGCTTTGTTTTGAGGAATGCAATGGATGCTGCTGATCTTGATCTTGGGCCTGCACTGATAGATTTCTATGCAGCATGCTGGAAAATAAGTAGTTGCGAAAAACTTCTTCGTTTAATAGGAAACAGCAACGTTGTATCGTGGAATACACTCATATCATTTTTTGCTCGCGAGGGTTTAAACAGTAAAGCCATGGTACTCTTTGCGCATATGGTGGCAAAGGGACTAATGCCAGACTCATATAGCTTAGCAAGTTCAATTTCAGCAAGTGCAAGTGCTGGTTTGATACAATTCGGACAACAGATACATGGTCATGTCATGAAAAGAGGCTTTGTCGACGAATTTGTTCAGAACTCTTTGATGGATATGTATTCAAAATGCGGCTTTGTGGATTCGGCATACACAATTTTTAACAAAATCAGGAAGAAAAGCATTGTGACATGGAACTGTATGATTTGTGGGTTTTCTCAGAATGGCATTTCATTAGAAGCACTCAACCTATTCGATGAGATGTATGGAAACTGCCTCGAGATTAACGAAGTAACCTTTTTAAGTGCAATTCAAGCTTGCTCCAATTTGGGTTATCTTGACAAGGGAAAATGGATTCACCATAAGATCATCGTAACCGGTAATCAAGATGATGTTTATATCAATACATCTTTGGTAGACATGTATGCGAAATGCGGAGACCTTCAAACAGCCCGACGAGTTTTTGATAGCATACTCGAGAAAAGTGTGGTGTCATGGAGTACCATGATTGCTGCTCATGGCATACACGGTCAAATAAACGCTGCTATCTCACTCTTCACTAAAATGATTAACTCACATATCAAACCAAACGAAGTAACCTTCATGAACATCTTATCCGCCTGCAGGCACGCCGGATCCGTCGAAGAAGGAAAACTTTATTTCAACTCTATGAGGGATTATGGCGTAGTGCCCAATCAAGAACACTTTGCCTCCATAGTCGACCTTCTAAGTCGTGCCGGTGATATCAACGGGGCATACAAAATAATTAAATCGATACAAATGCCAGTAGATGCTAGCATATGGGGAGCTTTGCTTAACGGATGCCGAATACACGGGAGGATGGACGTGATTGAGAAAATCGGTGAAGAACTCAGACGAATAAGCACAGATGATACAGGTTACTATACTTTGTTATCGAACATATACGCTGAAGGAGGAAAGTGGAATGAATCAAGAAAGGTGAGATCAAAGATGGAAGGATTGGGACTGAAGAAGGTACCTGGTTACAGTACAATTGAGATAGATAGGAAAATCTATAGATTTGGAGCTGGAGATACTTCTGAATGGCAAATGAAAGAAATTTGCATGTTTTTAGAAAATTTTCAAAGCTTGACACAGGAACAAGGATGTGATGTAGAATGCTATATGTATAATAATAATAATAGTACTAAGGCTGCAATATTGTTTGATGATTTTAGTTTTTATAACTTGCAGAGAGAAGCAAGCAATTGCATTGAGAATAAATCAGTTCTACTTTAGGATTATATTAATTTCTTAGGAAAATGTTATTTGAGGTTCCTTCCTTAAGGTTAAATAGGTCCCTTATATATGATATGTGGCATATGAAACCATAAATGTGCTATTTACATGATAGAGATGATATATAACATCAGGGTAAATAGGTCCTTAAAAAATGGGGGTCTCAAAACTTGGAGTTAAAAAATTACAATAAATAATAAGTAATATATACTTAAACATTTAATACTTTACATGCAGTAGCTGAGTGATTAAGGTTTTGTTGTTTGAATGAAAGGGTCTCTGTTCAATTTTTGTTAGGGTACATTTTAATTTTTTTTCTTTATTTTATATCTTCAATTATAAATAATTTTTTGATATATTTTTGTTAAAATTTATAATGGCCTCTCATGATTCATAATTGATTTCAAGTTAAATTTTGTTTTTGACTGGTTATATTTTTATTTTTATTTTATAAGTTTATAAAATTATTTTTATTTTATATCTCCACTTATAAATGATTTTTTTAATATAATCTTTTAAAATTAATAATGGATCATCAAGTCAAGCTTTTTTCTTGATGATTATTTATAATAACTTTTAAATTTTATTTCAATTTTTTAAATAAATTTTAATATTATTTATAATTAAATATTTAAAAATTCATCGTACGACCGTATCTTTAATATCATATTTTTATGATTAAATATAATTTATTATCATTTGTGAAAGTGAATCTTTAACAATTTCTTTTGTGCAACATTCTCTAACTTAATATATTGATTTGATTGCATCGATGTCAATATAAAATTCACATTTCCTTCCTCAATATGTTTTCACGTTTTCACATATCTATCTTCCTTTTAGCTCTTCATCGTCGAACCTTCGCCTCTCACGCGCCAACCACTGCACTGCGCCGCCGCCACCTCAATGACAACCACCACTCTTCCCTTTGAGCCCGACACAATGGTTTTCTCCCCTCTCTCTCTCTCTGGAGAATTATTTGTAAATTGAATACTAAATGGATCTAAGAATCCATAAATATCTGATTTATTTAATTCTATACAAACATGACGAATCTACCTAAATGGTTAAACAAAATTTAAAAAATAAACGAGGAATTAGTCTTGTACAAACACGATGAATGTACCATAATAAGATATTTAATCATATCCATATGTGCACTCCAATTGTGGTACCCCTACGTCCAACCACTATTGTTCAAACATAAAATCTCTTATATCTTTAGGATCAACATAGAAAACCTTTAGCTCTCGATCATGATCTAATTGAAGATGAATTAGTTCTTTCTTATCCATAACGTGATATACCAGTTGTCTAATTGAATCTTTAGAAGAAACTAATATCTCATTATGGATATCGGTATGGGCGATTAGACATTTTTCTCTTGTGCTTGCATCACCTACAATAACTCTTTCAGGAAATTGATCATTATCTTCATTTGGACATGGTTGGGTCTTACCACCTAATCTCCGCATCATAAAAATAACAACAACATAAAACAAATTCAACACAATATATCTCACATTTAAGATAAAACATTAAAATCTTATTTATCCATATAAAAAAAATTCACATACACCAACGAGCTCCTTCATCTCTTTCCTGCGAACCCCCCCCCCCCCCCCCCCCCCCCTTATATCCTAACGTAGCTTCCAACTTTATTGTACACCTCCTCTAAATCTTCCAACTCCTTCTTTTTCGATTCACGTTCACTTGCTAACTTCTTCTTAACAATCTTGTCCATATATTTCTTTTGCACATGTGTGGTTTTTCTTGATGTACTAAAGAATAATCTCATGTCGATGTCTTCTCCAACACCACGTACATGTCCACTATGCTTTTTTGTTCCGATTGCTTATACTAATATATCATGTCGTGATTGTAGAAAAAAAGAATCTTGATTAACCATATCAATCAATGAATCCTACACATCATGAATAAGGTATATTGTTACCAAAGAAATTTAAATTACACATAACAAATCATACGCACAATAAATCATAATTACAATTTTCTCAGCGACTTCTCATGAGACATCTTAAGTGAACTCTTAAGTTGGTCTTTGCATAGCCCTCTTCCACTTCTCATATCGTGATGGTGGAGATGGATTGCGATCACAATTCATGGAGTCCTCATCTCCCATTTGTTGTCTTTTTTCATTAATCAAATTTTCCTTAAGTTTTCTGTAACCCCCACGAGATAATCTATGAGTGTATTTGTTTTTTTTTGCCTTATTTAGTTTTCCTAATTCACTTTTAACCTGTTATAAATATAGTGAAAATATTAATTTTCATGGTTGTATGTATAAACCATAAGCATAAAAATATTAGAAAATAAGATTACTACTAACTAAGAAATCAACATAACTACGAGACTTCACAAAAAATTTCCAAACCTTATTGCCAATAAAATTATATTTCACAGTTGGATGCTCAAGACCAACCTTAGGATTTGTAATGTAGTCACATGTGAGTTGTGACTTAAAGTCTGTCCAACACTAACCAACATAAGTGATTCACTTTTTTTCATTTTATCATCAATAAACTCAAAAGTTGACTAAAGTTACATCAATAAGTATGTATTAGTAATTATAAAAAATACTATTGAACCATGTAAATTAAAAATAATACCTTAACTTCAGCCCATATGTGTTCTTTCATATTTTGTTATACTTGAGTCCAATCATCTATAAAAAATATTCACTTTGTTATGTCCAAGAAACACAACATAGCTCCTAAAAAGCGAAGAATTATCACCATAACATGTTCAAGTTACGATATTAATCTCGATCGACAATCTGTTACCAAAGTTGCAGACATTTGTTAATTTAGCCATCATTGTAGCACCTCTTTGTTTTATTTTCTTTTTTCCTTCTATAGTTTGATATTCATTTGTACGAGTTTCATTTGTATGATTTTCATTTGTACGAGTTTTATTTGTATGAGTTTCGTCACTAGATAAAGATCCCATTTATATTAAAAAACAAAAAAAGATTAAACCAATCTTGATAAAAACATACAACAATATAACAAATGTGTCTCATACACAACAACAACAAAACCAACAACAATAAAAAAAACAACATAAACAACAACTCTTTCATCTTCAACTAGAACCACTTGATCAAATCCAACTCTTTCATCTAACCATATATTACTATTTCCACAACCATGAATACAAATGTATCTCAGACATATTTAACAATAATAACATAAACTGTTGATACCATATCCCTTGGGTTTTGATGATAAAAAACTATTGAAAGAACAATTGGGTATTCTAATATTTGTTTAAGTCTGCAGGATTATAAGACTAAGAATAGATGAAGAGATGCTTGAGGATTCTGAATCTGGAGTTCAAACTCTAGCTTTAAAGATCACTTCTAAAGACTCTGGCTCTGATGAATAATCCTAACTCTGAAGAAAGTCAGCCTCTAGTCATCCATACTCTAAAGCTTCAGAAGCCAAGAAGTAGACTCTGAAGATATCTGCCTCTGAAGAGTGAAGTATGAAGAAAGTCAACCTCTAAAGCATATTCTCTTCAATCGAGGCAACTATGACAGACTTGGAAACCTTTTGCTCACGTGAACACCTAAGGAAAAATCTCTTCTTTGTTATCCAAGCTTCAACAGATAATTTCTCTTGTAGAAAGGTGCTTTCTTGATGTGTCCAATCAAGTACAAATCTAGCCCATTTTTTTGGTAAAATTCTTCAACGTCTTTTTCTTCTTCTCTATATAAGGAGTAGAAGACCTGAAGAAGAAGACTAATACAATACAATGCAATACAAGACTCTGAACATTGATATTTCAAAGAGAAGTTACTATGTTAAAAACAAGCTAGACTTAGAACATCTTAACATTGTGTATATTTTAGAAGTTCTTAAGTCTTAGAGTCTTTCTAAGTTGTATTTTGTCTACACCTCTAATTTTATATCAAATGTAATTGTTAGCTAAATATCTTAACAATTTGTTATAGAGTCAGAAATCTCTTGCTTTAGTGCTTGAGCGTTTGAAGTCTCTTGCTTGTATGCTTGAGCATAGATGTCTCTTACTTGAGGGTTTGATAATTGGAAGTCTCTTGCTTGTGTTATTAAGCATATAAGTCTCTTACTTGTGGGTTTGAGCATTAGAAGTCTCTTGCTTGGTGCTTGAGAATTTGTAATCAGTTTGGTTATAGTGGAAATACCTTGGAAGTACAAGGGGACTGGACTACCCTCAAGTTGTGAAAGGAACCAGGATAACTGCTTGTGTCTTTACTTTTACTTTCCTGGCTTATGTATTTATCATTCCATTGCTATCAACTTTGCAACTCTGAGTCAGATTCTGTTTTAGAATCTGATAAGAACTTTCAAAAGTTAACATAGTATCTTTGAGTCACACTTTGAACCAGGTGTTCAAAATCTTATTGAGATCCATCAGAAGCATAAAAGAAATAGTGAACGCAATTCAACCCCCATTCTTAGGTTTTTTCTCACCTTCAGTTGACATTAGAGCAAAGTCTATGTTAAACACTTAATAGTGGTGCAGAAAAGATCCTAAGAAAAATACATATTTTATCATGGTTGATTATGGAGTATCTGTTTCTGGTGGGGGGAACTCCTAATCCTTTTGGTATTGTTAATCGTGATTACAATACCTCTGATAAAAACAATTATATAACTAAACCTCCAACCTTCAGTGGAGACTCCACTGAGTTTGAATGGTGGAAGAGCAATATGTATACTCATATCATAAGTCTTGATGATTATTTGTAGAATATTTTGGAAGATGGCATTGATAGTCAAGTCAATGGAGTTAGAATGGTGTCTGATAGAAAATATCTCACACTTGCTCAGAAAAGAAATACATAAAATATCAGAGTTATAAGCATCTTGATTGATGTTATACCTTATCCATATTACATCAAAATCATTGATAAATCTAATTCTAAGACCATTTTTAAATCCCTATGTGCTACATATGAAGGGAATCAACAAGTTAAGGAAGCTAAGGTTAACCTTTTGGTTTAAAAATATGAGTTGTTCAAAATGAAGGAGGATGAAGACATCAAAACCATGTTTTCTAGGTTTCAAATTCTTGTATATGGACTTCAGGTTCTGAATAAGAGCTACACTACCTCTGATCATGTCAAAAATATGCTTAGGAGTCTTCCTGTTAAATATAGACCCAAGGTAACAACTATCCAGGAGGCTAATAACTTAAAATCATTAAGTCTTAAAAGTCTTATCAATAATCTCTAGAGTCATGAGATGGAGCTCAATGGATATGAACCTGTTAAGAAGTCAAAGTCCCTAGATTTGAAGTCTTCTACAAAATATGTAAAGGTCCGTAAAGTATGGAACTCTGAAGAATCTTCTCAATCCGAAGGCTCTGAAGGAGACTCAAATGATAAGAAAATGGCCTTTATCATTAAAAGATTTCAATACTTAGACAAGAAGAATAAAATATTTTATGGTAAAAGTATTCGCTTTAGAGGATCAAGTTCAAGAGGTAAGGATAATGATTAGAAGGTCTGCTTCAACTGCAAGAAGTCCGGTCACTTCATTACTGAATGTCTAGAGCTACAAAAGGATAAGTCAGAGAATGGAAGCTTCCAGAAGGACAACTTCTGAAACATATTCAAGAAGAGTCTCATGGAAAGATGGGATGAACTTAACAATGAAGAAGATTCTAAGAAATATGAAGAGTAAGTTAATCTAGCTTTGATGGCTCTTACATCTTCTGAAGCAAAAACTAACTCAGATTATGGTTCAGAATCTGAAGAGGATGAGGTATTTTCTAAACTGTCTCGTTCTAATTTGATTACCTTCATTCAAGATCTTATGAGTAGATTTCAGGAAAATGCCAAACACGTGAAAATTCTAACAAAGCAATATTATCTTTTGAAAGAAGAATTAAGATCTGTTCAAAATAAAAAATAAAGCTCTTTAGAAAGATCATATTGCTTCTGTTAAAGACGTGTCTGATAAAACTCTTAATGAGCATGAAATGGCTCTTCAAGAATTTATCTTAACTGGACTTAAAAGAATCAAACTTGCATCCATGATCTATGGTGTAAGTAGAAGCAGAGGAAAATGTCTTGGTTACTATCAAAAATATTTTAATCTAAGGACTGAGACCTTGATTAAACCACCAAATCATTATTATTCCAAATCTACTAAAAAAGGGTTAGAATTTTATTTTGTACCTGAATCTAACAATGCAAAGGTTCTGAACCAATCAGAATCTAAAACTGTTGAGTTAAGGGTTCTGAAGAAACCAAAACCTGAGACTTTAAAGTCAAAGGTTCTGAAGTCACCAGAACCTAAGACTCTGAAGTTAAATGTTATGAAGAAACCAGAACCTAAGGAATCAGGTCATAAAGTTCTGAAAGGTTCAGAACCTAAGGTCAAGGCTTATTCAAGACAACAAACTTATAAATCAAAAGTATTGAATGATTTTAAGCCTTTCCATATGAAAGAAAAGGTACAAAACAAGAGAAAACCTATCAGAACAAATCCTAAAGGACCCATAAGACTATGGGTACCTAAATATGAGATCATTTATGCTACATATATGCTTCAAGGGAGAAGCAAAGCAATAATCATGGTACCTGAGTAGTGGCTGCTCGCAACATATGACATGAGAAAGGCTTATGTTCTAAACCCTCACTCCGAAAGAGGGGGGAACTGTGGGATTTGGAGGAAACCAAATATGGAATATCATTAGTACACATACTATTGGTAACTCCTCTATCTCTATCAATAATGTATGGTTAGTAGATGGACTAAAACCTAACCTACTTAGCATAAGTCAATTTTGTGATAGTGGTTATGAAGTAGTATTTAATAAGAGCATTTGTACAATCATGAATGCATTTTGATAAATCTCTAGTGTTCAAGAGTAAGAGGATATGTTTATAAAATTAATTTTTCTAAATAGGCTGATCAGAAGGTACTTTGCCTCCTATCAATGAATGATGAAAATGGGGTATGTCACAGAAGGTTAGGTTAGACTAACTAGAGATTAATCTCCAAGCTTATCAATTTAAAACTTGTTAAGGGGCTTCCAGATCTTAATTATCATTCAAATGCTCTCTATAGAGAACGCCAAATAGGGAAAATTAACAATACCTCTTTTAAAACAATAAACTTTGTCTCTACCTCCAGACCCTTAGAATTGCTTCACATTGATTTGTTTCGTCATGTTAGTAATGCATCAATCAATGGGAGGAAATATGGACTTGTCATTGTTGATGACTTTAGTATATGGACTTTGGTCAAATTCCTTAGAACCAAGGATGAATTATATGATGTGTTTAATGTCTTCTACATACAAGTGCAAAATGAAAAGGAATAAAAAAATTTAAAAGTAAGGAGTGATCATAGAGGAGAATTTGAAAATGAGCCTTTCGAAAACTTTTGTAAAAAATATGGAATCCTCCATGAGTTCTTTTCTCCTAGTACTCCATAAAAAAATGGAGTTGTTAAGAGAAAGACCATATCCTTACAAGAAATGGTCAGAACCATGATTCATGAAAATAACTTACCTAAGTACTTGTGGGCAAAAGCTGTAAACACAACATATTATGTTCAGAACAGAATCTACATCAGACCCATTCTGAACAAAACCGCATATGAGCTTTTCAAAGGAAGAAAACCTAACATTTCTTATTTTCATAAGTTTGGATGTACGTGTTACATCTTAAACAATAAATTTTATATGGAGAAATTTGATGCTAAGGGTATCTTTTTAGGATATTGTGAACGCTCAAAAGCATACAAGGTGTATAACTCTGAAGCCAAAATGGTTGAAGAGTTTATACATATCAAATTTGATGACAAAGATCCTAACAATAAGATGCCAAAGCTAGTTGAAATTTTTTCAGAGTTTCATATATTAGAAGTCTGAAGCTGGTGGATCAGAAGCCATAATTCCTTTAGAAGATGATTTTTCATAAGCTAGAGGCTCAGAAGGTAGATGTTCAAAATCTGGTTGTACATAACTAAACCTAACTTATGAAACACATCTAGAGGAAGCTAGTTTTGAATAAGCTCCTTGTGATTCTCAAGAAGCTTGTCATTCCAAAAAGCCCTTTAAGTACAAGTTTTCTCATCCAGAAGAGTTCATAATTAGAAATAAAGATAGTCCTCTTAAAACACAATTTGCATTCAGAGAGGAGCATTCAATGATGAGACTTATATCCATGATATAAACAATTTCTATTGATGAAGCCATATCTGATGATGGATGGATTATAGCCATGCAAGAAGAATTGAACCAGTTTCAAAGGAATGATGTGTGGGATCTGGTACCCATAACTCATTAGAAGAACATCATTGGAACAAAATGGGTGTTTAGAAACAAGCTTAACGAGCAAGGATAAGTGGTAAGGAACAAAGCCAGATTGGTAGCTCAAGGCTACAGTAAGCAAGAAGGTATATATTTCTCTGAAACCTTTGCACTTGTTGAAAGGTTAGTGTCAATCAAATTACTTCTCTCCTATGCTATTAATCATGACATCATTTTATATCAAATGGATGTTAAGAGTGCATGTTTAAATAATGTCATTTGGGAATAAGTTTATGTAAAACAACCACTTGGGGTTTGGGGATTCAATCCATTCAGAACATGTTTTCAAACATAATAAGTCACTCTATAGACTTAAACAGGCTCCTAGAGCCTGGCATGAGAGATTGAGTAACTTCCTCTTAGAAAATGATTTCCAAAAATGGCAAGTTGATACCGCACTCTTCAGAAAAACATTGAAAAATGACATCTTAATTGTCCAAGTGTATGTTGATGATATTGTTTTTGGTTCTACTAATGATACCCTTTTCAAGGAGTTTTCGAAGACAATGCATGTTGAATTTGAGATGAGCATGATGGGGGAATTGAAGTTCTTCCTTGGATTTCAAATCAACCAAAGCAAAGATGTAGTCTATGTTCATCAGTCAAAGTATACAAAAGAGCTTCTGAAGAAGTTCAAGCTTGAAGATTACAAAGTCATGAACACTCCTATGCATCCAAAATGCAATCTGAACAAAGAAGAAGAAAGATCCAAAGTATGTCAGAAGCTGTATAGAGGTATGATTAGTTCCTTACTCTACTTAATAGCTTCTAGGCCAACTATTTTATTCAGTGTGCGTATGTGTGCAAGATTCCAATCAGATCCTAGGGAGACTCACTTAATTGTTATTAAGAGGATCTTTACGTATCTGAAGGGAACAACTAATTTAGGGTTGCTTTATAAAAAATCTCTAGATTACAAGGTAGTTGGATTCTATGATGCTGACTATGTTATGGATAGAATTGAGAGGAAATCCACTATTGGAAACTGTCAATTCATAGGTAAAAACATAATATCTTGGGCTAGTAAAAGACAAACAATTATTACTTTGTCCACAACAGAAGCAGAATACATCTCAGCTGCTAAGTGCTTTACATAACTCCTCTGGATGAAATATTAGTTGGAAGACTATCAGATTAGTGGAAACAGTATTCCCATCTTCTATAATAATACTGCTGCCATCTATTTAACAAAAAATCTAGTACAACATTCTAGAACCAAGCACATTAAAATAAAACATTATTTTATTAGAGATTATGTTTAGAAAGGTGTAATAGATATACAATTCATTGATACATATCATCAATGGGTTGATATATTTACCAAGCCTCTCACAATTGAAAGATTTGACTTCATTAAAAAGAATCTGGACCTGCATTTTATGAAAGATTAATGCTTGCTTCTGAATGAATGATCAGATTCTAATGATGATCAGAAACTACTATGATCAGAAGCTCTGAACCAGCCTCTAATGTGTAGTAGTCTCTGAAGTATCCCAGGCTCTGATGCTCAGAATTTGGTTGGTTGTTTTTGAAGGCATATAAGTGGCTTTTCTGTTACAGCTATCTTTTCTATCTTCTGTCCACTTATGTGTTACAAATCTGAAAAGCCTCTAACTTGGTATTATATTTGTTAAGATTTCTGGTTCTATTATGCTCTATCATTGAGTTATATTAACTGTGGGATTTTTTTGTCTGGTAAGATAAAGGCATGTTTTGACAATCTCCTTGGACATCAGTTAGTTTAAATATGTGTAAATCATTTTTATAAAAAATTCTGCGCACACATGACTTTGGTGGTTGAAAAGAAATTCAAACAAAGTTATGGAACAAAGATAAGGTTTAGATGATTATGAAAACAAAAGAGAAATACAACAGGCTACTCATTCTTATAAATTACCCAACCCTCCTGACATGAGGAAGTTCTTCCAATCCTCATCCCACTCATTATCAGACATCTCAATAATTTCCTTCTTGAGTTTCTTCTTGGAGTTCTTCATCTTTGTCTATGATGTTCTTCCAACCCTAGTTGCTCCAGCAGAAGTTCCAACACCTTTGGATGAGTTGATTTGATCATCTTTCTGGACCTTCAAAGCCTTCTTCACCTCTTCTAAGGAACCACCCTTACTGCTCTTAGCTGATTTACTCATTCTGATCAAATGAATAGTTTAATGAAAGAAGGAGGAATGGATTTTCTGCTTGTTCTAAACTAGCTTTTATAGAGAAAATAGGAGTAAGTGAAATTCATATGGTTTTATGTGCACCATGGGAATCAAGAGATAGATACATTCTTTGTCACCAGACTCCCTTTCCAAGGTTTGACTGCTATATCTCATAGGCCAAGATACATGATGGAATATCTCATGAACTGTTGAACCTTTTTTTTTCCAACCATTCAAGTCATTTTCTCTTTTGTTATCACGTTTTGTACTGATGTCAAGGGGAGAACAAAACTAGATTATTAATTTTTTTTACTCAGACTTGATTGTTTCCATATATTTTTTTCTTCAGACTCTTTTCTTTCTCTAAAATTACTTTTTGTTGATGACAAAAAGGGGAGAGATGAAAGAGTATTTAAGCACCTGAATCTGATGATTATTCTTACTGTTGCCTAATCTCTGAAGATTAATGATATTGTGCTTTTAAAGGAATTTAATTAACCTATATAGGACTTAGGGGGAGCTTACAAATCTCACCCTCTGGACTATCAGACTCAAGAGGAGCTTACAAACCTCAGACCCTGAAGTCAACATGTTAATTAAATTGACAACCATTATTCTTAAATACTTATATTTGTCATCATCAGAAAAGGAGAAATTGTTAGGACAAAATTGGTTGATACCATATTCCTTGGATTTTGATGATAACAAAATATATAAATAACAATTGTGTATTCTAACATTTGTTCAAGTATGCAGGATTATAAGACTAAGAACAAATGATGAGATGCTTGAGGATTCTGAATTCGGAGTTCAGACTCTGGCTCTAAAGATCACTTCTAAAGACTCTGGCTCTGATGGAAGATCCAAACTATGAAGAAGTCAAATCTAAAGAAAGTCACCCTTTGGTGATCCAGACTCTAAATTCAGAAGCCAAGAAGTGGACTTTGAAGAGATCAGCTTTTGAAGAGTGAAGTTGTAAAAAAGTCAACCTCTAAAGCATATTATTTTCAATCGAGGCAACTCTGACAGGCTCAGAGACCTTTTGCTCTCGTGAAGACTTAAGGAAAAATATCTACTTTGTTGTTTGAACTTCAATGGATAATTCCTCTTGCAGAAAAATGCTTTCTTGATGTGTCCAAGCAAGTACAAAGCGAGCCATTCTTTTTGGTGAAAAACTTCAACGTCTCTTTTCTTCCTCTTTATATAAGGAGCAGAAGACCTGAAGAAGAAAACCAATATAATACACTGCAATACAAGGCTCTGAACCTTGACATTTGAAAGAGAAGTTACTCAGTTAAAAACAAGTTAGACTTAGAACATCTTAACATTGTGTATATTTTAGAAGTTCTTAACTATTCGAGTCTTTATAATTTATATTATGTCTAAACCCCCCTCTGGTTGTATATCAAGTGTAGTTGTCACACAAATCTCTTAACAGTTTGATATAGAGTCATAAGTCTCTTCCTTTAGTGCTTGAGCATTTGAAGTCTCTTGCATGTATGCTTGAGCATAGAAGTCTCTTACTTGAGGGTTTGAGCATTGAAAGTCTCTTATTTGTGTTCTTGATTATAAAAGTCTCTTACTTTTGGGTTTGAGCATTGAAAGTCTCTTGATTGGTGCTTGGGAATTTGTAATCAATTTGGTTATAGTGAAAATCCCTTGGAAGTACAAGGGGACTGGATTACTCTCAAGTTCTAAGAGGAACTAGAATAACTGCTTGTGTCTTTGCTTTTACTTTCCTTGCTTCAGTATTTATCATTCCGCTGCTATTAACTTTGCAACTTTGAGTCAGATTCTGTTTCAGAATCTGATAAAGACTTTCAGAAGCTAACATAGTATCTTTGAGTCATACTCTGAAGCAAGTGTTCAGAATCTGATTGAGATCCATCAGAAGCAGAAAAGAAAAAAACTTAGAAAAGAAATAGTGAACATAATTCAACCCCCCTTCTTGTAGTTTTTCTTACCTTCATAAACAACAATAACAACAACAACTATTTCATCTTCAACTATAACCACTTGATCAAATTTAACTCTTTCATTTAACCCTATAATACTATTTCCATATATAATCATGAATACAAATGTGTCTAATACACATTCAACAACAACAACATAAAAAAACATAAAAAAACAACAACATAAATATTCAAGAACAACAGCATCAACACATAAGCACAAACAACAAGAACATAAAAATTCAATTCAACAACATAAACATAAGCAACAAGAACATACAAATTCAACATAAACAACAACAACATAAATATAAACAACAAGAACATTAAATATCGATATTTTACTGTATATGCATGGTGACAAGTTTACATACCGGAAACGTGATGAATAAGTAAAAGAGCTAAATATTATGAGTATTGTCCTCCTTTCTTGTAAGATTCTTCGTCTTCCTCCTCTGTGTTTCCTGCATTTTTTCGTTGCTTTGCACGATAAGCCAAGAACGATAGTGATGACATTTTTTCCATGTTAAGCCAAGAACGACAATGATGACTTTGTATGTTAATCCAAGAACGGTGTGTGTGTGTTTCGTTTCGTTAATGGAGATGAAAATATGATTAGGACTCAAATGGTTTCTCGGTGCTGAATGTGTTGGGGTTCAAATGGTTTCTTAAGGATGAAATGAAAAAAAATGACAATTGAATAGACAAGTTAAGGTGTGTTTCTTGTTTCTGAACAAATTATTTCACCATAGTTGATTAAACTAGCCGTGGTAATATATGATTTATTTAATTAAATTTTATAAAAAGTGTCAATTTTTATCCATTTAAAAATTTAAAAATAAAAGAGAAAATATATCACAACGGTTGGTTTAAACAACTATAATGACATCTGAAATATTTTTAGATTAAAAATAAATAAAAAAGAATCGAGGCACTATAAAAAAAAGTAAATGATATCACCGTAGTTGATATAATAAACCGTAGTAAAATCACATTTATATTTAATTTAAAATAAATAAAAAAAGAAAGACGTTAATATAAAAGAAATCATAAATTTGATGGCGCTAAAATTTTTAAGAACTTTCACCACAACTTCTCTATCTAACCCTAGTAATATCTAATCGTAGTAATACGTAAACTAAAAATGATGATTTTAGAGATGTCACAACGGTTCTTGAAGAGCCGTGGTAAGATGAACGTTGGTGTATATATTATTTGTAGTATTGAGGATCTATTTTTTAAAAATGATTTTAATGAAAATAATTCTTAAATAAACAAAAAGTTTTTTATTTTATTTTTTATAGATTAAAAAATTAATTTGATATGTAGTAACATAAATACACATTATTTATAGGCAGAATATAGTTAAAATCAAATATATATTTTTTAAAATATTTCTCAAAACTATTTTTTTATAAAAAATAACGTAAAATAAATTTAAACTTAAATGATTTTTTTTGGAATTTTAATATTAAAAAAGACTTATAATTAAAAAGAAAAAAATACTTAAAAGAATATATAACAAAAAATTATTTAAATTAATTTTTCATTGTTAAAAAAAATCTTTGGAAGCTTTTTAACTAATTTAACTAAAACATATAATGCTAAAAAATCTTCTTTTAAAAAATAATAATAGAATCAGTTTTAAATTTAAAGTATCAAAAACTCACTTTTCGTAATAAAAAACTATGTAGATAATCTTTAAAATTTAACTCAGCTGCTAATTTTAGTATTAAATTGAATATTCTACGGTATTCCGATTTCAAACTATGTATCTTCCACACTTTGTGTATGCGTATGAATTTATAAATTTGACAAATTTTTCTACAAATAAAGAAGAAAACAAGTAAGTGTCATTCTCTAAAGTACTTACAAGTTAGTGGCAATTCTCTGTTATGGTAATAAAGTAGTTGAGAGTTACTGTCATTTCTCTTCCCTTTCTAGCATCTTTTTTCCAAAACTTCCATTTTTTTAACCTAAAAAATAAATACATTTCCCTTCCTTTATAAACAATTAAAATAATATTACCATTTTTATTTCAAAAGGTACAACACAACAAGTTCCTTTTCCGTGATATTAATTTTTTTAAATTAATTGTACCGTTTCACTCTATAAAAATAAAGATTAAACAAAAACACGTCACCATCAACTTTCTAATGCCTTTGTTGTGACCTCAATAAATCTCTTATAAAATGACACAACTTAATTAGTTGGTAATCGATAACATTTTTGTTTTATCCGCACTTTTATATGAAATTGATCAAAATTTTAAGACGGTATTCTTTAACGTGTTTGTCTCGCCCGTCTTATTTTTATGCGGGACGGAACAAGATTTTGGATCCGTATTCTCAAATATCTCAGCCCCACTCTTTTCCATTTTTTTCTCCAAATTTTTGCCACAGATAATAATTGAATAAATAATCAATATAATAGTATAATAGTAATAACTATAGACTTTTAGTCTTTGCGTATATGACAAAAGTTCCTATAGTCACTTTCATATAAATATTTGCCACTCTTATCTAACTAACATTTAATACTTATAGCTAATAAATCAATTTAAATATGCAACATCTAATCTAATTTATTCATAGGTGAAATTATAACTACTGAAAAATATTATTTATAAAAAAATGATGAATTATCAGTAAATTAAAAATAATGACATTGGAGTAACATGTGCACATTCTGCAAATACTAATAAATTTCGGAATCTTGTCATTTTTACTTTTTCCTTGTTTGTATTGACCATGTGAACAAATCTGATATGCAGCAGGTCAGAAAATGAATCAGTCAAGACCATACCCTTTTCATTCTATTTTCTGAATTAAAGAGAAAAGAAAAGTAAAAGAAGAAAACAGAACCATTTTCAGTCTTCCAAAAAGTAGCACTTCAATTTATCTTTGGTTTATTGATTCTTCATATTATATTTGTTACTCTTATGAACTCTCACTAATGTACAACTCTTGAGATTAGATTAATTACTAAAAATCCAACAAAGTGTGATAGCACCAAATAGAGAGCACTGGTATATAATATATCTCAACGGTTCTATAAATATAAAATCTGAAAAAATCATGCAACATTATTAAAAATTCAGGTTGAAGAAATTTACAAGAGAAATCGCGCCATGCGGAACTAACAATGCTTGCTTCTATAAATCCTCATAAAAATTTAAGCCTCTTTTGATGATTATGCTATTGGAATCAATGCATGATTACCAGTCGGCGGACACCTTTGTCTGCGAGGCCTTCGAGTTGTCTTGCCCCAACCTGTTAGGCTCCTTTCCTCCAACGCCACTTCAATGTTATTGAGCTCCTGCATCAGTGGTGTGCTGGTGTCGTTGGTGGTCACAGGCGGCGGCGAGGGAGAGGGAGAGGGAGAAGGGGTAACCTGCACTTGTCGCCTTGGCCTCCCCCTCTTCCTTGACGAGGTTCTCCTAGTTAGTCCTGATTGCCATGAATGACCGGTTGCTTTCATAATCCCTCCAAATGTCTGAATATCTTCTGTTACTTCATTCCTTGATAGAGATACGAGGCCCGGAAGGATGTCCCTTTGGAAGTCTCGCTTCTGTCTCCCTCTCCTTGCAGGCCCTCTTCGCGTCCGAGTAGGTAAAGTACTTGGTGTTTCTTCCACTTTGAAGTTTTCCGGAACGAGAGGCTTCGGCATGTAGTCTTCTTCTTTGGTCTCCTCAAGTTTTAATGTCATGTATTCAAAATAATCCAATTCTTCATCGTCCTCTTTGTCCTTTCCTCTTGAATCATCGCACTTGCTCTTGAGGTTACCTTCACACAAGGAAACTACATCCGCAAACCAACTCAACGGATCCACCGATTGATTTTCCGATGGATTGTTGATCACAGGATCCACTTGGTCGTGGGAAAGTGATGAAAGGACAACAATTGCTTCTGCCGCATTTCTCATAAGTTCTTCCGGTGGCTGTTCAACAGCGTCTTTTGGAACTTGCGGTGATGCTAGAGAAGTTTCGAGTTTGTTTTCTTCCGGAGCGAGATCTTCCTCTGACTCAGGAACAGCGGGGGCTTCCAAATCTATCGCTGCCTTCATATTTGTTTTGGAACTTGGAAGAGTTGTGTATGATTCTTCATCCTCAGTCATACTGAAGTTCAGATCAATTTGATTTCTAGAGTCTGCTTCCGCCGTAGGAGATCTTGTCTTGCTAACGACAGATTCGGTGAATCCTTCTTTCTCAAACTCGAGATCATTAGCGTCACAAGGCAGGTTGATATCAAGCATCCGGATTTTGTGCTTACTTTCCATTGCTTTTGCATCGGACATTGTAGGAATCGACACTGAGGGAGAAGTGATTGAAGACAACTCCTTCTTCAGAGAACTACGAGGCATATCAAATATTGGAACACCGAGAATTTTCTTATTACTAGAGCTTTCACTTAATTCAATCCTCCTTTGATCAAGAGTATTACAGCACGAAACCGAAGTTACACCGTGTGTAACCTTTCCGGTTTCACCTTTCATGGACAATGAAGCAGTCTGAGGAAAACTTGTCTCTCCTGCAGTAATGGAGCTTCTATCAGTGTTTCGTGCTTCATTCTTACGAGCGTTCTTCGCTCTAAGCCATGACAACGCGTCTCCCTCCATTATCCCAACATTTGACTGAGGAACTAAGTTATTATTGTTCGAACCATTAGAAAGAATCGCATTCAAGTCAATGCCTTTTCCAAAATTCTTGTCATTATTATGATTCGGGTAGTCATAACTAATGGAAGACATGTTCATTGATGGTTCCTTGGATACGGATCCGTTCCGTAACGGTGCATCACATGGAATACTTGGATTAGGCTTGGAATTTGTATTTAGATGCCAAAACTCTTCCAAATTCCTATCGATGGAGCCGGATGCATTTGGACACGGAGGCGTCTTAACCGACACCAACTTCTGGTTTAGGCTGCAACTCGCCTTTCCCCAAGAAGCAGCAGAATGAGACCAAGACTTCGATAAATCATAGGAAGGAGCAAATGGAATATTACCAGGTCTATATAAAGGTAAAACAGACTCGGGGTGGTTATTTACGAAGTATTCGTGATTTCTTTCACTAACAGTCTTTTCCCTCCACGTATCAGCCTTGCTTCGACCGTCAAAATAATTGGATGCCGGTTCACGAGCTTTGCTGTATGTGTGCTGCATTGTTTGAGAAGATAAAAGTGACTTCTCCGGTTTGAAGACATTCAACACAGGCTGTAGGTTACTTTTCGCATACCCTGTCGACATAAGAAACAGTATTTTCATGACATAAATTTTATCAGGTGTAAAAGTTAAAAACATACCCGACAGTCAGTGATGAAATCGAATATGTCTAAGTTAAAAACAGCTTATTTTCAGGGGAAAAAATCGAAGCAACTCGATAAGACTAACCTGCTTCAGCTACTGATGAAATTCCCCTTTTTTCATTCCCATTATTCTCCAAATGTCCATCATTTCGAGCCCAACTTTCAGTCCCACGGCTCGAGTTTAGTAAATGTTCTCTAGACAAACCAAAAAACTGCATCTTTTGTTTGGCACCGGCAGTGAGATCCAAGCATTCAGTTGCGGAAACTGAATTACTCGGAACACGAACATAAGGAGAATCATATGTTTCATCCGCCTGAGCTGGTTCGTTTAAGTCAGCCAAACCATTTCTTCTAATCGAAGACTTCTCAGACCTTGAAGTGTCCCGGCAACAAACCTTCCCGCCATCATCCTCCTTTCCAATTTTACAACTTTTATCAGCAAGAAAAAACGTTGAATCACTAGTCTTCTCATCGCTGAGCTTTTCATCACTTTCGTCAGAATCGACATTCTCGTCAGCAGGGAGCGAAAGGTCAAACGTTTTTCTTCTCACCTTTGACGGTCTAGTGGACTCGATCACACCAACATCCGGGGATGGAAACGGACAAGCTTGATTGCCTCTTCCTTGAATAGAACCTAAAGGAGAATGAACACCTGCAGCACCTGAAACAGATGGTTTAGCATAAGCTGAATTTCCCACAGGAAAGCCAGAAACATGCCATTTCCTTCCATCCTCCGTTGTTACTTGAGAAAACGAAGCCTCGGCAGGTATCTGATTTCTGTGTAACTCCTTCCTATCGAAATCATTCATCAAATCTCTTTGTATTCTGTATAAGCGGTGGAGTTCATAAACCTGCTTGACAATGACAATAAAAGCGCTTATTACATAAATGCTTATTATGCATAACCTTTTTCTACAACAAAAGATAAAATGAAAGCTAGAAACTACTACTATAAGCAACAAACCTGATTCTTAAATACCGCCTCGTGTTCAAGCATCATCCGCTTCACAACATCCTTATCATGCACAGAACATGCATCGGAGGCGACACTTGGAAGATAATTTTCATAACACTTCCCGTTTATCGGTGTTTTATCTCTGTAAAACAACGGCCAACCACAGCTACTGGATTCCTCATTAAGATCTCTCATCATCGAGTAATATCCCGGCAGATTCTGAACCTTGGTTCCCATTTCTGATACACAATCATAAAAGTGACTTATGAATTCATGTCAGTTATAAGCATATCTGCTAAATCACTTTCAAGCAGACAAAGTTTCCGATTATCGAAATTTTTTATGAAGAGTTAATGCATTTCAAAAGTACACATATCAATATCAATATCAATGAAATTTAAAATATCTCTTGAATAGTTGAACCGTTTGAAAACAAAAACACCATAAATTCAGCCGCAATATTAGGGAAGTGAATTCTTAGTGAAACAAACCTTAAAGAACACAAACAAAGGAACCAACCGGTCATAAAATATAATCAAACAGATCTAGTAAAACAATTGTCTAAACCAACACAAACACAAATGTTAAGAATCATTTGAAATACTAAAATTAAACACCACAACAGTCCTTGAACAAAAATAATAATAATTTTGAGAGAGTGATTAATAAGTAAAATTACCTCAAAGCCACATCTTGTTAACAGTTGATTCTAAAGAATCTGTGACATGGATTCTACCATTGAAGACAATAGCAGCAACAGCATGAGAAGCAAAAAGGAATTCAGGGGCTTTTAGATTCCCACTATTTAAAACCAAAAAAAGGTAACTAACACTAAAAAACAAAAATAAATTTTATTATAAAAATAAAAATAATAAGAGAAATAAACAAAGTGGGTGTTGTTGGAAGACCATTGAAGAAGCTTAGATCGTCATCAAGTTCAAGAAAAATAGAAGATTTCGATCTACTGGGCCAGCCACACTTGTTTTGTTTCTCTCTCTATATCTCTCTCAACAACAAGAAAAAACACAGGAAGAAAATTTTAGAGAGAGAAAGAGAAAGAAAGAGAGAGATCCGAGATAAGAAATCTTAACACAAACGACCTTATAAAAACAGTGACATGAAATTTGTCAACATCCGGTCTCTTTTTATTCTCTGCTTTTCTATCACTTCTCTCTCTTCTTTTCTTTACCATTTATATATATATACACACTATTTTTATTTTTATATCACTCAACAAAAACAAATATATTTAGATTCTCTCCACCTTCTTTGCTTTTCGCTCATGATTTCAGTTTTTCAAATACTTTTTTGATAACATCATAATTATTATCAATAAAACAAAATAAAGGTAACGTTGTTCAAAGTTTTAATTCATAAATTAAGAAAGGTAATTATTTGTGGAAAATATTCAATTTTTACTAAGTTAATTTTGTTGACAATTTATGTGTTTCATCATAATAGTATATAATATAATATAATATTTTAAGAATAACATATATTATATTTAAAATATATAAAAAAATAACATTATTATATAATATAAGAAAAAATATATACAGTAAAATCATTTTTATTTATTAAAATAATATTTAAATTTAAAGAAATAAAATATTTATTTATTGAATCATTCTAACATTATGCAAGTGGTTGGTGGTGTCAATAAATTCGGTAAAATATGTGAAATTATTCATAAAAAAATAATATTTTTATCTTATATAGAGTTTAGGTGAATAGGATTCCTAAAACTCTTCTGAATTAGACAGACTTCAAACTATAAAAAGTTTATATAATTAGTTATAGATTTTTTTTGCCAAAAATATATTGTAATTAAATTTATATAGGTAACCGTTTTCTTTTCCTTTCTTAAAAAATGACTTATTTTTCTTTTTCAAACTTATTTATTATTTTACTTGATTATTTTCAGATTTAGGTATCACAATTGTGCGAACATAGTTCTCTATTTTTACTAGCAATATTAATCTTTTTACAATTAAATTACAAAAAAAGAAATATAAGATATTAAAATGGATAAAAAAACATATCATCTCAATATTTAATTATTAAGACTATCTTTAAATTAATAGAACACATCGTAGAATAATAAATTGGAACAAAATTTAACTGAGTGAAATGGAATATAAACTTTACACTATTACTTTATTACTCTATTTATTATTGTTCAGCTATTTTGTTAAAAATATTTTATTTTATTACATACATTCAAAATTAAATTGAACAAAAAATAAAAATTGAATAGAAATGAATTGTAATGAATGCCATCATATTCATATTTATTGAGAAAATTCAAGTCTCACATTGTTCAAGACATAAAATTTTAAAAGATTTTATAAAGTGTCACATCTTTCACACTACAAACTTTTACACTACAAGAAATTTTCATCTTACAAGAATGAATTAAATCAAATTCTAATATGATATTAGAATCTATCGATGAGATCATCGGTTATCCCCAAATAATATCTAATCACCAAACTCAAAAAAATACTAAACATAAAAAATATATTAAAAAAATCTCAAATCTCATACATATAATCTAAAACAATTTATATAAAAAAATAATTAGGTTGACCTATAATAAATTTTCGTCCTTACAAATATAAAAAAAAAATCTTATTTACTACCATTTCACCAACCAATCCTTTGAATTATCTCATTTAAATTTATATCGATGTAATTAAATTTTATAAAATAATTTAAAAATATTTATCAAAATAGTTTATAATATTTTCACAAACTTTTTAAAGTTTATTTTTATAAATTCTTCAAAATGATTTATGAAAACATAATTAAAATTTATTTTATTTTTATAATAAAAATATCTTATACAAAATTACTTATAAAAACTTATTTGAATGACTATATATGATTTAAGTTGTAAATAAATTATTTATTTAAGTAAGTCTTAAAAATATAAAAATAAATAAATTAAAAAGACAATATATTTAAAAAATAAGAAGGGACAAAATCCCTCAACACAAGAAAACATCAATGAATAACACTAACTCAAACAAATATGGTTAGACCACCCTAATTTAAATAAATAAAAGAACTCTATCTCTCTTTCAAGCCTTCAACCACCACTAAAATAATACTTTTAATTTGTTAATCAATTAACCCATAGTCAACATCAAATTTTCAAAAATAATTTCTTTTTCATTTACAATCCAAAAATATTTTTCATTGCATAAATGTGGACGGTTATGTAGAATGAAATAAATGTATGCGTCAAATGGTGCGTTTGTTACTCTATCTATTCTATAATAATGAATTTAGTTGACCATATTTAACAAAAATAATCATATTTTTAATCAAATATTATTATTGTATACTATTAGTATATATATATATATATATATATATATATATATATATATATATATATATATATATATATATATAATATATATATATATATATATATATATATATATATATATATATATATATAATATATATATATATATATATATATATATATATATATATATATATATATATACACATTTATCTTTTTTAAAAGAATATATCTGCATTTATCATAAATGTAATTGAAAAATGTTAAATTTAAAATGACTCAAATATAAGATAGGAGGAGAACCACAATTGATATTTACTAATTAAATTAAAGGAATATAAATGGTTAGTTTATACTTTAATTATTAAACACAACAAACAAAAAATCTAAAATTTATAATGATTAAATATAGAGTTTGCAAAATATTTTTATGTAGATGAATTATCTTATGATATTATAAACTTATTCATTTATACTTACCAAGTTAAATTATGTTTGACTCAATGTAATAGAAAAATCAAATTTCACACATTAATAATTTGGATCACCACCATTTGTATTAGTCCAGTAAATTTAACGTGAAATGATGTATTTAGAAAAGTTCAAGTTTTACCTTAATTAAATTTTTATTCAATATATTAGTTTTATAGAGATGAGTTAAATCAAACATTAATTCTATTTTATTTTATTTTTTTATTTAATAAGTTTTTTTTAAAATAATATTAATTCTCGTAATATAACCATTTAATATTTAAAAAAATAACATAAATAATATTAATTTAGATATACAATTAAAAAACTAATATTAAATGAAATATGGAAAGATTGAAATTAGTATTTTTAAGATGGGGGGAGTATAAGATTTGTTTAGTGAGTCGAACAATAATAGGCACAACAAACTTGACAAATGATATCTTTTTCTCTAACCTAGTTGTTAAGGTTCGATTAAGACTAATAAAATAATGTCAGTTTTTCCATCTGACTTCGAGGCAATTGAGGTGAAAAAAATGTCATATTTTAAGGAAGTAGTGTGTTTTAATTGGCTAACATAAGTGGGGTCCAACAAAGTATAAGGTTGGTCAATAAAATTGCCCTTGAAAGTTGCAGATATTTACAAAAATGGGATTCATTTGTTTTTGTTTGTGTGGGGTAGAGTTAAGAGGTTTTGATTGGTGGAAGGATCTTGATTGATCCTTTGTCTGAGTGGAATTGGGTGAGTACTTGATTTACCTCGTTGCAGAGGCATCACACAGATTGTGATCCTGTCTTACACGTGGCAGCTTTTATGAATTCAATTGGATCTGATTTTTGATTTTTTTCTCTTCAAAATAACCATTTTTAATAATAAAAAAAATTACTCCATCTGATCTTTAATATAATTTTTGAATAAATTTAAAAAGTAATTTTTTTAATATTAAAGACCAGACGAAATACGTACATCGGATATTGCAAGTAATTGGATTGTTATTTGTATTGAACAAATTAGAAGTCAAAGCAATTGAATTGATGTCTCCTATACGACAAATTTAATCAATCCAATTGATATTTATATATTGATTTTAAGAAGAGGTGTCAATTCATCTGGCTTGTAGAATTTTT
Organism: Lathyrus oleraceus; assembly: GCF_024323335.1. NCBI lineage: Eukaryota > Viridiplantae > Streptophyta > Magnoliopsida > Fabales > Fabaceae > Lathyrus > Lathyrus oleraceus. The sequence continues at coordinate 383,661,788 of NC_066580.1, read as the reverse complement.
TAATTTTAATTTAATTAATTAATTAAAATAATTGAATAAAAACTAATAAGATTTAACTTAAATCAGATTATATACGAGAATATTTTTTACATTAACGATGACGACCCGTTTGATCATACATTCCACCGGTTCCACACACCTTAAGTACTCTTTCTCGTACATGTCTCTGTCGATTCATCCCATGTGCTTAATATGAGGTCCTTAAAGCATCACCATCACCAAATTCACTAATAAGTTATTGTAATTCTACGTAGTCTTGTGTCTGCATTGACACGTTGTCGTAACTAAGTTTGTAGCCCATGTTGTTGTTGTTGGGTTGTGTTGTTTGGGTTGATGGGGTTACTGGTGACGACCTGGCCGAGTGAATGATGACATTGGTATGAATGCTTCGTTGGAGAAATGAAGAAATGGTTGTTGTGTTTGGTAGTCTATGTTTGTTAGATATTTTAGTGTTTTGATGTTAGGATGTTTTGGCTATGGTAGAAAGTGTTGGTGTCATGTGTTTCATTGGTGTTTTGGCTATTGTATAAGGATATGTTGTCGGTCTATGTTTGTTGGGTGTTTTGATAATAATCATGTTGGTGGTGGTATGGAGTATGTTCTCGGTTTTGTGGTTGGGTGTGTAGCATGTTATGGTTGTGGGTTTGTATGTTCGTGGTTTGGTAATTTTGTTGGGGTTAGATGTTGAAGTTTGTTGGGTATAAGTGGTGCATCGTGGGTCGTATAAATACATATCTTCAGAGAAAAACTCAATTCTAACCAATCTATACCAATACATATAATTATGAGTTGGTTTAGTTTCGGTTCGTCTGACAGCGTCAATTAAGACTCGTTGATGTCCCCATTGACGACACTCAACTTTAGCAAAATCTTTTCAATCATCAAAGCCCATTCTTTTGATACATTACATTAATGTCATTGTTCGAGGCACCTCAGGGAATACGATATTTCTTGATGCATGTCGAACTACAGTTTCACACACATTTTGTTTGTAGTTGTTGCAGTCCAAAACAGCTGCATCTTCGTTGATTTCATGATTATGTTTCAGACCCATATATGGCCTTCAAATAAACATTAGAGGAAAAATAAATTATATTATTAAATGGTTAATATTAAAAATAAATTATTATGAAATGATTAGTTTAGTGGTAATACATCGTTTGATGTTAGGTGATCCAAGAGATTTCGATATTGAATTATGTAATGTCTAGGACATCAGTTGTAATTCATCCCACGAGTGGACCACCTAGTCTCGGAACACACGTCGCTCCATAATCCAACCTTTGTTTGATTTCAGACATACATGCATCTATTGAAAGTGCATACAGTAATCCTTATAATGATTGACAAAATCCTCTTTCTACTCATGTCTATTGCATTAGACATATTACACTAAACCTCATGCGGGAAATTAAAGACAAGAGTCTTCGAAATAAAGTTGTGAACACTGGGTATATTTTAAACTAGCTATCATTCAGACACTACTGCGAGGAAATTAGATTGTCAAATGCGGATGCATTAAGGTGGGTCGATAATATTCTAGTGGAGAAGTGGATTATGGCATTTTACGAGGGTCGACGATGGGGCCGCATTCGACTAAATGAACTATATATATGAATTTAATTGATATACACTGACAGTGTAAAGATTTTTTACACTGTCAGTTAATCACAACCACTAATTTATTTAAAAGGTTTAACTTTTATTTTAAACATTTAAAAAGTAATACAAACGGATGATTGTGATGCATTGACAGTGTAAAACGTTTTACACTGACAGTGCATAACAATTAATATATCTCTCTCTCTCTCTCTCTCTCTCTCTCTCTCTCTATATATATATATATATATATATATATATATATATTTTGTTTGGTTGAAAGTTAATACTTGAACTAATAATTTTGGAATACTTGTTGATGATTCTATTTTATACATTTATTTGTGAATATATGCAATATTTTTTAAAGAAAAATTTATTAAAAAGATTCTTTTTAAAATATTGTTTGAAAAATAAGTGAAAAATCTAATTGAAATGTAAAGATAAGCCTATTAATCTATTAAAAAGGTGAAAAATAAATAAATGAATAAATGAATAGGTGGGGAAGTCCGTCGTCCGCCAACCAGCCACCTTGGTGGAGCGGACTAGATTTTTAAGCCCAATTTCACTTGACGGGCTTGCCCGTCCCGCCCCCTTTTTTTGGCGGGTTTAAGGTGGGGTAGGGAGGGCAACCAGTTTTGCCACCCCTAGTTAAATAGGGGCAATTATTTAATGAAAGATGCATGAAAGTGATGAATGAGGAAACTATCAAAGCTATCACACATGTGGTTACAAGACTTGACCGACATAGATACAATTTTAGTGTAGAGGAGACAATGTACTACATCGAGGTTATACCAAAGGGATACTATCGAGTCGAACTACAACAAGGTTGGTGGGATTGCGGAAAATTTCAAGCCTTTTGTATGCCTTGTTCTCATGTCATTGCGACATGTTCAAGTGTTCTCCAGGATGTTTCCTTGTATCTATCTGATGTTTACAAAGTCGTAAACGTATTCTGTGTATTGACCTACATATCAAGGGGATATAATATGGCATACCAAAAATATGAGAAGGAAGAAAAAGGATCGGCCTAACATCACATGTATTAGAACCGAAATGGATACGACTAATAAATTGGTAAGATTGTGTGGTATATGTCATCAACCCAGACACACACGAAAACATTGTCCCAATGTTGGAACAAGCTCTGCATGATAATTTATTATGTTGTAAAAAAATTTGTAACCTTGAAATTTAATATCGATAACGACTTTTGGTTATAACAAAACTAACATAAACACGCCTAAAACAACAACACGCGAACATAAACATGTCTAAAACAACAACACAAACAACAAATAAAAATACTAAACACCATAGCATATCTAAAAGATTACAAAAATCAAAAGAATATCATCTGGTGCAGACATCATATCCTTAACATCATTGTCATCTTTAACTGGCACACCCATATACACTGGATATCATCAATGCCATTCACAATAGAGATGTATGAAATAAGTCTTTTAATACTTCTAATTTTTTCACCATCATTAATCTCTCTGTCTAATCAAAGAATTAAATTACTATCAAATTGTTCAAAACTCCAAATTTTTTGAAAACGCATATTCATCGAAGACTTGGTTCTCGAAAAACAAACGTACTCATGTATTTTTGTTGGACTTGTAACATATGAGAATACATTTAATTTTAAAAGTGCTGGTGTTTACGAAGTTTTTAAGTTATTTTTATATTCATTTAAAAAATAACTGTTACAAACACATGAAATTTTTTTAAATGGTTATTTTATTTAAAAATATATTTTTTTTTCAAAAGACTTAACAAATACCTCATATGTGATGGTAACATAAACATAAAAAACACTCTTTTTTTTTACAAATCATTAAAATATTGATCTCATTTAATTATTTTAACTCAAAAATACATTTTTAAAATATATAATAAAATTAGATGAAAATTATATTTTATTTTTTTCTATAACTAATAACTAATTGAAATTATTTTACATCTTTCCATAAAACTTATTAAAAAAATATTAAAAAAAATATGACTGCAAATAACTATGTCGATGTGAAGTATTTTAAAATATATAAAAAATATGACTGCAAATAATCATATCGATGTGAAGTGTTTTTTTTAACATATCATTTGGGTGGGAGCACTATGAATCCTTGAATTTTGCAATTATTTACATGTGACTGAGGTTGTTGATTCCATCCGAATTTATGTAATGAATATTATATTTAATTTTGGACAAAATATGTCACTATTAAATTTATTGAGTTGTCAAATAAATTAAACCCATTGATGGCATCCACCAAACAAACAAATATATTAATGTCATTCAACCTTCACTTATTTTGTTTTTAAATCCATCTCCCTCTTTTGGATTTACTTCACTTCAATTAAATACTCATATGTTTTTGAATTATTCTTCTATTTATTTTTATAAAAAAAGTATAGAAAAATATTTAATTTTAATAAAATAAAACTAATTTATACTAAATAAATTACCCTTTCTAACAATGAACATGCAAAAATATAATTGCAATAGCAAGTGTGAAAATCTAAAATGATTTATGTACGAGATATTTGAACAAATTTATAGGTGACAACATAAGATTCATCAAGGGCAGGTGAATAAAGTCCACCGCCCATCGTCAAAGTAGGACTTCGAATCGCTCATTATAACGTGCACTCATTATTTAATTCTCTCGTCCATTGGCTATATCACTCGCCCGCTTATGAAAACATGGAGAATTATGTGTCCTTATCCAATAACGGTATGTGAGTGACAACCAAAGAAGGAAAACATGCACTTTAAGAATAATAGAGAAATAACGGCTTCACTTTCTTAGAAAGTGGTATAATAACCACTTTCTTAGATCCTAAGATTCAGGCTCAATTAACCTCTATAAATACCTCAACTATTGAATTGAGATGGGACATTTAATTAACTTGGCAATCAACTAGATACAAAGTTTCTCACCATCTCTATCTAAGTTTGCTCTACCACCACAATCACCATAATACCCTTAGACAATCCTACATAAGCCGAGGTTGTCACTCATTCTAATTTTAGAAAGTTTTTCATTGGTATTTTTAGAATACAATCATGAGTTTAGTTCACTTAAAAGATTAATTCAAAAAATCTCAAAGACAATTTATGTAAGGAAAAAATACAATGCAAAGTAAGTGAACTGGATTTAAAACGCTTGAATAATAAACCAACTAGATGTAAACAATAAACTTTGGATAAAGATAAAAAGCAATAAACAAAGTAAATTACATTAATTATAAATGCTTGAAATACAATGAATTTTTAGAGAATCTAAAGGCCTCCAGCTCGGAAGGCAAACCCTGCATGTCCACAGGAAGCTACGTAAGCATTCCGCATGCAACCAACCGTTGACTTGGCAGGTCAACCCAACCTGAGGTGGCCACCTGGAGCCACACTCCCAACACTAAAAATGACCAGAGATTAAAAGAGCAACAAACATGGTCAAGGCAAATCAATTAATCATACACTCCTCTTTATCTTAAACAATCTTTTATCTATCTTAATAAACAAAAATTAATGCACCTTCAATGCCTTTTTCAGATTAAAACCCCAAAAATATGAACAAATCAAGAACTCACACGAATATTCTTTGTGAAAAAACCCAAGTTTCTTCAAAACACAACAAAATCAAAATCTATCAACACCATCCTACCCTAAAATAACACATTGGTCATGGATTTTATATCAAAACAAATAAAAACATCAAGATCACTCCAAATCGAACCGCCCAACCTCCATAAACCCTAACCCCAATCATTCTTCAGAGTCACAAAAATTTCAAAAGGTAAAAAACAAAGGGAAAATCGCACGACAAGAAAAAGACATGAAATAAAGCAAAAAAGCAAGGGGAAAGCTTGCAACGAAGTTTCTGGCAAGTGTACCGGTGGTGCTAACCCGACCTTCAAGGTGAGACACATCCCTTCTCTTTTCCTAATTTATGAGACTTGTTTTCTTCCCCTTTGCTTTCAATTCCCTTCTCTTACTTCTGAGTGTCATTGTTGTGCGCGTGGGTGTGTAGACCGAGATCTTGCTTAAGATATCTCAGAGCTTTAAGGCAGAGCTTTGAATAGTTTCTGATAAGAGATTTCAAGTGAAGGTAAAGGAGATTTTTTTTAAAGTTTAAGGGTTGTCTAATTGTCTTTTGTGAGTGATAATCAGTGGATAAAATAGGAGAGCGAGGAGCAAAGAAGGGGGAAATTTTTTGGTGAGCAAAATGAATTTTGGGGGAATTTTTTGGTGTGATCCGTGTGAATACCAATTGAAGGGTTGGGATGATTTTGACGAGAAAGGTTAGTCAGGAATTATTTTTTTTTTGTTGCTGAATTTTGTGTTAGTTTGACTATGAAGAAAAAGCTCACACATTCTTGCTTTTGGTGGATTTATTTTTAATAATTTTTTTATATTCAAATTGATAAAAAAAGATATAGGTATGTATATATGTATTTCCTATAGATGATGAGGGTCAAATTTTTGTTCTACCTTTTCTTTGATTTTTGTTTTGAGATTTGATGTGTGCTGATGACATGTAGAGTGATGCTACGGGTGCCATGCTCTAACCTTGCCATTTGGTGTATGTGTGCTTGTATTGCGAGTTATTGATGTAGGATGCCATGCTTGTTTTGCATGATGTGTTCAACGATGATGAAATGACATGAAGGAAATCTTTGTAGTATGATGCAAAATTGGTGTGACGCGCTCATGGGACCACCTAAATGGAAGATTCTTCTTTGTGAATTTTTATTATTAAAAGAAAAATGTAAAACTCCTTTTTATTTTTGATTATATTTGTAAAAAAAATTATGTATGATAAAGCCCTTTTTAAAACTCTTTTTGTACTCTCTTTTTTACAAACCAAAATAAAAAATAAAATATTTTTGTTTATCTTGTATGCATAAAACATGCAATTCTCAAATCATCTTAAGACTTCCTTAATCTTTGATTAAATGGTCGATAAAAAAGAAAAGATTAGTACCTAGGACAAAATGGAACTGCTCACACATGCTTTAATTTGAATAAACTATTTGCTTTCAAATATGGATCAAAGTGCAAATATCATCTTTTAAACAAAAAGAAATGCATATGAAAGAAAATTGATCACTTGATGCCAATATGAATTGAAGTTGAACAAATGGCCTTCTACCATACTGTCTAATAGCAAATTACTTTCACCAACCAAAGCAAAATGACCTAAACATGATCTCTTTACTGAAATTACAATGATAATAATAGCATGCATGAAGTAAAACTAAAGAAGTGAGATCAACTATGTATTTTAGAAATGAAAATTAGATGGTAATTTCTTTAACAATGCATATGGAAAGAATGACTAGATAAAAATAGTCATGACATGTATTTTTATGAAGTATAATATCTAAGGGGAAAATTTTAGGGTATGATAGGACTAAAAATAAGTTTTTTATTAGGGTGTCTGACGAGACATTGAATATCGCTCCTGCATATCCCCAGGTGCGATGGATGTAAGACCCCAATTTTGACCCTAAGATCCCTTATGCCATCTCATAAACCTTGCATTGGCATTGGATTCACACCTTGGTATCCTCTTCACCCATCATTCATTGGGTTTGTGTTGGGAGAGATCACCAAGCATTTGTGATTGTATCATATTTTATTTTATTTGTTTACTAACCAAAATACTAAAAATATGTCTAGTGTAGCTTTGTTTCTTTTGTAGGTAGTGTGTGCATCCACCTGTGTCTCATCAAGCTCACAACTAGGATTTGAGACCCTCAATGCAAGGAATCAAGTAAGCAAAGGTCCACATTGGTTCTAAGCATCATATATGGATCCCCATGTTCTTTATTTTTCATTTTGATCAAGAATTCATCAAGAGTTTGAAGCTTGTTTGTCAAGGAAGCCCTAATTTATCTGGGTATCTTGTGTGCCTTTTGTAGCGGTAAATTCATGACCATCAAACTATGGATAAACTTAACGTCAATAAAACCAGCGTCACCACCGTGCTTTTATTGTTCCCCAAGGAAAAAGGAAAAGTACAAACAAAACCCAAAGATAAGAAGTTTTCAAATCAAAACTAATAAAATGCCAGAGATTACACGTAAGAGGGTTGGTTACACAGAGGGAAGGTGTTAACACCCAAAGTATCCTAGGAAGCCCTTTTTTTATGCGTGCATGTGTTTTTGGTATAAATGATGTTTGATAAAAATAGAGTGTGTGGATGAGAAAAGAATTCATTGATTATATTTTTGTGTTTGACAGGACCTTTGGTCTTGTGCCTACGTATCAACATAAAAATGAGGGATCAAAACCTCGTAGTTCATGGTAAAAATTCAAAGAAATTGGTGAATTGCTTTTAACAAAAGTTTAATAAGAGAAGGGCACAAAAGGCCAAAAATTTGAGGGAAGTTGTTAGTTTTTTTTGTCTTTTGAAATTTAAGTCAATATGGTTAAGTTGATTTACAAGTTTGATTTAAGAAAAAAGCTTGAAAATTCATTGGGATAAGGCCAAAGTTTCTAATCATTAAAACATGTCTAAGTTTGAAATCACAAGCAAAGAAAGTTTTTGAAAAGAGAGAGAGAGATTTTGAAATTTAAGAAGTGGGAGGAGATGAAGAGGCTATCCTAAGCACAAATTAAAAGTTAAGAGTTGAAAAGATCTGACCAATGAGATGCAATCCAACAGACAAGAATGTCATATAGAAGCCCGTTTTCCTTTGGAATTTAATCAAACAATAACCAATAAGCAATGAGAAATATCCATACATCATGAAGATCAAGGCATCAAATAAAGATGGCCACATCCAAGCAAGTATTCCAATAGCTAGCAGTCTTCATTATCTTCCCATGTATCAGATGAAATATTCCTTGATCAACTTAGAACAAAACATCAGAAACAAGATCAAAATAACAATTAAGCATAAAGACAGAGTAATAGATGAACCCAAGAAATTCTCAAGGCTTGTATTAGATGAAGGCAAAGTTCAAAGTAGCTCAGTCTCAAGATGTTGGCATTGGCCAAGTCCTTTTAGCACATGGAATGCTGTCTAATCCTAAGTCCAAAAGTTCAGATCAAGTTCAACAGTCCACCAAATGTTTTTTTAGGATTTTTGTTGGTATTAGGTATTTTAAGGTCCTAAGACCACAAACAAAATTAAAACACACAAATAATATATACAATCACAAGATATGGCTAAAATGACGAAAGTGAAAAGGACATAAACATAAACAAGTTGCATGAAAATGTAAATGACAATGAATGATAAATGACTGAAATTTAAATTGCATAAAGTAAATGACTTGAAAGTAAAGAAAGCAATAGTTAGTCAAATGTTAGTCAAAAGTTAGTCAAGTGTTAGTGATGATTTTTAATTGATTAAGTCATTCTTTGGAGAACACTCAACCATTCATTCATAAGTATGAATCCTTAAACCAGGACATCTTCCATGAGAAGGGCTCCAACTTGGATAATTCGACAAGTATGCCAATAACTCCCATGAAAGGAAAAAAAGTCAACTCTCTATACAATGCCATGAATAATGGGAGACTTACAATCTCACTTACTAGAATGTTATGCCTTGAGGGTCAAATTTAGCTCTATGTTAAGCAATCGTAATTGGACTTATGTAGAAGTCACAACTATCTGAGGCCGGGCAATAAAAACTTAGGTGTTAATGCATGTTAGAGATTTGGTATGAAGAACCAAACTCCTAAAACATACCACACACTAAAAGAAAAGTCAAAAGGGAGGGACTTATCTCAGTCATACTTGTATTGATTCATCTGACACAAGGTCATTGATGAATCAATTAGCCTTTAGACATTAGAGATTTCATTGGTCAAATGAGAGAATGGGAAAGAATAGGGATGAAGATGAGGAGGGAGGGGAAGATAGAAACACAAATTGATCATGAGAGGAATTTCATCAAATCAAAATCATCCATTCATTTTGGGAGATGAAATCCAATGGTTTTGATCCAACAAAAGTCAAATCAACCATGACCAAGGCCAAAACAAAAAGTCAAACAACACAAGACCATAAAAATGGCTCAACAATATTTTTAAACATTTAATCAATTAAAAATCAATTTAAAAATGAATTAAAATGCATTTTAATTTGGTCAAAACCTAAAATCCCTTCAAAACACCAAATAAATGACCAAGAGATTTATCCTAGGCCAAAGGACCTTAGACAAAAAAATTCACAATTTTTAAAAAGTTAGAAGTATTTTTAAACAATTAAAAATATGCACAAAAACATTTAATTCATGAAAAATACCAAAATTAATCCAAAAAATAATTTTAATTCAGAATATGGAAGAGAAAAATATTTAAAGATTTTTGGTGAAAGTCCCATATTTTTTGGATTAAAAATGAAATTAATATGAACTAAACAAAATAAAGGGATTACATGAAAAATAAAAAAATAAAAAGAAATTCAAAAAAATAAGGGCCATCAGATCTCCCTCATTAATTTAGGTGGAAGATCTGATGGCCACGTGCTAGAGTGCACCAAACACCTGAGTCAAACGCGTAGTAACATGAGTCAAATAAAACAAGGGCCAAGATTAAAACGTGGATGTGAGATCAGATGGTTCAGGTCATGCCAACACACTACCAGAGCCCTAGCTCCGGTCATCTTCTTCAGTGGACCTCACCGGACTGGTCCACCCTCAACCAAATGAAAAATGAAAAGTGAGTACATGTTTTTGAAGGAAAAATGCTCAGGAGCACGAATCTGACCTCCATTTCTTCCAATTCCAAGTATATTGAAAGATACATGGATTTGAAATTTGAGGTTCATGATCTGAGTTGCTTCGATTTGACCTCAAAGCAACTCAATCTTGTTGCCTACATTGGTAGGACTTCATCCAATCAAAAATCAAAGAGAATGGTGAAGATTTGAGAGAGAATTGAAGTGAGAAAGTTTGGCAAATTTAACCTTCTATTTGCAGCGATGAAGCTCGATCTGGATCTCAATTTGCTTGGGCTTACTTCCACTTGATTGCAGGAGGTGAATTGAGAGCTCAAATGGCTTGGATTCTTGGAGTTATAACTTCAAAACATAAGTGAAATTGAAACTCGATTTTCAATTGAAAATATTCAAGTTTATCCTCTAATGGTGATGGGAAGGTTTCAGGAGCAAAACTTGGGAAAAGTGTTCATAATTCTGAGCATGAGGCAATGTATTTATAGGCTTGACAATTAATTTCTACACACTTCCATTCAAATGCCAAAAATAGAAATTCTCATGTGCATGCTTGCACGGGCGTGTGATAGGCCCATGAAATGATATCAAAAGGTCCAAAGATGATCATGAGTGATTCTGAAAGTGTAACATGAAGCCATGCATTTGAATTTGAGAAGTGGTCATGAGATTCATCCAAATGGAATCATGAAGAGTAACCATGCGTAAGTCATTCAAACCTTGTCCAAATGAAGTGATTTTGGACTTTTTAAAAAGGTGAGATCAAGGGGAACAACTTTCATGTTGAACATTTTTCTATTTGAAGCTTGAATAATTATGATTTTTGAGGTGGAAGTTTGGCAAATCAAACATAATTGAAAATTATCTAAGTTCCAAGTCAAATGTTCACTTCTTCCACCTTGAATCACTTTTGCTATGAGCTTCAAATGGAAATAGTTCCTTCATCAAAATTGTATCTTTTTAAATCCTATTAAATTTGGTCACAAATTTGAACTTATTTGGATTTTTCATGAAGGAGTTATGCATTTTAGAAGTTGAGGAGAATTGCTTGTCCAATGGTAATGGCCCAGAATGACCTATAATATTTCCTCTTGGAACATTCCTTTTCAAGTTGAATTTGAAGTTTATCAAAGAATAAAAGTTGGAGAGAACATCATTTAATTGATCATGAAGCTTGGGTGAATTTCATATCATAAAAATTGAGCAAGTTATGGTCCTTGGAAGTTGACCTCCTAACTAGGGCACAAACAAAATGACCTATAATATTTCACCATAAAAATGACTTTCTAAGCAAAAATAGCTCTTGAAATCAACATGAAAGTTGTTTGTAATGTCATAAGGAATAACTTTGATATTTAAATCATTTTCATATGATAAAAATTGTAGGATATAGGGTCTAGGGAACCCCAGTTTTAACCAGTTGACTTTCTCTGGTCAACCTCTTTGAACCAACTTGCAAACTTGAAGTTATCTTGATCTTTAGAGATCATGGAGGATCATATATGCACAAGATGATGTATAATGAAGTATCCCTTGATATATTTGATCAATTGCTGAAGAAACTTACTGAGGAAGTCACACAAGATACCCAGGTGAATTAGGGCTTCCAAGGCAAAGAAGCTTCAAACTCTTGATGATTTCTTGATCAAAATGATAAGTGAAGATTATAGGGACCCATATATGATATCTATAAACAATGTGAACCATCTATTGATTAATCTCCTTGCACCGAGGGTCCCAAACCCTAATTGTGAGCTTGATGAGGCATTGGTGGATGCACACACTACCTACAAAAGAAACAAAGCTATAGATAAACATATTTTTGGTATTTTGGTTAGTAAATAATCAAAAACAAAGTATGATACAATCAAATGTGCTTGGTGATCTCTCCCAATACAAACCCAATGGATGAGGGGTAAGGAGGATGCCAAGGTGTGATCCCAAAGCCAATGCATATGATGAGATAACATGAGGGATCTTAGGGTCAAAATTGGGGTCTTACAACTGCCCTTATTTAAGGACATTCTAGCTAAGGATGCGAAAGTTAAAATCTTCGTATCAACTTAGTAGAATGGACTTAAATAACAACATCTAGAAACAAATTTTGGTCCCTAAGAAGCCTCATGATGCATATGATATGTATGTAAAAATAATCTTTGTGGGGAATATATTGCCATAAAGAAAAAGAATCCAGAGAGACAAAAGTGCACAGGAGCATAACACATTCCATAAGGAAAGCTCCCTGAGGAGACAAAGACTCTGGGGGGATAACAAGTTATGCGTAGGCCAAGCTACAACTTGAAAACTGCTAGAGACATGAGGGATTTTCCATGAAAATAAATCAATGGAAGGACTCGGTCTGGGGATAAGGGAAAATCTGCAGGGGATAGGAATAGATCAGAACAAAACTGGAATATTCAAATCAAACAGGGGATGGCGATTTCACTGAAGAAATACACACTCAAACTCACTTGGGGAAGAAAGAACTTCAACACAGAAGTAAAAGAGATACACTATCTATCACCGGTTACTGGGTAGGAAGATAATACACTCTGACAGAGGGACATCCGTTACCGGTTAGGGTAAACATATCAAGGATGGCTCGCTGAGAAAAAGAGGTGTATTCATTACCGGTCAACTGGGTAAGAATAACCTACTAGGGAGAGAAATCAAATAGGATTTACAACTAACGGTTACTGGGCAAAAAACCAAAGAGAGAGTATCCGTCATTGGTTAAAGTGAACATATCAAGGATAAACTCAAAGGAAGAATATCTGTCATCAGTTAGGATGAACATATCAAAGATAGACCACCTGGGGAGTGAGGAAGAATATCCGTTACTGGTTAGGGTAAACATATCAAGGATAAATTGTCGGGGAGAAATAGGAATTACAACTACCAGTTACTGGGTACAAGACCAAAGAGGAGAGAAAATACGTCACTAATCAAAGTGAACATATCAAGGATAGACTCAACAGGGGAAAGTAGGAATTAACACTACCAGTTACTAGGTAAAATACCAAAAAGAAGAGAAAACCCGTCATCGGTCAAAGTGAACATATCAAGGATAAACTCTCTGGGGAATAAAATAGGGATTACAACTACCTTTTTATTGGGTAGAAAACCAATAAGGAAGAATATTCGTCACCTGTTAAGATGAACATATCAAGGATAAACTACCCGGGGAGACGTGAAAACGAATCTGCTAGGGGAAACAAAAGAAGTAGACTACATTTACCATGTATTGGGCAAAAGTAATGTGCTAAAAAATTGAGAAGAATATTACCAATTACTGGGTAATAGACTCTCAGGGGGACCAAAATATCCATCTAGGTAATAACTATAAAGAAACGGTCAAACAAAGACTCAACCCAATGAGGACATAACTCAAGGGGAGTGGTTCCATCCAGATAATTAACTGGGGAGGAAACTGAAATAATAATCATCCACGAGGAAATAACTCAGTGGGGAATGAGAAAGATTAAACTCTTTCTGCTTAAGTGGCTGACACTCTACAATTGAAGGAAGACAGACACATCAAACCTGCACGGGTAGATAATATTACCGAAGCAGGGGATTAGAAGAAAAAAAATCAAATGAGATCAAATGCATAATGAAATATCTGATGTTGTGTTTTATGCATGAGTATGCATGTGTGTGATTATGGTTATGATGATAAAACAACACAAAGGATACAAATAACAAAGATTTGAATCATCACTAAAACACTCGGCTAATCTCAACAAGATGGAAACACCAACTGGATAAAATGCTAGGAATGAAAATAAATCATCTAGCTCTGAATAAATCAACTCTGGCTGGGGAAAGACATGGAGAACATGCTTCCAATCAATCACATCAAACTCTACAGGGAGAGAGCACTGTTGAAGGATGATCAACCAAACATGCCGAGGATAGAAAAAGGATCTACTGAGGATCCAAATTGTCAACACTACGGGGAATTTTAGGTCAAAACCATATCAAATGGGAGACAACCTTGCAGGGGACTAAATCAAATACTTCTCTGAATCAAACACTACCGGAAAAGAGGGAACTTCTATCAGAAGATGAACTCCACCGGGGAATACAAGAGATAAAATTCCGCATGAGGATTTAAGCAAATTGTTGGGGATGCAGTGACCAAGATCGTCACATTCCTCAATAATCATTGAATTCTTCTTGAAAATTGTGAAATAAACCAATTCCAAGGCAAAGATAACCAGGTCTGATTCACACAAAGGAGAAACTTCCGAAGTTATGCCATAATTAAATGAAAATGGAAACCAAATAAAGGTTCCGGATCTCCAGGGTCCAATCATAAATAACAAACATGGGGGATACAAAACATGAGCACCTCAGCTGGGGAATATGAATTTTCAAAGGGGACCGATCATCAGCTCAACTGGAGATGAGACCCACTGTCTCTACTAGGGATGATGAAATATTCAGGGAGAAACTCATAAGCTAAGATGGGGTAAATGACGAGTTGTTGGGGAGGAAAATAGTTACCAAACCAACTGCTTAGGGAAGACCAATAATGCTTCACTCTTTAAGCCTTACCTGTTCTTAGATTGCTGTTGACATTCCTTACTGAAATCGATTATTCTTAAAGTGATTGTTTTTATTATTTTAAGAAAAATAATTATTATTCATTAATTTATTTCAAAATTATCATCATAAAAATTCAATTTTATTTAGCAGAAGTAAATAAGAATATAAATAATAGGATAAAACCTCAATTTTATTTAATAGAATGGTAGTCCATAAATGACGAGACTCCATAAATCTTTACAAAGTTTGGAAATGGTAATTTACATGGAAAAGGGCTACATTGAATACAATGATCACTACTCTCCCTACCAACTTCAATATCCATTGTGCTTGTCTTCGGTTGAGAATGATGAATCAAAAACAAATGACTTGCTCAAAACCGGCCGGGTGCAGTTACTTGCCATAATCCCTAATTTTTGCCTAGATTGCCCCAAGGTGGAGTACTCAATCTACCAGGATAATTTTTCTGTTTTATGTCTATAATTTTTGCCTGGACCGCCCTTTCGGGTTTTCAATCCACCGAGACGCTCATTTTTGCCTAAGCCTCCCTTTCGGGTTTTAAACTTAGCGAGCTGTTCTTTTTCTTTTTAGGTGAAGTATTTCTTGACTACATTGACATTCACAGGACACGTGAACTCTTCACCATCCATAGTTGTAAGAATCAAAGCACCACCCAAGAAGGCTCTCTTAACAGGATACGGGCCTTCATAATTAGGAGTCCATTTGCCCCTAGCGTCGGGTTTGAAAGATAAAATCTTCTTGAGCATGAGGTCACCTTCTCTAAAGACACGTGGCTTGACCTTCTTATCAAATGCTTTCTTCATTCTTTGTTGATATAACTGACCATGACACATGGCAATCAATCTCTTCTTTTCAATCAAATTCAACTGATCATACCTCGTCTGGCACCATTCAACTTCTGTCAACTTGGCTCCCATCAAGACACACAATGGTGGGATTTTAACCTCCACAGGGAGCACAACTTCCATACCATAAACAAGAGAGAACGAGGTTGCCCCTATTGAAGTGTGGATAGATGTACGATACCCATGGAAAGAAAATGGGAGCATCTCATGCCAATCTTTATATGTCACAACCATCTTCTGAATGATTTTCTTAATGTTCTTGTTCGTAGCTTCAACAACCTCATTCATCTTAGGTCTGTAGGGAGAAGAATTATGATGTGCAATCTTGAAGTATTTGCAAAGAGCTTCCATCATATTATTGTTCAAGTTCGATCCATTATCAGTAATGATCTTACTTGGCACACCATAACAACATATAATTTGATTCTTGATAAACCTTACAAAAACTTTCTTGTTCACATTTGCATACGATGCCGCTTCAACCCACTTTGTGAAGTAATCAATAGCCACCAGAATGAAACGATGTCTGTTCGAAGCTTTGCGCTCAATCATACCAATCATATCAATTCTCCACATGGAGAAGGACCATGGGGAGGAAATGACATTCAACAGTGTCGGAGGAACATGAATCTTATTTGCATAAATTTGACACTTATGGCATTTCTTCACAAACTTGCAACAGTCAGATTCCATTGTCAGCCAATAGTAACCTACTCTCAACATCTTCTTTGCCATAACATGTCCATTGGAATGAGTACCAAAGGAACCTTCATGGACTTCAGTAATCAACAGGTTTGCTTCGTGTCTATCCACGCATCTGAGCAAAACCATATTGAAATTTCTCTTATAAAGCACATCACCATTCAGGTAGAAGTTTCTAGCTAATCTTCTCAAAGTCTTCTTATCTTTCAAGGATGCCCCAGGCCGGTAAGTCTGACTTTAGAGGAAACACCTGATATCAAAATACCAAGGCTTTTCATCTTTGACTTCTTCAACAACAAACACTTGAGTTGGCCTATCAAGATGCATCACAGTCAAATTGGGAACTTCATTCCAAAATTTCACCATAATCATTGACGCCAACATTGCAAGAGCATCTGCCATCCGATTTTCATCTTGAGGGATATGATGAAACTCAACCTTTGTAAAGAAAGTTGAAATCCTCCTCACATAGTCTCTATATGGTATCAAACTGGGTTGACTCGTCTCCCATTCACCCTTGATCTAATTAACCACCAAAGTTGAATCTCCATAGACGTCAAGATATTTAATTCTGAGATCAATGACCTCTTCAATCCCTATAATGCAAGCTTCATACTCAATCATATCGTTTGTACATTTGAAGGTCAATCTAGATATAAATGGAAAATGAGTGCCTTGAGGAGTAATAATCACTGCCCAATGCCATTACCATATGAATTAACAACTCCATCAAATACCATGCCCCAACGGGAACCAGGTTTTGGCCCTTCTTCAAGCAGTGGTTCATCACAATCTTTCATCTTCAAGCACAAAATCTCTTCGTCAAGAAAATCATATTGCACTGACTGATACTCTTCAATCGGTTGGTGAGCCAAATGGTCAGCCAAGACACTACCCTTGATAGCTTTTTGAGATCAGTATTCAATATCATACTCAGATAACAACATCTGCCAATGGGCAATTCTCCCAGTTAAATAAGACTTCTCAAAAATGTACTTGATTGGATCCATTTTGGATATCAACCAAGTAGTATGATTTAACGTATACTGGCGCAGATGCTTAGCAGCCTAGGCCAATGCACAACACGTCCTTTCAAGCATAAATACCGAGTCTCGTAGTCGGTGAACTTCTTACTGAGGTAGTAAATTGCATATTCTTTCTTTCCAGATTCATCTTGCTGACCAAGAACATAACCCATACTTTCATCAAGCATAGTCAAATACATGATCAACGGTCTTCCTTCAACAGGAGGACACAGAATCAGAGGCTTAAGCAGATACTCTTTGATACTATCAAAAGCTTTATGGAAATCTTCGGTCCAATCACAAGACTGATCTTTCTGAAGAAGCTTGAAAATAGGCGCACATGTGGCAGTCATATGTGATATAGATCTTGAGATATAGTTCAAGCGGCCGAGAAAACCTCTGACTTGCTTCTCAGTTTTGGGCGCAAGCATAGTTCAAGCTAATGACCATAGAACATTTAACCCAACTTGACCTATTTAGGACGTAGTGCGGAGGCTTCTCAGGTATAGACCTGATAACATTTGTTACGCGATACTACACTCAGACGAGTTTCTCTTGAGAATATTATAGGTTGATGAGTCAGTCATCCTAACCTGTAATATCCGATAGATGGGATTAAGACTTTGGGAACTTCTTAGAACAAGTTTTTATCCTTAGTACGCTCCTTTGGGATGGTTCTTAACCTGACTCCATGCTCGTGCCTCATAAAAAACCCTTCGATTCTCGGTTGATCCGATCAAGGCTTGTGAATATCAATGGAACTTGGGTGTTGATAAGGTGAAAACAATAATCCATCAAAATGGATGATTGATCTTGATAATAACTTTATCCATCCCTTGACCTTTGTTTGTGTTTGCCTTGTGTGTGATCCATTGTTTGTGATTGTTGCATTCATGCATACATGCGCATCATAACGTTCAGCATAGAAAAATAAATTTCAAGGAACTAAGGTCTCATTTGCAAATATTTCACACCATAGATTGTGGAAGAAGGAACACTAAGAAGTACGATTTCAGATGTTCTGATTTAAAAAAGCTAAGGAAGTTTTATCCTTTGTATTAGACCCCTTGGACTTCAAGAAACGTCATGGGAAGCTTTTGTCTGTATTATCTACTGATGTGGTTGAAGGACTTATGAGTGTTTTGGTTCAGTTTTATGACCCTCTCTACCGGTGCTTCACTTTCCTCGATTATCATCTTGTGCCTACGTTATAGGAGTATGCCCATCTCTTGGGAATACCCGTATCTGACAAGGTACCTTTTAGTGGATTGGAGGAGATTCCCAGATCCCATATTATAGCTGAAGCTCTTCATCTGAAGAAGTCTGAGATTGATGCCCATTTGGCGAAGAAAGGAGGTATTCTTGGGTTGACTTCTGAGTTCCTCATTGGTAAAACTACTGTCTTTGCTCAAGCTAGTAGTATGGATGCTTTTGAAGCCATCTTTGTATTGCTCATCTATGGTTTAGCCTTGTTCCCTAACATTGACGGTTTTGTTGATATTAACTCCATTAGAATCTTCTTGATTAGGAATCATGTTCCTACTCTGTTGGGTTACATGTACTTCTCCTTGCATTTGAGGAATTCTAAAGGTGGTGGGACTATTGTGTTTGCGTTCCTCTTTTGTAAAAGTGGTTTATTTCGCACTTGCCTCCGACGTCTGCTTTCTTGGAGAACAAGCAATGTCTACGATGATCTCAGATACTTATGTCTCCCACTAATGATGATATTATTTGGTATGATTCTGCATTGAGTAGTGTGGATATTATTGATAGTTGTGATGAATTCTCTAATGTGCCTCTCATTGGTACACAAGGAGGAATCAACTACAACCCTGCTTTGGCTCGTCGTCAACTTGGGCTCCCCTTGAGAGGTAAACCTAATAACACTTAGTTAGAAGGTTTGTTTTATTAAGAGGGTAAAGATCCCCAACATTTGAAGTAGAGGATGGTGCATGCTTGGCATAATGTGCATAGGAAAGGAAGATCCGAGCTTGGTCCACACAACTATGTAGCTTTAGAAGCTTACACTACTTTGGTGAAGAAGAGAGCTTTGGAGTTGAAGATGTTGTATGATTGTGAAAGACTTATGTCTTTGGTTATGGCTGAGCCATCAACTCTCCCTAACCAAGATGTAGAGGAGCTGGAAGACGCACTCACCAAGATGAAGCAAGAAAGAGATATGTGGGAAGAGCAGTTCCATGCTTTGAGCCGAAAGCATAAAGAGTTGCAACTTGAGTCGAAAGACAAGGATGCACTTATTGAGATTCTTGAAGACCGAGCAGTGAAGAGACAGAGAGAGCCAGAGGGTCTACCTTCCTCTAGTATGCCTCAGCCTTCCGGTGCTTGGAGGAAGATTATTGATCAGCTTGTCCTTGAGAAGGCTCATATGAAGGTATCCTTTGAGTCCGAGATTCGACGCACCCGAAGGAAGTATGCACCCACAACCAGATCATCTGATACCATTGCTAAGAGATCCTAAGGATGATAGTTTCCTTTTCTCTTGTGTTTCTATTTTGGTTTCTGAAATTGTACTAAGTGTAATCCTTCCAAAATTTTATGAATAAAAAGATATTTTTATGGTCAATCTAATTGCTACTATTCTTATTATATTTGCAAATAGAACTTTGTATATTCCTTGAAATTAAACAAATTAAAACATTGCATTTCATGCATCATTTGCATAGTAGGTTTTCTTCCACCAGATGTCTTATCAGTTATTCTTCTGTGCTTCATGTAAGACCCCAATTTTGTCCCTAAGATCCCTCATGGCATCATATCATAGCATTGCATAGCCTCAAGGATCATTGGACACCTTGCTTCTTTCCCTGTGGGTGGGATCTTTTTGAGAGTGATTCTTGATCACCAAGCATTGCTTGCATTTGTATATCATTGCATTTCTTTTAATCACTAACCAAAATATACAAAAATATGTCATCTAACATTTGTCTTGCAGCTTAAGCAGTCAACAGGTCAAGGAAATTCAAGTGAATCCTTTGTGCAAGAGATGAGGTTTTCATTCAAATATGGATCATATGATCATTATTTTGAGCTTATATGAGCTATAGGTTCATTTTGGAGCAAATTCCCCAAGTGGTTGAGGCTCAAGTTCATCAGAACATTTTCAGGTCATCTAAGGACCAATGCAAGTCAACTGAAGGCTTTGAGTGTGGGAATTGAATTTCTTCATCTCATTCATGTTCTGACAAGGCTTATTCATCATGTTAAACATCTACATTGAAGAATTTGAAGCCAGTGCAAAAGTTTCCAAAAATGGAAAGTGACCTATAATTTCAAGTTTCCAAAAATAGCAAGTTTTTGGACCAAATTCAACTCAACTTTCCAACATCAAAGAAGCTTCAAATGAATTTTTGTCCAACATGAAAGTTGAAGATATTTCTCTCCCATTTCCAAAAAGTCCAAGATCATGAGCATCTGATGAATGGTTGAGGAGATATGATCCAATCATTGCCAAGTGTACATGGAACTTCAAAAGGCCATAACTTTTGACTCATAGCTCTAAATTGAGTGCCTCTTTTTGCATATTGCTTCTCATGACATGTATTTTCCAAATCATTCATTACATTGCATGAAATTTCATCATATGATCATTTACTCATTCATGAACATTTTGGAGGGAAAATGACAAATTCAAAATTGGTGCATCATATGAACAAAATGCCATTGCCATTATGCTTATGAGATGATTTTAAGTGAAATTGATCATGCATGTGGTACTGTTCACGTCCAATTCTCCATGCACCTCCACATTTTCCAATTTTGGTCATGCACCTTATTTTTGCTAATTTCAATTAACCATTGCTAATTACGTTTTTCAGCATGATTAGGAGACCATATAAATACAAAATCATAACAGAATTGGGGAGGTTTTTGAACATTCTAGATCCAAATTTCTCTTCCCTCCAAATTTTTCTCTCCATTGAAACTCCAATTTTCTTTACATAGCACTTGAATATTATTGCATATTTATGTTCTCTGTTCATCATTGAGTGCAGATCAAGGTGCGGATCAAAGGTTTTGGTGAAGAATCAAGCTGTGCAAGATCAAGAACATGAAGATGGAAACTGACATTTGAGCTAGATCTAAGTCGTGTCAAGCTTCAATTCGCACATAAAGCTTCAAGACATCATCTCAGGAGTGGATCTGGACACTTTAGGAGCTTGAATCGCTGGTTCCATTGTTCTGCTCTTCAAGAGGTGTGAATTTCGAATCTCCTAATTCTCTTTTTTATGTGCATAATGTTGTAGAGCTTCTCATGCTGAACATTCTGATCTAAATTTCATAAAAAATGGTGAAGTATTGCATGAGTTATGCTTGGTAGAAGTTTTATAGATCCAAATGTTTTGATTCGATTTGCACTTGTTGTGATGAATTAACATGAATTGATGCTGGATTTGTATTGTACATAGCATAAACTTTCGATTGGTATAGATTTCGCCTGAATCTGATTTTTTTTTTGAGTGCGTACACTGTAGCACCACCGTCTTCATGAAGAAGATGGTGGAAACCATCATTGCCGCCGCCGTCTGCAATTTTATGAGCTGGCTAGGGTTTGTACACGCATACGTCCACACAAGTGTTACATGTCCATTCCATTGGCTCCCGTTTCCTTGACCCGCGCTTGCTTGGCATTGACTGGTGACTGTAGCGCCACCTCATTCATGAAACTACATCGTTTTGGCCATTACACGCTTCGATTCCTGGCGATGTAACTTTTGGAAATTATTTGTTTCAGCGCGCTTGTTTTAATTGCCACACGGTTCGATCCCTGCTGAGACCACTTTTTCAAATTTCTCAACCTTTTTCTCATTTCCCTCCATAATTTCCTATGCATGATCATTTTTATTTCAAATATTTTCATCACTTCCAAAAATCACTAAAAATTAAAAATGAATCCAAATAATTCCAGATTTTTTTCTACATGATCCTTGAAGTGTCTATTATTTTTTGGTGGTGATTTCATGATTTTACTATTTTTGGATTTTGAATTGTGATTGATTCTTTGGACATGTATGCAAATGTGACATTGCTTCATTCATGCTATTGTGAAATGCTCAATAATGATCCAATTGCCATGAAATTTTGTATGATGATTCCCAACATGTTGCTTGACCTTTGAGGCTTGGTTGTGTATTTTTCTCATTTTTCATTTCTGTTTTAGACACATGGATATTTGGTGTGACAATGTGTGTCACACAATTTGATGTCATACTTGTGCATTTTCATTTCTAGGTCAATTGAGCTTTGTTTCCAATTTTTGGCATGATGATTGTGTTGGACATGTTGTATGCTCATAAAAATTTCTAGAATTGTTTGATTCATTTCTGTTTTAATATGGAATTTTCATTCTTAATGATCAATTGTGTGCTTTGAATTTGTCTTTGCCATAGCTTGCTTATGAGATGATTTTGCTTAATGCTTTTGACTTGGTCCTTTTTAGGACATGTTCTTGATTGATTAAATGAGCTTTATGTTGAATATTGGTTGCTGTTTTGACCTTTTGCTTCACCTTTGACCCTAGGCTTTGCCCTAGGGGTTTGTACTCACAATTTGAGCTTTGCCTTTCAGGTTCAAGCAATTAGTGCTAATGGATGATGTAATCTCCTTGCTTGAGATACAATTTGCTTTGTTTAACTAATGTTGATTGTGTTGTAGGTCCTTGGGTGGCTAACTCACTTGAGTTTGACTTGCATTGTGTATATTGGTTGTCTCACTGTTGACTGTCTGTTTAGTTTGTCTGAATGTGAATATTGACTTGTTTAATTTTCTTACAGGTACTTTAGTCGCTTTAACTCATTACTTGAGTTGCTTTGCTTTGCTTGTGGTTGGTTTACCACTTAGGTAATCTCTCTAACTCCATGTAGTCTGGAAGCCCTGTCGTTTATGTTTGGCAGGCATTTGGCTGAAGTCCTCCTTAAGAGGCAATGTTTTTGATTGTTTACTTTTATGCCATGTACTTCAAGTCCTCCTAAGTGAAGAGGCATTGGCAGATAGAAGGGATGTGCAATCCATCCCCTGCTATTCAGTTGAGTCTTTCACTTTGCTCGCACTACGTGCTGATGCATTTTGAATAAACACCCAAGATCTTGTATATAGAGTCAGTCATTGTGGAATAGAGTTCCTCATTCTGGACTCCCACACCTTCTTTGATTCAAGCTCACCCCGGCCAGGGTTAAGAGCTATAAGGTCTAACCCTCATTTCCCATTTCATCTGCTCACCCTGACAGTCAATGTCAGAGGTTAAGAGCCTGAACACCCTTACATATCTGGCTTGTTTGTCGAGGTTGATATGACCCCTTGACTAAAGCCCAACCTTGTATGAGCCTCTTGGTTGTGTATAGCGTGTGATAATTGATTGCTTGTTTGCTTATTTGTGCATCATTCATATGTTTGTTCTGCATTTGTCATGTGTTTTCTTTTGAGGAGTCAGATGTAAGACCATTGATTGGCTATCTGTTTCCTGTTCCTATTGGGGAACTGGATATAAGACCATTGATTGGCACTCCATTTCCTGTTTTATTTCTTTTGTGGAGTCAGATGTAAGACCATTGATTGGCTATCTGTTTCCTGTGTTTGTTTTTCGTGGAGTTGGACGTAAGACCATTGATTGGCACTCCATTTCCCATTTGTTTTCGGAGTTGGATATAAGACCATTGATTGGCAATCCATTTCCAGTTTTATTGCTCCTGTGACTTTGCTTATTTGCTTATTGCTTTGTGTTGCTTAATTCCAAAGGAACTTCCTTGGATCATTTCTATGATCTTGAGAAAGCAATCCTGCCCGTGGCTTTGTCCCTTAACCCTTAACCCTTTTGTGCTTAACCTTGAACCTTGTTTTCATTCTTAACCCAAAACCAGAAAACTTTTGTGCAAACATTTTCACTTGTTTTCAAAATTAGAAACCTAGGCCTTAAGCCTCTGATTTTCAAACTTCATTTTCACAATACTTCTTCTGAATTGAATTTAATGTCAACTTTGACCATCTTTGTGAATACTCCTAAGTGGTTAATTCAACTCACTCAATTGCTTTTTGTGGCCCTTGTCCACTTCTTGATAAGCTTTCATGCATTAGCCATAGATCTTAATTATCATAGTGGTTGATGTAAATCTCACCACATCCTTAGTGATTGAATTGTAAGACTTCCATGCTTATTATAGGGTTAACCCCTCACTAGCATGTTGAAGCTGTTCTCACATGGTGGATTGTTGGTTCAGGTTGAGTTTTCTCCCGTTGATAATGAAAGACCTTAAGGCTTTTGTTTAAAATCAATCCACTCACTTTTGGAAATCTTTTAGCCGAACTACGGTGTTTTGATCCTTATCTTTCATGAAAGGTACGTAGGCAATGGATTCATCCATCCAAACACAAAAATAATAAACTTGTACATTATTTCTCACCTCTTCCCTCATGTTTGCACAATAAATATTTTCATAAACAATTACTTTTTACAACAAGTTGTGAAAAGGGTTCCCTAGGAGTACCTAGGATGCATTGGGTGCCTAACACCTTCCCTTTGCATAATTACCCCCTTACCCAGATCTCTGTACCCCTTTTATTAGTTTTCTTTGTAAAACTTCTTAGGCTTTTGTTCGCTTTCTAGCCATTCCTTTGGATAAATAGAAGTGCGGTGGCGACTCTATCTTTGTATGCTTTGCTTTTGATTTAGTCAATAAATCTAAAGGCGATGAATACACCGCTACACTTCAGCCAAGCTGACTCACCGTTATCACACTTGTGCTAATCAACCAAGAATCATGGAGCATCTAGAGCAAGAGAACAAAGAGCTGAATGATGAGATTGACAGGTTAACGGCGCTGATGGAATCTGTCATTGCTGCATAAGATCAGTCTTCACCAACTCCCGCAACTCCTCCCCAGAGGACTATTATTTCTGAGGTTGCTACCTCAACTATTACTGTTGCTGCTTCTAGCCAATCCGGTTCTTCTATGCCTGTTGGATTCCCTTGGGGAATGCCACCCAATTTTATGCCATAAGGGTATATGCCCAGCTTTGTCTCTCTGTCGGCATCTAGCTCAATCATGTTAGTGCCACCGCCTGTTATTCACACTCTGCCTTATGTCGAGGATACTATCTACCATTTTGAGCTGTCTGAGGGTCCAGACGTGTATGAGAAAATGGACGAGATGAAAGATCAGTTCCTAGAGCTACGCAAAGAGTTAAAGACTCTAAGAGGAAAAGATTTGTTTGGGAAGAGTGCTGCTAAGCTCTGCCTGGTCCCCAATGTTAAAATCCCGATGAAGTTCAAGGTCCCCGACTTTGAAAAGTATAAAGGGAACACTTGTCCGCTAAGCCATCTTGTGATGTTTGCTAGAAAAATGTCTACTCAGACTGATAATGATCAGTTGCTGATTCACTATTTCCAAGACAGTTTGGTTGGAGCTGCTTTAAGATGGTATATGGGTTTGGACAGTGCAAGCGTCCGTACTTTCAACGACTTGGGCGAGGCCTTTGTTAAGTAGTACAAGTACAACATTGATATGGCACCTGATAGAGACCAGCTGAGGTCTATGTCTCAGAAGGATAAAGAGACATTCAAAGAGTATGTCCAGAGATGGAGAGAGTTGGCTGCCCAAATTAGTCCACCCTTGGAAGAGAAAGAAATGACGAAGATCTTCTTGAAGACACCGGGTTCGTTTTACTATGAACGTATGATTGCAAGTTCCCCCAATGACTTTACCGAAATGGTAAACATGAGGATGGGGCTATAAGAAGGCGTCCGTGAAGGACATCTGTCTAAAGAAGAAGCATCGTCTGGCAAGAAATATGGTGGGAGTTTCTCCAAGAGGAAGGAGGGAGAAACTAATTCAGTGTCTATGGGGAGGCAGATGAGGCCTCATGTCTAAAAGAGTTCTTAACCTCGTCAACATCAACATCAAGTTTCATCAGTAATTCTTGTATTTTCCAACAATTCCAACAATCAACCAATTCCGATTCAGCAACAACAATGTCAACAACAACCGCAACAAAGAACCAACTACAACAACGACAATAATCATAACCAACAAAGCTTTCAGAGGAAGAAGGTCTCCTTTGACTCTATTCCTATGTCGTATGCAGAATTATACCCGTCCTTGGTTCTCAAGAACCTTATTCAACCAAGAAACCCTTCGCAAATTCCTGAGCCACTTGCATGGTGGTTCAAACCTGAACTTCACTGTGCTTTTCACCAGGGAGCCCCTGGCCATGACATAGAAAACTGCTATCCTTTGAAGTATGAAGTCCAAAAGCTTGTAAAGAGTGGAATGGTGTCCTTTGAGGACATAATGCCTAATGTGAAAGCCAATCCTTTGTTGCTCATGGTAACGCTTTTGTCAATATGGTAGATGGTTGTCTTGGTGAGTTCAACGTTTATGATGTTTTCCATATCAGACAATCTTTGGTGGCAATTCATAAAGACATCTGTTTGGTTAGTGAATGTGAGCATGACTATGGTGGTTGTGTAATATGTAGTGTAAACCCTTGTGGATGTGTTATTGTCAAGAGGGATATTCAAAAGTTGATGGATGAAGGACTTATTCAGATTTTCCAATCAAGAGATATAGATAATGTGAACGTAATTGTACCGTTATTTAAGACCCCCGAGCGGGTAGTTATCCAGTTTGATAGCAGCAATAACAACAATGTTAACAAATCGGTATCGTCGTTGGTTATATGGTTAGCGGGCCCTGTTTCGTATGCATCCGATAAAGTTGTGCCATAGCAATACAATGCCACAATGATAGAAAATGGTCAAGAGGTTCCTCTACTAGTTGCAGGCTCCGTGGTGAATATTGTTGATATTGCAAAGGTGACCCGTAGCGGTCGTGTGTTCGGTCTAGTTTCTTCAAAAGAAATAGAAGATGTTCCCGCAAGTAAGAAGGCAGAGATTCCAGTAGCGAATCCAGTTAGTACTTCAATGTGTCAGTCTGGTGAATCCAGCAAACTAAAGGCTAACAATGATGGTGATGTTTTGAAATTGATCAAAAGAAGTGAGTTCAATGTTGTAGAGCAGCTGCTCCAAACTCCACCAAAGATATTCGTGCTGTTACTGTTGATGAACTCTGAAGCACATAGGGAGACACTACAGAAAGTGCTAGATCAGGCTTAAATTAAGCATGATGTGATTGTGGATCAGTTTGACCATATTGTTGCCAATATTACTTCTTGTAATAATCTGAGCTTTTGTGATGAAGAACTTCCTGAGGAAGGCCGAAATCATAATTTGGCGTTGCATACTTCAATGAATTGTAAGGAGGACGTTATGTCTAATGTGTTGGTTGACACTGGTTCATCTTTGAACGTGCTTCCGAAATCAACTCTGTCAAGACTTTCTTACCAAGGCGCCTCAATGAGATACATCAGCGTAGTTGTCAAAGCGTTCGACGGTTCTCGTAAAACTATCATAAGTGGACCATTCTAGTTAAGATAGGTCCGAGTGATTTCCATATTACTTTCTAGGTAATGGATATCCACCCAGCCTATAATTGTCTATTGGGAAGGCCATGGATTCATGAAGCAGGAGTTGTGACGTCTACTCTACACCAAAAGCTAGAATTTGTGAAGAACGACAAGCTTGTCATTGTTGGTGGAGAGAAGGCGTTGTTAGTAAGCCATTTGTCATCTTTTACATATGTTGAAGTTGAGGAGGAGGTTGGAAAGCCATTCCAAGCCTTGTCTATTGCTAAGGAGAAGAAAACTGGGGCACCCATGTCTTCTTTGAAAGATGCACAAGAGGGAATTCAGACTGGAAACATTGATCAATGGGGTCATATGATAGAGATTGCTAAGAACAAGGATAGGACTGGATTGGGATTTCAACCAGGGCCATTCAACATCAGAACTGAAGCTATGCAACCAAGTTTCCTCATTGGAGAGTTCATTCATGGGAATGATCAACACTCAGCTGCCGTGATTGACGATAATGATAATGAAGACGAAGCTTGCGCCAACTTTGTGACGCATGGCCAGACTTGCAAAAATTGGGTTGCTGCTGATGTTCCTACTATTATTCGTCGCTCTAAGTAATTTGTTTTCATTTTTTAAGAAAAATCCTTCTCCTATGCCTAAGGGAGAAGTGAACATTGTTGGGCATTTTCTTATTATCATCAATAAAATACAATTTTATTCATCCACATCTATGATGTTTTATTTTTACTTTTTGCTTTTCTGAAAATGGTAATCACAAAATAAATAAATAAATAATAATCTTCCATCTGCATAACATTTGGCCGCAATCCATTTCTCTAAAATCAAAATATCAAATCATTATGCAGGTTGATTCTCAAACCCAATGAATACAATGATCCTACTCCCTCTTCAAACTTTGATTTCCCTGTGTTCGAAGCTGAGGAAGAGACTGATAATGAAGAAGTATCTGATGAATTATCTCATTTACTTGAGCACGAGGAAAAAGCACTTCAACCATTTGAAGAGCAGATTGAACTAGTCAACTTGGGTTCCAAGGATGATGTGAAGGAAGTCAAGATTGGGTTTCAACTGTGTCCAGAAGCTAAGAAGGGGTTGATTGATCTTCTTCGAGAATACTCTGATGTGTTTGCTTGGTCCTATCAAGACATGCCTGGGTTGGATTCTAAGATTGTGGAGCATAGATTGCCGTTGAAGCCAGAATGCCCGCCGGTCAAGCAGAAGTTGAGAAGGACTCATCCTGATATGGCAGTTAAGGTCAAAGAGGAAGTGCAGAAGCAAATTGACGCTGGTTTTCTTGTTACCTTCGAGTATCCGTAGTGGGTGGCCAACATTGTGCCTGTTCCGAAGAAAGATGGAAAATTTTACATGTGTGTTGATTATAGAGATTTGAATAAAGCTAGTCTAAAAGATGATTTTCCTCTGCCACACATTGATATGTTGGTAGACAATACAACTAAATTTAAAGTCTTTTCGTTTATGGACAAATTTTCCGGTTATAATCAGATTAAGATGGCACCTGAAGATATGGAGAAGACCATATTCATTACACCCTTGGGAACATTCTGTTATAGAGTGATACCTTTCGGTTTAAAGAATGCTGGTGCAACGTACCAGATAGCTATGACTATTCTTTTTCATGATATGATGCATAAAGAGATTGGAGTTTATGTTGATGATATGATTGCCAAATCAAGTGATGAAGAAGAACAGTTGAGCATTTGTTGAAGTTATTCCAGCATTTGAGGATTTATAAACTCCGCTTGAATCATACTACTTGGTTGATATCCAAAATGGATCCAATCAAGTACGTTTTTGAGAAGCCTGCTTTTTAACTGGGAGGATTGCCCGTTGGCAGATGTTGTTATCTGAGTATGATATTGAATATCGATCTCAAAAAGCAATTAAAGGTAGCGTCTTGGCTGACCATTTGGCTCACCAACCGATTGAAGATTATTAGTCAGTACAATATGATTTTCTCGATGAAGAGATTTTGTACCTAAAGATGAAAGATTGTGATGAACCATTGGTTGAAGAAGGGCCAGATCCTGGTTCTCTTTGGGGCTTGGTATTTGATGGAGCTATTAATTCGTATGGTAATGGCATTGGGGCAGTGATTATTACTTCTCAAGGAACTCATTTTCTATTTATAGCTAGATTGACTTTCAAGTGTACAAACAATATGGTTAAGTATGAAGCCTGCATTATGGGACTTGAAGAGGCCATTGATCTCAGAATTAAAAATCTTAACGTCTATGGAGATTCAGCTTTGGTCATGAATCAGATCAAAGGTGAATGGGAGACAAATCAACCCGGTTTAATACCATATAGAGATTATGCGAGGAGGATTTCAACTTTCTTTACAAAGGTTGAGTTTCATCATATCCCTCGAGATGAAAACTGGATGGCAGATGCACTTGCAATGTTGGCTTCCATGATTGTGGTGAAATTTTGGAATGAAGTTCCGAATTTGACTGTGATGCGCCTTGATAGGCCAGCTCATGTGTTTGCTGTTGAAGAAATAAAAGATGAAAAGCCTTGGTATTTTGATATCAAGTGTTTCCTCCAAAGTTAGATTTACCCGTCTGGGACATCTTTGAAAGATAAGAAGACTTTGAGGAGATTAGCTGGCAACTTCTACTTTAACGGTGATGTGCTTTATAAGAGAAACTTCGATATGGTTCTGCTCAGATGCGTGGATAGACACAAAGCAGACATGTTGATGACACAAGTCCATGAAAGTTCCTTTGGTACTCATTCCAATGGACATGCTATGGCAAAAAAGATGTTGAGAGCAGGTTACTATTGGTTGACAATGGAATATGACTGTTGCAAGTTTGTGAAGAAATGTCGCAAGTGTCAAATTTATGCAGATAAGATTCATGTTCCTCCGACACTGTTGAATGTCATACCCTCTCCATGGCCCTTCTCCATGTGGGGAATTGATATGATTGGTATGATTGAGCCCAGAGCTTCCAACGTACATCGTTTCATTCTGGTGGCTATTGACTACTTCACAATGTGGGTTGAAGCGGCATCATATGCAAATGTAACCAAGCAAGTTATTGTGAGGTTTATCAAGAACCGAATTATATGCCGTTTGTAGCGGGGTATTCGTTACCATTAGAGATATTGACTAAATCTAAGGTAAACCATACAAGTCGAGTCGCCACCGCACTTCTATTTATCCAAAGGAATGGTTAGAAAGCGAACAAAAACCTAAAAGGTTTATCGAATCAAAAACTAGTAAAAATGTCAGAGATCAGGCTTAGTAAAAATGCTAGTGAGGGGTTAACCCTATAATAAGCATGGAAGACTCATTGTCCATCACTAAGGATAAAGGTGAGTATTACATCTACCTCAAGGATAACTCAAACCTAATAGCTAAAGGTTATGAAAAGTTTTGATTAAGAAAGTGGCCATTGAAACCACAAAAGTATTTGAATGAGTTATATTTACCAATGAAAAGTATTTGCAAAATATGGTCAAAGTTGATTTAAAGGTTCAATTCAAAATAAGTGTTATGAAAAAAGTTTGAAAATCAAAAGCATAAGGCTTAGGTTTCTAATGTTTGAAAAGAAGTGTTAAATGTTTGCACAAAAGTTTTGGCTTGGGTTAGAGTGGAGGGAAGAAGAAGAATGACTAAAGTCCTAATCATACAAGAGATGAGGGATAAGAAACAAGACCACAAATGGAGTTCCTCTCTTGAGATCATATTGATGATCCAAGTAGCTCCCATCCTTTGGAATAGGCAAGCAAAAATAATTGTAGGCTCAAGCAATCAACATAATCAAACAAGCTCTTAGAAGATCCCTAATGTTTCTTGTATCTTTCACTTTGGATGAACATGGCAACGGTTCTTCAATTTGGCTCAAATAGGATTCACCTAGCACAAAAGCACACACATCAAAAAGTTCTATGAAGTAAATCAAGAATGGACAAGAGTGGATTTAGAGATTTGGTTCTTCTAATCCATCTTCAAAAGGTCCTTTTACTCCAATTTGCATAGGGAATGTCCTAGAAACTAAGTCCATTTGTCCATTTCTTTGCATTTGGTCCATAATAATCAAAACAAAACACAAGCACAATAATATATACACAATTATGTGATCAAGTGAGCAAAAGGCAAATTGCATTAACATAAACATGTGCTCAAATGAGCAAAGGAAAAAGCAAATGAATAATATGTACAAGAATAGTAAATTGCATAAATGTAAAGTGCAAGAAATAAATGTTAATGGTTAATGGTTAGTATTAATAGTTAGTGTGCCATAAGGCAAATTTAGCGCTATGTTAAGCAATCGTAATTGGACTTATGTAGAAGTCACAACTATCTGAGGTCGGTCAATAATAATGTAGGCAACAACACAAGTTAGAGGTCTTGATTAGTGAATCAAACCCCAACAACTTGCCATGCCAAAAAGAAGATGAGAAATGATCTTGTATTGATTTAGGTTCTTTGTATGATTTAGAAAGTAACCTATCCTTAATGCAAAGCCATTTACTTGATTCATGATCAAGATGAATTAGATTTGAACCAAAGAAGATTAAACCTCCATGTATCAATGCTAACCACCAATCTTTAACTCGTTGATCAAAAAGAAAAAGAAGAAGAAGAAGAAGAAGAATTAAAGTGCATTAATGGAAATGGTATGTATTAATCAATAAACATTGACTAAAGATAGAGAAGATCAATGTCAAACAATAGAAAACAGAAGCAAAATGAAGATTAGAAGTCAAGAAAAAAATAAAATATTTTTGGCATTTTTTAATATTAAAATAAAACTTGAATTAAAATAATAAAGAAAGGTCAAACTTCAAATTTACTTCAAATCAACTTTGAAAAGTCCAAGTAAATTATCACAAGTTCAACAAAGTCAAACAAAGTTTGACAAAAAATTTCAGCATTTTTAAAAGTCAGAAACTATTTTAAATCAATTAAAAATGCATAAAAAATAACCTAATTGAATTAAAATTTTAAATAAATCTCAAATCAATTAATAAATTGATGAGAATATTTTTCATAGATCTATCATCATTCAAAAAGGTTGGAAAAATATTTTTGTATTTTTTGGATATCAAAAACTATTTAAAATGAATTAAAAATAACCAGAAAAGAGAAAATTATTAAAAAATATCAAATGACAAAATAAAAAGTATTAAAAATCATTTTTAGAAAGTAGAAATTAAAAGGAGAAGAATGAAATTAGTCCCATAATTTTTGGACCAATAATGAGAGAGATATGAATTTTTAAAATGAAATGGAATTAAAAGAAATAAAAGAAATTAAAATCAGAAATTAGAAAATAGGAAAAAGCGTGAGCCATTGGATCTGAGCTCATTAATTGAGCTGGCAAATCATGAGGCCCACAGTTCGCGCCTACCAAACACGTGAGTCAAACGAGTCACATGGAACATAAAAAAATGTCATAACATTGGATGCATGAGATTCAATCTGGAAAATAAGATGGACGCTCCTGATTGAATCTGGAGACCAGACGGTGGCCAGCGCCACCGTCTTCTCCGGCCAACTTCCGGCCAAACCAAAATTTGCAGAAATAAAAATAGTAACCAAATGGCACGATCCAGGCATCATTCGAGATCTGGGTGATGTACATCACCGCTGTACCGCTCAATTCCATTCTAGATCTCTAGATTGAGAGAAATCAGAAGTGGAAATTTTGTGGTGTTCATGTGAACTTCATGATTTTCAAAAATTGAAAGCATAGAAATGTTGCCTCTATGCAGAGGACTTCAGATCACACAACAACAATGAAAATAGATCACTATACAAGCTGATTCGAAGCAAATAACAGTTGAAGTAAACCTTTGAATTGCAAGGATTTGAGTCACGATCTTTGGATGCTTTGGCTTACAGTAGGCACTATGGATCAAGAAGAGAAGGTTTAGGAACTTTGAGATCTGAAGATTGATCAATGAAATCAAAATTCAGATCTGAAAAATTTGAAGAAAGAATGAAATGGTTCCTTTAGTGATGGCTAGGATTTCAGTTGAGCAGCAATTGGGGCGCCATAAGGTTTCTAAAATGAGAGGCCAGGGCATTGTATTTATAGCCGAGCAAGGCTGAGTTGCATGAACAAATCATGTGCATGGATGGAAAGGGCCTCCATGCATGGGCCTGTACAGGTGCATGGAGGGCCCAATTCCACATGGAAATGAAAGCCAACGCATGATGCAAGTAAAATGGACGTGCAGATTAGACTGTATTAGCTCATGCATGGCAATTGAAATGATTTTCCAAAAATGCACTATAACATTCAAGTCTTTGAAAATGCCATGTCCATACTTGAAATGCAACCTTGTGAGTAATGGTTGGAAAGCTTATTTCATAAGTAAAAAATGTTATGTTGATCAAAACTCCATTTGGGCCTTGGAAATTAATGAAAACTGAACTTGAAGTGTAGGGTGCAAAACATGCATAAGTGAAATTTTCAAATTTGGCCAAAGTTCAAGCCCTTCCGTCTCAATTATGAAAGCTCCAAATGACAAAATCTTCAACATAAAAGTTGTATACCTTTTCAAAAAAATCAATTTGGACTCAAATTTTGCCTCATTTGGATTTTTTATGAAGAAGTTATGGGCACTTGAAGTTGGACTTTTTCACATTTCAATGCGTTTGGTCCAAAGTGACCTATAATGTTTTGCATTATCACATGTATTTATTTTGAGATTTTGAAATTTTTCTCAACATAACATTTGAAGTAGACATCTTTATATTTCCAATGCATTTGATATAACCTAAAAATAATGAAAAATGAAGGAGTTATGTCCTTGGGAAGTTGACCCAAAATTAGGATTTCAATCAAAATGACCTATAATGTCTTGGAATGGATGATAACCTTCCAAGATTCAAATAAATTTTGGATGAACATGAAAGTTGTTCATATAGTACTTAAGAACATGTTTTATCTTGGGGTCATCTCCATTTGACAAACACATAAAAAGTTAGGTCTCAGTGCATTTCAAAATAGTCAGATGAATTGACTGATCAACTGCTCAAGTCCATGACTCATATCTTGATGAATTGATGATTGAGGACACTCAAATAAGTTCAAATATGCATGAAATGATGAATTAAAGAACTTCCCTTGATTTTATTTGTCCATGGGTTGAGGTTGCTTCATGAGCAAGGCACAGTTGATGGACATATGAATTAGGGTTTCCTTGGGAAACAAACCTCAAACCCTTTGATTAGCTTTGATCAAAATGATGAGTTGAGATACTTGGGAGGCATATTTGATGGATGAGAGATTTGGGAACCATATCCATGCTTGTCTTCATCTTCTCTTGGCCATATCAATGCACATAGGATCTCCTAGAAGCTTTAGACCTTGTGACTGCTCGAGCTACAAACAAGAGATGTTAGTGACATATTTTTTTGCTTTTGGTTAGTGAATAAAAAATGAGAAAAGCAATGATATAAAATTCAAGCATACTTGGTGATCTCAAACCTACTCACAAGAGGTCCTACCCAAAGGCAAAGGGAACCAAGGTGCTTATGATCCTTGAGGCTATGCCAATGCAATGCTATGATGCCATGAGGGATCTTAGGGTCAAAATTAGGGTCTTACACCGTTATGGTGTGCCGATTAAGATCATTACTGATAATGGATCGAACTTGAATAGTAGAATGGTGGAATTTCTTTGAAAAGACTTTAATATTACACATCATAATTCTTCTCCCTACATACCAAAGATGAATGGGGCTGTTGAAGTTGTAAACAAGAACATCAAGAAGATCATTCAGAAGATGGTTGTAACATATAAATATTGGCATGAGATGCTCCCATTTACTTTGCATGGGTACCATATGTCCATCCGCACTTCAACAGGGGCAACCCCTTTCTCTCTTGTTTATGGCATGGAAGTTGTGCTCCTAGTAGAGGTTGAGATCCCGTCACTATGTGTGCTAATGGAAGCCAAGTTGAAAGAAGTTGAATGGTGTCAGACTAGATATGATTAGTTGAATTTGATTAAAGATAAAAGATTGAATACCATGTGCCATGGTCAGTTATATCAGCAAAGAATGAAGAAGGCATTTGATAAGAAGGTCATGCCTCGTGTGTTCAGAGAAGGTGACCTCGTGCTCAAGAAAATTTTATCTTTCAAACCTGATGCTAGGGGCAAATGGACTCCTAATTATGAATGCCCATATGTTGTTAAGAGAGCCTTTTTAGGCAGTGCTTTGATTCTTATAACTATGGATGGTGAAGAGTTCACTCGTCCTGTGAATGCCGATGCAATCAAGAAATACTTCGCCTAAAAAGAAAAGAATAACTCGCTAAGTTGAAAACTTGAAAGGGAGACTTAGGCAAAAATGAGTGTCTCGGTGGATTGAAAACCTGTAAGGACGATCCAGGAAAAAGTTAGAGACATAAAATAGAAATTTATCTCGGTAGGTTGAGTACCCCACCTTGGGGCAATCTAGGCAAAATTAGGGAGTATGACAAGTAACTGCATTCGGTTGTTCCTAGTCATTGAGGCAGTTTTGAGCAAGTCGTTGGGTCTGATTCATCATTCTTAACCGAAACCAAGAGCACAGTGGATATTGAAATTGGTAGGAAGAGTAGTGATCATTGTACTCAATGTAGCTATTTTCCATGTAAATTACCATTTTCAACTTTTGTAAAGATCTATGGAGTCTTGTCATTTACAGACTACCATTCTATTAAATAAAGTTGAGTTTTTTATCCAATTGTTTCTACTCTTATTTATTTCTGCTAAATGAAAATTGAATTTTTATGATGATAATTTTGAAATAAATTAATGAATAAAAATTGTTTTTCTTAAAAAATAATAAAAACAATTACTTTAAGAACAATCGATTTCAGCAAGGAATATCAACAACAGTCTGAGAAAAGGTAAGTCTTGAAGTGCGAAGCCTTGTTGGTCTTCCCCAAGCAGTTGGTTTAGTAAATTTTCCCCAACAGTTCGTCAGATATCCCCAACTGAGTTACAGGTTCACATCCTCAGTAGAGTGGAGCTGATGATTAGTCCCGATACTCCTTTTGATATTCTCCAGTTTGTGAATTCAAAGGTCGAAACCTTTATTCGGTTTTCATTCGCATATTTGTGTTGCATGACTTTGGCAGTTCATCAGATCCGGTTATCCTTTCCTTGGAATTGGTTTATTTCGTAATTTCCTAAGGGAATTTGATGATTTTTGAGGGATGCAACGATCTTGGTCATAACATCCTCAGTATTTTGCTTAGATCTCCATGCAGAGTTTTATCTCTTATATTCCCCAACGGAGTTCATCTTCATATATCAAAGATCCCTCGTTCTCGGCAGTTTTGGATTCTGAGCAATATTTTGGTTTTGTCCCCTGCAAGGTTGTTTCCTATTTGATATGGTGTTGACCTAAAATTCCCCGCAGAATTTAGAATTTGGATCCTCGACAGATCTTTTCTCTTTCCCCATCCAGGGTTGAGTTATTTAGAGCTAGATGACTTATGTTGATCATCAGCATTTTCTCCAGTTGGTGTTTCCATCTTGTTGAGATTAGCCGAGTGTTGTAGTGATGATTCAAATCTGTGATATTTGTATCTTTTGTGTTGTTTTGTGAGCATAATTATAATCATATACATAGATATTCATACATAAAACACATCATCAAATATTTCACTATGCATTTGATTCCCTTATTCCGATCCTCTGCTACGGTGATATTATTTCCCCATGCAGGTCTGGTGTGTCGGTCCTCCTTGAATTATAGAGTGTCAGCCCCCTTTAGGCAGAAAGAGTTTAACCTTTATCATTCCCCACTAAGTTATTTCCTCATGGATGATCATTATTTATGTTTCCTCCCCAGTCAGTTATCTGGATGGAACCACTCCCCTTGAGATATATCCTCATTGGGTCGAATCTTTGTTTGACCGTTTCTTTCTAGTTATTACCTAGATAGACATTTTGGTCCCTTGAGGGTCTATTACCCAGTAACTGGTAATATTCTTCTCAATTTTTGAGTACTTTACTTTTTCCCAATACCCGATAAAAGTAACCGACTTCCTTTTTTTCCCCAGCGAATTCGTTTTCACGTTTCCCCAAGAAGTATATCCTTGATATGTTCATCTTAACCGATGACAGATATTCTCCCTTTTTGGTTTTCTACCCAGTAAAAAGGTAGTTGTAATCCCTATTTCATTCCCCAGAGAGCCTATCCTTGATATGTTCACTTTAACTAGTGATGGATTTTCTCTCCCTTTGTTGGTGTTCTACCCAGTAACCGATAGTTGTAATTCCTATTTTATCTTTCCTCTCTGAGTCTATCCTTGATATGTTCACTTTGACCGATGACATATATTCTCTCTTTGGTATTCTATCTAGTAACTGATAGATATAATTCCTATTTCTCCCCGACAGTTTATCCTTGATATGTTTACCCTAATTAGTAATGGATATTCTTCCTCTTTCCCCTGGCGGTCTATCCTTGATATGTTCATCCTAACCGATGATAAATATTCTTCCTTTGAGTTTATCCTTGATATGTTCACTTTAACCAGTGACGGATACTCTCTCTTTGGTTTCCTGCCCAGTAACCGGTAGTTGTAAATCCTATTTGAGTTCTTTCCCTAGTAGGTTATTCTTAACCAGTAACCGGTAATGAATACACCTTTTTTCTCCTCAGCGAGTCATCCTTGATATGTTTACCCTAATTGGTAATGGATGCCCCTATGATAGAGTATATTATCTTCCTACCTAGTAACCGGTAATAGATAATCTCTGACACTCCT
This sequence comes from Lathyrus oleraceus, assembly GCF_024323335.1. Lineage (NCBI taxonomy): Eukaryota > Viridiplantae > Streptophyta > Magnoliopsida > Fabales > Fabaceae > Lathyrus > Lathyrus oleraceus. Next base: position 383,623,143 of record NC_066580.1, on the reverse strand, counting down.
GCGTTGAAGTTCATTCTACCCCAGTGGAGTTTGAGTGTGTATTTCCTCAGTGGAATCGCTCTTTTCCAGTTTGATTCGAGTATTTCAGTTTTTTTCTGATTTACCCATTTCCCCTACAGATTTTCCCTTTTTCCCATACCGAGTCCTTCCATTAATTTATTTTCATGGATATCCCCTCGTGTCTCCAGCAGTTTTCAAGTTGTAGTCTGGCCTACCCACAACCTTTTTATCCCTCAAGAGTCTCTTTCTCCTCAGTGAGCTTTCCTTATGGAATGCATTATGCTCCTGTGGACTTTCAATCTCTTCCATATTCTTTTCCTTTGTGGCAAAATATTCCCCACAAAGATTATTTTAACATTCATATCATATGCATCATGAGGTCTCTTAGGGACCAAAATTTGTTTCTAGATGTTGTTATTTAAGTCCATTCTACTAAGTTGATATGAAGATTTTAACCTTCACATCCTCAATTAGAGTGTCCTTAAAAAGGGGCAGCTGTAAGACCCTAATTTTGACCCTAAGATCCCTCATGCTATCTCATCATATGCAGTGGCTTTGGGGTCACACCTTGGCATCCTCCTTACCCCTCATGCATTGGGTTTGCATTGGGAGATATCACCAAGCACATTTGATTGTATCATACTTTGTTTTTCATTATTTACTAACCAAAATACCAAAAATATGTCAATGTATAGTTTACTTCTTTTGTAGGTAATGTGTGTGTTCGCCCATGCTCCATCAAGCTTATATATAGGGTTTGAGACCCTCAATGCAAGGAGATTAATCAAGATATGGTTAACATTGGCTCTAGACATCATATATGGATCCCAATGATCTTCATTTATCATTTTGATCAAGAAATCATCAAGAGTTTGAAGCTTGTTTGCCTTGGAAGCCCTAATTCATTTGGGTATCTTGTGTGATTTCCTCAGCAAGTTTATTCAACATTTGATCAAATATTTCAAATGGATACTTAATATTACATCATCTTATGCATATATGATCCTCCATGAGTCCAAGAGATCAAGATAACTTCAAGTTTGCAAGTTGGTTCATGGTGGTTGACCGTAGGAAGTCAACTGGTCAAAACTGGGGTTCCCTAGACCCTATCTCCTACAATTTTTGTCATATGAAAATTATTCAAAGAGAAACGTTACTCTTTATGACATTTCAAACAACTTTCATGTTGAAGTCAAGAGCTATTTTTGCATTTAATGTCATTTTTTATGATGAAAGATTATAGGTCATTTTGTTTGAATCCTAGTTAGGAGGTCAACTTCCAAGGACCATAACTTGCTCAATTTTTATGATATTAAGGCTATTAAAGTTTAATGATCAAATTCAATATGTTTTTTCCAACTTTTATTCTTGGAATAAATTCAAATTCAACTTTCAAGGGCATGTTCCAAGAGGAAACATTTTAGGTCATTTTGGGACATTACCATTGAACAAGAGATTTTCCTCAACTTATAAAATGCATATCTCCTTCATGCCAAATACACGTAAGTTCAAATTTATGACAAAATTAAATAGGTTTTAAAGACCTACAACTTTGATGAAGTAAATGTTTCCATTTGAAGCCCATAGCAAAAGTTATTCAAGGTGGAAGAAGTGAATATTTGACTTGGTACTTAGAAAATTTTCAAATATGTTTTACTTTCCAAACTTCCACATCAAAATTCATCATGATCTAAGCTTTAAATGGAAAAGTGTTAAATATGAAAGTTATTCCCCTTGATCTCACCTTTTCAAAAAGTCCAAGATTACCTCATTTGGCCAAGAATTGGAGGACTTGCGCATGGGTTCCTTTCAAGGGTTCATTTGGATGAAATTCACATTCACATTTCAATCTCCATTGCATGATCACATGCCATGATTTCAGCATTGCACATGAAGGATTTTGGACCTGATAGCATCATTTGATGGGTCTATCACACGCCCATGCAAGCATGAAAATGAATTGCTATTTTTGGTCAATTTTGGAAATGTGTAGAAAGCAAATTGCCTTGTCTATAAATAAGACCCTCATTGCTCAGAATTAAAGACACCTTGCCCAAGCTTTAAACCTGCAATCCAAACCCTTACCATTAGAGGATAATCTTGAAGGTTTTCATTTGAAAATCGAGTTTCAAATCTCCTTCTGTTTTGAGATTGAAACTCCAAGAGTCCAAGTTTCTCCTTGATCCAATTCAACTCATACAAGCTTCTGAAGTCAAGTCAAGGCCAATTGGAAGCAAGATCAAGCAAGTTTGAAGCTTACTCAAAGGTGATTTTCTAGAATTTATATCTCTTTGATTCTCTCTCAATTCTTCACCATTCTTTGTGATTTTTGGTTGGCTGAAGTCCTACCAATATAGGCAACAAGATTGAGTTGCTTTGAGGTCAAATCGAAGCAACTCAGTTCATGATCCTCAAAATTCAAATCCTTGTATCTTTTTATATACTTGGAATTGGAGAAAATTGAGGTCAGATTCGTGATCCTGAGCATTTTCTCTTTGAAATAGTGTCCTTGTTTTGTATTTTCCATTGAGATGAAGTTGGACCAGTCCGGTGAAGGTCACCGGAGAAGATGACCGGAGCCCTAACTTCGGTGGTGTGTTGGCACACTTCCTGGCCATCTCATCATGATTTGATGTTATAATCTAAATCGTTACATTTGATTACCACGCATGCTACAAGTTGACTAGAGTCCACCATGGAACACGCGCGTGTGGCCATCAGATCTGCCACCTCAATTAATGAGGGAGATTTGATGGCCCTTGTTTTTTCTATTTTTATTTTAATTTCTGATTTTATGTTTAATCCTTTTATTTTGTTTAATTCATAATAATTTTATTTTTAATCCAAAAAATATGGGACTTCCACCAAAAATCTTTAAATATTTTTCTCTTTCATTTTCTGAATTAAAATTATTTTTCGGATTAATTTTGATATTTTTCATGAATTAAATGTTTTTATGCATATTTTTAATTATTTAAAAATACTTCTGACTTTTCAAAAATCATGAAATTTTTTGCCTAAGGTCCTTTGACCTTGTTTGACCTAGGACAAATCTCTTGGCCATTTATTTGGTGTTTTGAAGAGATTTTAGGTTTTGACCAAATAAAAATGTATTTTAATTCATTTTTGAATTGATTTTTAGTTGATTAAATGTGTAAAAATGATGTTGAGCCATTCCTATGGTCTTGTGATGTTTGACTATTTGTTTGGGCCTTGGTCAAGGTTGATTTGACTTTTGTTGGATCAAAACCATTGGATTTAAGGGATTGATGAAATGTACATTTCATCTCCCAAAATGAATGAATGGTTTTGAGTTGCTAAAAATTCTCCCTTGGCAAATTTGTGTTTCTATCTTCCCTTCCCTCTTCATCTTCATCCCTATTCTTTCCCATTCTTCATGGTATTGTGTGGAAACTTGACATTTTTTCCTTTCATTAGAGCTAGTGGCATACTTGTTGAATTATCCAAGTTGGAGCCCTTCTCATGTAAGATGTCTTGGTTTAAGGATTCATACTTGTGAATGGATGGTTAAGTGTTCTCCAAAGAATGACTTAATCAATTAAAAATACCACTAACACTTGACTAACTTTTGACTAACATTTGACTAACTCTTGTTAATATTGCTTTACTTTCAAGTCATTTACTTTATGCAATTTAAATTCTAGTCATTTATCATTCATTGCCATTTACATTCCATTTAACTTGTTTATATTAATGTCATTTTCACTTTACTCATTTGAGTCATATCTTGTGATTGTATATATTGTTTGTGCATTATGATTTTGTTTGTGGTCTTAGGACTTAAAAATACTTAATAACAACAAAACACTAAAAAAATGTCTCGTAGGACTGTTGATCTTGATCTGAACTATTGGACTTAGGATTAGGCAACATTCCCTATACAAAAAGGACTTGGCTAATGCCAAATTTTGAGACCAAGCTATTATGAACTAAGCCTTCATCTGGTGCAAGCCTTGAGCTCTGTTGGAATTCATCTGCCACTCTATCTTTGTGCTGATTTATTATTTTGACCTTGTGTCTGATGCTTTGCTCTAAGTTGATCAAGGAATATTTCATCTGATACATGAGAAGACAAAGAAGACTGCTAGCTATGGGAATTGCTTGCTTGGATGTGGCTATCTTTATTTGATGCCTTGATCTTCATAGTGTCTAGATATTGCTAATTGATTATGGTTAATTTCTTGATTCAAAGTCCAAGGGGAAAGTGGGTTTTCTATATGACATTCTTGTCTGTTGGATTGCATCCCATTGGTCAGATCTTTTCAACTCTTAACTTTTAATTTGTGCTTAGGATAGCCTCTTCATCTCCTCCCACTTCTTAAATTTCAAAATCTCTCCCCCTTTTCAAAAACTTCTTTGCTTATGATTTCAGACTTAGACCTTATTTTAAATAGAAACTTTGGACTTATGCCAATGAATTTTCAAACTCTTTCTTAAATCAAATTTGTAAATAAACTTAATCATATTGACTTAAAATTTCAAAAGACAAAAATAGCTAACAACTTCATTCAAATTTTTGGCCCTTTGTTCCCTTTTCATTTAAACTTTTGATTAAAAGCAATTCACCAACTTTGAAATTGTTACAACGAACTACGAGGTTTTGATCCCTCATTTTTATGTTGGTACGTAGGCACAAGTCCGAAGGTCTTGTCAAAAATAAAAATATAATCAATGAATTCTTTTCTCATCCCCACACTCTATTTTTCTCAAACATCTTTTATACCAAACACATATGCGCACATAAAAAAGGAGTACCTAGGATACTTTGGGTGCTAAAACCTTCCCTCTGTGTAACCAACCCCTTACGTGTAATCTCTGGAATTTTATTAATTTTGATTTGAAAACTTCTTATCTTTGGGTTTTGTTCGTACTTTTCCATTTTCCTTCGGAAACAATAAAAGTGCGGTGGCGACTCTGATTTTATTGATGTTAAGCTTATCCATAGCTTGGTGGTCATGAATTTACCGCTACAACCTGTTCCAACACTTTTTGCAATGCCTCTCTGTGCGCTTCAAAATTCATTAGCAATGATAACACAGAGATCTTTGACGGCATCTGCAGCAGCTACTCCACAACATCGAACTCACTTCTTCTTATTAACCTTAACACCTCATCATCATCGTTAGTCTTCAACTTGCTGGACTCACCAGACTGACACGTTGGAGCACTAACTAGATTTGCTAGAGGAATCTCTACTTTATTACTCACGAAAACATCTTCTACTTCTTTTGGAAACACTAGATTAAACACACGACCACTACGGGTCACCTTTGAAATCTTTGCAATATTCACCACTGAGTCTGCAACTGGTAGAGGAACCTCTTGACCATTTTCAATCATAGTGGCATTATACTGATATGGCACAACTTTACCGGATGAGTAGGGGGCAGGGCCTGCCAACTGTATAACCAACGCCGATACCGATCCATTGACATTATTGCTGCTGCTACTATCAAACTGAATAACTACCCGCTCAAGGGGTCTTAAACACTGGTACAATCATATTTACATAATCTCCCATATGCCTCAACTGTTGAATCTGGATTATATTTTCATCCATCAACTTCTGGATATCTCTCTTGACAATCATACACCCACGGGGTTTCGTGCTACAAATGACACAACCGTCATGGTCATGTTCATAGTCACTGATTAAACATAAATTCTTATGCATATCCACCATAGATCTTCAGATACGTCTCACATCAAAAACTCAGAAATTCCTTGGACAACCGTCCACCATGTTGACAGAAGCGTTACCATGAGCAGGCGACGGATTAGCTTTCACATTTGGTGCTCTATCCTCAAAGGATACCATACCATTCTTTACCATCTTATGAACTTCATATTTCAATTGATAGAAGTTCTCTATATCATGACCAGGGGCTCCCTGGTGAAAAGTACAATGAAGACCAGGCTTGAACCACCGTGGCAGTGGCTCAGGAATTTGCGGAGGATTTCTTGGCTGAATAAGATTCTTGAGGACCAATGACGGGTATAACTCTGCATAAGTCATAGGAATAAGGTCAAAAGAGACATTCCTCCTATCGAAGTTTTGCTGGTGATTGTTGTTGTTGTTGTTGTTGTTGTTGTAGTTCGTTCTTTATTGCAATTGTTGCTGATGTTGTTGTTGCTGAATTAGAACTGATTGATTAGAATTATTGGAAAAACCGGAATTACTGAGGAAACTTGATGTTGATATTGACGAGGTTGAGAACGTTTTCTGACATGAGGCTTTCTCTGCCTCCCTACTGACACTGAATTAGCCTCTCATTCCTTCCTCTTAGAGAAACTACCACCGTAATTCTTGCTGGTTGATGCCTATTCTTTAGACAAATGTCTTTCACGGAATCCTTCTTCTAGCCTCATCCCCATGTTTACCATTTAGGAAAAATCATTGAGGGCACTCGCAATCATACGTTCGTAATAAAACGAACTCAGCTTCTTCAAGAAGATTTTCGTCATTTCCTTCTCTTCAAGAGGTGGACTTATCTGAGTAGCCAATTCTCTCAATCTCTGGGCATATTCTTTGAACATATCCTTATCTTTCTGAGACATTGACCTCAACTGGTCTATATCAGCCGCCATATCCACAATGTACTTATACTGCTTGGCAAAGGCCTCACCTAAGTCATTGAAAGTACGGACGTTTGCACTGTCCAAACCCATGTACCACCTCAAGGAAGCTCCAGTTAAACTGTCTTGGAAATAATGAATTAACAGCTGATCATTATCAGTCTGAGTAGACATTTTTCTGGCATACATAACAAGATGGCTTAGCGGGCAAGTATTCCCTTTGTACTTTTCAAAGTCTGGGATCTTGAATTTCACCAGGATCTTAACATTGGGGACCAAGCAGAGTTCAACAACACTCTTCCCAAGCAAGTCTTTCCCTCTCAGAGTCTTCAAATCTTTGCGCAACTCGAGGAATTTATCTTTCATTTCATCCATTTTGTCATACACGTGTGGACCTTCAGACGACTCAGAATGGTAGATAGTGTCCTCAACACGAGGAAGAGTGTGAACAACCAGAGGTGGCGCTGACATGACCGAGCTAGATGCCGACAGAGAAACAAATGTGAGCGCATACCCTTCTGGTATAAATTTTTATGGCATTCCCCAAAGGAATCCAGCAAGCATAGAAAGAATGGTTTGATTGGAAGCAGAAATTGGAACAGTTGAAGAAGCAACCTCAAAAATGACAGTCCTTGGAGGAGAAGGAGTTGCAGAAGACGACGATGGCTGATTCTGGGCAGCAATGACAGATGCCATTAGCACCGTAAGTCTGGAGATCTCATCCTTCAGCTCTCGGTTCTCTTGATCTAGATGCTCCATTCTCTTCGGTTGGTTAGCACGAGTATTATAGCGGTGTGTCAGCTTCGCTGATGCGAAGAAGAAGAACTGATAAGACATCTGACGGAAGAAACCTGTTATGCAAATGATGCATGAAATGCAATGTTTTTTATTGTTTTTAATTTCAAGGAACATATGAAGTCCTATTTGCAAATATATATATAACCATAATAACAATTTAATTGATCACAAAATCTCTTTTTATTCATAAAATTTGGAAGGATCACACTGAGTACAATTTCAAAAACCAACATACAAATACAAGAGAAAATAAAACTATCATCCTAAGGGTCCCTTAGCAACTGTACTAGATGACTTGTCTATGGGTGCATACTTCCTTCAGATGCATCGAATCTCGGACTCGAAGGATGTCTTCATCTGAGCCTTCTCAAGAACTAACTGATCAGCAATCTTCTTCCAAGCACCGGAAGGTTGAGGAATGCTAGAAGAAGATGAACCCTCTGGATCTCTCTATATCTTCACTGCCCGGTCTTCAAGAATCTCGATAAGTGCATACTTGTCTTTTAACTCAAGCTTCAACTCTTCATGCCTTCAGTTCAAAGCATGGAACCGCTCTTACCACATATCTCTCTCTTGCTTTATCTTGGCGAGTGCGTCTTCCAACTCCTCTACATCTTGGTTAGAGAGAGTTGATGGCTCAACCATAACCATAGACATAGGTCTTTCACAAGCATATAACATCTTCAGCTCCAAATCTCTCTTCATCACCCAAATAGTGTAAGCTTCCAAAGCTACACAGTTACATGGACCAAGCTCCGATCTTCCTTTCCTATGCACGTTATGCCAAGCATCTATCATCCTTTTATTCAAATGTTGAGGATCTTTACTCTCTTGATAGAATAGACTTTCTAACTGAGTGTTATTAGGTTTATCTCTCAAGGGGAACCCAAGTTGACGACGGGCCAAAGCAGGGTTGTAGTTGATTCTTCCTTGTGTACCAATGAGAGGCACATTAGAGAACTCACCACAACTATCAATAATACCCAAGCTACTAAATGCAGAATCATACCAGACAATATCATCATTAGTGGGAGACATAAGTCTCTGATACCACCATAGACATTGCTTGTTCTCCAAAAAAGCAGGCGTCTGAGGCAAGTGCGAAATAAACCACTTGTACAGAAGAGGAACACAATACACAATAGTCCCACCACCTTTAGAATTCCTCAAATGCAAAGAGAAATACATGTCACCCAACAGAGTAGGAACAGGATTCCCAATCAAGAAGATTCTAATAGCGTTAACATCAACAAAACCGTCATTTTTAGGGAACAAGGCTAAACCATAGATGAGCAAAACGAAGATGGCTTTAAAAGCATCCGTACTACCTCCTTGAGCAAAAATAGTAGCCCTACCAATGAGAAATTCAAAAGCCAGACCAAGAATTCCTCCTTTCTTTACCAAATGAGCATCAATCTCAGATTTCTTTAGATGAAGAGCTTCAACTATGATATGAGATATGGGAATCTCCTCTAATCAACTAAAAGGTACCTTGTCAGATACAAGTATTCCCAAGAGATGGACATACTCCTCTAACGTAGGTACAAGCTGATAATCAGGAAAAGTGAAGCACCGGTAGAGGGGATCATAGAACTGAACCAAAACACTCAAAAGTCCTTCAACCACATCAGCGGATAAAATAGGCAAAAGCTTCCCATGGCGTTGCTTGAAGTCCAAGGGATCCAATACAAAAGATGACAACTTCCTTAGCTCTTTCAAATTTGGACATCTGAAACTGTACTTCTTAGTGTTCCTTCGTCCATAATCCATAGTCTGAAAAATATTTGCAAATGAGACCTTAGTTTCCTTGAAATTTACTTTTATGTGATGAATGTCATGATGCACATTGATCAATCACCATTTTCACTATGTTTTCGTTGCTTATCCGACAAGAAACCAAGTATTTTGAGACACTATGTACGCATTATGGTACCTTTGAAGTTAATTTTCATTCCCGTAAGTTATTTAAGCAATTTTATTAATTGTCAGTTTTATTTTATATTTTCGTGATTTTACACGTAGGATGTCTGTGTTTTTGTCCAACAGGTCCAAGTGGAAGAACCGAGGAACTCGGAGCGAGACTGTGCAGAATTCCGGCAAGCAAAGGAATGGAAAAATCCCGGTACAGGAGGCATGACATGGGCCGTGTCAGGCAGAAGGAGAATGAAGCAAAAAACAGTAGCCTGACACGGCCGGCCGTGTCAGATGACACGGCCCGTATCAAGTCTTATCCCATACTGTGTCAAGCCCCTGTGGGCGTGTCAAGTGAAGTAGTGAGATGACATGGCCACCCGTGTCAGCTGACACAAGCCATGTCAGCCCAAGCCCGAAATTTTCCCTTTTTATCGGGCTTTTGATTATCGGGCTTGCAAGGAGATTTTTGGACATATCCATCTATTGCTTGGAATTTTCACTATATAAGAGAACCTTCTACTAAAGAAAAGATCATCTTGGAACAAGGAAAAACACAATATTATCAAGAAATCAAGTATTACAGAGAGAAAGGAGTTTGGAGAGCTGAAGGTTTTCATGAGCGGAAGCGATTGAAGATCGAAGTCATCCAAATACTTGTAATGTGTAATTTTTATCTTGTATTTGTTTTGAAAATTTTGAGTAGCTAAACCCCCCAATGCTAGGGGGGTGTCCCTGATTTAGAATTGTAACGAATTTGAGTATACTTTTGCATTTATAATATTATTCTTACAGTAACCTTTTGATGTGTTTAATGCTTTCGCTTTCGAACTAATTGAGATTGTTTTGTGGTTATCAATTAGGCTGGACCTCCATTGATAAGGTTTTCATAAGGTTACTCTGCAGTAGATATCACCTAGGACTAGGTATGCCTTGTATGAACCAGAGTGTTCTTGATATAATAAATCTTAACTTTACCTTAATTGCCTATGGACATAGAAATTAGGGTACATTGCTTAAAGGTTTTCTCACCAAGGACTTGGGAGAAAATACCCTTGAGAACTGGTAGTAATTGATATTTGTTGATGCAATAATGACTCAGAGTTGTTACAGGGATAAATCATACACCTTCCCTGGAATTGTTACTCTTACTTGGAAAACCCTTATTTTCATCCTTATTTGCCTTTTCCCCTCTAAAGAATCTTGAAGTTCAGCTGGGGCAAATAGCACAACAACTAGCAAGTTCTCAAACTCCAGGTTCCTTACCAAGTGAAACAGTTCAAAATCCGAGGGGTCAAGAGAATATTAGTACTGTCACGACGAAAAAAAAAGGTTGCTAAAAAGAAATTTTTTTTATCATCAGACGAGCCGACTGAAGAGGAAAGTACAAAGGAGACTAAACCGATGATTAAGTTGCCCTACCCTTGGAGAGTGACAAAGAAGGAACCAAGCGAGTCAGACTTGGAGAAATTCATGACAATGTTTAAAAAGGTTGAGGGTCATATGTATTTGTTTGAAGCACTCGAAAGAATGCCCATGTAGGAGAAATTCATGGAAGAGGTAATGGCTGAAAAGAAACCAACAACAGAAGAACAGGTAGCCTGGAAGGAAAAGTATAGTGCAAACTCACTGGGGCAGAAAATTCCTAACAAACAAAAGGATCCGGGAACGGTAACAGTATCATGCACAATTAAAAAAAGAACCTTCAAAAAGGTACTAATAGATTCGGGAGCTAGTGTGAGTCTGATGCCATTATCAATCTATCACAGGTTGGGTATTAAAAATGTCAGTGATACAAAGACCAATCTGAAGTTTGCGGATCACTCAAGAAAGGATGCATATGGTATAGCAGAAGACATACTGGTAAAAATAGAGGACTTGATTTTTCCTGTTGATTTTGTAATCCTAGACATACCTGAAGATGATGAGGCACCCATCATTCTGGGTCGACCTTTCATGCCGACAAGTCGATGCAATCTCGACATGGACCAGGGCACATTAACCTTGAAAGCTCACGACAAAGAGATAAAATTGAATGCTATTGAATATCAGGAGCTAGAGGAAGATACAAAATATCACTATCAAGTAGGCTTAATCAGGATAGAGGCGAGAAGGCAAAGTAACATGCCAACATCAGAGAAAGATGCAGGAAGGCCCTCTCGACTCTCATCATTTCCATTAGCCACCCTGAATGGAAAGACTCTCATCTCCATTCCAAAAACCAAGAGAAAGAAAAAACAACGAAAACATGGTAAGGAGATGAAGGTTAAAAAGGACTTGTGGCACAAAGGAATCCATACGGATGAAAGAGACAGCTTCCTAGTTTTGGATAAGAGGTGCAACAAGGTTTGGAGGCTGAAGTACCCCCCGTAACAAGGGGGATGAACCGTTGAGCCACGCGACGTTAAACGAAGCGCTTCGTGGGAGGCAACCCGCGCGTTACTAGTTCTAATTATTGTTTGTTTTTGTTTGTTATTTTAGGTTTGCACAGTGCCTTGCTTAAAAGGGCGAAGGTACTCACATGGAAAAGGTTTTCGTGTGGGCATGTTGCACTTTCCGCCCCATCCCCCTCAGTGGGGCACTGTGAGTCACCCTTCTTCAATACTATTCTAAAACATTGAGGTTAATGTTTAGTTCAAGTGTGAGGGAGGTTTTCCTATGCTTTTTACATTTATTTTTGTTTTGTTTTATGTTTTATTTGATTAGCTCCCAAAATTTACCGTTAACATTTGGTTTATTTTTACTGTCGGGTATCATGTTCTTGGTATTATAGTTGGATGAGGTAATGATAAATAGAGGTAGTGGATGAAATGATCACTCCACTTACTATTGCTTGTTGCGAAGGATCTTCCCAGAAAGTCGATACTACTGAAGAAAAGATCAGACGCAATTTCTAAAGCTCAACTAAAGTAGGTTCCCTATGCATTTTGAGTTGAGTAAGAAGCCGCACCATACTCGAAGTATTGTGGATGCTATCAAGCTTTACTTAACATGGTGAGTGCATAAAAAGCCAAACACATTTGTCATCATGAGCGATATTCAGGTATGTCTTATCACTCTGACTTTGCGTAGGTTCTCTGGGAGTTTCACTTCATGTATACACACACTGAGGCATGTTGTTTGATTATAGCCCTGAGCCTTTCTAGCCACCCCGTTAATGTTATCCTCTATTAACCCCATTTGAGCTTGTACCCTTTGTTTGTCTAACCACATAAATGTAACCCGCGACCCAAAGCACTTCCTTACCCTGTTCAGAGTCAATGTGATGTCATTAAGCTATGTTAAATTCTAAGTTTGGGGTAAACCCCATAAGTATCAAAAACTAAGGTGAGTACGAAAAAAAAGAAGAAAAAACGACCATAAAATTTTTGAGAAAACAAAATATAGTCGATGGTTCGAAAGAAGCACTCAACGAAGGAAGAGCACTCAGTTGAAAAAAAAGAGAGAATATCAAAGAAAAACTGAGCAATTGAAAGAGAAAAGAATAAAACACAGTGAAAAGAATATGGACATTGGCTCTGAACCCAAAACCACTTGTTTTCCTTTTTGTTTGTATTTACCACACCATAACCCAAGCCCCGTTACAACCCGAAAGACCTCAAAAAGTGTGTGTTATGTGTAGTTAATATGAAAGGAGAAACTATTCAAACTTATGAGTTGATATTGCATATTCTGAATTGGGAGTGAAAACACTTTAGCCCTGAGAGACTTGGTGAGAGTGTGATGTAAGCTGACAGGTGAAGTGGTACCTCGATGAGGAAGTGCGGAAGAAAACTCATTAGGAAAAGCAGGAACTATAAAAGGGAGAGTGAAGGCGTTGGCGAAAGATCTCAGCAGTATCATGGTAAGAATACAAA